>NC_143525.1:36526525-37126525 GCF_031878675.1 Megascapheus bottae
TGTTTCCTGAACACTTGATTTGCTTTCAGCTATGAACAGACAGTGTAAATCTTGTAACTGATAGAATGCTCTCCTCTTTGCTGGCTACTTGGAAGTTCTGAGACAAATTTGTGATGCATATGCCTGTTCAATACAGTATACTTTACATATGACATATATGCACTTTATATCAGCTTTACTATTTTCTTAGCTTCATTATTTTCTTTGCTCTAATTCTGAACTCTTTTTGGAGGGGGCGGGGGAAATAACAAAACCCAGGAACTTGTACATGCAGGGAAGCACTTGACCTCTCAGCCACAATAAACCACTCAACAGTAATTCAACCCAAAAAACATTACGTGGAAAAAACAAACAAAAAATTAAAAATTACGTGACTAAGTAATAAGCATGGGAGAGAAATAAGGTACTGTTGTACCTTAACTGAGTAATACTACTGGTAAGATTAAATGTTCCTATTAGTCATGAACACTACACTCTGTATTAATGTTTACAATTAAAGCATCGCATGTAACCACGAATCTTAACAGTCTTATATACATAGTACAACATCTCACTTAAGCTAGTAAACAAAACACTAAAGTGTTATTTGGGACTCACTGGTTCCTGCAATTCATAATTCTATTGTAACAACAGAGGAAACAAACAGTACTGTGATCCCTCCAAGGTTAGCTTCATTTGACAGAAGACATATTTTCATAGAACTATTTGTCCAATAACAAGTAAATGTGCTTTAGGCATTTTTACAAATCCTAGTTAACCATTATTAGCCAAAATAAAATTCAAAGTTCCTCCTTTTAGGTAGGGTTACAGGAAGATATGAATTTTATACATTAACTAAGAAAACCAGCTGACTGTAGAGGTTTATGTTATAGACACTGCTCTTTTGAGCCAACATAAAAACTAATTAGCTTATTTGGAAGTTCAAAATAACCCTTTTAATTTATCTAGTGATTACAACTTAAGAATTTCTCTAAGCTTAAGAAAAGAAAATTTAAAACTAGACTTCAATGAGTTAGTTATTGCTTCTGCATGTTGCAGGACCCCACCCCCAACAAAACAAAAACTTTCACACTTTGGGTTTAGCCATTTTTCTCCATCTTTTTCACTAGTGTTTTATTTTGTAGCTAAGTGTCTTCTTATATAAATATATACTACCTACTGTCTTTTTTTTTTTTTTAAGTGCCCACCCCAGCAATTAGTATAAGCAGAAACTCTGTCTCAGAGTGAGGACCTCTAAACCACACAAACCTGCTGGGAGAGAAATTGACTGGGATAGCACCAGTCTAATTAATTTCACTTAGAGCAGGAACCATGGGCCAAGTGTTCATCAGCAAAGTAGCCTGGTGCTACATGAACTTCCTAGTACTTCATGCCATCTGCTGCAGGTGAAGAGCAGAAAAACAATTTTAGAAAAAAAGGGCTCTATTTGAGAGTCATCATTTGAGAATCTGTGTAGGAGACAACCAGAGCCCAAACACACTGTATGTAGCTTCAAGCATGTTAAAGACTATTCAAATTCTCTAATAAGAAATTTATTTCCCAAAGCTTACCAAACTTTCTACTATGCTGACAACTCAAAGCTGAAGTTACATATCTGTTTTATATCACCATTTATTTTCCTGTTCAGTCTATTAACCGTAACCTCTGAGGAAAGACCTCTTCCAAGTCACACCCAAAATAAAAATGTATTTCAAGCTGGGTGCTGGTGGCTCATTCCTATAATTTTAGCTACTAAGGAGGCTGAGATGTGAAGACTATGGTTCACACCCAGTCCAGGCAGAAAAGTCCTTGTGAGACTCTTACCTCCAATTAAACACTCAAAAACCAGGGCCAGGAGCATAGCCTAGTGGTAGAGTGCTTGCCTTGCATGCATGAAGCCCTGGGTTCTATTCCTTGGCACCACATACACAGAAAAACCTGGAATGGTGCTCTAGCTCAAGTGGTAGGGCACCAGCCTTGTGTCCAAGGACAATGCCCAGGCCCTGAGTTCAAGCCCAAGACTGGCCAAAAAAAAAAAAAAAAAAAGAAAAAGAAATGGAGCTGTGGTAGTGTGTCTTCCTTAAGCAAAAGAGTTCAGGGACAGGTCAAGGCCCTGAGTTCAAGCCCCATGACTAATAAAAAAAAAGTATATTTCAAAATATCTTTATCAACTATACTATTCCAATGATTTTAGAATTATTTAATGGCTAACAACTGGCAGATGTATAATGGAGGTATTATGACATCATAAATTAACAATTACAAGAGGTTTAAGTCAATCACTACAATATGATTTCTAACTAGAAGGTTAAACTGGAGGGCAGACAGAAGTAGTAAAGAAAATATATTAATGCTCTCATGATGCATAAATAATGCTTTGAAACTACACTTATACTTTCTTCTAGACTTACAAGCGTGTGGTTGCCTTCCGAAAGACTTTGAAGGCATTCAAACAGAATTCAAACCTGTTCTTTTTACTACAGGCAGCCTGGAAACAAAAATATTCACTCAATACAAATATTGTGATGATAAAACATTTATCTAGTCACATTCAAATTTGTTAACTTAGTTTTGTTGTTTGTTTCACATATCCCTGAGACAGATTTTTGGACAATGCAGAGTATATCAGATTTGCAATGTAACGAGAATCATTTGTTCTGTTGGATAAGCCTCAAACTTCCAGCTAGGCATTTTGAATCCCAGCTCCAATAAAAGGAAAAGTTTAAAAATCTCATATTATGCATATCTATTCTACAAGGAAAACAAAGTGGTTATAATTTCCTTCATTTTGAAAACTAAAAATCAATTATTAATTTGGGCTAGCCACTTACATAATCATAATTCTTTCCTGACAGAAATAAACAGATCTCTGTACAATAAGGGAAACACCCTAATACTTAATCCTATGATTTCGGCAAAGTCTGATTACAAGTGTTACATAAGCAAGTACAGGGGCCTGGAGCATAGCTTAGTGGTAGAGTGCTCGCCTAGCAAGTACATACACTTATCTTTTTGGTGTCAATCCTGGGGTTTGAACTCAAGGCCCGTGTGCTGCCCCTGAGGTATTTTGTTCAAGGCTAGTGATCTACCACTTGAACCACAGCTCCACTTTTAGCTTTTTACTGGTTAACTGGAGATAAGAATGTCAATAGACTTTCCTGCTTGGACTGAACTGCAATCCTCAGATTTCAGTTTCCTGAGTAGCAAGGAATATAGGCATAAGCCCCCAATGCCTGGCTTACATATAGTTTTTTTTGTGTGTGTGTGTTGATTTTTAAAAATTATTTTAAGTAGTTGTACAAAGATATGTGTAGTTATTTTTAATTTTCATTTATTCCCTATGAGCACTCTTCTATCAATCTGATCAATTTATCTAGAGAATTAAAAAACAAATAAACCAACTAACACAAATAGTCATGTATTTTATCCATACTACCAGCATTAGCTTTACATCTATTCATTTAAAATGACAGGAACAATGGGCCGGGAGTTTGGCCTAGTGATAGAGTGCTTGTCTAACATGCATGAAGTCTCGGGTTTGATTCCTTGGTACCATATACATAGAAAAAAAGCCAGAAGTGGTGATGTGGCTCAAGTGGTAGAGCTCTAGCCTTGAGAAAAATCCAAGGACAGTGCTCAGGCCCTGAGTTCAAGTTCCAGGACTGGCAAAAAAAAAAATATATATATATATATATATATATATGAACAAGACTGTGAAGACATTAGATTGAACCATGAAACTTTTTTGTGTGCCAAAAATAGTTGAATACCGGAAATTTCATGCAGTGCAACATGCACATGCCATTCTTGCCAGAGAATGGTTTGCTAGGAACTTAAAAAAACCTTTCTCTCTTTCTCTCCCACCCCCTTTCCCTCTTTTTCCCCTGGTTTAAAGCCTCGTACAGTTTCTAAGTAAAGAAAAATCCCAATGCTGTATCTATTTTAAACCTGAGAGACATTTCCATTTTCCAAAACAGAAGATGCCAAAAAGATTAATTGAAAACAACAACTATAAAAGAATTGGGCATATTCACTTCTGAAAAAGTGATGTTACCTGGGCATATTCATTTTTGAGAAACTAATACGACCTAAAAGGAGCTTTCTGTTTCTTTTGATGCAGTATACTCAAATCATATACAGCCCAGGAGGTGGTAATTCCTCTCTCATTACTCCAAGAACAGTTATTACAGGTCATACTGACTTTCTTTGTTGCGAGGTTTGAGTGACATTTGAATATTTGTTGTGAGAAAAACTTTTGTTCACCTACTCAAGTGAAAATTAAATGTACAGTGTTTTATGTTTTTCAGTTTTTAAATTCAGAGACTTTTGGGGGGTGGGTACTAATATTAGGGCTTCAATTTAAGAGTGAGCACTTTCTCTCTCTATCTTTTTTGTCTTAAAGCACTCTGCCACTTAAACAACGACTTAACTTCAGGTTTTTTCATGATTAATCGAAGAAAAGAGTCTTACAGACTTTCTTGCCTAGTCTGGTTCAAACTTTGATCTTCAGATTTCAGTCTCCTGCAAGGATTACAAGCATAAGCCACCAGCCCTCGGCCAGAGACATTTCTTAAAATGAAACTAAGAGCAATGAAGACAGATCTCAATCAGTAAAGAAAACATTGGGGTTTATCATGTCTTTTTTTTTTTAAATCAAATTCATGCTTTGTAAAACTTTTGTAAGTTAAAGAATATGTGTTCTTATTTTCATTTATTTATTTATTTATTTTTGGTCGGTCACTGGGCTTTAACTCTATGCCTGGGCACTGTCCCTGAGCTCTTCAGCTCAAGGCTAGCGTTCTACTACTTGAGCCACAGAGCCACTTCCGGTTTTTTGGTGGTTAACTGGAGATAAGACTATCAGGGACGGGGCCGGGAGTTTGGCCTAGTGGTTAAAGTGCTTGCCTAGCACGCACGGAGACCCGGGTTCGATTCCTCGGTACCACATACATAGAAAAAAGCCAGAAGTGGTGCTGAGGCTCAAGTGGTAGAGCTCTAGCCTTGAGAAAGTCCAAGGACAGTGCTCAGGCCCTGAGCTCAAGCCCAGGACTGGCAAAAAAAAAAAAAAAAAAAGAATATCAGGGACTTTGGTGCCCAGGCTGGCTTTGAACTGCAATCCTCAGCTCTCAGTCTCCTGAGTAGCTAGGATAACAGGGATGAACCACCCATGCATGGCTTCATTTTAAGATTTTTAAATGTACTTTGAGGTTAAGAAGAAAAAAGCCAATACCCAATAGAAAAATTAACAAAACAAAACAAAAAATTCCAAAAACATTTTAGCAGAAAAACCCAAATGTTTCAGAGAAATGCAAATACCACTAGTGGATAAATGAGTTAAAAGATGCACAGAATTTTGGAAGACAAATGCAAATTAGTGTGCACTATACACTGATTCACCCACTTAACTGGTAAAGATCAAAATATTCGCTAACGTTGCCCAGTGTAAGGAGTGTTTCAGTGTCTTCCACTGCTTTCTGAGTAAAACCAGGTTCTTTTGCTCCTGACTGCTATAGTTTCTGTATACGTTGTTACAATCTGTGAAGAGTAATGTCTATCAAAAGAAGAAATATATATGCTCTTGGATTCCTAAGAATGCATTTTTACTTTAAATGCCAAATATGAATTTTTTCACTGTTGCACTTTTTTGTAAATATAAAAAGTGAGGGCCAGAAGTTTGGCCTAGAGGTAGTGTGCTTGCCTGGCATGAAGGAAGACCTGGGTTTGATTCCTCAGTACCACACACATAGAAAAGGCTGGAAGTGTTGCGGTGCTCAAATGGTAGATAGAGCTCTAGCCTTGAGAAAGCCCAAGGACAGTGCTCAGGCCCTGAGTTCAAGCCCTAGGACTGGCAATAAATAAATAAATTAATAAACTAGTTAAAAAAAATAAAAAGCAAGTTAGGACTGGAATTTTGGCCTAGTGGTAGAGTGCTTGCTTACCATGCACGAAGATCCAGGTTCAATTCCTTAGTATTACATATACAGAAAAGACTGGAAGTGGTGCCGTGGCTCAAGTGGTAGAGCTCTACCATTAAGGAAAGCCCAAGGACAGTGCTCAGGCCCTGAGTTCAAGCCCCAGGACTGGCCAAAAAAAAATATCTATCTATCTATCCATCCATCCATCTGAAGTTAATTCATTAAATAAATTAAATTTAAATTTATTGAATAAATTATGGTACCAATACATGTAACAAGCATCTACAAAAATGAATGTGAGCTGGGCGGGGTGGCTCATGCCTGTAATCCTAGCTATTTAGGAGGCTGAGATCTGAGGATCAAGGTTCAAAGCCAGTCCAAGCACAAAAGGACCTGAAACTCTTTTTTTTTTTGCCAGTCCTGGGCTTGAGCTCAGGGCCTGAGCACTGTCCTTGGACTTTCTCAAGGCTAGAGCTCTACCACTTGAGCCTCAGCACTACTTTCGGCTTTTTTTCTATATATGTGGTACTGAGGAATCGAACCCAGGTCCTCATGAATGCTAGGCAAGCACTCTACCACTAGGCCAAACTCCTGGCCCAGGACCTGAAACTCTTATCTCCAATTAACCTCTAGATAATGGGAAGTGGGGCTTGGCTCAAGGGTAGGGCGGTAGCCTTGAGCTGAAGAGCTGAGGGGCAACACACAGGCTCAGGGGTAGGGCAATAGCCTTGAGCTGAACAGCTCAAGGACAGCTCCTAGGCTGAGTTCAAGCCCCATGACTCACACAAAAAAAAGAATGTGTAAACATGTACACAAGTAGGCACAACTAGCCAGGCACCAGTGGCTCACAACTGTAAAATATATCTAAGTACTTAAGTAGCCAGACATGGTAGTATGCACTTTTAGTCTCAGCTACCTGGGAGACTAAAGCAGGAGGCTCAGTTGAGCCCGGGAGACCTGGTCAACAGAGTCTAACCTTTGTCTCCAAAAAAAAAAAAAAAAAAAGGTTGAATTGTTCATGCAAAGGCAATTTATAATGAAAAGTCAGAAACAATTGTGGTATTAAGTGTGCAAGTTAGTACCTTTAATGTTTTCTCATCTTACAGATATTTCATAGGTAAATGAAGATTCTGAAATGATTGTGAGGATTAGATATGCTTTTGTACTTCAAAATACAATTCTTTCTCAATCTATTATAATCTAGAACACTACAGAAATGTTCTGGCAGCTGGGTGCTGGTGGTTCATGCCTGTAATCTTAGCTATTCATGAGCCTGGCATCTGAAGATCATAGTTCAAAGCCAGCCTGGGCAAGAAACTCTGAGACTCTTATCTTCAATAAACCACTCAGAAAAAGCTGGAAGTGGTGCTATGACTCAAGTGGTAGAACACTAGCCTTGAACACAAAGAGGCTCAGGGACAGTGCCCAGACCCCTGAATTCAAGCCTAAATTGGCAAAAAAGAAAAGTAAGAAATGCCCTGGTTATCAAGGTTCGTAGAGACAAAGTCAAGCAGAAGCTGAACAGGGAGAAGCTTTCCAAATCACCAAATGCAAAACAGGAACAGCAGAATGCTCCCATTGATTTCCTCAGCCTCCGTATGTGCTGAGTTTACAGCCTTACTGCCCTTCTTACAGGTTATAAATAACTACAAACTGTCCTTGTCCCCAAGGAGATCTTAACAGCCAGCTCAAAGGTTAAAATATGGAAGAATTCTCACTTTGGATGCAACCTTTCCAAGCTAACAAAAAACATAAAAAAAAAAAAAAACTAAACAAACAAACAATAGGAACATAGAAAAATGTATTGACAGTTTAAGAGTTGAGAAAATTCCCTTTCCGTAAAAACTGTCCCTTATGTAAGTTATTGATACAGACATATTAGCATAATTTTCTTCCCCCATGTAGTTAGGTTTTCAAAACAATAAATTTTATAACACTGATTTTATAACACTGGAAATCATATCTCAATGAAGGGGGGAGGTGAGTATCAGTGGCTCATTCCTGTAATCCTAGCTACTTAGGAGGCTGAGCTGAGGGAACATGATTTTAGGCCAGTTTGAGTGGAAAAGTTCACTAGAGTCAGTCTCTAAAATGACTAAACTAGGACTGCAGGTGTACCCCAGTGCTGCCAGCCTAGAAACTGCAAAACCTCTAGTTCAAACCCCAGTACAGCCCAAAAGAAAAAACTGAGTGTATCGAGGGATAATGCAATGTATGTCTGCTCCAAACATAAAACCTTGTGCTAGAAAAGGCCATATGCCACTCTCACTGCCTTGTAGGACTGCCCTGAGTTCAAGCCCCACAACTGACAAAGGTTTCTAGTCTCACTTGGATGGAATATCCAGCAGACAAAACCCTAGTTACAACAAGTACAGGTTTTATAAGATCTTCATTAATATCATCAGCTGAGATGTGCTGTTGTTAATTACAGAATCTTGATGGAAAGAAAACTTCACCAGCTGCTAAAAAAAAAAAGAAGAAAAAAAAAGCTCATCAGAATAAGTGTCTCCATGTTACTTTTAAAATCTATCACTTGGAAGATGTCAAAGATGTAATAAGATGACTTCGAATCAAGAAACAAACTTGATTATAAAGGCCTATTTAACTTCACAGTGGGTCTCAGTTCCAAAAGAAAACATCTTTAGAAATAGTTGAAGGAAAAAAAAAAAAAAACCAAACATAAATTAGAATCACATGTGGCTTCTACTGACTGGTTTGGGCAAAAGAAGCCACAAAAAGTGAACTTCGGAAAGATTTTTTTCTAACATACCTCACATGTTCGTAAAGATTTCTCTAGGTGGAGAAAATTTACTAATTTTAAACAAAAGCTGAAAGGAATTTAGGAAAAAGGAGGTGAAAGGAAACAAGGTGGGGAGCCCTATGTTTGTATAGTTAAAATTCCCAAAGCTGTTTTGAGAGTTGAAGGTAAAGGGTAAAGACCATAGACCCCTTGACTATGACTATGAAGAACCCTATAAAATCTAAAATATTAGGTAGGTGACAGTAGCTTATGCTACTCAGGAAGCTAAGGTCTGAGAATCAAGATTTGAAGACAGCCAGGGCAGACAAATCTGAGTGCTTCTTATGACAATTAACCAGGAAAATGCTGGCAGTGGAAGTGTGGCTCTAGTCGTAGAGGGCCAGGAATGACTTAAGAAGACCAGCTAAAAAGTAAGTTCAAGCCCCAATACTGACATATTCTCATTCTCTCTCTCTCTTTCATAGAGAAAACATTAATGCTACTTAAGC
This sequence comes from Megascapheus bottae, assembly GCF_031878675.1. Taxonomy (NCBI): domain Eukaryota; kingdom Metazoa; phylum Chordata; class Mammalia; order Rodentia; family Geomyidae; genus Megascapheus; species Megascapheus bottae. Next base: position 36,535,669 of record NC_143525.1, read on the forward strand.
ATGTCTGCAAAGAATTTAAAAAGCCAGGCACCAGTGGTTGACACCAGTAATCCTGACTACCCAGGAGGCTGAGATCTGAGGATCGAGATTCAAAGCTAGACCGGAAAGAACGTCTGTGAGACGCTTATTTCCAATTAACCACTAGAAAATTGGGAATGACTCTGTGGCTCAAAGTGGTTTTAAAGACTTGAGCTGAAGAGCTCAGGGACAGACAGCACTCAGGCCCATAGTTCAAGCTGTACAATCAACCGAAAAATGAAAGAGGCTCCACAACTAACTCCACAGGATTCTCAGGGTTTACAGAAACTAAATTCAAAGGTGATTCTCTTTGGCCGTCTAAACTAGTTAAAACTATTTTAAAAATATTTCTGGTTACAAAAGGAGTCCAAGAAATGAACTTCGAAAGAGAAAGGTTAATTTTTATTCCTGGGTTATACAAAGTTGGAATTCATTAACTAGGAAACTGAAAAGGCTCCAAGAACTTACGAAGTCCATGTTGGCATTAACTTGTACTGTCTAATAACACAAAATTCAGTTTTCTTTGAAGATACTTTTTAAAAATGAAAAGTACCACAAATGCCATCCCCACTAGAAAAGAGACATAAGATATATATGTAAGAGTTGCCTAAAGGAGATAACCATGTGGTTCAGAAGGAAAAAAAAGTTCACTTGGGAAAGCCAAACTGCCAGTACTCTAGAGTGAGTGTAGCAGCTCCAACTAATGGCAAAGAGAGATTTATATAGGGAAAGGCAAGAAGAGGTTTAGCCACGTAATACTCAGAAGTGAACCCAGTCTGGGTTCTTTTTGCAGACTCACAGTTAGGTGACTGTGAGTTATAGGTGATTACCAAGCAGGTGATTCCTAATATGGCTACTTGCTGTCCTTCACAAAGAAGAAGGAGGGCAGGGGTGGAAAAGGGGCTGTTCTCCAGGGTGTACCTAATAATAAACATTCCATCTGCTTCTCTATGTCTTGTTTTATTTTATTTTATTTTATTTTTTGTGGGTCATGGGGCTTGAACTCTGTGCCTGGGTACTGTCCCTGAGCTCTTCAGCTCAAGGTTACCACCCTACCCCTTGAGCCACAGCTTGACTTCCCATTCTCTAGTGGTTAATTGGAGATAAGAGTCTCCTGTTCTGGGCCGGGAGTTTAGCCTAGTGGTAGAGTGCCTGCCTAGCATGCATAAAGATCGGGGTTTGATTCCTCAGTACCACATACATAGAAAAAAAAGCTGGAAGGGCTGGGAGTTTGGCCTACAGGTTAAAGTGCTTGCCTAGCATGCACGAAGACCCGGGTTCGATTCCTTGGTACCACATAGATAGAAAAAGCCGGAAGTGGTGCTGAGGCTCAAGTGGTAGAGCTCTAGCCTTGAGAAAGTCCAAGGACAGTGCTCAGGCTCTGAGCTCAAGCCCAGGACTGGCAAAAAAAAAAAAAAAAAAGCTGGAAATGGTACTATAGCTCAACTGGTAGAGCTCTAGCCTTGAGAAAGCCCAAGGCCAATGCTCAGGCCCTGAGTTCAAGTCCCGGGTCTGGCAAAAAAAAAAGTCTCATGTTCTTTAGTGCTTGGACTGGCTTTGAACTGTGATTCTCAGATCTCAGCCTCCTGAGCTGCTAGGATTACAGGTGTGAGTCACCACAGTATGTCTTAACTGAAGATACCATTTACTTTTTGGAAATAAGGGGGTCATGGAGCTTGAACTCAGGGCCTGGGTACTGAGCCTGAGCCATTTTGCTCAAGGATATTATCTGAGCCACAGCTCTACTTCCAGCTTTTTAGTGGCTTATTTGAGGTAAGAATCTCAAGAACTTTCCTGACTGGGCTGAACTGCAATGCTTAGGTCTCAGTCTCCTGAGAACTGGGATTTATAGGCATGAGCCACACTGCCTCCTACCAGTGTGCTTTATCTAGAAATCAACAGCAAAAAAATAAATCCTCCTCCCAAACTTATTAAGAATGTTAATGTTAAGGTTCTAAGTAAGTTATATGGAACAAAGGCAGACAGGAAATTCTTACTTTTAAGTGTTCATTCCAAAATTCAGGACTCAAGGAAAAAGTAAAACCACAGTTAGAAAAAACAAGGAAAAATTGGACAGGATCTCTAAACAGAATATCCTGGCTCCTGATGTTGTCTGTCAGAATTTCAAAAATTAAAATGCAATAATGCCTACTTCACCCAACAAAACTCTGTAAAACAAACATACATAAGCATTTGACACAAAAATCTCAAACCACAAAGTAAAAAATTTAAGATGGGGCTGGCAGTTTGGCGTGGTGGTAGAGTGCTTGCCTAGCATGCACAAAGACCTGGGTTCGATTCCTTAGTACCACATATAGAAAAAGCTGGAAGTGGTGCTGAGGCTCAAGTGGTAGAGTGCTAGCCTTGAGAAAGCTCAAGGACAGTGCTCAGGCCCTGAGCTCAAGCCCAGGACTGGCAAAAAAAAAAAAAAAAATTAAGATGGCAGTCATTTTGGTAGGAAAAAAAATTTTTTTAAAGTTACCCATAAAGAGATAAGCTCTAATACACAAAGGCACAAAAGCAATACACAAAGGCAATCTGTTCAGAACTAAACACCTTTTACGGAGTGAAATGAAGCCTAAGCATGGCTTTAAGGTATATCTTTTTATAAACTGTAGTTCTGACTTCTCTGAAGATCTCTTCTTAGGAGAAAAATAATCTTACTCTGAGGTCTCTACATCATTATCAACCACTGATTAAAAATTTAAATCCAGCCAGGCATGGCAGTACAAGTCTATAATCCCAGCACCCAGGAGGCTAGGAAGGGGATTGTGAGCTTGAACCAGTCTGTGCTACACAGGCCCAGGCTGGCTTGGGTAAGATCTATATCAAAAACTAAGTAAAGCTAGGCACTGTTGGCTTACACTTGTAATCCTACCTACTCAGGAGGCTAGGATCTGAAGATTATGGTTCAAAGCCATCCCGGGCAATAAACTAACAAAAAGCTAGAAGTAGAGTGCGGCTCAAGTGGCAGAACACTTGTCTTGAGCACAAAAGGTCAGGGAGAGTGTCCATGCCCTGAACTGAAGCCTCAGAATTGGCATACGCACATGCGCACACGTATATGTGTGTATGTGTATACACACATGCGCACACATACACATAAACCTTTAAATTACACAATTCACCTTTGTGATATCAACTTTGCCTGTACTTTGTAGTGAAACAAAATAGATGGTATTCCAGATATATTAGTTACATATAGATTTTTACATATGTATATTAGTTATCTATATCTACATATATGTATATATTTTAGTTACATATTTCTATGTCTCGTTTTGCTTTTTCTTTCATGTTTAATCATATTTAAAATAAAACTACATTAAAAACTTACCAAGTCAAGTCAGCAGGAAAACTCCAATCTCTCTTGTCTAGCAGGAACTCTCTGTTGGAAATAGACATGATGAATCAGACTTAACCAGATTCTTAAGTCTCACACAAGTCTCACTTTGGCTGTTTTTGTAGGTCATGGGATTTGAACTGTGGGCCTGGGTGTTGTTCCTGAGCTCTTTAGCTCAAGGCTATCGCCCTACTCCTTGAGCCACATGGCTACTTCCACTTTTCTGGTGATTAACTGGAGATGAGGAGCCTCCCAGGCTTTGTAGTGCCCATACTGGCTTTGAACCTCAACCCTCTGATCTCAGCCTCCTGAGTAGCTAGGATTACAGATGTGAGCCACTGTGCCTGGCTACTTTGGCGCTTGCACACACACACATACACACACACACACACACACACACACACACACACACACACACACAATCTAAGCTTGTTCCAATGATCCTAGCACCTAGTATTTACAAGAGAGAAGAAGGGCCAAGGAGTGTGGCCTAGTGGTAGAGTGTTTGCCTAGCATGCACGAAGCCCTGGGTTCAATTCTTTGGTACCTCATACACAGAAAAGGCCAGTAGTGTTGTGGTCAAGTGGTAGAGCACCAGCCTTGAGAAAGGCCAAAGACAGGGCAAGGAGGGGAAAGGGGAAAGTGGGGAAAAGGAAAAGAGGGGAGAGGGAGTAGAGGGAGGGGAGAAGAGAGAGGGGAGAAGAGAGAGGGGAAAAAGAGATAATTTTTATATCTCAACATAATGCTGCAAGAATTACCATGAACGGGCCGGGAGTTTGGCTTAGTGGTAGAGTGCTGCACAAAGACATGGGTTGATTTCTTAGTACCACATACATAGAAAAAAGCTGGAAGTAGTGCTGTGGCTCTAGTGGTAGAGCTCTAGCCTTGAGAAAGCCCAAGGACAGTGCTCAGGCCCTGAGTTCAAGCCCCAGGACTGGTTTTTTAAAAAATAAATAAAACAATCACCATGAAGCTGTCATGTAAAGTATCTTTAAAAGTTCTGTGTAATTAATTTATACCAACACAAGACACATTTAAACAAAGCCATATGTCCTATGGTTTTAGAAATAGGTGCTACAATGAGCTGAGGGAAGGTCCACAAAAAGATTACACAAGGAAGAAAGGGAGGGCTGGGAAAAACTGTTGAGATACCTGCACTAATCAACACAGCCACTTTACTACCACATCCTACAAAGTGAAACAAAACCAAACATACACTGAAACAAGCATTTCCAAGGCCTAGAAGCTTAACCCAGTCAGAAATTTCTGGCTCCATCTTCCCTTTTGTGGACAATAGCAATGCATAAAACACTGATGACTCTCTAAAAATAGTTGTAAACACCAACTTTAATACATCAATACAAATGAATTTCTCTTTATTGGGCTGTAACAGATTTTAGCGATTACTAACAGAAGTAGAATGAGCCACCATCAGAAACTATGATAAACCACTGATGCTCAAACAGAAATTCTAATTAGACATCATAAAACAATGCCTTAAAAAGTCCCATGTAGTCCAGTAGAGAGTAACAGCAATCAGGTCATATTGATCCAATGAACATTAGCTGAGCACCAACTGGACAAAGCATTTTGGGGAACAAAGTAGTGAAAAAGACAGTTCCAGACCTTCAGAAGGTAGAAAGATTAAATGCATGTAAGACTTTATCGCTAAGCAGGCAATAACCAGCTCTAATAAAAAATGCATATCTGATATTTAAAGCAGAACCCAATACTTCTTAGTCTTGCCCTCAGCTTAAGGGTTGGGTTTTTTTTCCAGTTAATTTGCCAAAATTAATATTTTTAGGCCCAATGGACTGGCAAAACTTAAAAGAACCTGACAATACTAGTAAGGGCAAGGATGTTCTCATAGTATGGTAGGAAAAATTGGATCTATCACTTCAGAAAGTCACTTACTTATAATTAAAAAGTTTTTAATTGAAGTATAACAATTGTGAGGGAGATTATCAAAGTTCAATATATGTATACAATGGGCAAAGATCACCAAGGTAACTCAACATTTGTAACTTCTTTGTGCTGGGTTCAAGACAGATTATTATCAGCAGTGAAGATCCAAAAATTCCACTCACAAACGAGCAGCCTAGAGAAACTCCTATACATTTTTAGCATATGTAAACAAGAACATTCACTGCGAAGTCTTTAGTAACAGCCAGCAACTAGAAATAATCCAAATATCCATTAACAGAGATCGGTACATAAATTATAGTGTGTTTAAATAACAGAATACTATATTGTCATAAGCGGTAAAACTGAACTTCAATATTATATAATAACATGGTTAAAAATCACCAATGCAGGCCCAGAGTTTGGGCTAGTGGTAGAATGCTTGCCTAGCATGCACTAAGACCTAGGTTCAATTCCTTGGTACCACATACATAGAAAAAAGCTAGAAGTGGTGTGGCTCAAGTGCTGGAGCTCTAGCCTTGAGAAAGCCCAAGGACAGAGGTCAGAGCCCAGGACTGGCAAAAAAAAAAAAAATCACAAATACATTGTTAAGATCTCAAAGATGACACAAAAGAGCACATACTGTATTATTTCGTCTATACAAAGTCCAAAAACGAATAAAACTAAACTATAACTGGTTTGGAATGAAGCCTAATATTAAAATCCTAATGAAACGTAATTATCTGTGTTAGAATAGCAGGTTTCTTCTGAGCAATGGTATGGGTTAAAATCTAGACAGGATGCATGGAAAGCTTGCTCTAGGTACTAGCAATGATATTTTTAGATACCTAATTGATAGTTATGAAGGTGTGTTTTTATAATTAATCTTTAAATTACATAATTATTATCTACCTTTATGAAAAGTTTTAAATAAATGTTATCATTTAAAATGCTATTTGAATAAGAAATGTATTTGTGTCAATGTATTAAAGTTAGTGTTTGCATTGTCAGGAGAGTCTGGTTTTAAAGAGTTACCAATCTCCCACAAAAGGGAAATACATTGCCAGGAATTTCTGATTGGGTTATACACCTTGAGACTGCTCTTATCAGAGTATGTCTGTATCATTTTGTAGGATATGGTAGACAATTAAAGGGGTTGTGTTGCTTAGCCACGGTATCTCAGCAATCATCAGCAGGCCTGTACTTGCCCTCTTCTGTCTGGACAGCTCTCACTGGTCTCCTAGAAGTTCACAAGGCACAATTCCTTACCACTGCAGTCTTTCTAAACATTTTCATTAAAATGTTCAAAATATACATGGTTAAACTATCTAATTCCAGGAAAAATAACAGGAATTTAACCTCTACTATCTAAGGGTAAATACAGTGTCCGCACAGAATATCTTTTTTTTTAAAGATAATTCTTTCAAGGAAACTTCAGACTTCTTTAGACTACTCACCAGGAACCATTAGCTAACAATCACATCATATAAGAAATAAAGGCTTCTAAAAATGCAAAGCCAGGACACCAATAATTTTGTTGGATTTCTAAGTTTAATTGTGGTCTTGCTGGAATCTCTATCCATCTCTATCCCACTCACAGTAAAAGCTACGGTGTAAACAATGGCTGACAAGGTCTTGTATAACCAGTGCTCTCTCACCTTCCCTACCTCATCCCAGCAGCAGATACCCAGGGCTGCATTCCAGCCACACAGCCCTTTGTTGCTGTTCCTATCTCACGGGCTCTGTTCTTGCTGTGTTCTGTCTGGGGAACTCTCCTAGTACCCTAGAGGTTGCTAAGACACACTCCCTGACCCTTGCTGAGTCTTTTAATTGTGAAGCTATCCCACAACCTCAATGTAATATTCACTCCTACAATCACAATGCTGTTCCTGACTCACTCTTCTTCTATACGTACTAGATGTCGTCCTCTACCATACTACCTGTTTACTTACCTGTTTCTTCTAACCAGAAAATAAATTCCACAAAGGTTGAATTATGTGGTTTGCTGTTGCACCCAGATAGTGTCAGGCACATAGGTCAGAAATTGTTTAGTTGAATAAACTTTTTCTTTTAGATTTTCATCCTTAAAAGATGTAGACATTTAAAAGACAAAATGCTTGCTAAGTGTGGTGGTGTAGCCCTACAATCCCAGGCTGGAGTAGGTTACAAGTTCCAAGGTCGCCTAGACTATGTAGCATGCACATGCGCAAGCACACACATCTTACACGTCTTTGTAAGTCAAGTTCACTAACAAGTTTACTAACAAATTTCAAGTTTATGCTTTTATAGTAAATTATCATTAAAACTTGTAAACTGTATCCAAACGTAACTGCATGTTCTCCTAACAAATATGCCATATGTTTGTTTTTGTTTTGTTTTGTTTTGTTTTGTTGTGTTGGTCCTGGGAATTGTCCTTGAGCTTTATTGCTCAAGGATAGCGCTCTGCCATTTGAGCCTCAGCTGCACTTCTGGCTTTTTGGTGATTAAACAAGTCTCACAGACTTTCCTGCTCCAGCTAGCTTTGAACTGTGATCCTCAGATCTCAGCCTTCTGAGCAACTAGTACAGTAAAGTTTTGATAGCAATGACTTGAGGGCAAAAAGACAAGAACTCATGTATTGATGCAGTTGAACAATTATGGAACTACTTGATAACATGTAACATGCAACATTAAGACTGGGTATTCCCTTTATACTTCTTGTTTCTAAATTGTTTTTGTTTTTTTAAATAAGCATGTCATGTATTTTTGTTTTTATGGCAGTAATGGACTCAAGGCCTAGCACCTGCTAGGGTGATGCTCTACCAATTGAACTACATCTCTAGCCTGGTGTTTTGCTGTTATTTTAGAGGGAGTTTTAAAGACTTTTTTTGCCCTGGCTGACTCTGGACTAGTAATATTCTTTGGATCTCAGCTTCCTGAATAGCTAGGATTACAAGCTTGAGCAAAAGGGGTGCCCAACAGGAAAACTTGAGATCAAAGTGTCCTGTATGCATAAGAATACATCAAAATGAAATCCCCTTGATTCTAATGCAAATGTAAAAATTGAAGGTAAATGCAATTTTTAATAACTTTTGCAATTTTAATACAAATAAACATACTATAACAAAGAATGATGCAAATAAAATATAATTTCAAGAAAGACCTTTTTACATATATTTTAAAATTCACAGAAGCAATGCTGCTTTCTGTCACATATCCAAATCAAATACTTCAAGGGAATGATTACGGTTAGAAAAAAGTTTATTTTTTTACTTAAAAATGAAGTTTTATATTAATTTCCAATGTAGAAAGAAAAATAAAACTTCATAGTGTTAGTGTTCCAGTGAGAATACCATCTCCTGAAGAAAGACTTAAAGACAGGTACATAAAATGGGAAGGGGGGATGTTTGATGTGTCAAAGAGCAAATGACCATGACCATTCAAACTAATTGTAATGATATACAGAAAATGATTTCCTAAGGAAAACTATCTCCTTGGTGTCATGACAGATATGTCTTAGCATATACACAGCACTGTGCTGTGTGTGTGTGTATGTATGTATTTGAGACAATATCTCAGGCTGACCACAATCTCAGAATCCTCCTGCCTCAGACTCTCTGGTACAAGGATTATAGCTACACTGAAACTGTTTGTTGTTATTTGGTTGGTCATGAGGCTTGAACTCTGGGCCTGGGCGCTGTCCCTGAGCAATTTAGCTCAAGGCTAGCATTCTACCACTTGAGCCATTTCTGGTTTTTGGTGGTTAACTGAAATAAGAGTCTCATGAACTTTTTGTGCCCGAACTGGCTTTGAACCATGGAAACTCAGATCTCAGCCTCCTGAGTAGCTAGGATTACAGGCGTGAGCCACCAGTGCCCGCTACACTGAGACTTTTGATGAGCATTTCATCCATGTTCAAAATAGAGTAAGCTTAGATACAAAGGTACTTTCCAACCATATAATATTTATAACCCAAACCATATCCTAAGATGAGAACAAATCTGAAAGAAAATACATAGGCATCTGAAATTCAAGTTATATTTGTTACACTTGTTTCCATTTTAAGGTCTTACTGCCTGTTTAAAAAAATATACTCAAAATAAAATTCCTCTCAGGTTCTTAAAGATAGTCCATATATTCAGGAGACAGGTGGTTGCCCCAACTAGTTATCAAGAAAGGAAGTTCTACTCAAACACTTGCACAGGCAAAGTATGTTATTAGAGCATAGTAAGTTTTCATTTGTAACACTTCAGGACTCCAAGTGCTGGAAACGGAAAAGGATCCAGGTTTAAAGGGGCGGGGGAGGAATATATAGAAGATAAAAATTTAAAATAAAATAAAACTTGGAGCTAGGCACAGTGACTCATGCCTGTAATCCTAGCTACTCAGGAAGCTGAGATCTAAGGATCAAGGTTCAAAGCCTGCCTAGGCACAAAAGGACCTGAGACTCATATCTCCAATTAACCTCTAGAAAATAGAAGTGAGGCTTGGCTCAAGGGCAGGGCGGTAGCCTTGAGCTGAAGAGCTCAGGGACAGTGCCTAGGATGAGTTCAAGCCCCATAACCCACAAAAAAAGAAAGAAAGAAAGAAAGAAAGAAAGCAGAAACGCAGAACTTCTTATTTGTCCTGGCCAAGTGTGACTTAGAGGGTCTTGAGTAAGAAGCTGGGCTCCAGTGGCTCATACCTGCAATCCTAGCTGCTCAAAGAGGCTCTGGATCTGAGGATCCAGGTTCAAAGCCAGCCCAGGTACAAAAAGTCCATGAGACTAATCTTCAATTAACCACCAGAAAACCAGAGTGGTACTGTGGCTTAAAATGGAAGAGCGTTAGCCTTGAGCTAAAGAGCTCAAGGACAGTGCCCAGGTCTAGAGTTTAAGCCCCAGGACCAACCCCCATCTCTCCACCCCTCCAATCCCCCAACCTGGGGAGGGGGGGGGAAGGGGGTGGGGGGGAGTTTGAGTAAGACTGAAAGGTTTTGTTTGTTCGTTTGTTTTTTGTTTTTTGGTGCTGGTCCTGGGGCTTGAACTTAAGACCTAGATACTGTCTCTAATCTTTTTTTGCTGTCCCTGATCTTTTTTTTTTTCATATCTTATATCAATTATGAAGAGATTGTTAGCTGTCCTGCTTTTCATCAGATTCCCCATTGCCCATGTCTTTCTTTTTTTTTTTAGACCAAGATTCAAACAAAATTGCTATCTGATGCTTGTTTTGCTCACTGGCTTGCATTCTACACCTGACCCACACCTCCAACCTCCCACTGCCCATTTCTACCCAGCCAATTTTCTTACCTCATGACAGGTTCCACACTCATTTCTCAGCTTCTTCTGTAATCCAACCTGTTCTCTACCCAGAAGCTACAATAAGCTTTTAAATGTTAACAGTTTAACATTTAAACATGTCAAATTACTCCTCTGCTTAACCACACTTAAACCTTTTTATCTGACCCTGTAGCATTCTTACATAGGAACTGGTTCATTATATTAAATTCTTATTACTCCTCGCATGTGATTCCAAACACTGGCCTTCTATCTAAGAACAAGTCAAGCTTGTTTCCATCTCAGGCCTTGAGTTCTTTTCCTTTAGCCTGGAACCTTCTAGATCTTCAGATTGCTACCTGCTTGTTATTTAGGCTCAAAAGTCACCTCTTTACAAAGAGATTTTTCTCTGATCACCATCAAAAGAAGTAACCCACTCTCTCTTACTCCTCTCTCTTAACAGGTTTATTTTATGTGAATTAATCCCCTCCACAGTCTATGGACTGGGAACAGCTTTCTAGTCTTATCTAGTGTGACTGTTCAAATTAAGTGAACTGTTGCTGGGCACTAGTGGTTCACACCTATAGTCTTAGCTATTTAGGAGGCTGAGATCTGAGAATCAAGGTTGGAGGCCAGACCAGGCAGATTCTTATGTACAATCAACCAGAAAGGGAGGGACAGAGTGACAGAGAAAAGAAAAGAAAGGAAAAAGCTAGAAATTAGAGTATGGCACAAGTAGTGGAGCGCCAGCCTTGCATAAAAAAAAAAAAAAAAAAAAAGAGGGATAGTGACCAGGCCCTGAGTTCAAGCCCCCAGTACTGGCACACATACATACACCTAATTCCACTGCTCAATCTACAATCTATAAATATACAAATATACAAAGTGATTCCTCCTTACGGATATGTAGTTACAAATTTAAAATTAAAAATCTATTTTCTCTTGACCCCTATAAACTTTTCTCCATTTATATTCAACCAAACTCTATTGAAAACAGCAGAGACACAGCTTGTCTTTTATGTTCCGGTTGAGAAAAAAAGCTTCTTTACTTTATTTCAAACAAGATTCACCCTATAGGTTAATCATTTTTTGTTGTTGTTATTTCCAGTCCTGGGGGTCAAACTCAAGGCCTGGGCACTGTCCTTGGACTTTTTCAAGGCTAATGCTTACCACTTGAACCACAGCACCACATCTGTTTTTTTCTGTGTATGTGGTACCAAGGAATCGAACCCAGGGCATCATGCATGCTAGGCAAGCACTCTACCACTAGGGCATGCTCCCTGCCTAGGCTAATCAATTCGCGCGTGCGTGCGTGCGTGCGTGCGTGCGTGCGTGCGTGCGTGCGTGTGTGTGTGTGTGTGTGTGTGTGTCATGGGGCTTGAACTGGCTTGGGTGCTGTCCCTAAGCTCTTCAGCTCAAAGCTATCACCCTACCCCTGGATCTGGGTGTTGTCCCTGAGCTCTACAGCTTATGGCTACCGTCCTACCCTTGAGCCAAGGCCCACTTCCCATTTTCTAGAAGTTAATTGGAGATAAGAGTCTCAGGTCCTTTTGTGTCCAGACTGGCTTTGAAGCATGATCCTCAGATCTATGCCTCCAGAGTAGCTAGGATTACAGGTGTGAGCTACCGTGCCCACTGGCTTAGGCTAATCAATTCTTATAAATACTCACTGTGCCCATTTTTATTTAGGTCTATGATTCACTTCAATTTTATAAGAGTAAGTTTTTCCCACAAAATTTTAATCCAAAAATCCAACAGCTACTGTTAATATTAGTAAATTCATGTCTATTGCTTGAGTCCTAGAATGTCCAGTTCCATACTGAACTGTCAATCTCACCATGACCAATTTCTTGGCTGGGTAGTAATAAGGAGAAAAATGTTTCTGACTTTTGAAACAGCCAGGAAGCAACTTAACTTACAGTTAAAGGAACTAAGCTTGTCTCCTCAATATATAAAGTTTTATTTGTGGACAACTTCTGACCAATTCTTACAGAAACTTTAAATTGCAAGACATTTAGAAATCACAGAGACAATCCCCCTACTTATTCACCCCTGTATATCAGATGGAACAAAATTATAGTAAATTTACTTTTTTTTTGGCCAGTACAGAGGCTAGGACTCATGTTCTTGCTTGACTATTCTGCTCAAGGCTGACACTCTATCACTTTAACCACAGATCTACTTTCGGCTTTATTTTCTCATTAATTGGAGATAACAGTATATGATTACGAAGGTGATAAATTTTCTAATAAAGTACATATAGGAAACAACTCTTTGGGTACTAATAGTTGTTTAATTAAATAAATGGATATAAGGCCTACCATAATACATGGCATCCATTTTGGAAATTATCATTGTCATTTTAACAGGGAGTATTTGCAAAGGGCTATGTAAACATTAGACAACTCTAGAAGATATACTATAGTATGAGTCCTTAAAAGTAATATAAATACACACAGGTTCAAATTTTACTTTCCTGTACCTTGCTATTAGGAATATTTATGAAATCAACTATAGCATGCTATTGAATTCTGGAAGAAAAATAAACAAAACAGTCAGCAATCACATCTGATAGTGTGACTGCTAGGCCCTGAATTTAAACCTCAGTAACACACACATACCTTTTCAGCAGATGCTTAATTTTATAAGACAAATAAGAAAATACAATTTATAATAACTCAGAAAATGATTCCCAACACATTTTTTTCTTCTCTTCACCCAAGTAAACCAACTATATCCAATATTAAATCAGGAAAGAAAGATGTACCTCATTTCTTTTATTATCAGGGATCACTAAAATATAAACCTCATAATCTTAGGCATAATGGGAAATGTTCAAATTCAAGGCCAATCTTACATGAACATATTTTTTTTAAAAAAACAAACAATCCAAGCACAAGCTAGTAATCTTTTCCTCAAAATGAGTCCGGTCTTCTAGCCTTTGCTCTATGTCACTACAGTGAAGAACATAAGGCTTACAACAGATAGGTCTAGGCATACAACAGAAATTGATGGAAAAGTTGCATAATTTGGGTAAAAAGTCAATTAAGACCTGGAAAAAGCCTCATTGAGGAAATCCTCTTTTTTCTTTTTTTGCCAGTCCTGGGGTATGAACTCAGGGCCTGAGCACTGTCCTTGGGCTTTCTCAAGACTAGCGTTCTACCACTTGAGCCACAGCATCACTTCTGGCTTTTTCTGTATATGTAGTGCTGAGGAATTGAACTTGGATCTTCCTGCATGTTAGGCAAGCACTCGACCACTAGGCCAAACTCCTAGCCCCCACAATATTCTAACTCTTATCACTAAGAAGCCCTTACCTGCAAGCCTTGGACTTAGGCAGACCATTTAAGCCTGGTTGCAAATTAAAGAAAAATTGTCTTTGAAACTATCAAAACATCAAATCCAAAGATACACTTCAGTCATAAATTTGTACATACTTTCAATACCAAGCTAAAGAAATGTTTGCTTGGGTTACTATGTAGAATGCCATTCTATGACATAAGAGAAAGAACAGGCCTTGATTGGTTGTAGACGATCTGGTAAGCAAAGTATACACTTTCTGGTTACTTCCTAACTGCCAGAAAAATTTATCCAATCAGACCATGTAATGTAAATAACTTCCAAAAGGAAGATGTTTAATTTGGGGGGAATAGTAGGAGGTGCTGTGGATGGAATCTCTGGGCCTTGTGCATGCTAGGCAAATGTTCTACTCTAAATTACATTCCCAACCCCCAAAGCAACCTTTAAAATTGATATCTAATATTTTTGAGGCTTTCATGTTATTTATAATTAACTCTAGCATTTCTTTTATTATTATTATTATTATTTTGCCAGTCCTGAAGCTTGAATTCAAGGCCTGGGCACTGTCCTTGAGTTTTCTCAAGGACAGCGCTCTACCACTTGAGTCACTGCAGCATTTCTGGCTTTTTCTATGTATGTAGTACTAAAGAATTGAACCCAGGGCTTCATGCATGCTAGGCAAGCATTCTACCACTAGCCACATGCTTATACTAACTCTATCACTTCTTTAGACATGTCTATAAACTTTTGACTTTCACAATTGACAATTTAGCTAAAATATCTTTATAATTGTATGCTGGTAATAAAGATAATGTTATTCTCATTGTTCTGGAGTAAATTGTGGCCTTTATTTTAATTCTTGCCATAGCTGAAGATGGTAAAAAGCTATTAAACAGTTACAGGGCTGGGAGTTTGGCCTAGTGGTAGAGTGCTTGCCTAGCATGCATGAAGTGCTGGGTTCAATTCCTCATTACCACATATACAGAAAAGGCTGGAAGTGGTGCTGTGACTCAAGTGGTAGAGCTCTAGCCTTGAGAAAACCCAAGGACAGTGCTCAGGCCCTGAGCCCAAGGACTGGGGAAAAAAAAAAAAAAAAGAATACAATCACACAAGGCTGGGAATTTGGCCTAGTGATAGAGTGTTTGCCTAGCATGCACGAAGATCCTTGAGCAATACAAAGTTCAGGCCTGAGTTCAAGCCCCAGAACTGGCAAAGAAAAAAGAAAAGAAAAGAAAAAAGCAGTTACAATTTTATATATACTAAAATTATTTTTCTGGATGTACCATTCTGTGAATTTTGACAAATACTAACATGTCACCACTACCCAATCAAGACACAGAAGAGTTTTGGAACGAATTTTAAGATAATTGTTGCTGCTAATGAATTTAGTTCAGCCGGGTGCCCAGTGGCTCACACCTGTAACCCTAGCTACTCAGGAGGCTGAGATCTGAGGATCAAGGTTCAAAACCAGCTTAGGCACATAAGGACCTGAGACTCATCTCCATTTGAGATACCATCCCTACTCAGATACTACTCTGAGGCTAAGATCTGAAGATCATGGTTCAAAGCCAGCCCGGGCACAAAAGACCTTATCTCCAATTAGTTACTAGAAAATGGGAAGCGGGGTTGTGGCTCCAGGGGTAGGGGCTGTAGCCTTGAGCTGAAGAACTCAGGAACAGTACCCTGGCCCAGAGTTCAAGCCCCATGACCCCTCCCCCCCCCAGCAAAAAAAAAGTTCTCTTTGGGAGAGGACCTAGTTTGTAATACTGGAAGAACAAAGAGATGGTAGTGCAGCTCAAACACAATGACCAAAGGAAAGCACCATACCATAAAACAAGCAAGGATCATGTCGTATACCTTAGTCAGTTATAATAAAGACTCTGGATGGTACCAGCTTCAAACCTCTCCGTTCTCAAGATGAATCAATTTTTCATAAAGGAAAATTTCATTTATGAACTTCCAGATTTACGTTTTGAACTTCATCTGCTCTTCCTCAAACTGAAGCAGCCATTGAGATAATTTAAAATTTTGGTATAGGGGCTGGGAGTTTGGACTACTGGGACAGTGCTTGCCTAGCACACATGAAGATCCTGGTTCAATTCCTTGGTACCACATAAATAGAAAAAAGCCGGAAGTGATGCTGTGGCTCAAGTGGTAGAGCTCTAGCCTTGAGAAAGTCCAAGGACAGTGCTCAGGCCCCCTGAGTTTAAGCAAAAAAAAAAAAAATAATAATAATCTGTATATTAAAAGGAGGTGTAAGTGCTAAGACAAATACACCTGAGAAAGACGTATGAAGGGTTGGGTAGAAATATATACAATAGTCAGAGAAAGCCTCAAAATCACCATAAAGGTAGTGTCTAAGTATGTCTACAGAAGATGAAAGGGAGAACTAGGATAGCACTGCAGATAGAGGCAATAGTAAAGGCAAAGTGCAAGTTCAATGACCCAGCAAGGAAATTACTATGGCTGGAGTTCAGTGAGCTAAGGAGAAAATAGTAGAAATGAAGTCAGAGAAGCTAGTGTAAGTCCAGATCCTACAGAACAGATCCTTTAGAGTGGCTAGTGAAGTCCAGATCATGCAGCTATTTGTTAAAATCACCTGCAGAGCTTTTAAAACTCCTCATGCCTGGGCTGTACCCATCTAAGTAGGAATCTTTGCAGGTGGGACTGGCAGAAAAGATGGAAAGAAGTGTGTTTGAGAAGTATGTTAAAGAAAGAATCCATTTAATTATAGATTGAATGTGGGGGATGAGGGATAGAAAAGTGTCAAGAATGATTCCCAGGTTTCTGGCTCAAGCAACTGTATGGGTAGAGATGTCAGTTACTGAGATGGGGGGTGAGAGAGAAAGGGGAATGGGAGAAGTAGGTGTGAGATTTGAGAGAAAGATCAGAAATCAAAAGTTCAATTTTTAGATATGTTAAATTTGAGATATGAATGAGGCTAAGTATAAATATGTTAGGTAGGCAGAAATATGAGATGAGCACCCAGTGAAATCAGGCCTCTCAGTAATGAATTTGTGTATCATCTGCTTACTGGTAGTCTTGAATGTGTCTACATAATATAGGATTCATTTGATGGAGAAAGAATTGGAGGTATGGAAACTAGTTAGCCTTTTCCAATAATTTGAACCAGAAATGGTGCTGGCATGAACTAGAAGAATACCAGTGGCACTAGAACAGAAAGAATAGGTTGGAGATTTGATGACCCTATTTAACACAATTAACTAAAGCAAAAGGGCTGTGTACATGACTCAGAGCACCATGGCAGAACACCATGCCCAGTAAATTCAAGACCATGAGTTCAAATCCCAAGTTCTGTCAATAAAAAAAAAGGAAGCAAAACTCTGCCATGATGATATAAGCCTATAATCCCAGAATTTATAAGACAGAGAAAGTTGTATCTCACTCTCTGTGTCTCACTCTCACTGTGTACAGTGAGCTGCCTCAAAAAGGAAAACAAAAAGGAAAGGACTCTCCATGCTGTATTACTTTAAACTCAACATGCTTTACAATGGTAGAAAAAGTTCCATGTTTTTTTTTTTTTTTTTTTTTTTTTTGCCAGTCCTGGGCTTGAGCTCATGGCCTGAGCACTGTCCTTGGAGTTTTCTCAAGGCTAGAGTTCTACCACTTGAGCCTCAGCACCACTTCCGGCTTTTTCTAAGTATGTGGTACCGAGGAATCGAACCCGGGTCTTCATGCATGCTAGGCAAGCACTCTACCACTAGGCCAAACTCCCGGCCCCCATGTTCTTTTTTATTCATTTATTTTTTTGTATTTTATCAAGATAACATATAGAGGGGTTACAGTTACATTTGTCAGGTAGTGGATGCATTATTTCTTGAACCTTGATAGCCCTTCTCATGTTATTGTCCTCCTTTCCCTCTCTCCATTTTTTGAGCCAATACTTTCCAGTCTTATTTCCTATGAGCCTCCTGTATCTTTTGCTTAGGTCATGCTACACTTCATGATTTTGGGTACATACCCTGGTATGAGTGGCACTTCCCTACCTCTGTATTTTTGTTCATGACATATCTTTTACCTGAATTGCCTTCCTTCTCATATATCTGCCAATCAAAATTCCAACCTTCAATATATCCACATTTCAAAATCCAGCTTGAATGTACCCTTCACAAACTCAGTAGTGTCATCTCCAGCTACCCCAATTAAATGATCTCTTCTTCCAAACACCAAATATATAATACTGGTTTAACCCATTCATTTTACAATATACCCCTACCTGACCTTCTTCAATGCCTTGTGCTTAAAGTCAACTAATTTACCACTACCTCCTTCTCTGCCATAAAACACATTTAAGTTGTGGAATACTGTTCCTCTTTTGTAAGATATTTAAATGATCAAAAGACTAACTTTGGAATAGTGGGGCTGGTACTGAAGCTTGACCTCGGTCTTGGGTATATCCTTCAGTTGTTTCACTCAAGGCTAGCACTAACCACCTGAGCCCTAGCTCTGCTTTCATTTTTTGGGAGTTAACTGGAGATAACAGTTTCAGTCTTTGCTACCCAAGCTGGCTTTGAACATCAATTCTCAGATATCAGCCTCCTGGAGTAGCTAAAATTGCAGGCATAAGTCACTGACACCTAGCCCCAAGTGCAATTTTTAAAAAATGTATTCATTTGCCAGGCACAGTGGTACCCACCTGTAGTCTCTAGCTACTTGGAGGCTAAGGTAAAAGGATTGTTTCAGCTCAGGAGTTTAAGACCAGTTTAAGCAAAACAGTGAGATCCCTTCTCAAGAAAAATAAAGCCAGACTCTAAGTATGGCTCTAAGAGTTGCCCTCCTAGCAAGCTCAAAGTCACAAATTAAACCCCAGCACCACTACCAAAAACAAAAACAGAAAAACAAATAAATAAAAAATACATATATACATGGATGGACACGAACTTGGAAAAAGATGTTACTACAGGGGCCAGGAGTTTGGCCTGGTGGTAGAGGGCTTGCCTAGCATGTACGATTCCTAGGTAACATGTACACAGAAAAAGCCAGAAGTGGTGCTGTGGCTCAAGTGGTAGAGCTCTAGTCTTGAGAAAGCTCAAGGACAGTGGTCAAGCCCTGAGTTCAAGCCCCGGGGCTGGCAAAAAAATTTTTTTAAAAAAGCTAGGGGCTGGGAGTTTGGCCTAGTGGTAGAATGCTTGCCTAGCATGCACGAAGACCCAGGTTTGATACTTGTATCGCACACATAGAAAAAATCCGGAAGTGGTGCTGAGGCTCAAGGGCTGGAGCTCTAGCCTTGAGAAAGCCCAAGGACAGAGATCAGGCCCTGAGTTCAAGCCCAGGACTGGTAAAAAAAAAAAAAGAAAAGAAAAGAAAAGAAAAATCCCATCTTTTATATCATTTTAAGTTAAAATGCACTATGAATCTAGCAAAATTACACCATAAAACATTTGTACCCCAAGTATAGGATCTTTATTTCCCTACTCACATCTTGTCCAAAGATTAGAGTTCTCAGAGGATCTATGAAATCAAAACCTACTTTCATAATAATACTCAGAAACTTTGCATTGACATTTGCTCCAACTGTATAAAACAACTGGTAAAACTCAGGTTCCTTGGCATAAAGTAAGGTAAGCTATGTTAAAAGTCATTCTTACTGGGCCGGGAGTTTGGCCTAGTGGTTAAAGTGATTGCCTAGCATGCATGAAGACCTGGGTTCGATTCCTCAGTACCACATACATAGAAAAAAGCCGGAGTGGTGCTGAGGCTCAAGTGGTAGAGCTCTAGCCTTGAGAAAACCCAAGGACAGTGCTCAGGCCCTGAGCTCAAGCCCAGGACTGGCAAAAAAAAAAAAAAAAAAAAAAGTCATTCTTACTTTGGCCACCATGCATAAGTGATAGAAAACAAGTCAACGCTGGGCACTGGTGGCTCACACTATAATCCTAGCTACTCAGGAGGCTGAGTTCTGAGGATCTTGATTCAAAGCCAGCACAGCACAAAAGGACACAAAAGTCCTGGCAGTGGCACTATGACTCAAGGGGTAGGGTGGTAGCCTTGAGCTGAAGAGCTCTGGGATGGTGTCCAGGCCCAGAGTTCAAGCCCGCAACCACCACCACCACCACCAACAACAACAACAAAAGTCAACTGCACTAAGGATGTTCTTGATAAAGAAATAAGGTTTTGTTGTTGTTGTTGTTGCTTTTGCCAGTCCTAGGGCTTGAACTCAAGGGCCTGGGCACTGTCCTTGGACACATCTGTTCAAGGTTAGCACTCTGCTACTTGAGCCACAACACCACTGCCAGCTTTTTCTGATTATGTGGTACTGATGAATTGAACCTAGGGCTTCCTACATGCTAGCTGAACACTCTACCAGTAGGCTACGCTACTGGCCCACGATAAGGTTTTTATAATACCTGTGAGTACAGGACTTCTGAATCATCTATGTGGTGAAACAGAGCTACACATAATGCACTTGACAGATTGGGACTGAGTTGTAAGCTCAGCTAGCTACTTTTCTCATGGAACATGACTTTTTCCTGGGAAAAAAAACTAGTTATTCATACATGAATATTTAGCAGATATTTTCTTGAAAATGGAGTCTGTCACATTAAGGAAAACAACCGACAGTATTTGTTGCCAATGATAAAAATCTGAGCTTTTAATGAAAAAAAAAAAGTAATTCTAGAAACTCTGTAGCTGCCTGACAACTTCTCAATACTGACAGTTTTCTTGTGAAATATTAACTAATGTGGATTTTTAAAAAAATATTGCATTAGGAGATGTTTAAACATTTGGAAGAGATGCTTAACTCAGTAACTCAGTATTTCACAAATGACCAATGCCTAGTATTACAAAATCATAGATAAGAAAAAGATTCATTTAAGATCTTTTTGAGGCATGTCTCAAGTGACAGAACGCCTTCCTATAAAGTGGGAGGCCCTGAGTTCAACCCTTTCACTGTAATCAGTCAATCTATAAAGAAGTGTAACAGAGAGAGCTAAAGTTCCATTGGTCACCTCTTACAAGACAACCAGTGACTTATGTCTGTAATCCTAGCTACTCAGGAGGCTGAGATCCAGGGGATCAAGGTTCAAGGCAGAAAAGCCCATCTTGAAAACAAATAAAAAACAGGGCTGAAAGATGACTCAAGCTCCTTCCAAGCAAACAAGCTGAGCAAGCTTAAGGCCCTGAATTCAAATGATGGTAAAAACAAACAAAAAAAAAAGAGGCTGAGGCAGGCTCATGCCAGTAACTCTAGCTAATCGGGAGGCTGAGATCTGAGATCAAGTCTGAGATCAAGGTTCAAAGCCAGCCCGGACACAAAAGGACCTGAGACTCTTATCTCCAATTTATCTCTAGAAAATGGGAAGTGGGGCTTGGCTCAAGGGTAGGGCAGCAGCCTTGAGCTGAAGAGCTCAGGGATAGCACCCAGGCGGAGTTCAAGTCCCATGACTTGAAAAAAAAAAAAAAAAAAAAAAAAAGGCTGAGGATGGTATATAAGCCAGAGAGTTCAGGGCCAGTCTAGGTAACATAGTAAGATCTCCTATTTTAAATAAACCATTCAAATGCTAGAAAGACCAATGGATTTCACTGTATCAATAACATTAATAACAATCATTTAAGATCTATGCTGAAATTTAATTGTAGAAATTAGCATTTGTCAAACTTTGGAATAATATAAGGAAATATATGCATTGAGCACCCTGGTCTTGGGGCTTGAACTCTTAAACTCAAGGCCTGAGCACTTTCCCTGAGCTTTTGCTCAAGGCTAGTGCTCTACCACTTGAGCCACAGTGGCACTCCCAGCTTTTTGGAGGATACTTTATTGAAGATAAAAATCTTTTTATCTTATTGAAGATAAAAGTCTCATAGACTTTTCTGTCCAGGCTGGCTTTGAACTGAAATCCTCAGATCTCAGGCTCCTGAGTAGCTAGGATTACAGGCATGAACCAGGCTCCAACTATACTTTTTACATACCCCTTGAGGTC
Organism: Megascapheus bottae; assembly: GCF_031878675.1. Lineage (NCBI taxonomy): Eukaryota > Metazoa > Chordata > Mammalia > Rodentia > Geomyidae > Megascapheus > Megascapheus bottae. The sequence goes on from NC_143525.1 coordinate 36,557,405, forward strand.
AGAGTTTCTTCATATATGTGCACCAAAACAATCTACTATGTCAGACTAAATACAGAGGCACATTTGAGAAGCTAGTTATCTTCTATTAAGATAAACAATTAGATCTGCACAAATGAAAAAGATGCCATCCCGCTCATTTTTTAAAATCATTCATAAAATATTTATGCTAATATGAGATGAGATGAGCTCATTTGTTTTCTGGTGATGATACTAGAATTTAAACTTAGGGTACCTCACCTGCTAGGTAAGAACTCTAAAGTTGAGCCATGGCTCCAGCCCGGTCCCGCGCCCCTGCGCCCCTCCCCCCCTTGCCTTTTTTTTTGCCAGTCCTGGAGCTTCAACTCAGGGCCTAGGCCCTGTCCTTCAGCACATTTGCTTAAGTCTAGTGCTCTGCCCCTTGAGACACAGCACCACCTTGGCCTTTTCTGTGTATGTGGTACCAAGGAATCAAACTCAGGGCTTCTTCATGCATGTAGGCAAGCACTCTACCACTAGGTCATGTTCCCAGCTCAGCTCCAGCTTTTTTATGTGCTGGTTACCTTTAAGATAAGGGTCTCACTTCCTGCCTAGGTACTTGCCTGGATGGTGATCTTCCATTTTTAGGCTTCTTCTCACAGTTTCAGTAGGTACACACCAGGACATTCACTCAATTCTTGGGTGACGGTGGCTCATGCCTGTAACCCTATCTACTCAGAAGGCTGAGATCTGAGGATCGAAGTTCAAAGCCATCATGGACATGAAAGTTTGTGAGACTCTTATCCCCAATTAACCTCCAGAAAACCATAATTGAAGCTATGGCTCAAAGTGGTAGAGCGCTAGCCTTGATCTGAAGTACTCAGGGACAGCGCCCAGGCCTAGAGTTTAAATTCCGAGACTGACCCCTACCCCCCCCCCAAAAAAAAGAGATCAGGAGTTTGGTCTGGTGGTAGAGTGCTTGTCTAGCAAGCAGAAAAATTCTGGGTTCGAGTCCTCTGTACTACATACACAGAAAAAGCCAGAAATGGTGCTGTGGCTCAAGTGGTAGAGTGCTAGCCTTGAGAAATCTCAGGGACAGTGCTTGGGTCCTGAGTTCTAGCACCAGGACCGGCAAAAAAAAAAAAACAAAAACCCCAACACTTTTCTGCCCAGACTGGCCTAAAATAGTAATTCTCTCAATCTCAGCCTTCCATGTAGCTAAAATTACAAACATACACCACCAGTGCCATTCTTCAGTTTACTTTTATTTTTAAAGTGACATTCTTTTTAAAAAGTGCTTTGTTTACAATTGAAAATTTGGTATCAAAAACTGTAACCCCCACAAAACTCTTTAGGGTACTCAATAGTTTTGTTATTGTGTTTTGTGTGTGTGGGTCCTGGGCTTGAACTCAGAATGTAGGCACTGTCACCGAGGGACTTTTTTGCTCAAGCCTAATGCTCTACCATTTAAGCCACAGTTCCACTTCCAGCTTTTTGCTGGTTAATTGGAGATAAGCATCTCATAGATATCCCTGGCTACCCAGTCTGCCTTCAAAACATGAGCCTCAGATCTTGGCCTCCTGAGTAGCTATGATTTACAAGTATGAGTGTCTGACACTACCAGCTTATTCAATAGTTTTTAAGAGTATAAAGAGCCCTAAGACATGCTTGAAATCTACTACTCAATGTCTGTCTCTAATTCCAGCCACTCTAAAGTTGTTGTTTATACTAACTCTCCATCTTTCCCATCCACAAATGGAGTTAAACCTGGGCAGAAATGTGGCCCAGGAGAAATCAATCATTAGCTTGACAAAATCAGATCTCCCTCAAGAATCTGAATTAAGCTTTGTAGAGACAAAGTTTATTTATAGCAGAGCACTAGAGTCCATTAACTATTACTATTGAAGTTGCTACAAGTGTTTCGGCTCCAGCCCTAAGACCTAGATGTCTAGTTTCTCTTTAGTATACATCTGCAATTTCCTTGTAAAACTGTAAAACTTTCTGTAGTTAGTGGCTGGCTATTTTGTTGTTGTTTGGAGGACATCATGCTGTATAGCCCAGGCTGGCTTCAAATATTCAAGATCCTATTGCTTCAGCCTCCCAAGTTGTGAAAAGACAGGCATGTGCCATAAAAGCCAGTTGTTAAATCTTGTTTTATATAAACTAATTTAAATAGGTTTCATTTCCTTATGATGAAGAAAACTTTAACAAGCCAGGTGTTAGTTTAACAAGGACATGTTTGAGAGGCTAACACTGGAGGGTTTAGAGCCCCAGGCTAGCTGAGGATACACAGTGAGACCCTTGTCTATTAAAAATTAAAATTAAAAAAAAATGAAGCCAGGGGCTGGGGCTCTCGCCTCTAATCCTAGCTACTCAGGAGGCTGAGATATGAGGATCTTGTTTCAAAGCCAACTCAAAGCAGACAAGTCCACAAGACTTTCATCTTCAATTAACCACTCAAAAGAGAGAGAGAGAGAGAGAGAGAGAGAGAGAGAGAGAGAGAGAGAGAGAGAGAGAGAGAGAGAGAAGGCAGAGAGGGGAGAGAGTAGAAAGTAGTATGCATGAAGACCGGAGTTTGATTCCTTGGTACCACATACATAGAAAAAAGCCGGAAGTGGTGCTGAGGCTCAAGTGGTAGAGCTCTAGCCTTAAGAAAGTCCAAGGACAGTGCTCAGGCCCTGAGCTTGAGCCCAGGACTGGCAAAAAAAGAAAGAAAGAAAGAAAGAGAGAAAGAGAGAAAGAGAGAAAGAGAGAAAGAAAAGAAAAGAAAAAAAAGATAGATAGGGGAAGACAGTAAAGTTATGGCTCAAGTAGTAGAGTACTAGTCTTGTGGGGGGAGGGGTAAGCTCAGGACCCAGGCCCTGAGTTCAAGCCCCAGGTCAGGCACACACAAAGTTCAAAACTTTTACCAAAACTGTTTTATTTGGTTTCCTTATTCAAAACACCAAATTATAACAGAGGTCTCTTTTATTTGATAATCATATCTCTAGTAAAAATGAAAAACATTCCAGTAAAAGTAAAACTTGAATGGAAATCACAGGCTTTGTTCAGACTGTGTAATTAGTTGTTGTTAAGACAAGAAAGAGCTAACTTTTTTCTTTCGGAGGCCATTGTATATTATGAGAAGATATTTAGACATCAAAAGGCTTCACTTCATTAAGATGTACCAACTTGACAAGGGTTTTCAGGGAGCTTAGGAAGGCCATGTAGCACCAACACAAGACAGTCAAACAGATCAATGGCACAGAATAGAGAAAATGCAGATACAAACATTCAAACATGGGGGTTAGGAGGGAAAAAACTGAGAGAAAACTAGGAAAGATATGACATTATTCAAAAAGAAATTATCTGAGTTATGTAAATGTAACCCCTCTATATATCACCTTTACAATAACAAGTTAAAAAACAAAAATAAACTACTCAAGCCAGGCCCAGGTGTCTCTTGCTGTATTCCTAGCTACTCAGGAGACTGGGGAGGGAGGGTCATGGTTTGAAGCCAGCCCAGGCAGGAAAGTCCATGAGACTCTTATCTCCTATAAACTACTCAGAAAAGCCGGAAATGAAGCTGTGACTGAAGTGGTAAAGTGCCAGCCTTGATCAAAAAGATTAGGGACAGTGCTCTGACCCTGAGTTCAAGCCCCATAACTGACCAAAACATAAAATAAAATAACAGGCTGGGAAGGTGGCATACTGGTAGACTGCTTGCCTCTCATACATGAAGCCCTGGGTTGGATTCCTTAGTACCACATACACACAAAAGCCAGAAGCGGTGCTGTGGCTCAAGTAATAGAATGCCATCCTTGAGGAAAGCCTAAGGACAGTGCCCAGGACCTGTATGTGACACTGAGGAACTGAACCCAGGTCTTCATGCATGCTAGACAAGCACTCTATCATTAGGTCAAACTCCTAGCCCTTAAATTTCCTATTTCTAATAAATAAATTAGAGAGTTAAATATGAAAAGTAAAACTATAAAACTTTCAGAATTAAATACAAGATGTAAGTATTACCTTGTGAGAAGGACGTTTCTTTCATTACAATTCAAAACTTTAAAAAGGGCTGGGCACAGTTGTATACATCTGTAATCCAGCACTCAGGAAGATAAGATAAAAAGACCCAAGTTGGAAGCCCGCCTGGCTACAAAGTGAAACCCTGCTGGTGGTTATAATGACTGTAATCCTCGCTCAAGAGGCTGAGATCTGAAAGACTTAAGTTCATGGCCAGCCTAGGCAGAAAAGTTCACTAGATTCCATCTCTAAACAGCCAACAGAGCTAGAGAGATGGTTCAGGTGCCTATCCAGTAAGTATAAGGCTCTGAGTTCAAACCCTATACCCCTCACCCCCCCAGAAATAAAGGCCGAACAAAAAAACACACACACATTAAAAGAAAAACATAGTAAGTATGATTATGCTAAGGCTCAAACAGGACTGAGTTAAAGCTGAATTCAGCTTCAATAAAAGATCATTAAAAAGGGCCAGGAGTGCAGCCTAGTTGTAGTGTGCTAGCTTAGCATGCACAAAGCCCTGGGTTCAATTCTCTGGTGCCACATACATAGAAAAAGCCAGAAATGGTGCTGTGGCTCAAGTGGCAGAGTGCTAGCCTTGAGCAAAAAGTGTTCAAGGACAGTGCCCAAGGCCTGGGTTCAAGCCTCAGGACTGGCAAAAAAAATAATAATAACAATTTAAAAAATATATCAAAAGCCGGGTGTGGTGATGGCTTACGCTTATAATCCTACTCAGGAGGCTGAGTTTAAAGCCAGCCAGGGCACTAAAGTCCATGAGACTCTTGTCTCCAATTAACCACTAGAAAACTGGCAGTAGGGCTGTGGCTAATGAGGTAAGGCGGTAGCCTTGAGCTGAAGAGCTCAGGGACAACTCCCAGGATTTCCTTCAAATCCTCCAGGTCTCACCCTCCTTAGTAGCTAGAATTTCAGGCTTAAGTCACTGGGGTGAGTGAAAGCAGTATCTTGAAGAGGTATGTATAGTCATGTCCATCATATTACAATAGCCAAAGGGTAGAAACAACCCAAGTGTTTACCAAAGATAAAAATGGATAAACACAAGATGGAGTATGTGCGTGTGTGTGTGCACACGCATACTTGCATGCACACATACATGAATGCATAATACATATGGTTCCAGCCAGGCAAAATGGGTCATGTCTATAATCCTAGCTAAACAAGAGGCATAATTACGAAAACTGAAATTCAAGGCCAGCATGTGCAAAAAGTGAGCAAGATGCATCTCAAGCAATAAAAGCTGAGCATGGTGGTGTATACATGTCATCCCAGCTATGTAGGAGGATTTCTGTCCAAGCCAGCCTGGGTAAAGATACAAGACCCTATTTGAAAAATAAAGCAAAAGGGAATGAGGGTCAGACTAAAGTGGTATAATGCCTACTTAACAAGAGTTCAAACCCCAATAATGCCACTTTAAAAATACAGTTCAGGGCCGGGAGTTTGGCCTAGTGGTTAAAGTGCTTGCCTAGCATGCACAAAGACCTGGGTTCGATTCCTCGGTACCACATACATACCAAAAAAAAAAAAAAGCCGGAAGTGGTGTTGAGGCTCAAGTGGTAGAGCTCTAGCCTTGAGAAAGTCCAAGGACAGTGCTCAGGCCCTGAGCTCAAGCCCAGGACTGGCAAAAAAAAAAAAAAAAAAAAAAAAAATTATATATATATATATATATATATATATATATAGTTCAATCCTATCTTTCATTTGTATTCATCTACATTAGTGTGGCACATTTTCTGAATACACTGTAGTTAGTGACATTTCTCCTGAGTAAACAACAAAAATTCATAGGATTCAGCACTGTTCCAAACCCTGAGCTAAACAACAGGGTAACAGAGTTCATGGTCTAGGTGAAAATTGTCCCTAATTAAGAACAATTTGTCTTACTGCTTTTCTTATGAAACCCTAGTGATAATGAGCAAAATATGCTACAGCAGCATAACCTTATATAACATGGAGAAATTCATATAAGTGAAGAAAAGGAAAAATATATTGTGCATATACCCACAATTTTTTTTTTTTTTTTTTTTTTTGCCAGTCCTGGGCTTGAGCTCAGGGCCTGAGCACTGTCCTTGGGCTTTCCTCAAGGCTAGTGTTCTACCCTGAGCCACGGCACCATTTCTGGCTTTTTCTATGTATGTGGTACTGAGGAATCGAACCTGGGTCTTCGTGCATGCTAGGCAGGCACTCTACACTAGGCCAAACTCCCAGCCCCCTACCCACAAATGTATTTTTATATAACATTAAAACACCATCTCTCTAACAAAATTTATAAACATACACAATTTTTCAGTTTGTATACATCTCATTTTCGGGGGGGGGGGAACTAAAGGCAAACAAGATTGAGTTCAATGCCTAGCACCACACACACATACACACGAAAAAGGTGAAAACAGAAGAGAAAAAAATCAAGGATTGCACTCAAGAGAAAAAATATTCCCCAGTCATTTCTATATCTAGCCTCCTGTTAAAAGCTGGGAAAAAACAATTCTGTCTGCTAAAGAATATTAGAATATTCAATACTGCTAGGCACAGGTGCCTCAAGCCAGTAATCCTAACACTTGGGAAGCTAAGATCTAAGGTTCACGGTTCAAAGTCAGTCCAGGCAGGAAAGTCTATTAAACTCATCTCCAATTAACTGTCAAAAAGCTGGAAGTAGAGATGTGCCAATGAGAGCATGAGGCCCAGAGTTCAGGATCTCTCATACTGAGAAAGAGAAAGGATACAAGAAAGGAAGGGGTGGGGAGAGGCGGAGAGAGGAGAGAGTAGAAAGGAGGGGGGAGACAGGAGAAAGAAGGAAGAGAGAAGGGAAAGAGGAGAGAGAGAACGTTCGATACAAAGCTGTGAGTTCTAAGATCTGGAATCTAGCAACACCAGTAAAACAGAAGTGAGTCAAACACTAGGTATGTTGGGTTAAAATAAATAAACCCTACTTTTGGAATTTGGTTCCAGAAGCTCCATAAGGGAGATAAACAATCCAATTCTCTGTAAGAAAAATATATATGAAGGCAAAGTAAGGGGTGTATGTCTGGGACAGGAAAACGAAGTGAGCCAGGAACTTCTTGTACCAGAAAGCAAGGAAGCACTTGACACTGAGCTGAAAGGGCTCCCACAGACCAAATATGGAACATCTTGTGAATCACTGTCTGTAACTGTTGGCTAAACACAATAAATTAAAGTCCATAAGTTCAAGATGATACTAAAAGAGAGAAAAAGAAACTATTTGCCACCATTGAAGATGACTGTTAGGAGTAGGGGTGTGAAACTGTGTGGTAGAATACTTGCCTACCATGTAGGTATAATCACTCAACCACTCAATAAATCAATATGACTAGCTCCTTACTCATAAATGTGTTAAGTAGGAAAAAAAAGGAAAAAAAACCAAATAGGAGTTTATCACAAGCCAAGTGCCATGGCTCTCACCTATAATCCTAACTACTCAGGAGGCTGAGCCTTGGAGAGTGAAGGTTTGAAACCAATCCAGACAGAAAAGTTCTTTGAGACTTTTGTCTCCAATTAACCAGGAAACAAACAAAATCTGGTCTGGAGGTGGTATTCAAGTGGTAGCTAAGCAAGCAGAAGGCTCCTGAGTTTAAAATCTGGTAAAAGATTCCATTTCCCCTTCTTAGTAAATATTATGTTATTAATGATGAGGGAGGTCTTTATAGATTAGAAATTAGTCATTATAAAAGATGTGACAAGCTGGGCAAGGTGGCTCATGCCTGTAATCCTAGCTACTCAGAAGGCTGAGATCTGAGGATCACAGTTCAAAGCCAGCCAGGGCACTAAAGAACTTGAGACTCTTATCTTCAATTAATCACTAGAAAACAGGAAGTGGGGAGGGGCTGTAGCTCAAGGCATAGGGCGGTAGCCCTGAGCTGAAGAGCTCAGGAACAACTCCCAAGCCCAGAATTCAAGCCCCATGACCCACCAAAAAATAAATAAAAGATGTGACAAGCAAAAAATTAACTGACTGAAGTATCAACCAGCAACACCAGATAAAGGGCTGCTGGAGAAGTGTAGTAGTATGGAATCAAGGCATCACCAAGATTACCTGCTTATTAAAAAGGGGAAAATGCCATTACAACAGGAGATCTGGTATTTATCATTAAAACAAATAGTCATGCTCACCTAATTAGTAAGATAATTGGCACTATGTTCTTCTTATTTTGATGGAGTGAGGGGCAGAGGGTCACCTATCAAATGTTATGACCAAAAATGTTTAACCAGAGTTTAATCAATTTTTTAAAGATTTCAATACCAGTTTATAGGTAACATAGGGATTAAGGACCAAATTAAACTGTGAGAAAATTCCAGAAGTGATATCTGCTACAATACAATGGCCTGGACTTGGAAAATACTTTTTATATTGAGTAGCTTCTAAGTTGATCTAGATTTAAAATGGGATTAAAGAGATGTGTGGAGACAAAAACACAAAGAAAGAAAGAAAGAAAGAAAGAAAGAAAGAAAGAAAGAAAGAAAGAAAGAAAGAAAGAAAGAAAGGGAGAGAAAGGGAGAGAGAGAGAGAGAGAGAGAGAGAGAGGGAGGGAGGGAGGGAGGGAGGGAGGGAGGGAAGGAAGGAAGGAAGGAAGGAAGGAAGGAAGGAAGGAAGGAAGGAAGGAAAGAAGGAAGGAAAGAAAGAAAGAAAGAAAGAAGGAAAGAACAACGAAGGGAAAGAGAGAGAAGTATCTTCAAGGTAACTGGGAAAATATAAACATGAACTAAATATCAGATATTAGAGAATCACTATTAATTGCCTTCATCATGCCAAGTATTCTAAAAACTGAGTAAAGCAATGCATGAATTTCAAAGAGAGGTGTCATGATGCCTACAACAAAAATGTATATAGATTATACATCTAAATATAAATAAGCATATGTAGATAAAGCAAATACAGAAGAAATGTGTAACAGCTACTAAATGTAAAGGATGGGTATAAAGGTGGTAATTATATCAGTCTTTCTACTTTTCTTTATGGTCACATTTTTTTTTTTTTTTTTTTTTTGCCAGTCCTGGGCTTGGGCTCAGGGCCTGAGCACTGTCCTTGGACTTTCTCAAGGCTAGAGCTCTACCACTTGAGTCTCAGCGCCACTTCTGGCTTTTTGCTATGTATGTGGGGTACCAAGGAATCGAACCCAGGTCTTCATGCATGCTAGGCAAGCACTCTACCACTAGGCCAAACTCCCGGCCCCCCACATTTTTTTTTACTTAAAAAAAGTATCCAGGCACCAGTGTGTCACAGTCAGGAGGCTAAGATCAAAGCCAATGCAATCAGAAAAGTCTGAGAGACTATTATTTTCAATTAACCAAAAAAAAAAAAAAAAGTTGGAAGTAGAGCTGTATCAAGTGATATAGTGCCAGTATTGAGAAAAAAAAAAATGGAAATGAGGATCTGAGTTCAAACCCCAGCACACACACACAAAAAGTGCTTTGTGGGGCCAGGAGTTTGGCCTAGTGGTAGAGTGCTTGCCTAGTATGCACAAAGACCCAGGTTCAATTGCTCAGTACCATATACATAGAAAAAAGCCAGAAGTGGTGCCTGGCTCAAATGGTAGAGCTCATCCCTGAGAAAGCCCAAGAACAGTGCTCAGGCCCTGAGTTTAAGCCCCAGGACTGACCAAAAAAAAAAAAAATGTGCTTTGTGGAGTGGCTAGCGTGGTAGAATGCTTACTCAGCAATCATAATTTTTTTTTATTACTGTCCCCCCCCCAAAAAAAAGTATGCACTTCCTTCTAGGAAGGTCTTGCAGATAAACTCCTCTCCAACCCTGATCAGTTCTTCACAGCCGTTCTCAGGAAGGAACACCAGCACATTAAGTTCACGTTCTACTTTCTAACTTCTCTCCTGTTATGTCATATATTCAGTAGATTAGACTCTCCAATAAACTTGTAAGCTCCTTTAGATACAAACATCTTTCATTCTTTTCTGTTTCTTCATAGCTCATAGTGAAATAGTCTACAAACAGCAGACTTAAAAAAATACTAATACAGGGGCCGGGAGTTTGGCCTAGTGGTTAAAGTGCTTGCCTAGCATGCATGAAGACCCGGGTTCGATTCCTCGGTACCACATACATAGAAAAAAGCTGGAAGTGGTGCTGAGGTTCAAGTGGTAGAGCTCTAGCCTTGAGAAAAATCCAAGGACAGTGCTCAGGCCCTGAGCTCAAGCCGAGGACTGGCAAAAAAAAAAAAAAATACTAATACAGGGCCGGGAGTTTGGCCTTGTGGTAGAGTGCTTGCCTAGCATGCATGAAGACCTGGGTTCGATTCCTAGGTACCATATATATAGTAAAAAAGCTAGAAGTGGTGCTGAGGCTCAAGTGGTAGAGCTCTAGCCTTGAGAAAAAGTCCAAGGACAGTGCTCAGGCCCTGAGCTCAAGCCCAAGACTGGCAAAAAAAAAAAAAAAAAAAATACTAATACAAGCATTCTGGTCAAGACAGAGGGCACTCAGTAAACCTTACTAACTGGGTTAGCTTTTCAGCTAACACAAAGGCAGTTCACTTTCATAAACTATCTCAAGTCATAGCTACCAGAAGGTTACCTACAGCTAGCTGAGGGTGTGTAGAGCACTTGCTGGGATATCATGGGGGCCTGGGTTTGAGTCAGATAGATGATTGACTGAGACAATCACAACGTATCACTTACTAGCTTACAGTTTCACACAGAAAAAGTAGCATCTAAGAGAGAAAAGAAAGAAGTTGAAAGATGCTCTTACATGTGTTCCTAACATTGCCTTTGGGTTTGCTGTGTTATCTAGGCTTTCTACTCCTGACAGTTTTCTTCAATCAAACAATATATTCCTCCATCCTTGATTAGAAAAATAGTGACAGTATTTTTCCATAACACCACAGTGTAATGACTCAGTGTAATGAAGCTTAACAAGCTACAGAGTGAACTTTAAAATCTTAAGTAACCAAGAGCCAATGGCTCATACCTATAATTCTACTCAGGGCGCTGAGATCCAGAAAAACACAGTTCAAAGACAGCTAGGATGAAAAATTCACAAGAATCCATCTCCTGTTAACCAAAAAAAAGCTGGACTGGAGAAAAGACTAAGGTGGTATACAGTGTCATCCATGAGCATGTAAGGGGGAAGACCCGAGTTCAAAATCTAATACTAGGGTTTTTTGGGGGAAAAAAAAAAGTTGCAAAATTTTTTTTTTAGTTTAACAGCAGTGTTGGCAAAGAAATACTGCTGACACAAATACAAGTTCATAATATAGCAATATTTACTATTATAAATGCACACCCCTCAATGAATTCGCACATGTTGATTAGGAACTTAATCCAACAGATATCAAAGGACATAGTAAATTTAAAAGATTAATTGTAAACGCCGGAAACAACTTAAATGCTCAAAAATATGAGTTGGCTGGATGATGGTACATCTATACAATGCAATACATACCATTTTCAGAAAGAGAAAAGATATGACACATACTGCATGGAATGATCACCAAGACAAGTGAAAAAGAAAAGTACAGAATAATGAGAGGATCTAACTATTTCAATACACTTAAAAAAAAAAAAGGACACCTAAGGCGTACATGTTTATAAATGCACAAACTTTCTGGAAGGACAAACAAGAAGCTGTCTTAGAGGTCACTTGACAGATGAAGAAAGATAGCCTTTCTGCACTCTCACTATCTTTTAAATTTTGTTTTATTTGTTAAGTTTGTGCTACTCACTTTCTTCTAAGATGTGATTTTAAAACAAGGCTTCACAATAATATAAATTATTTAACAATATCAGTCTTAATAATTGCAAAACATGTTATGCTTTTGAACCACCAAAATTTTAAACAAGTTCAATAAATTCAGAGATGCAATATTTACAGATAAGAACAAAGTACCCTAGATTACAGAAGCCTACTGACATAGATTTTTTTTACTTCAGTGGTTTCACTTCTAGAATTTAGCAGAACTTGATCCATGTTTGGATAGAGGAAACATGAAATGTTTCCAACTACCAAAAGAAGCCACTATAAAAACTGCTCTAAAAGGAGAAATCACCAAAGTACCTAACAAACATCATCTAATCCTAAGTATGGTATTGTCACAGTAACTTATACTCCTCAGTATTACACAAAGAAAAATAGGTGTCCAGCTCTTTCTTGGTGTACAGGATAATATATGCACTCCAAATCCCCGTGATTCCTGTGTCATCTCTTGGTTCCAACTGCAACATGCAACAGGAAATGACACAAAAGAGAGCTAACCACATAAAGGTCTGGCTTAAATAAGGAAGTGAAACATGTATGCATACACATATACACACATAATGTATGCATACATACGCTCATATTCTACACATACACTGTATACATACTGTATATACTATACTATATACACACATATATAGGATATATATATATATATATATATATATATATATATGAAGATATGGACACATTTTCAGACCCAAGAACATAAAACCATAGTTAAGAAGTCAAGAATGGCAGCCAAAAACTAAACCTCTGAGGACATTAAAGAAAGAACACATGAACACAAAAGGGAATAGATAATAAGGCTTACTAGCTGAGCGTGGTGGTACATGCCTGTAATCCTAGTTACCTGAGAGGGTGAGCAGGATGTTTGAGGCTAGCCCTGAACAAAAAAGTTATTAGCAAGACCTCCATCTCAACAAACAAGCCAGGCAGAGTGGCAAAGTGGCTTACATCTAGAATCCCAGACAGTTAGAAGGCAAAGGCAGGAAGAGCTTGGTTCCTCCTAGGCAAAAAAAAAAACAAAAAAACCCTAACCTCTCAACTGAAACATCACTAAAACAAAAAGGGTAAAGAGACTGGTAGTTATGGCTCAAGTGGTTGGATATCTGCCTACTAATTAAAAGGCCGAGTTCAAAACTCCAGTACTGCTTTTTAAAAAAGTTTGCTTCTTTTCTTCTTTTACTTCTTCACCTGGGAATTTCCCATTCCTAGTTGTCCAGTTAAGAGAGAGAGCTGGCCAGAGTAACTGAAAAACACACAAAAAATGTTCCACCCTCCTCCTGCATACCCCAAATAAAAATTTATTGAGCAAACTTTTTCCTGTACTTATGCTTATCTGTTCTGGTAGAACAGATAAGATACTGCAGTTCTCAAAAGTGACTACACAACTGCAAATCAGAAGAAATTAAAGGGGCCAGGAGTTTGGCCTAGTGGTGGTGCTTGCCTAGCCTGCACGAAGACCGGGGTTCAATTCCTTGGTACCACATGCATAGAAAAAGCTACAAGTTGTGCTGTGGATCAAGTGGTAGGGTTGTAGCCTTGAGAAAGTCCAAGGACAGTGCTCAGGCCCTGAGCTCAAGCCCAGGACCGGCAAAAAAGAAATTAAAAGACCAAGTATAATCTGCCTATCAAAAATCTTAGCCTGGTTCACTGAAATACTATTGAACTTTACAGTCATTTTTGTTATGTTGCTAATGTGAAAGAATCAACACTCACATAATTTACAATGAGAAGTTCCACTGGGAAAGTTTATTGCCCATCAGTTGAGACTACCTTTTCTTTATTCATATATACGATGGTCACACAATACTAATAATAATGTTCAACTCAAAGTGCTAAAAAAAAAAAAAAAGACCTTTGACCAAAAAAATGAAAAAAAGTGGCAAACAGGTCACACAAAGTCAATCTAGTCCATGAGAACGTTGACAGTTTAGGGCCCTCATCCTTAAACTATGTGTGATCCTTATTCTTCCTTATCTAGTAATGTAGAATTGTACTGAAAGTCGTTCTCCCCTTAGTTTCTCTTTCAATACCCTTAAGAAAAGCTATCAAAATCCCCTACCAGAATAAATGGGTTTGAGGTACGCTTAAAATTGAGGGGAAGTTTGTACTAAAGGTGGGCGATGGGAGTGAGGAAAGGAAAGCAACCCTAGAGCAGGAAGCTGCAGTGACAGTTTCAAAAGAAGGGTCAGTGTGGGACACGTTGGCTCCGGGAGGCGTTGGTAGCCTGGGAGTCTCTAGGGCAACACCAGATGCAAACAGTGCTTTGTCCTCAAGTCCCTCACATACTTTAAATTCTCCCTCTCGGCTAGGAACAACAGGCTCACTACTGGGCGGCCAGTCTAGCCCACCGCCGGGGAAAGAGGCGGGCGCGCGGTCCAGGAGCTCTTTCTCCCGCAGGTCCCCCGCAACCCTGCGACGCGCATGCGCCCGGAGGCAGCGACCAGGCACCCGGTGCGCCCTCTCTCCCTTTCGCGCCTGCGCAGTCACCCATCTCGCCGCAGGCGACAGCTCACTATTTGGCAAGGGGGATGGGGCTGGGAAATGATTGAGGGGGGGTGGGGGGGAGCTAAAGCGGGCGGCGCGTTTGTGTTTCCCGAACGCTTGGGATAGGAAGTAGGGACGCTGGACTACACTCTGGCTTCCGCAGGCTACGAAACCCAGGGAAATGGGGCAGAGAATGTATGTGTGGGTTGGGGGTGGGGGGAACATTCGGGGTCAGTCACCTCTCAAGGGAGGCCCCCCACCCCGACAGGAACCCCCCCCCGCCTCGACTCTTCCCCTCCCCCACTCACCTGAGAGCGGCGGCGACAGCTGCTGGTCCCCGTCCCCTAGAGCTAGCTTCATACTGTCCGCAACATCCGGGACCTGCGAGACCGCCGAGACACAAATACACACACTCGGAGCGCGCACACTCACACACACACATACACTCTCACATACACACACACACATACACACACACACACACATACACACACACACACACACACCGACACACACCGGCCGGGGCGTCCTGGCGTCAGCACGTAGACGCAGCGAGCGTGTACCCGCCGGGCCCCACCCCGCGCGGCCTCCTCCCCTGTTTCTTTCCCTTCCCCTTCCCGGGCTCTCCCGCCCCGCCTCTTTCTCTAAGACTCCGCCTACTTTCCCTAGTGCGCATGCGCCCTTCCCGGGGCCTTTCCAGAGCCCCAGGATTTGAGCGGAGGGTGGGGCCTGAGAAGCAAGAGGCGGGAACTGGGAAGGGGTCGCGTGCGCGGCGCGGGAGGCCGAGCGGAGGTGCGAGGACCGAGCAGAAGCCGGAGCCGCCTCGGGTCCGAGAATGAGAGAATTGCACGGCAGAAACTTCCGAGCCGTGGAAGGACTACCAAGGACTTTTACACGCATGTGCTCTTTATTTTTCCAACCAACCCTGTGTATTTTTTGTTTTTAGCGTCCTAAGGAGGCTAGAAACGTCTTAAAGAACCTTTCAGAACTTAGCATTTTGGAAATGAAAACAGAACCTTTCTTCCTAAAGAAGGCAGGGTTACCTAGATGTCCTTAGTGTCAGCTAAGCGGATTCAGGGACTGTTCGTTGCTTTGGATATCTGAGTCCCCAGTTTGCCGCACATCTTAGCTCCCATGGGTCAGAAGTGGTTCTTAGGCTGAGAAAAGGAAAATCTTGGCCCTGGGAGGGGAAAAAAAAATTATACTCGCGTTGAAACAATAATGCCAGCATTGGGTGTTTGTTTCTGCTATAATTCTTTAACTTGAACTTTTTGAAAACAATCAATACCTACTAAATCAAGCCAAATACTCCCAAACGGACAATGTGTCTTTTCCATGTTAAGATAAAATCACATCAACAACATACAAACGGGACACAGCACTGGGCAAGCTAGTGCCATGGAGTGACAAAGTATGGGCCCTGCCTGGGAACAGCTTCCGAAGCCGCGCTGCCTCTAGGCCTGTGGGACTGTCTCCAGGAGACAGGGCTTGCTGCCTCTTGCCCCATGCGTCCTGGTGCCAGGTGGCTGGTGAGCCTGTTCAGCAGGGAAGGCTGGCAGCCCATGAAGAAAGCCACAGGGGTTTGAAGAAAAACCTGACTGCCAGGCTGTCTCCCACTTTCAACTACAAAAGTAGACCTATAATCCACAGATGAAATTTCCCTAGGAATACTGATTGAAACATGCCCAAACCCTTAGAGTGTACACAAGCTGTGTTTCAGACAAAATGACTTGTTTTGTTTGCTAGTCCTGGGACTTGAACTCAGGGCTTGGGCACTGTCCTTGAGTTTTCTCTAGGCTAGCCCTCTACCACTTGAGCCACAACACCACTTCTGGCTTTTTCTGTGGTAACCAAGGAATCGAACCTAGAGCTTCATGCATACTAGGCAAGCACTCTACCACTAGGCCAAACTCCTGGCCCCAAAGAGTGACTTTTATTGTAAATGAAGATCTCAAATGTTCGCATGATGTGGCTATTGTGTGTACTCCATTTTAAAGCGAAAAGTGCTTTTGTCGCCTATTAGGCACATTCTTGACATTTCAAATTAGAATTCACCTGTTATCATTGTCAACAGATATTCATTCCTTTAGCCAGAAAGGTTTTATGGTCATTGTGACAATTCAGAATGCCACATAATGACCCAGTAACCTGTTATTAGAAACTGTCTCCAGTTGTCACTGAGGCTGTTTAACTACCCATTTTCTTGACTCCAGATTTCCTGAGAAGACAGAAAAAGAAGAAGTGTATGTGGTGGGGGGTGGATTTAAAAGGCAGAAGACACAAAAGAAGAACCCTGGGAGAAAGAAAATTGGAAGAGGTGGCAATAGAGACCCTATACGTGCTTTAGTTTCTTCACAGTTGAGGCTAATCCCTACAGTTTAAGCAGACTTTTCTCAGCATCTGGGAGGGAACGCCTCAGGGCACGGAATCTGTGCCAGCAACCTTGACAGACTGGACTTGACCCCCCAGTGACCTGGAAGGACATGAGAGATCCTAGGCCCATTTGTAACCCTGAGCGAAATGGCTCTCATTTTCCTTTGGGGACTGTACTACCCACCTGAGAAATGATCCCACCAACCTCTGTACAAAGGGCTTTGATTTGCCATGCAGCTGATTAAACGATTGTAGATGTCCTTGGAAGCACTATGTGGAAGAATTTTAAACAGCTTCTCCTTTTTAATATGCACTTCCTCTTTGGTTTTAATTATTTTGTTCCTACATTTTCCCTTTCAATTTACTAAAAATCTAGAAATGTAATTAGAGCAGAGGCTGGGCTCAGAGAAAGCTGCCAGGATTTCTACAGCATGATTAAATATACCAGACATCCCTTTAGTGAAGGACTAAAAAATAAGATTCTCATTATTATCTTTCCCTTATCCAGGAAAGAATCGGCATCACGTACAGATACGGATTTATTGAAAATGCAGCACTAATTAAAAACTTACCCAGCCTCTTGACGAGGTTTGGAGGGGGAGGCACAGTTATTTCATTATTTCCTCCATTTAATGTTTTGTTGTTATAACCACTACACAAGCCAGAAGCCCTCCTCACTTCTCATTCCTCAAAATAAAATTCTTCTGTCCTCATGAGGGACTTAATGAGGCTTTTATCTATGCAACAACAATCAAGCTTACAATGGCACAGATTCAATTCGCTGCTCCTGGTGGTGGTGGGAAGCCTGAAGAACTCATTTTCTTAATCCAAAGCACAAATGACAGTGTTCTTTAGCCCTTGTGCGCCAGGTTGAGACAAGGGATCTGTACCCAAAGACCCTGAGATATCTGATATTTATTCCGCCAGCCAGGATCTTTGGCTCCATTTTACAGTCCAGTAAGAAAAGATATGGTTTTCCCTTGAAGCTAAAGGAGATGTGGAGGCAGACAAGCCTGAAATGTACAAATGCCTATTTGGATTACAACTACTTCAGAAAGATAAGTCCTTTGTTCTCTGTATAGCTCTTTTGTTGAGCCAACAGAATTGGCCCTGACACGACGATAGAGCCCTTTATGGACACTGGAGATGGACATACAAGAAGGAAGACCCCTCTTGAGGGTCTTTGAAACTCTACACAAGTCCAATCTACAAGAAGTAAAAAAGGGGCGGGAGTTTGGCCTAGTGGTTAAAGTGCTTGCCTAGCATGCATGAAGACCCAGGTTCGATTCCTCGGTACCTCATACATAGAAAAAAGCCGGAAGTGGTGCTGAGGCTCAAGTGGTAGAGCTCTAGCCTTGAGAAAGTCCAAGGACAGTGCTCAGGCCCTGAGCTCAAGCCCAGGACTGACTGGCAAAAAAAAAAAAATTGGGGGGAGGGAAATGGGTACCAAGACATGTGAAAGGGTATCAATGTATGTGAATTAATGCACCTTCTATCTGGCAAATATCATGTAACCATTTTACTAATTACAATAAAAAATAAAATAAAATAAAATAAATTTTAAAAAAAAAGAAGTAAAAAAGATAAGCTGGCACTATTGGCACATATTTATTAAACTACTCAGGAAGCTGAGATCTGAGAATGGAGATTTGAAGCCAGTCCAGGCAGAAAAGTTCATGTGACTTCTGTCTCCAATTAACCAACAAAAACACTGAAGTGATAGAGCACCAACCTGATTAAAAAAATCCACGTGAGAGCACAAGTCCCTGCACAAGAAAGAAAGAAAGAAAGAAAGAAAGAAAGAAAGAAAGAAAGAAAGAAAGAAAGAGGAAAACTTATTATAATATAACTTAGGAGAGTTAGGCATTGATGGCTCATGCCTATTATCCTAGTTATTCAGGAATCTGAGATCTGAGGATCACTGTTCAAAGCCAGCTTGAGACAGGAAAGTCCAAAAGATTCTGATCTCCAACTAACCACCAAAAGGCCAGCCTTGGAACTGTAGCTCTAGTGGAGTAATAAACCCACAAACAGATCTCAGATCCTGAGTTGAAGCCCAAATTTTTTTTTAAAAAAAAAAGCAAAAACAGGGCCAGGAGTGTGGTATAGTAGTAAAGTGCTTGCCAAGCATGCACAAAGCCCTGTGTTTGGTTCCATGGTACCACAAACACTGAAAAAGCTGGAAGTGGTGCTGTGGCTCAAGTGGCAGAGCACTAGCCTTGAAAAAGCTCAAGGATAGTGCTAAAGCCCTGAGTTCAAGCCCCAGGACTGGCAAAAAGAAAAAAACGAAAACAAACAGAAAAAAATGATGGTAAAATTCCCCTTTCTCTTTACCTATTCTTCAATCATAGGACAATGGAGAAGATTCTCTCACATCACTATCATAAGGTAAGGATTAACTGTATTAATGTTTGAACACAGCACCTAACAAAAATAGGCCCCCTTACTTATGGGTGTGCATCAAATGTGAATTCTTGGGTCTTCAATCTCCACGCTCATATGAACCGTGCTTACTTCTTCTCTCTGAGCCATTTATTTACTTATTTAATTAGTACTGGGGCTTGAACACAGGGCCTGGCCACTGTCCCTTGGGGTTTTTGCTCAAGGCTAGCCCTTTACCACTTGAGCCACAGTTCCATTTCCAAATTTTTGGTAGTTAATTGGAGATAAGAGTCACACCAACTTTCCAGCCCAGGCTGTGATTCTCAGATCTCAGTCTCTTGAATAGCTAGGATTACAGGCATGAGCTACCAATGTCGGTCTTAAGCCCTCTCTAGAATTCTCCAGGAGGCATGGCGTCAAGAAAACAACACAGAGTTCTCAGCCAGAGCACTGTCTCTTGCTATCTGTGGCTCCTTGGACAAGCTTTTTGCCCTTGGACCCAGCTTCTTGACATAGTACCCAAAGTTCCTGGTTCCAAGAACCACAACACCTCAGTTTATATGAACTAGAACTGGAACTTATTGGAGAAATACTGCATTGCTGATTTCCAGAATTGAAAAGAGCCAAAGGACTAGATTTGGGAATTCAGCTGGAAGCCAAGCACTGGTGGAGGAAGAACAACAAGCTCCTTTAGTGGGACAGCGTGGTGAGGAAGTCTATATGCTGGACATGCCCACAAAATGCCACTAGACACATCTCCATTGATAGATTACACTGCAAACTCCAAAGCCCAGGTGGCAGAATTCTGTTGGCTAATCCTAGGCCACATCCTGCAGCCTGACTACCAGTGGGATCTATGAGGCTCCGCCTCACTGTGTTGCTACGTAAGGGGGAGGTCCAGGCCTCCTGAACATTAACAGATTTCTTCAGCTAGGACTTACCCCCAAACAGGAAGTCGATCAGACACAAGGCCACCAATTTCTCTATCTTATCAGTGAAATGGGCCTTTTAGCATAAGGAAATAAAACAGCACTGATTGACATATTTGTTCAGAAGTGCTTGGCATATAAAAAGCTGTCCTCGTTAATAAAACAAGAGGTTCCGAATGATGTTCTTACCTGAGTATTTGATTTCAATATGCTTTTAGATATTGAAGTTTTGAGTTTTTAACCTAGGAAAATGACTGAGCATCAAGGGTATCGGAAGGGCGGAGTGCCAGGAAAAGAAGAAGCAGTAAGAGAGCAAAGGAAATGGTAGAATTAAATTTTATGATTCGATTGTTATCTCCATCTCTGGTCTTATTTGTCTTTAAAATGAGTCTAAAATTTACCTAACGGCATTACTTCAAAATAATATTAACTTGAAAAGCTTAATGTTTGCTGGGCATGGTGAAATATGACCGTAATCCCATCACTCTGGGAAAAAGGCAGGATGACTTTTATTTGAGGCCAGCCTGGGCTATACAGTAGGACTATATATAGAAGAAGAAGAAGAAGAAGAAGAAGAAGAAGAAGAAGAAGAAGAAGAAGAAGAAGAAGAAGAAGAGGAGGAGGAGGAGGAGGAGGAGGAGGAGGAGGAGGAGGAGGAGGAGGAGGAGGAGGAGGAGGAATAAGAACAACAAGAAGAAAGCAAGCTGGGTGCCGTGGTTTATACATGGTGGAGAGCAGGAGGTCAAGATTTAAGACAGCCCAGGCATAAAAGTCTTTGAGACACCTATATCAACCAATAAAAGCTGAGTGTAGTGATACACATCTATCATCTCAAATAATGGGAGGTGTACTAAAAGGCTGGAAGTTCAGGCTAGCCTTTGGCTCATGATAGAGTGCCTGCCTAGCATGTTTTCTGAGTTCAAACCCCAATACTACCAGGCATTGGAGACTCATACCTATAAACCTAGTCCAGAGGCTGAAGAGAGAAGTTTGAAGCCAGTCAAGGGAGGAAAGTCTGTGAGACTTCAATTAACCAGCAAAAGCCTGAAGTGGATGTATGGCTCAAGGAGTAGATCTCCAGTCTTGAGAAAAATAAGCCAAGCAAGAAGGCAAGGCCCTGAATTCAAGCCCTAGTATCAGTACCAGCACAAAAGGGAAAAAAAAAAAAACAAAAAAAGTCCTGCCAAAAAGAAAATAGGTCAATGTTTGTTTTAAAGAACATGTGTTACCAAGAATTGATTTAATTCATTCTTATAAGTTGTTTCCAGTGTGGTTTTGGCTATTTGAGCTTTTGAGGGTCCTATTCTAAATGACATTGATTCAACACTTGTTGGCATTTGCCTCCCCCCAAAAAAAAGTTTACCTAAATACAGGCAATTAAGTTAGTTGAACGAAAACAAAAATTCTTTCTGCCACCACTCAAGTGGGAATTGCTTTGGATTTTATGATTTTTAGATTATCTTTGCCATGGCTCTACTTGATCAAGGTGAATTGATTTCAATCGAAAGTTTACTCTGCCTTACAATCCTATCTTAAAAAAGGAATTTAATCTAAAATTCAATTACAGCAGATCTATGCCAAAGTGAAGAGTCAACTAGCACTTACTGAACACTCCCTGGCTACAGAGCTCTGCCAGGATACTACAGGATGAGTCAAAAGAAATCAAAAAGATAGGTCCTATTCACAGACTTCTCATTCAGAACAAAAGAATTTAATAACTGGAAGGGACCTTAGAGATTCTCTAACCCAGTGGCTTTCAAATGATACTTGCTTCTGAAGCTCTAGGCTGCTATACATTTGCCCAAGGGCTCGAGGAAAACAGGGGTGTCCATGATGATTGAGTAAGCCAAGACAACCTAGTTCTCCATTCATTCAGGTCAGAAATTAGATACCATCCCTAACTCCTCCCTTGAGTCCCCTGCTTCTGAACTCACATAGACTGCATCAGGAATGCCTGTAGATCCTTCTTTCAATGTGTCTCCTGAACCATCTTCTACTCTCCATCCTGTCCTATTCAGGTTCAAGCTACCACTCTCTTTTGTCTGGACCACAAAGCTTTTTGCGTGTCCCTCAACCCATTTTTCACTTAGCAGTGGGGTAACCAAACAAAGTAATTCCACATAAAACCTTTGAATAGCCTGGGATGGTGGCTCATGCCTGAAATCCTCTCTATTGAGGAGGAAAGACTGAACTCTGGGAATTGTCATTCAAAGCTAGCCTGGGCAGGAAAGTCCTTGAGACTCTCATCTCCAATTACTACCACCAAAAAGCCAGAAGTAGAGCTGTGGCTTAAGTGGTAGAACACTAGCCTTGAGCAAAAAACCTAACCAGTACTGGGAGCTTAGCCTAGTGATAGGGTGCTCACCTAGGATACACAAAGCCCTGGGTTCCATTCCTCAGTACCACTTAAATGGAAGAAGCCTGAAGTAGCACTGTGGCTCAAGTGGCAGAATGCTAGCCTTGAGCAGAACGTGTCCAAAGGCAGTGCCCAGACCCTGAGATTGAGCCCCAGGACTAGCCAAAAAACAAACAAACAAACAAACAAAAACCACACCTAAGGGACAGCTTAGTTAAAAAAAATCAAAAAACAAACAAACAAAAAGAATTCAAGCCCCAGTACCAACACCAACACAAAAATGGCCATTTCAAATAGCCATTGTAACAAAAATAAGACTAAACTTAGCCTTTGAACCACCAATTACAGAAAGCTAGCCTTCTGCTCATTCATATCAGGTTGCTTTGTTTTCTGTCCTCTCTCTATCCACCCTGGCCACCTATCCATTCCTGGAACCCATCATTTCTGTGCCTACACAGATCTGCCTGGGGCACTTCTCCCCTTGCTGAGGGCATGGCTGATTCTGTGTCATCTTTCAGGTCACGGCTCCACTGGCATCTTACAGAGCCTTCTCTGATTTCCCCTGTCCAAAACAAAGTCCTTCTGTTACATTCTGTCATTGTACTCTGTTTACTTCCTTTGCAACACTGAGAGCAACTTACAATTGTTTTACATATTCTAATACATAATTAGAAACAGACTCATTCAGAATTAGTCTCCCCTACTAGATTGCCAGCTCCATGAGGACAGAGCCCTCCTTACTTTGTTCTCTACTAGGTCCAGGTATCCAGAGCCATGCTGACCCATGGACAGAAGGCACTTGGTACATGTTTACTAAATAGAAAAGACAGGCAAAAACGTACCAGCATAAATGGTAGGCAGAAAGGGTACAGAAAGCGCATGGAGAAAAAAAAAAAAGTACAAATACATGGTGATACTCAGGCCAGAGAGGGGATGGCCTATCTGATGGCCTCTCTGAGAAGCTCCCTGTACTGTGTCTGGGGTAAGGAGACAAGTGGAAGGCTGTGGGAAATGGATAGCAAGGCTTTAAGATAGAGATAAGCAACATCACACTCCTGATAGCCAACCTACAGGACTGAGAACAGGAAGTACTGAATTTCCCAAAGGGAAGTCCAGGTGCTTTTAGTGAGTGAGGGGAAAAACCAAGGCTGCAGGCCAGATACAGTAAGCTGCTACTCGTGGTTTCCTTCCAGCTCTTTGGCTGCTCCTTCTGAGTCTCCTTTTTGTGCTCTTTCCTTAACCATCTTCCCCCCCCTCCCCCAACCAGTCCTGGGCCTTGAACTCAGGGCCTGAGCCCTACCACTTGAGCCACAGCACCAGTTCTGGCTTTTTTCTGTGTATGTGGTACTGAGGAATTGAACCTGAGTCTTTCTTTGTGCATGCTGGGCAAGACTCTACCACTAGGCCAAACTCCCGGCCCATCCCCCACCTTTTTTTTTTTAAACTCAGGATCTCATGCTTGCTCCATTTTTTTTTTTCCCAACTGGCACTCTTAACTACTTGAGCCATGCCTCCAGTCCCAGCTTTTTGCTGGTTATTTCTGCTGGAGATGGAGCCTTGAACCTTTCTCTTCTAGACAGTTGCTTACTAAGCAGCTAGGATTACAGATGGGAGCCATCAGAGCCCCGCTCCTTAATCATCTTTTGAATATTGACTTTCCTGGGATTCGTTTCCTTTCTCTCCTTTTCATGCTTCTCCTCACTTGTCTAGAGATGTCTGCACTGCCAGCCATTTTTCGAGACTAGTCCCAGTGTGCCTTAAGGCATCCTTTGCTCTCAAGCCCAGATTTACACACCCAGCTTTGCACACAGTGTCCCATGCACACCTAATAGTCAGCAGTTCTAAAGCCTGCTTCTCGAGGCTTGTCTGTGTCTAATTGCATAGTTCAAATCTGGGGACCGAGAAGCTTCTTTGAGAAGCTTCCTTGACTGAGAAGCTTCCTTGACTACTCTAGTTACATCCAATGTATCATCACCAAGTCTGACCACTCATCCTTTACTCACTTCCCACTTCTGCCTACTTCTATCTCTACTGATACTTCCCCTGAGTTCTTCCTGGGAGCCCTACCCGTGGCCTCTCTCTGCCTTTGGCTCTGGGATGCCTTTTCTCCCTCCTTGCATGCTTAGTTGCAGGTTTCTAGTCACATAAGATCTATTTTCAGTTCCCTGAGTAGAACAATTTCTCTTTTTGGTTTATATGGTTCCCTTTCCCTGAAAATAATCTTCTTTACACTTCGCCATGCCTTCGCCCCCACCTCATCCTTGTTAATTCTCTACTGATATTTTTTTTCCCTGTAATGGGGCTAGACCTGGATGCCATCCCTAAGATTTTGTGTTCAAGGCTAGCACTCTACCTCTTAAGTCACAGCTCTACTTCTGGCTTCTTAGTGGTTAATTCAAGATAAGAATCTCACAGACTATTCTACTTCAGATGGCTTTGAACTGCCATCCTCAGATCTCAGCCTCTTGGGTAGCTAAGATTAGCCAGTGAGCCACCAGAACCTGGCTCTCTGCTGATTTGTTTTGGCTTCAATTTATCCAGCTGTTCCTCCAGGAAGCTGTCAAATGTCCCTATTGGTGGGAGGTAGCTGTTCCAGCTTTTGAACCTCCCTCTCCCTGTGGTTGCCTGCTTGATTCTCTCCCCAGGTTCCTCGTGCCTCTGTTCAATGGGGTGGGAATTTTCATTTCCTTTTGCTCTCTCACGATGCCAGAGCCAAGCAGCATTCTTAGCATATCATAGATACAAGTGGGTGAGGAATGAGTACATGAATGAATGAGTGAAATAAACATTCCCTCAAGTAGTTGGTTCCTTCTGTTTGGGGGGGAGGGGTGTAAGAACCTTCCATTTCCTGCATCCATTGTTTGGCCACAGACTGGTCAGCAGCCCATGAGAACCCAGAACACTCATCCCAAAGGTTTGTTGACTCAGATCTTCTGTTAGAAGTTAGTCTTCCCTTAAAAGGCCACCTTATCGGAAAGTGCCTCTGATGCCATTTATGAGCTCTATTTTTATCTGTATTGGAGAGCCTCAAAGTGAATTCCCAAGCCAAACACATTAAACTCAGGAACGTGGATGAGCAAGGAAACATCTTGGCGATGCCTTTGAGTCACAGCTTTGTTCTCTGTGGCAAGACCTCCACCTTCCCCACTGCTGGCCCTTGTTTTTAAGGACTGACCCAAAAGCTTTCGAGTCCATATTTATTTTGCTGCGGCTCAAGTGGTAGAGCTCTAGCCTCGAGAAAACCCCAAGGACTGTGCTCAGGCCCTGATTTCAAGCACTGGGACTACCCTCCCCCCACCTCAAAACAAAAGAAAAACAACACTAGATCCTGCAACACTTAGTGGTGCATGTGATGGTGTTATTAGCGTGAGAGTCTGAGTTCAGCTGGGGCTGTTAGAGCAGAGAATAGAGTAGATGGCTAAACAACTCTATGTATGTTCAAACTGCCTTCCACCACACACCCTCCAATGGAAATCAGTCACGGTTAACAGAAGGTAATGGCTAAGGTGGCAGAGACGAGGCCTCCAACCTATTTGGGTTGAGGGCCAAATGGAAGAAGCCACAGAAAGGATGAAAGGTACCCAGCAGGACTGGCAAGAAGCCAGGGGTCTGTGCCAAGGGAAGGATGCCTCGTCACAACCATAGACATGGTGAGTGGGTGATGGGAGATGGAAAAGAGGAGCATGGACAGAGGAAAAGGATGGTGGATGACCACAGGAAGGGAGCATAATAGAAGGCAAGGAGGAGGTAGTAGAGGACTGGGAATGTGGCTTAATGGTACAGTGCTTGCCTAGCATGCATGAAGCCCTGGGTTCAATTCCTAGTACCCATAAACAGAAAAGGATAGAGGTAGCACTGTGGCTCAAGTGATGGAGTGCTAGCTTTGAGCAAAAGAAACTCAGGAACAGTGCCCAGGCCCTGAGTTCAAGACCCAGAACGGGAGAGAGAGGGAGGGGGAGAGGAATAGAGAGGGAGAGGAAGAGGAAAAAATAAAATAGGCCTTGGAACTTGCCACCATCCTCACTCTAGGGAATTTTGAAAAGACAGATTTTGTCAAAAGGTGTTGAAACTCAAGAAATAAAGCCACTTCGATACTTTCTGCCTTTTCCTTTCACCAAGCCAACATAGTTCAAGCTACTTCTTCATTGTCTCCCTTCTCCTGTTCTGCCTCCCCCAGGACCACACACACAGCCACACAACCTAGGCAGGACCACAGACCTTGGCACCCCTGTCTGTTTGGCTACTTGGGGTCAGAGAGCTGACAAAGAGCTTGGCGTCTGGGTGAGTCAGCCAGCACTGCTGGGGGAGAGAGCATTTCCTGGAAAGTCTAGCTTCAAAGCTTCCGGCAGGCCACGAACAACATTGTACCAGACCCAGAGCCTAAAGCCCTGTGAAGGCTGGGGTGTAGTTTTTGACTTTCAAGCTCATGGGGGGGGGGTGGGGAGGAGGAGGAAGAGAGAGGGAGAAAGCGAGAGCATGCAACAGAAATTTCCACAGGCCAGCCTAGGGAGTGGATGCCAGCTTACTGACTCTGCCAGCTCTGCAATGTCCCACTCAAAAAACAAAAAAATTTTACATTTTCCAAGGCTCCCTAGAGATTCAAACCTGAGCTGGAAGACCGGGTTTCTAAATCATCTAGTTACTTCTCAGATGAAATTTACTTTTGAAGCCTCAGATGTCTTCTTTTCAAGGATCTGCCCTTATTCACCAGGGCAGTGAGAATTTGTGCCAGATGCTCCTCGTAGCTGTGTGGCAAGTAACCTCTCTAGATGAGAAGACAGCAGAACCATCTGGGAAAGCAGCCAGCTACTTTGGGGTCAGGTTCCTGCTCTGCTTCTAGGGGTCACCACGAAGCGTGGAAGGCACCCCCACTCTTTTTTTCATTTGGGAGTTTTTGATGGAGATTTTACCCATCGCTGGGTAAAGGAGCATTGTGATGATCTCAGTTTGGACAAGTGAGAAGAGAAAGCTTTTTATCTGTGACCCACGCCACCTCTTGCTATGCAGTGGGCACTCTGGTGGGTAGGCAGTGGGTGGCAGCAGCTGCCAGACACCTTCCCCTGAGGATGTATCAGTTGGTGCCAAAAGCCTATGGAAGCTCTTTCTGATCTCAGTGCCAGTGACTGCAGGTTCTGGAAGGAAGCCAAGAAGTCTACCAAGAGCCCTGTATTCCCCTCCCTGTCATCATCCAGGATGGGGGGCGGTGGGGGCAGCTCATTGAATGGCCACTGAGAAAGGACCTGATGGTTCTTAGACACATTTTCCAGCTGTCAATCCTGTTAATATGGAAACTCACGCTTGCGTGTGCTTGTACATGGGTGTGTGTGTGTGTGTGCGCGCGCGCACACACACACACACACACACACACACACACACAGAATCAGCAATAAATCTACTGTCAGACTTTCTTGTTCCATCTGTCCTCTGCTCAGAGCAGTGGCAATAAGAACTTCAATCATCAAAGTGTTTCCAATTTATCTCCTTTCCCTCCTCCTCCTCCTCCTCCTCCTCCTCCTCCTCCTCCTCCTCCTCCTCCTCCTCCTCCTCCCCTTAAGGGGGATATAGTGAGGATTGAACTCAGGGCTTCACACTTAATTGCTAAGCAGACATTCTAACATTTGAGTCACACCTCCACACCTCTAGCTCCTAGTTGTATTGGCTGTTTTCAAGATAGAATCTTGCTTCATGCCCACCTGGCCTGGTCTGTAATCCTCCTACTTGCACATGCCATCTCACACAGTCATAATCAAGACAGAGTCCCTGAAGAGTGTGTGTGTGTGTGTGTGTGTGTGTGTGTGTGTGTGTATTGGGGCTTGAATGCAAGGTCTAGGCTCACCCAGGCATAATCAAGATGGAGTCTCTGGAACACGTGTGTGTGTGTGTGTGTGTGTGTGTGTGTGTGTGTGTGTGTGTGTGTGTGTGTTCTGGGGCTTTAACTCAAGGTGCTTTTTCACTCAAGTCTGGTGCACTACCACTTGAGCCACAGCTCTTCTTGTGGATTTTTGATGGCTCGTTGGAGATAAAAGTTTCAAAAGCTTTTCTTTCTGGGCTGGCTTTGAACTATGATCCTCAGATCTCAGCCTCCTGAGTAACTAGGATTACAGGCGTGAGCCACCTGTGCCTGCTTGACTGTCTTGAACTTTTATGCCCCAGCCGCTCCAAACATGATCCCTTTGATCTTTATCTCTCAAATACAAGTTTGAGCTGCTGCCTCTAGTTTCCTTTCCTTTCTCTTGCAGACTTATGTTAGAGAACTATCACAGCCCGTCACTGTATCAGGTTCTAAAAATACAATGATATAGGAACTTGACATATGGTTCAAGTGGTAGACTATGCACCAGCCTTGAAAGAAAAAGTCAAGCAAGAACACAAGGCCTCAAGCCCTAGAACAGACACACACACACACACACACACACACACACACACACACACACACACACATTACAGATGCTCCATCTCTTCCTCCCCCTTCTCCCTCCCTCCCCCCCGGATAGAGGGTACTAAAGTTTGATCTCAGGGCCTTACAAACTTGCTAGGCGCTTTTCCACTGAGCCATACTTCCAGCTCCATTTTTCCTTGAAATTACAAATTTGGCAACACGTAGAGGTGAAGAGCCATTGCTCTCTGTAGATAAGACACGATACTATTATTGGTCAAATGTCATACTCCATCACTATCATCTTCCTCCTTCTCTACTGACTTAAGTTGACTGCTTAATTCATGTATGTTTCTCTACAATGATTGGACAGCTATTAGTTCTGTTTTGTTTTTTTTTTTTTGCTAGTTCCAGAGCTTAAACTCAGAGCCTGAGCGCTGTCCTTAGGCTTCCTCAAGGTTAGAGCCCTACCACTTGAGCCACAGCACCACTTCTGGTTTTTTCTGTGTATGTGGTACCAAGGAATCAAACCCGGGTCTTCATGCATATGTGACAAGCACTCTACCACTAGGCCAAACTCCCCACGCAGCAGTTAGGACCCTTAATGTGAAAGCCACCCAATGAGGGACAGTCATCTCTATTCGAGGTGGATAAGTTAACCCCTGTACTAAGTCCAAGTACTTTGTGTACTATCTCTTCTCTTACCAACCCCCAATGAGAATCATAAGGAAAAGCCACCATGGTGGAAGTGTGGCTCAAGTGGTAGAGTATCAGCCTTGAATGAAAAGGTGAATCAGAAGCATGAGGCTGTAAGTTCAAACTCAGTACCAACACACACACACACACACACACACCCACACACACACAGAGAGAGAGAGAGAGAGAGAGAGAGAGAGAGAGAGAGAGAGAGAGAGAGAGAGAAACAAAGAAAGAAAGAAAAGAAAGGCAATAGTGTGTTGCTTTACAATCTCTAGCACATAGCATAGTGCTCAGCAAACGGTCCATTTTGATGCCTACTGGTTCAACATGTTGAATGAACAGAATTGCTAGAAGCACTAAATGAAAAAGGGAATTCCAAGCCAGAGGAACTCTGGGCACAAAGGCCTGAGAGTAAATAGCATCCAAGGAAACTGCAAATAGTTCCTCATGAGTGGGGATGCTGGGAGTGTGAGGTGGGTGGAATGGAAGCAGGCTGGAAGTAGCAGGAGCGGAGACAAGAAAATAGACTCCAGTGGGATCCTGAAGGGCTTTTCATGCTGCACTGAAAAGGTAACTGTGGAACTGGACGTGATTTGGGAATGGAGTGACAGGATCAGGTTCTTTATTCACAGAAATAGCTCTGGCAGGATGCTAGGGTAAGGAGAGTGTTCCAGAGGAAAGCCAGAAGCAGCAAATAGAATCTTCCAATTCAACAGCACCACTTTCCCCTTCCTGAAGCCCCTGGAAATCGCCTACGACCTATTTTAGGAAAATGGTGCCCCCTGAAGACCAGGTCTGGAACTGCATCATTCCAGGGCCATCATGGGAAATTAGAAAAACTTTGGCTCTGAACAAAAGCACCTGGAAGTCTTGTGTCCATTTGCAAGTTGTGATGGATGTGAGTGTACCTTCCTAGGAAGAGAGGGGCCCAGGAGAACATTTGTTATCATGACTAATGCTACAAAATTTGAATCCAGAGACATATCCCAAAAGTATGTGTCATTTATCAGAAATTCAAATTTAGCCAAGGATTCTATTTTTTATTTGTTCAATTTGGGCAGACCTAGAGAGTGAGTAAAGGATCCAGGAAGAAAATGAAATGAAACCGGATGGGTTATTGACCTTGTGGATGTCTCTGTGTCCTCAGGCTCTGGCCTTTACCACCCACGGCCGCCCAGAATAACTAATTGCAGTGGTGTCCAGTTATCCCATGCTATTTGGGAAATCATGCTTAAGTAAATGAGACTGTGTTTAGACCACCTGGTGACTCTGAAGAATGATGGAGACCTTTTTCCTAGGAAAGCAAATCTCGCAGCTTGATATATGCCACGATGCACACACTTTTGCAGGACATTTTAAGGAGTTTCAAATCTTCATGGATAAGGGAGACATTCCTTCTAGGACTGTGGCCTGACTGTAGCAGTTCAAGAGTCCTGAGGAAGGGCTGGGATTTGGCCTAGTGGTAGAGTGCTTGCCTAGCATGCACGAAGACTTGGGTTTGATTCCTTGGTACCACATACATAGAAAAAATCCAGAAGTGGTGCTGTGGCTCAAGTGGTAGAGCTCTAGCTTTGAGAAAGTACAAGGACAGTGCTCAGGCCCTGAGTTCTTGGCCCAGGACAGTGCTCAGGCCCTGAGTTCTAGGCCCAGAACTGGCCAAAAAAAAAAAAAAAAGAGTCCTGAGTAAAAAGAAACCACATCTGGACAGAATTTGTAAATTAAAACATGGTGCTTCCATTAACACTGCACACCAAAACACTATGAGAAAATCAGTTGTGGCAGGAAGCTCAGTGCCCCTCCCCTTTGGTAAGTGCCTGAACCACATCCCTCTACTTTCCCCCAAACCACAGGGAAGCAGGCCTATTCAAACAGAAACTGTGGGCCTGTGCCTCAATGAGTTGAAGGTGCTGAGTCCCACTCAGATTCCCTTCCTGTCCTTCCTGCCACAGCCCACTGGCTTCAAGGCTCAGGATTGTGCCTGGCAGAAGCTGGCTTTTCACCAGGAAGTGGCTGTCCTCCGGAATTTATTCTGGACCCTGCGGTATGAGTGGAGAGGGGCTGGGTGATCAAAGCCACAGTGTGAAGCCACTGGGGGTCCATCTTGGGCAAGGCTCCTGGCAGCTTCCTGCAACCTCTTAGAAAGCCTTTGGAACCTCCAGTGTGCTTTCCTCCTGGTTCCTGAGGTCAGCCGATGGTATTTTGGGCTCTCAGAATACCCTAAATTATAGACCTTCTCATTGCAGTTTCCTTCCATCTTTGTCTGCATGCTTATTTCATATGGTGGTTCCACTGGGCTGCACTGTGGAACATGAGCTCCAAACTGCAAGGTGCTGTGTTTTGTTTTGCTTTTGTCTGTTTTTGTTTTGTTTCTGTAACTAAGGCTTAAACCCAAGGTTTCAATCATACCAGGCAAGTGGTTCAATCTTTGAGCTATATCCTCAATCGTTATTTTGAGACAGGTTCTCAATAATTTGCCCAAGCTAGTCTCCAACTTGGAATCTTCCCGTCTCAGCCTCGTGTGTGGCAGGGATTATATACACTGAGCCACCAGTGCCGGAGTGGTGATTTTTTTCTACCTTAATATCCTCATTAAAAAAAAAAGTTGGGGGGCTGGGAGTTTGGCCCAGTGGTAGAGTGCTTGCCTAGCATGCACAAAGACCCAGGTTCAATTCCTCAGTACCACATACATAGAAAAAAGCCAGAAGTGATGCTGAGGCTCAAGTGGTAGAGCTCTAGCCTTGAGAAAAATCCAAGGACAGTGCTCAGGCTCTGAGCTCAAATCCAGGACTGGCAAAAAAAAAAAAGTTGGGCTAATAAGGAGGATAAAGAGGATGAATACAGTTGACATAGATTGTTCTGCAATTATGAAAACCTGTTAAAAATAATTTTGGGGTGGGAGATGATAAAGGAGGGTGAGATTGATTGGAAACGTGCAGAAATGGAAATGTGAAATCTCCCTCTATATACCTAAATGTAAATGAATATAAATCAGTCAGTAAAATTTTAAAAGCCAGGCTGGGTGTGGTGTTTCATGTCTATAATCCCAAACCAGCAAGACCCTACCGGACAGACAAACTAAAACAAAAAGGACTGGGGTGTGGCTTGAGTAATTAAAATAGTGCTTGTCTAGCAAGCCTAAGGCTCTGAATTAAATCCTTAGTGCAAAACAAAAAGACATAGTACCAAACAAAAAGAAAAGACCTATGTCAGTCACTCAAAGTATTTGGAAATTCAGCTTGGAATTTCCAGAATATCCCAACAGCTGGGATCTATTGGCATGGCTTCCAGTTAGGTTGAAGCAGACCCTTGAAGTGAGGCTTACTTCTGTTTCCTGCCTCCAGCAGAACCATGTGACTTGCAATTTTTGCACCTTGATATGATTCAGGCACCTTATCCCAAATACAGGGAGTCTGCTTTGGGTCCCTTTCTCCCTAGGAACATCCTCAAGATAAACAGGCAGACACTACAGAGCTAGGAGAAAGCACGAGCCTCTGTACATATATTAACTTACTGCTCCTAAAGACAGCTGGTGTGCTTTTGATGGGAAGTACTGAATGATCCTTCAGAGACCTTCTCTGCCAGGACACCTGGGGAAAACGACCAGCTCCACTCATAAAATGGGCCAAGTATCCCTTGATGACTGGAGTCAGGAGGCGGAGACAGTGGGCATAGATCCAGGAAGTGGCCAGAACTGAGGGACGTACTGCAGGTCCCCAAGCTTTTCCTAACCCAGACTTTTCCATATCTGAGAAGTGCAGATGTTTGCTCTGTGTGCTTCACAAGGGCACTTTACAGGGTGGTAAGGAGCCACAGTGAGCCAGCTCATTCCTGCCACTTCAAGTCCTTTAAAAAAACAAAAAACAAAACAATGTGGTTGCTTTCTCTTTTAACTCCAGAGTCCTTTCCCCTAGGTTTGCATCCCAAATTACAACCTCTGGCTGCAGGTTAAAAGATTAACAGGACGTGAAAAAAAAAAAGTTACTGTGAGCTTGAGCACAAACTGTAAAGGGAGTAGACCCAAGCTTTAACCCAAATAGACCTAAGTACAATGAACCCCATACTCAAAACGGGGGGGGGAGGGGGATTTCCATGTGGGCTCCCTCCCTTCTGCACATAGCTGAGAATTAGCTGTAGAGGTAAGTCCTTTGATCTTTAGAACCCCAGGCACCAGGCTTCCCAGGGTTAGTAAGCAACAAGGCCTCTGTTTGAACTTGCCTAGTATCAGGCCTGTTGTGAGCTAACGGGAGTTCTGACTTCAGTCGAATCTGGCATGCTCTGTTCCTGTGAAGCTGCAGTTAAGAATGCTACCTGGAACAAGCTGGCAGCTTACGAAACATTCTCAGGAACCTTCAAGTGGAATGATACTTCACTTGAAAGCCATTGTCTTGCCTTGCGTTCTCACTGGAACTGACCAGAGAGGAAGGAGACAAGAATGGAAGGGGGCACTGAGGCAGCAGAAAATCCTTCTTCCTGTTTGGCAGTGAAGCCAAAGCTCCATCTGCTCCTGCTTTCATTT
This sequence comes from Megascapheus bottae, assembly GCF_031878675.1. NCBI lineage: Eukaryota > Metazoa > Chordata > Mammalia > Rodentia > Geomyidae > Megascapheus > Megascapheus bottae. Next base: position 36,591,215 of record NC_143525.1, read on the forward strand.
TCCCACAGGCTCCTGTCAAGCCTTGCCTTGCCCAGACCCCTTCCTTCCACCTGCATCACTGGACAGCGATTTGGATTTCTGCCTCCCTGCATTAGACATGGGGCGCCTGCTAGAGTGCAAATGCCAGTCCTGCTTAACTGAGAACTCCCCAGATTGTTTATGTGTGACACCCAAAAAGAAATATAAGATAGATGAATAGATGGGCGCGACAATGAAAACACCAGTACAGGATCCCAGCCCACTACTAATAGGGCAGACTTACTCCATGGGCCAATCACCTCTATTGGAAGAGCCACACTGACCTACTGAAAGCCATTGTATTCTGACAGCTAGCTTGGGAATGGCAGGGGGCCAAGTCTGATAGGCAGAAAGATGTCTTGTTAAACCAGCAGGCCCACAGCCCTGCTGACCTCCTCCAACGACCTAACCAACCCACAGAAGAACACTTGTAAGAACCACCACTCCAACAGAGAAGACGCTAATTGATGAACCCTTCAGGATGAAAAAGAGGGGAGTGGGGTAGACAGGAACTTCAGCCAAATGTATTAAAATTTCTGGAGAGCGAGTTCAAAGTGAAAGGGGGCCTTTGCAGGCAGGGCTAAGGGAATACACAGCCCCAGAGAAGAAGAGTGTAAGTGGGGTAGAGCTTGAAAGGCTGGGTGGGGATGCAAGGCAGCACTCAGGAAGGAGGCTGGCTCCCATCTGGAGGGGGGGAGGCCCTGCAGCTTCGGAACAGATGGAGGCAAAGTTGCAGCTGGTAGAAACGCACTTTCATGTGTAAAGTTTGGTCCTCGGAGGATTGTGATTTCCAACTCTGAAGGCAGCAGTGGGCAGGTGGCTCCTCTCCATGCTCCACCTTCTCCCCCCATCACCACCCAGTGCCAGGACTCAGCCACTATGCCTTCCGCCAGCCTCCTTTCAACAGGCAGAAGCTGGCATGGTGACACCTTGGCAAAGTCAGGATGGCAGAGAACGCCAATGCTTTAGCAGGGGAATAAAAGGGATTAATCTAGCCTCCCTGGAGGGGACCAGGTGGACTGAGAACAGACGGAGAGATGGAGGGAGGCAGGAAGGGAGGGTGGACAAGTATATTTGTAGCCCTTGCAAAGCTGCTCATGAGGCGCGTGTAGGGTCTCTGTGGAATTCTGGTTCTGGACTCATTTCATCCCAACCTAAGGCGTTTCTTAAGAGAGCAGAGTTCTCTTTAGTTTTTCATGATATGTTTGCGCACCCAAGCTTTGGAGAAGTGATTTTCCGTCCTTTGGGTATAACAGCCAGCAGCCACCTGTCTTAGCACATTTAAAGAGCTGGCTCAAGGGAGCAGAGGCTCAGAGTCCCTCCTCCCCTCCTGGTCATGCACAGGCTCGTGGGGAATTACTCGGCCAACTATGTTAATGACAGAGAGCAGCAGTTGTAGGATGAGAGCTTCAAGCTCGACCTCTTTTTCTCTTTATTTGCATTAGACTGTGCTCTAGATCATCAGGAACAGAAACTTGCCACTTGTTAAAATCTAGATGTCCCTCCCTGTTTTTTTTTTAATAGGATATATGATTTTGTGGCTTTTCTTTTTCTTTTTTTAAGGACTGGAATCCAGTTCCTTATCACTATTAAGTCCATTCTTCCTAGAGATGTCACTGCTGGAGAGAGTGAAGAGTTCTTGGAGTGGAAGAGGTAGTCTCTCTTGCTAGTGGGATGTCTTCTTTGCTCCTTTCCCAAACTTGGCATCAAGACCAAGACCTACGGAAAGGAGAAAAAGAGCTCAATTTTATTGGGGGGAGCAGGGGAAGCATGAAACCTCATGATATGAAGGACTCAATCTTAGTTAAATAAAACTCAGAACACTGATTTTATATGACCTTTTCAGAGATAACAGAATAGCATAAAATGAAATTCTGAAGATACTGGTAAGATCACACACACACACACACACACACACACACACACACACACACACACAGACTGAGAGTCAAAACCTGTGGCTGGAGGAGTGGTCCTGCCCAGCACCATGAGGCTGGAGTGGGAAGGCCAGTACTGCACAACAAACACACACTCACACTCACTTCCAAGCTGCTCTTCTCACTCATCCACAGGACTATGAGTCAGTAAGGAATAAGCACCTGTCCTGCACAGGATCTGGGAAAATCACTAAGATAAAATGAACCCCAGGAAGGCTACAGTACCAAAAAAGAAGAAAAAAGCTTCCTTTTCTTTCTTTTTGGCACATACCTGTAATTCTGATTTGGCAGGAGGCAGAGATAAGTGGCTACCCTGGTTAAATGTTAGGGAGCATTGTGGTACATGCCTATAATCACGGTAGGTAGGAGACAGAGGTATGAGGGTGGTCTGAGGCCAGCCCCCAACGAAAAGCCAGGGGTTCTAACTGGAAAAATTGAGCAAAAAAAGCAAAAAGACAAACAAAAGCCTCAAGTTCACACCGTGGTACCACCAAAAAATAAATTTCCCAGGTGTGGTGTACATACCTGGTCTGCACTCAGGAGACTAAGGCAGGAGGATTGTGAGTTTGAGGCCAGTCTGACCTACACAGTGAGACCCTGTCTCAAAAAAAGCAGGGTTGGGCTCTCTAGAAGAACTAAGTTAATCCCAAATACACAAGCAAATGTTAGGAAAATACCATACTAAAGTTCATCTATTAACCCTCTGTGGCACAAGGAAGTGTCTGCTCCGGGTGGAACTTACCTAAGAATACAAGTACAGTGCCCACCCACTGCAGAGAGCTGATGGGGTTGGCGAAGAGGATCACAGAGGCCAAAATTGTGAAGAACTTCCGAGTTGTGGTGATGATAGAGCAGGTCAGGGGACCAAAGTAAACAACCGTCATGAAGATGAAGCTCTGGAGTGAGGGAAAGGTGGATCAGACTGACTCTTGGGTATCTCCTATGAGATCTAAAGACAGACACCAGGAGCGAGCTGCTGTGACTCATGCCTGTAATCCCAGCTATTTGTATAGCAGAGATCAGGTTCAAAGCTAGCCCAAGGAAAACGTTAGCGAGACCTCATTTGAACAAGTCAAGTATAGTAGTCACAACTATACTTGTAGTTATACAGAACGCATAGGTAGAAGGGCAAAAAGTGAAGGACCTATCTGAAAAATAAAACCAAAAGGGCTAGAGGCATAATTTAAATGGTAACGTGTTTGTCCAGCAAGATCAAGGCCCAGCATAAGGCTGTTGAGCCCAAATCCTAGTACTGTTCCCCCTGCCAAAAAGAGCAACCCCTCCCCCCTTTTTAAGGAAACCAATGCTACAGAGGGAAGTCACACTGTCCTGTCTTTAAGAACTCACCTGACCCAGCGCACTGGTCAAGCCAAAGAGCAAAATGTTATAGATGATGACTGGGTACCTTTCAGCAAAGCTCAAGAACTCCCATAGTTCCCCAGTGAAGAGAATTCCTACAAAGAAATGTCAAAAAGAGAATGATACATCACACACACACACACACACACACACACACACACAGCCTGCTAATGTACCCAAAGGTGGCTGAGTGCAGAAGTATGTAGAGTGAGTCTGTACTGTCCCATCATGCCTCTCCAATTTCTCTCTCTCCCTTTTTATTTGATCAGAAAAAACAAAAGATATGATTTTCACAAGAAAAGCAAGTTAATAATTTAATCCTACCAAAGTGATTGCAAGTGGAGATCCTCAGCTATTTCAGGGACAGTGAACCACAAATATCTAGCTCAAGGAAGTTATTCCCAACACTGGTCACCTCTGGGCACCGAAAGCTCCTTCACTGACCCCAGCGTGCTGCCCAAAATGCTCTCTGCAAGTGCCCAGACTTGAGCAATTAGGGAACACTGATTTCAAAGTAAACACATTCATGGCAAATTCTATTCTATGTATACCTGTGCATACTACACCAATACCCCACTTGCCTGATGAGAGGGAGAGTTCCCAGATACGCCATGTGTTTTACCTGGCACAGGTCTACCCCCATGGTGTTAGTAACAGATAGCAACAGATCCTTCTAGTACAGGGTTTTCTAGGAAGGTCTCAGGGTTTGGACAAAGTGTATCCTGAAACCAAGTCAGGCCTAAGCCTGTGCAGCTGAGCCTGGGATGACTAAATGAGAGTAGTCTGCCCTCTGGTGCTAGATAGGAAGAATAGCAGAACTGCTCCTTACCACCTCCCAGTAGCAATGTCGACCAAAGGTTAATGTTCAACATCATATGGTTGGAGCCTGTTTGGTAGTGAGCTCGCATATGATCCTGGGAAACACCTGTCAGTCCATCCAGGGTCAAAGACAAAAGCTAGGAAAGAAAAAGGAGCAGCCTGCAATGAGGTAACCATCAGGGTCCCTTCCGAACCCAGGACACAGGATTCTAATCCTCAGGCTCCTCAAAAAGCAGAGTTCTCAGGACCAACAGAAACACACATTAGCTATCCTTCTGGAACAGAATTGACAGGCTGAGCCACATCATGGTACTGAAATCAGAGTAGAGCAGCAGGAAGCCAACCACCTCCAAATATAATGTCTTGAAACTGCTGTACATGTGACTAAAATAGGCTGTGTGAGCCACCCCCTTCTTTTGCTAAAGCTAGAGAAAAAAAAAAAAAAATCTAGTCACAGCAGGTTAGCTTTCTAGCTTGGAGTATAGTGACCCAGAGAATGGATTCTGTAGGCAGACTGCCTGGATTGGAATCATGACTCTGCTACTTAAATAGCATGTGATAAAGGGCAAGGGACTTAATCTCTCTGACCTTAATCTGCAAGATGTAGATCACTGTAAAAAATGTTTTAAATCAATTAACATGTGGAACACTTGGAACAGTGCCTAATACACAATGACCCCTGCTGAATTAGTTTCAATTCTGGCTTCCATGCATTTTAGAAACCCAGTTGAAAAACACTAGTCCTTCCTTCTCAGCTTTCAGATCTCTATGACCTAACACAAGGATCTGGACACAGCCCTCAGACTTCTCTTCGCCAGGAGAGCTTGCCTACAGATAAATATTTCAGGATTCCCGACACGAAGGGCAAGCAGGACCACACGCTCCCTTGAGACACATTGGTCTTCTAGCTGTCTTGGTGGGTATGTCCTTTGGTTGACTTTGCCAGAAAACATTTCTTTGTTAGCAAGACCACATACCAGGAGCAGCTCTCCATAGCCGATTGTATGTTCTTCCACTCCAACTACTTTTTTGGGTTTGTACATGAAAAGGGCCACTCCAGCCACAATAAGCAACACACATAGATACTTGGCCAATGGGTACTTCTTCTTCAAAAGAGTCACCCCAAGGAGCATGACTACAGTGGAAAAACAGTGAAAAAAATTCAGGCATCTATACGTATCAATGACCCCAACATTCTTCTCCTAAGAGCCAAGAAAGCCTCAGAGAGAAAAGAATGTCTGGGAAGGAAGATCTATAGAGAATAAAAGTAGGGGATGAGACAGGTTGGCATCTAGATAAAGAAGACTTGAGCAATATTGCAACGTAGAGTATATAATGTAGAGAGCAAAGGTGAAAGGTTTGAGAAGGAACAAGGAAAGGGTGGGGAACAGTGGAGAAACAGCTGACAGAAATGAGAACACTAAAATGACTGAACATGTAAGGCAGAGTAGGTCTGCCTCTTGTGTCTACTGAGAATTACCAGTTTATGCACATCATGGAAGTCACACAGATGACAAGACAAGCAAGGAGACCTGGAGGAAAAGTCCCTAGAAAGGCCTATGATGGGATTTTCGAAACAAAGAGGGACAAAGAACTCTAACAGAGGAAGAAAAAGGACAGAAGATGGAGACCATCTTCTTCTGCTTACCTGGGATTGGCTTGCAGGATTTACCAAGGACCTGAAATTAAATTCAGCAAATAATTTCTGAGCATCTACGATGTGCCAGGAACTGTACTAGGTGCAACAATAAGATGAGTGTCAGGCCAGCACCAGGAACCTCCGCCTCAGAAAGCAGCCCTATCATGGCCCAACCCACCGCTAAAGCTCAGCTGCACGGTCCTACACACTCAATTCACCCAACACACGCTGAGGACTCTTTTAAATGTAAGCCATAAACCTGAGGAAAGACTTCTCAGAACTTTTCAAAAACCATTTCTGAGCCAACCCTCATCCCACCCTGAGGTTTCACCTGTGTTGGGTAGTTGACAAACTGTAGTGCTGAGTTGCTGGAGACCATGGCACCCAGATAGGAGACAGAACAGGCGGCATAGAGCCAGCTCCGAGTACGATCCACCCTGGCAGTGTCAAAAAACTGGATCACTGGGAGAAGACAAAAACAAAACAAAACAAAACATACAAGAGAAACCTAGTGGGGCTAGGATGGACCACTAAGCAAAAGTAGAGGCCATATGAAAAGAACTTATCTGTCAAATTTGACATAAGCTATTTCTGTCTTCTCAGACTGGGAAATCTCTGAAAATTATTCAACTCTCCATTTCCACCTAAGCCCAACACAAGACCACATGCAGGGTGCGCATAGGGGTTTCATTCAGTTCAAGAGAGGACTTATCTCTGCTGCTAGACTATAGGGAACAAAGAAAGCTCAAAACACGTTTGAAGCTAACACATAAAAGATAGTCAAAGGAAATTTAGAACAGGAGACCCATTCTCCGAATATCTGGGACTCAGAAGTTGGTCTAATTTGTGGGCATAATATTTTAATCTCATTTCACAGTCATTTGGTTGGTAGACTGCACACACAGTCATTATGCCAGTCAGGGAAAGTTATACCTCAGAGGTGAATCAATCAATGCTTAATGCCCAGGATGGGGAAGGGAAGTTCTCCAATAAAATATTATCTAGGTACTCACAGATCTTGGCAAACAAAGCATTGATCACACACTGGATGAAGACCAAAGTTAAGGCAAAGGTGAACGTCTCCTGTTTGGCTCCTTCGCCATACTTTCCTCTTGTTCTAAGATGAAGTGCATAAGAAAGCGGAGAAATTAGTATACCTATGTCTACAGCCACTGAAAGCTTTGGGATTATCTTGTCTCTGGATGTAGAGAGTTTGTAAGGAATGCGTAGCTCATTTACAAAAGGAGTTGATTTAATTAAATCTAGATACTAGTTACCCCTGCCTAATGACTCTCCATCTTCCCCTCAGGGAAATATCCATAGAAGATGGAATTAGACGAAAAACAGAGATAATCAAGTAGTGAACTGAAGTACCCCAAGGGGGAAGGTATCCCAACTAGGAAGCAAGGGTGAAGGAAAAAAAAAAAAAAAGAAAAAAAAATCGGCCCACAAGCCTTTGGGACTTTCAAAGAACACTTGGTTCGGGTCATAGAAATCTGCTTGAGGATTAAAAGCCCGGGGTTCTGGGCCCGGGAGTTTGGCCTAGTGGTAGAGTGCTTGCCTAGCATGCACGACGACCCAGGTTCGATTCCTCAGTACCACATACATAGAAAAAAGCCAGAAGTGGTGCTGAGGCTCAAGTGGTAGAGCTCTAGCCTTGAGAAAGTCCAAGGACAGTGCTCAGACCCTGAGCTCAAGCCCAGGACTGGCAAAAAAAAAATAAATAAAAAAATACCAGCAGATCCTGAGAAGCCTAAGAGTAAGTCTAGCATTTTAGAATTACAGGGCGGCTCCAGAGGCGACACCAAGATAGCGGATTAGAGAGCGGCGTGGGAGGACACGCTGAGAGCCTGGGGGCAGGCAAGGCGGGACCCAGGGTGTGGGAGCGACGCTTCCCAGGGGTCCACTCACATCTTCTCCTGCAGGATCCCATAGTAGAAATAGCAGACAAAGACACCCAAGAAGCAGAGCGGCAGGCGCAGCCGGTCTGGCACCAGGGACTTGCTAGCGGCCATGAGACGCCCGGACAAGTCGACCGGAGACCCGCTCACAACCGGCAGCGGCAGCGGCGGCGAAGGCGACAACTCCAGGCGGACATCGCCGACCGGCAGCAGAGGCCTCATAGGAGCTACGCGCGACCGCCCCGCGGTAGGGCCCAGCAGTCAACTCCAGAACTGCCGGCTCAGAGTTGCCAAGAAGAAAAGTCCTCAGAACCCAGAAAACACTTTCTGAGAAAGAAAACCGGCTCTCGCCATCCTGGCTTCATACTTGGTGGCGACGAGAGCCAGCTTTCTGGAGGCTAATACCTCGTTTTTTGATTTCTAATCAGGCAACGTCGAGGACAACTACATCCCGGGGCTTGATGGGGAGGCCTAGAAGATGCGTAGTCGTGGAGCGATGACGTAGAAGGATGTGGAGGTCACCAATTGGTTGGGCTATGCGAAGATAGACAGGTGGGTGGGGACGGAGGAGGCGCTTGCGACTGGGAGAGCGAATCAAAGAGTTCCGGGGTGGACATCCCGGCTTCTCCTGGGTCCCAGCGCCTGGTCTTTGGAAGAGCCTCAACGCCCTCTAGCGGCTTCCCTCCGCCAAGGATTCAACTCTGCTCTACCAGAAGGCTCAAGGCCTGGCTTTGGAGAGTCCTCACAGGGTTCCTACACTTCCCGGGAACAGAGCGGTGGACTCGGGCTAGGTCGGAGCCCTTGTGACGGAAAAGGTGGGGCAGTGTACTGCCTAAATTCTGAGCCACCATGTTCCCAGTCTGTAAACTAGGCATCATTAGTAACAGCTGCTCTCTCACCCCTTGACTGATCTGAGGATCCAATGTGCTGGTTTGTAAAAAGTGTTCTATAAACTGTAAAGGGTGCTGTGCAAGTTGAAAAGGAATAGTTGTCATTACTCTTTCTCAACTCCCCTCTTACTTTCCCACATCTTGGAAGTGGAAATGCAAACTTATTGAAGTGAAATCATCAGGCCCTCCAATTCACCAACAAGGGACTGAACACTCTTACCATCCTGCAGCATCTTTCACAATTAAACCCCTCCTCCACTCTAGGGTTGTGTCTCCAGCCTGCTGTGCAGAACTGGTAGGGACAAGACTGACCCCCGTAGTTTTCAATCCCCATGGGATAATAGCCCAATTTTCAGGCAACCAGTTGGGACTCCAAGCTGTTTGTCTCTTCTAGCTGCCTGCACTTAGGCACTGACTCAGGCAAAGGAAGGAAACATTGGGCAGCACCACACCCATCACTCAGGGCCTGACTCACTAAGGCTTTGGGGCAAGCCAGTCATCTCACAGGGGCCTATACGAGTTAGAAATAGAAGATCTTACCCCAGTCCACTGGATCTTTTCTATTAGGGTGGGGGATTCCCAGCATTTATTCTCTTGTCCTGTGCCTTAGTCTGTTGAATCAGCTGGCACATCCAGGGGACCAAGTAGTAGTAAGTAGATGTGATCAGAGATTTGGATTCCAGTCCCAATTTGGTCTTTTTGCCAGCTGGGACCTCAAACAATTCACTTGACTCAGGTCATGAGAATATAAATGTGAATATAGAAACATGGGCAGTGGAGTCTAATGCTAAACTTTCTGATCCTAGTTCCCCCTTTTGAGATGTCTTGGGAAAAGAAGCCAAGTAAAAAAAAAAAAAAATCTCGGGGGCTGAGAGTTTGGCCTAGTGGTAGAGTGCTTACCTAACATACATGAAGACCTGGGTTCGATTCCTCGGTACCACATATGTAGAAAAAAGTCAGAAGTGGTGCTGTGGCTCAGGTGGTAGAGCTCTAGCCTTGACAACGCCCCAGGACAGAGTTCAGGCCCTGAGTACAAGCCCCAGGACTGGTAAAAACAAAAACAAAAAACAGACAAAAAAAAAACAACTCTCAGCCTGGGGTGGTGGCTCACACCTGTAATCCTAACTACTCAGTAGGCTTGAGATCTAAGGATCGCAGTTCAAAGCCAGCCCAGGCACTAAAGTCCATGAGATTCTTATCTCCAATCAACCACTAGAAAACCAGAAGTGGTGCTGTGGCTCAAGGGGTAGGGCAGTAGCCTTGAGCTGAAGAGCTCAAGGACAGTGCCCAGGCCCAGAGTTCAAGCCCCACGACCAACAAAACAAAACAAAACCCCCAAAAACCTCCTCTCATTAGTGCAATGGGATTTAGTTATTTCTCTCATTGAGAGGGTATCATATTTCAATGACACGTGACACTTTATGTAAAGCACTAAACATGAAAGTTGGGGCTTTACCTACCTAATGAATGGGTGGTTGGGATAGCCTGGCAGAGGAGTTTGTCTTGCAGTCTTATAGGTAAGACCCAGTGGTACTCATGATTGTTATCAACTCTCTACCCGATACAATAGTGACAAGGTGTGTTTTCTGAAAATGCTTTGTAAATTCAAGGCACTACCAGAAACTTGGGATGGTTATTTCCACTTTCCCCTAAGAGCTCAAGAGCTCTTATAGAAGCAGCGCTGGACCAAGAAGCTGCGGAACAAGAGCAGTTTCTTCCTACTCACTCTCCAAGGTTGTACTCTGGGTTGTAGGTGTCCATTGACATGGGAAGAGCCAAAAGGTACATAACACTCTTAAAAGTGTATCAGAATTGACCTTAAAGCCATCGCCACATCTCCTTCCCTTTGCCAGTGCAAGGAGCACTCACAATGCCAAATTGTTTCCCTCCCCCCACTCTCCAGTTACTCTCATTTCCTCTTAAATCTACTCTCCAGAAGGAGCCTGCTCAGACTCAGTGAAGATGGGCCACATGCCCAGTGACTTCCTCATCCACTACCAGGCAACATCACACTCTATTCTGAACAGACTTTACGGGGCTCTGTGTCCTGTGCGTTTCTGTGTCCTTGTGAAGAATCATGACGTCTACCAACCGCATCAGACCCAAACAAGGCATTATGTGTTTAATAGTACAGTACTGGGGCTGGGAGTGTGGCCTAGTGGTAGAGTGCCTGCCTACTACACACACCAAGCCCTGAGTTCAATTCCGCAAGTCTACATACACAGAAAAGGCTGAAAGTGGTGCTGTGGCTTAAGCGACAGAGTGCTAGCCTTGAGAAAGCTCAAGGAGAGTACCCAGGCCCTGGGTTCAAGCCCCAGGACTGGCAAAAAAAAAATAGTACAATATTAAACAATCAATATGATACTGTCCATCTCTACTCCATTCCTCCCCTATATTAAACAGAATCTCAAACTGCTGGGAATACTTATTTATTTGGTCTATTAACACCAAGATCTGCAAAAACAAAACAAAACAAGAAAACGAGAACATTAACATTCTTCTTCAATTTTGTGTAAGCTCTGCAATATGGAAAATATACAAACTTCAAACAGCTGCAAAAATAGTGTCTTTGGGAGAAAATAGAGTTTCTACATCAATACAAGAAAAATAGGCATTTTTCTAATCCAGCCCAGCCCTGGGATGGGTAGGTGGAGGGTTCAGGGCCAGCAGGTCACCTATAGGAACACTGGCTCTCCCTCTCCTTCTACCACACACTCAGGAGCTGGGCTGCTGCTTAAGACAATCTTTAGTCAGGGTGAGATGAAATGCCACTTGGGAAAACAGTTGATTCCCCACACTGCCAGCAGCTGAATTGGTCAAGTGTTATGGCCCTTTAGGGCCGCTTTGGTCAGTCTCCAAGAGAAGGAGGCGTGAGGGTGGGCACCTATCTTCTGGTCTGCTCTTCTGTGTCTCTAGAGGTGGAGTAGGAAGACATCTGTGCATCCCCTCTCCCTCAGTCACAGCTCCATGCCAACAAGAGCCTCCTCTAAGTCAACTGCACTCACCCCGGGAGGGGAGACTCAGGACCTGGGTGAGTTTCACCGAGTGAGGGACGTGGCTGGTACACAGGTGCTGAGTTGTGAGTCGCCCAGGTGCTAATGGAGAAAGCAAGTCCCCTCACATTTAGAGAGGCCCATATCCATCAGAAACAGGACGTGGGGCTTTGACACAATAGACAAAAGTGCTCGAAGGTCAAGAGGGAAGGGCCTTCCCATCCCTCAACTCAGGGAGCTAACGAAAGGCCTGCCACCAAGGCACTGGTCTCCATAGTAGAGTATGTGTTAAGTGTGGAGGGGGGTCCCCTCAGACTACCAAGGAACTCTGGAATAGCACGGACTCTTCTGATGGCGGGTTGTGCTGCCATGGCTCAAATGGCAGTGGGGAGGCCTTGGAAGCCTCTGGATCCTTCCGAGGTGGTGCCCTGGGGCTGGCAGGAGGAAGAGGAGATCCTGGATTTGAGGGGCAGTTGCGGAAGATGAAGCCCATGCTGGGGAAGAGGGGCTTCATCAGACTGACAGGGCAGAAGGCTGAACCGGTCGGATTGAAGTGAACTTTGTTCTTGTCAGGACAGGAAGTCAGAGAGGCCAGGTCAGGACCTGGGGACCTGGAGAATGAAGAAACACACATGTACACATGGAGAAACAGCCAGTGAGAAACGGCAGGAGATATCATTTCAGCAGGGGAGTTGGGTCTCTGCTCAAACAGATGGCAACTTGACCAATGCATAAAGGCTATAGGCTTTAGGGTCCTCAGATCTTTGTTATCATGTTTGTGCAGCACTGGGGATAGTACTGCATATCTACTTTGCTCATGTTAGGCAAGTATTCTCCACCGAGCCACTTCTCTAGCCTGTTTACTCTTAGTAGGACTAAACCTCAAGAAATACCAGACAGCTAGAAACTGGAGGGATAGCTCCCCAATAGTGTGATTTCTAGACGAAGAAACCAAGGGATTCTTTCGTTTGAAAGATATTATCAGGGAAATGTGTCAGGAGCAGACTATTTGCCAAAAAGCAGAGATCCAAGTTCAATAGCTTTCTTAAATCTGTAGTCTGAGGTGTGGCTCTCAGCTTTTGCCATTCTGACATTTTGAGCTAGATAATTCCTAGTTGCAGGGGTGAGGTAGGAGATGTACTACTGTGTGGATCATGGGATATTTAACAGCATTTCTGATCTCTACCCACTAGATGTGAGTAGTACCAGAATGCCCCAGGCTGTGATAATGTTCATGGGCTAGAGGTCTAACTTAGTGGTGAAGCTTGCATGTGTTTCCATTCCCAGTACCACAGGGGGGGGGGGGGAAGTAGAGGAGGACTCTTGACATTGTTATTGCCTCCTGGGGGTAGAGGGGGACAAAAATGTCTCCCTCTGAAACTTACTGGCTACAAGAATCTAGTTCTTGAACTCATTTGAAAGAAGTGACTGTGAAATATTTTGCTGGAAAGAAAAGTAGCAACAACCATCAGGATGGCAGTTAGACCCTCTCTGAAGACCTAGGTTTTAACTTACCATGTGATCTTGGCCATATCTGTAACCTTTACAGAGGAATGGGCTCTGCTCTTCTCATTATTTGGGGAAAATGGAAGGATGGAAAGAAGTTAAGTTTGCAAATTCCTGAGTGAGGAATCCTGATGATAAACTAGAAGAGTGTGTATTCCTAGAGAGAAGAATCCTGAGGAGTTGCTGGCTGTAAGACTTCTGGCAAGAAGACAAACGGTGGAAAAGATGGCAGATCTCTGTCACTAATGGTCATTGTTGAATGATTATTATAGGCACAGAAATATATACTTGGTATGTAGACTGACACATGGACTTTGATTTCAATCCTAGAAATCCATAGTTTCAAGACCCAGGCAAAGCAAGGTGTCAGGTACAGTAAGAGAAGTGGTGGCAAACAGTGGCAGACTCATGTGCTGGGATGTGAGCAAAGGCCTGAGAGTACAGACACTCTGCAAGGTATCCTGACTCTTTGGGGCCAGGAGTGTGGCCTAGTGGTAGAGTGCTTGCCTAGCATGCAGAAAGCCCTAGGTTCGATTCCTGGGTACCACATACACAGAAAAGCCGGAAATGGGGCTGTGACTCAAGTGGTAGAGTGCTAGCCTGGAGCAAAAAGTGTTCAAGGACAGTGCCCAGGCCCTGAGTTCAAGCCCCAGGACTGGCAAAAATAATAAATAAATAAATAAAAGCATCCCAGTTTGACCAGATGCCACTGCCGCTGCCGGTGGCTCATGTCTTTAATCCTAGCTATTCAGGAGGCTGAGATCTGAGGATCTCAGTTCAAAGCCAGGAAAGTTGTAGCTCTTATCTCCAATTAACCAACAGAAAACTGGAAGTGATACCCTGGTTTGTAGAGGTAGAGCGCTAGCCTTGAGCAAAAGAGCTCAGGGACAACTCCCAAGCCTGAGGGTTCAAGCCCCACAACTGAAAAAAGAAAAGAAAAAAAACAGTCCTACTTTGTGGAGGGGTGGGGAATGGACAGGAGAAGAGATGTTCTGGGTGTGTGACCGATCAAGAGAACACAGAGCAATACTCAGAGAAGACGAAGGCAAACAGTGGGACCCTAAGTAGCTTGACAGCTTCCCTGAGAAATCCAGGCCATCTTAAGAGATGGTAGTAGCTATGACAAAGGAATTGCTACATACAAGAACTTCCCAACAGGTAAAATGCAGAGACCTCGGGAACTGCACACTTCCACACATAGATCATGTTAACAAATAACTGACGGACCTGGTGGTCTGACATATGGATCACAAAGCTGCAGGCGTCACTTTAAGACCACTTTTGACATCAAGAGCCTGCGAAAGAATCGGGGTAAGCAACAACCCAATTTCTGCCAGCATTTACAACGTGGACTGAGGGAAAGCGCAAAGAGCCCAGTCTGCTTGAGCTACAAAAGCTGGTCTCTTCCTGCATAGCACTCCCGAGACCCAGGGGTCTGAAGCATACCAGGGGCAAGGATAGTACAGTCCTGCTAGCAATGGTTTTCTTCAGAACTCCTTCCTTCTGGGTTTCCTCTCCCTCATTTGAGATACAAATGGTGCTCTTAATGCCCCAAACACTCCCACACCATGACTAAACTTCCTGACTGCCATCAAAACCACAACTTCCAGTGTGAATCTGCCCAGGCCAATCTGGAGCTGCAGGAGAAAACCAGAGTTCTTAGGCCTTCTGAGGGAGACAGTGTGGGCCTGGAAAGGTCACTTTTAGTCCTTTGCTAAGGGGAAGGAACTGGAAAGAGATCCAGCAGAATGGCTTCTGAACTACCCAATCAGGTATGAGAATATTCTTTAGTCCCTACTTGTAAGGACTGGAAATTTCTGTCTGGGAGAGACAGAAACAGATATCTGAGGTTAGCAGACACAGAAAGATCTCTCTCTCTCTCTCCCTCTCTCTCTCTCTCTCTCTCTCTCTCTCTCTCTCTCTCTCTCTCTCTCTCTCTCTCTTTCTCTCTTCCTCCCTCCCTCCCTTCTTCTCTCCCTCCCTCCTTCCCTCTCTCCCTCCTCCCCTCTCTCATTATGGTCTAGCAAATCCTCATACCTTCCCCCAGGGATGGGATAAAAAAAAAATAGAAGAAACAAAGGGCTTAGGTTTCAGATAGCTTTCTTTTCCAGCTCCTGCTGTGTTTGTGGCTGCCATGTGGGCAGAGAGCAGGTTTCTATGGAGATAATGATAAGCAAAGATTTAAGTGCTCAGAGTAGGTAATGTCAACAAGTTTGATCATGGAAAAAATGGTAATACTCATAATCTGATGTTGACCACACCTCTAGAGATAGGAGACACACCACAACTGGAGAAGGGTCTGTCAGGTGGGATGACATGGGGCTGGCCCTCCATTCCCTCCCACACCTCCATTTGATGTACTCACGTGGCCTCCTCAAATACACGCACTCTCTCACAGCCTTCTGGGGGCTCCCGTTTGAAGACATAGCTGTGATTGGGCCGAGGGGAGGCAGCAAAGGCAAGGACTGGAGACCGGCTGCCCTCTTCAAGGAAGGTTGGGTGGCCCAGAGAGGAGGCTGTAGACAAAGCAAGACTGAGTCCAGTGAACAGGAAGGAAAGGCCTCTGTTTTTCTCAGCTCAGGCCTTGGGTATAAAAGGGGCCAAGTGGCTCTATTAATCCGGTTGGTTTCTTAAAAAACCCCTCTTACTAGCCAGGTGCCAGTGGCTCACGCCTGTAATCTTAGCTACTCAGGAGGCTGAGATCTGAGGATCACAGTTCAAAGCCAACCTGATCAGAAATATCCATGAGACTCTTATCTCTAATAAACTGCTCAGAAAAAGTTGGAAGTGGCACTGTGGCTCAAATGGTAGAGTATTAGCCCTGAGCACAGAGAGGCTCAGGGACGGTGCCAGGCCCTGAGTTCAAGTCCCAGAATTAACAAAAAGAGCAAACAAACAAACCAGGTAAGGGGGCTGTGTGCTGGTGGTTCACACCTGTAATTCTAGTTATTCAGGTGGCTGAGATCTGAGAATTGTGGTTTGAGGCAGGAAAGTGAGACTCTTATCTCCAATTAGCCACCAGAAAACTAGAAGTGGAGATGTGGCACAAAATGGTAGAGGGCTAGCTCAGGAACAGTGGCCAGGCCCTAAGTCCCACAACTGAGATAAAAGAAAAAGAAAAAGAAAGCAAAGCCAAGGGCTGGGGATATGGCTTAGTGTTAAGAATATTTGCTAAGCATATATGAAGCCCTGGGTTCCTCTCAAAGCACTCTCCCTCCAGGAAACCAAAACCAAAACCAAACAAAAACACTTGATGGGAAGAGACTTCATAGCAATTCTACATTCCAGGAGGCAGATGGGGATTGGACCTCAAGACTTACAGGGACCCTTCCTACTATCCTTCTGAAACTGTCATGCCCTGCCTGCCAGAATACCCCAGCTTCTTTCTGGTCACAGTCTGGAAAATCTAGCCCTGCTCTCGGAGAATGCTCCTGTATCAGCGCCAAGAAGCAACCTGACTCAACCTCCCTCAGAGGATGAAATTCCTCTCACTTTCCATACCAGGAATGTACTTTGCCTAGGTTGTAAATATTGACTTTATCTGTATTTATTGCACACTTACTCCTCCTTACACTACGTTCTATTTATCTGCAAGTATCGTTAGGTCATGCCTTTGGCCTTGTGATAGGCTGGGAACCTCACATCAGACAGCGTGGATAACAGGGATCCCTGTCGTAACCTGTCTGGGAAGAACCGGGGTACAGGGAGAAGCAGAGATTTGAAGTTGGAAAGTTCAAGTGTCAGCTTGGGTCAGTCTGAGGAATGCTGGACAAGACACACGTTCTCCTGCTTTATATCATTTACAATGGCCTTGAGGCCCCTTGCTAGGAATTGAGTAGAGGGGACATCTGAATGGAAATGTCCTGGCTTTCCATGTTAGTCATAACACCAGGATAGAGGGATTGCTTTTCTAGATTCTACTGAAGATTAAGTAAAAGTATAGGTGCAGAGACGTTATAAGCCACAAATCAGAATGTGCTGTAAAGCACCATTATTATTTTTGGCACAGTGGGCAAAGGGTAGGTGACTCACAGATAAGTCTAGTTGGCTTGGAAGTCACAATGCTGGCCTGAGGCTGGGGAGGGAGGAAGGGAGAGTGAAGCACCCCCTTTATCCTGAAGCTAGCCCCCTGCCACCTCAGCTCCTCAGCTTACCTTTGTCACTGGGGAAGGATGCCAGCTCCTCAAGGCTAGCCTGCCCAGAAGGCTGAGGGGATGCCAGGACCATGGAGGGAGAACTGGCAAGGTTGCCTGGCTCCAGGAGAGGATGATCATAGCTGCCTCTCTGCAGAGGAGCGGGTGCCCGGTGTCCATCAGGGACTTCAAGGATCTAGCAGGGAGGAGGGGAGACAATCAGTCTAGGCCTTCTCAGGTCTGTGGCACTGCAGTTAACCCCAAGGTACTCCCCGTGCCTTTCCTGTCAGCCTGTATTCATAATCAACAATGACCACAGAACACCATTTCCTAAGACATTTTTCTCTCTGGCTTTCTTCACTCTAGGAGATACATACCTGTTCCTCCCATCACACTTTATTCCTTTCATTCATAACAGGCATAATCATTTGTTCATGTGTAGAGTGTGATCAGTGTGTCACCTCACCAGGCTGTGAGCCTCACGAGGGCAGGGACTCTTGTGTGCTGTACTCTGCAACAAAACACTGAGTGACAAATGCAGAGGGACATTCTAGAGGCAAAGTGCCAGGATACAGTACCTGCTGTGAGCCATTGCAGGCAAGCAGCAGATAGTGGTTCATGCATGTGTTTGTATGTATATTTGAAATTTTGCATGAATTCAATTTAAAAATCAACCAGGGGGAAATCATGCATGGGAACATGTGGTCATTAGAGTTATATTAATTCTGGATCAAGGTGTAGTGGTTCATGACTATGCCTTCAGCTACTTGACCGGAGTGTGGTTTGAGGTCAGCTTGGGCAAAAAGCCAGTGAGACACTTGCCTATTATGAGTTTTTGTTTTTGAGACATTCACCTAAACAAACAAGTTGAACATGGCGGTACACGCTTGTATTCTTAACACTGCACGAAGCAGAAGTAGGAGAATAGTCTAAGGCTGGCCCTATCTGAAAAGTATGAGAGTTTATCTGAAAAGTCACTAAAGAGAAAAAGGCTGGGCACATGTCTCAGTGGTAGAGCACCTGTCCTAGCAAGCACAAAGCTGAATTCATGCTCTAATACCACACACACACACTACTGCTCAGCTAAGCTAGGCAGCTCATGCCTGAAATCCTAGCTGAGGAGGCTAACATCTGAAGATCAAAGTTTAAAGTCAACATGGGCAGGAAAGTCCATGAGAAAAGAGCCAGAAACAGGGCTGTGGCTCAAGTGGTAGCACATCAGCCTTGAGCAAAAAAGTTAAAAAGAATAGCACTCAGGCTCTGAGTTCAAACCCCACTATCAGCACACATACCAAAAAATACTGTTCAACTGGCATTCTTCAATTGTACTGTATCAGTATGAAAATGAGCCTGAGACTGCAGGAAAAAGTAGCATGTAATTCTGTCCCAGAGGGGGTGGGGAGGTTTCCATGGCAACTGTCCATGAAGGACAGAAAACTGTCACCAGGTAGAGATGGCATGAGCTCCTTAAGAGTACCCTGGGCATGGCCACACTCACTCTCAGCAGCTCCTCTTCACCCTGCTCCTTCACAAACACCTCCTCCAACTCTTGGTTGAGTCCTTCCAGGCTCTTATGCAGACAGGGGCTAAGTCGCAGGACGGGGGATCCTGAGGACATCTGTGGAGAGGCAAAGGAAAGAATTTCATGAAACCCTACCATGTCCTATCCAGTTCTTGGTTCTGACCAGGGGATGATGGCCACGCCCACTCAGAATTTCAGGACAGCTTACCATAGGCCCATCCTAGTGAGCTTTCTCTGGAAACTAGGGCTTTCAGAGGTCAGTCACTGCTTCACTTACACAGAGATGAGGGCGGGGGGGCGCGATGGCAGAGATTCAGAATGGCAAGATCAGGTAAGTCCATTTTTGAACTAAAATCTCATCTGGCCACCTATTTGGCCACCAAAGCACACACTATGGTAGGGCTCAGTGTTGTAAGAGCAAAGAAAATTCCATTCAGCAGGGAGCCTGCACTGGAGGAGCCAGTCAAAAGTAATACCCAGAAGGGAGCCAGTCAAAGGTAATACCCACCCTCACTGTTCCTCGCACAGCATGGTCCCCTTGGATGGGGGATCCCCGTTCCTTCTCCCTCCCACTGCGGCTCAGCTTCGTCCTCTGCAGTTGTTGCTTCAATTTGGTGATCTGGCAGTGGAGAGAAAGAGACAAGAAACAGAGGGGAGAGGAGGTGAAGCAGAGCAGAAAGGCCTTGAGCCCTGCCTCTCAGATATGGCCCCCCAACAACTGGCTGGTGATGATACATAAAAAGAACATGGAGGGACGCGAGTTTGGCCTAGTGGTAGAGTGCTTGCCTAGCATGCATGAAGACCTGGGTTTGATTCCTTGGTACTACTATATAGAAAAAAGCCAGAAGTAGTGCTGAGGCTCAAGTGGTAGAGCCCTAGCCTTGAGAAAAGTCCAAGGACAGCACTCAGGCCCTGAGCACAAGCCCAGGACTGGCCAAAAAAAAAAAAAAACATGGAGCCAGGTGTGGTGGCTCCATGGCCTGTAATCCTAGCTACTCAGGAGGCTGAGATCTGAGGATCGAGCTTCAAAGCCAGCCCAGGCACAAAAGGACCTGAGCCTCTTATCTCCAATTAACCTTTAGAAAATGGGAAGTGGGACTTGGCTCAAAGGTAGGGCGGTAGCCTTGAGCACTTTAGCTCAAGGACAGCGGCCAGGCAGAGTTCAAGCCCCATGACCCCCTCCCCTCCCCCCAAAAAAGAACATGCAAGTTAATTTTCTAGAAGACACCAGCAGTATTAAAACCTGTGAGGATCAGATCCTCAGGCACGATGGATAACTAGACTATTTGATTGTTTCTTGAGGTACTACCTGTCCCCAAGATGGATCTGTCTCCATCCAAGTAAAAGTACACAATGTTGGAACCATTTTGTCTGTCCCAGATTACAAAGAAGTAGAATGTTATGCTGTTAAGAGCAAAAGAAATTAGTGTTTGTGAATGCCAAGAGCAGTCCATTCCTTAAAGGTCATTCTTGACTATTTCAAAGATCCTGAGACCAGGAAAAGCTGAAATATAGCCTCCCATTTTACGGTAGACCATACAATGAATACCACATTTTGACTTGACCCTGTAACAATTAGAGAATACCATTAACAATTCCAAATATTATCACTGTTCCATTTATAATTTTGGACCTTCTTGCTATCTGCTGGCAAATGCTCAGCGATGCAAAATTACATAAATGGGAACAAAAAATGGAATTCAGAAACTAAGAGCTGCTGTGCATAGCTGCAAAATATGCAATAATAGCCAAGGATAAAGTGCTTTTCGAATTGCCACTGGGACTCACTCGTATCTTGACTCTATCTTTAGTGTGAATAAGTTGTTTGCTGTTCCTGACACTGAAAATGTTAAATATTTATAAATTTCATGTTATCATTAAACTTCGAGTGCATTTACTTCAATTTCCTCACTGTTCTCAGAAATGAGGAGGGTGAAGACAACTTCCTTTTCTGCAGGAGTTGAGGATAAGTCCCGGCAAGTAGACCTTGTTTAAGTTACCTTGTAACATGTGAGCAAATGCTAGTTTGGGAGCCAGGGAATTCCAGCCTACATTGTTCTTCTTTCTACTCAACTTCAGTATCTTGGTCCATTCTGAAGCAGCAGGAGGACCAAGGACAAAGTGTTTAGGAACACAGGATTGATTACTTTTGTCTTCCATTGAAAAGAATGCTGGGGCTGGATGTCAATGTCTCACATCTATAGTTCAAAGCCAGACAGGACAGGAAAGTCTATGAGACTCTTACCTCTACTAAAACGAAGAAGAAAGAAGAAAGAAGAAAGAAAAAGAAGAAGAAGAAGAAGAAGAGAAGGAGGAAAAGGAGGAGGAGGAGGAGGAAGGGGAAGGGGAGAGGGAGGGGAGGAGGAGGAGGAAGGGAGGAGGAGGGGGGAAGAGGGGGGGAGGAGGAGGAGGAGGAGCAGAAGTAGAGCTGTGGCTCAAGTGGTAAAGTTCTAGCTTTGAGCAAAAGAAACTTAGGGATAGTGCCCAAGCCCTGAGTTCAAACCCCAGAACCAAGTCAAAAACAAACAATCCCAAAAACCAAAAATGTAAATGAGTCTGGGGGCTCTTGGTTCACAGGAAATTGTTTCCTGTCTTCCTTTAGTCTTTGAACCCCTTATCTGGATCCAAGCAAGGTGAGAATGACACAGGAAGGCATCAGAACGACAGGCTCAGCCTTTCACTAGCAGGAGGCTTTGGGTCTGAAACCAAGGTTATTGGGAGGATGGGATTCAGTGACTCTCCTGAGGATAAGAGTGAGTGCAGGCAAAGGAGGTGAGAAATGTGGCTGCCCTCTGGGGCACAGAACTGTGGTGCCAAGGGACAAAGAAGAGGCAGCTATCCTGACCAGATAGTCAAGAGGGTAGTTACCTCTTTTCGATGGTCTGTGCTGCCCCAGGATGCTGAGCGCTTGTGGGTAGAGGAGCTGATGGGTTCACATTCCGGCTCTTGCCAGGACAGGGGTGTCTGCAGGAGAAACAGTAAGAGAGAGTAAGAGAGAGAGAGAGAGAGAGAGAGAGAGAGAGAGAGAGAGAGAGAGAGAGGAGAGGGAGAGGGAGAGGGAGAGGGAGAGGGAGAGGGAGAGAGGGAGGGAGGGAGGGAGGGAGGGAGGGAGGGAGGGAGGGAGGGAGAGAGAGAGAGAGAGAGAGAGAGAGAGAGAGAGAGAGAGAGAGAGAGAGAGAGAGAGAGAGAGAGCAGCTTTGCAACAGGCCTGGGAAGCGGACATGCTTTCCTGTGTTGCGGGTGTGGCCTGTGAAGTCCTCTTGCACCTGCTCATCAACCTGCTGAACACGCCCAGCCTGTAGTATGCCCTCCAGGCTGAATCACCCCAGCCTGCATCCTCCAGGAAGCCTTTCTGATGTGGCCTAATAGAGCTGCCCTCCTCTTTTCTCTTTTATGGCTTTCATATAAGTTTTATAGTCAGACTTAGTCCAGATGCTCCCTAAGGATGGGCCAAGTATTATCTTTCCTCAATCAACCAGCTGTAAACCAGCACAGCATAAGGAACTCTACATCTTTCTCTCTTATACCCCATGTGTGCAGCACAGGCCTAGGAGCCTGGAAATCTTAGGAAAACAAGACAGGAGGCTCCAACTTCATCCTTTTCTACATACAGTATGACTGCAGGAACCTCAAAGTCTCCAGAATGAGCAGGGAAGAGACATTTCTAGAAAGGAGGGAGCCAGAATTCTGCCCTCTGAGTTCTAACCCTTTGGCCTGACTATCTGATGATAGCCACTCCTTATCCTCATGCTCCCCTTTCTCCACCCACTATTTCTTCTCCTTCTCCTCCCCAGCCTTCCTAGCCCCCAAAAGAGCTTTCCATGTACCACTTCCCTCCTCAACTGCATGAAAACAAGGGGCCCAAGATGAAGTCAGGGGTGGAGGGCTTACTGCCGGAGCACCCCCACCACCACCAAGGGAGAAAGTCATTAGCTCCAAGCATGAAGTCAAAGAGGCCCACATCCCTCCCTACTACCAAATCCTACTTCATTCCAAGAGGGGCCCAAGGGGCCGTTGCAATGTGACTGGTTCCTCTTTAAGTTCTGTGCACATGCTGCCAGAAACACGAAGGCCTGGGAATCATCTCCTTCAAGAGGTCTGCTGACCTCCCCCAAGAGGCTGCTGTACACAGAAAGGAGGGGGGGATCAGGAAAACACAACTACTCACCACCCAACAGCTGCTGAGAGGAGCTTGTGGGCTATCTAAGCTGATTGTGAGAGCAGGCTGCTGTGTACGACAGCTGTGTGGAGCGGAGCCACTGCAGGCCGAACCCCTGGCTCTTCCTGCCCCCAGCTGTCCATCTTTATAGCCTAACTGTACAACACAGCCAGTGTGGGATGATGTTCCTAGCCTCTGTGCCCTGATGCTGGCATCACCAGGGAACATATCCTGAGATGCATCCCCTTATCATTCTTCCTTTAGGAAAAGGGCAGCCAGCATGTTCCTGCAGCCTGAAGTATGGGCACATACCCCTACTCCTCAGGGGACACTGTCTCTCACAGTCTCTGGAAACCGAGCAGCCGGTGTTCTTTCAAAGGCAAACATCAGAGTCTCAGAAGAGGCTGCTACCTTTCATGCTGAAGGGGAGGAGAAGGCCAATCTCTCCCTTCAGTTACTAGGACCTGACCAACACACAACCATCTTCCCTTCCCAGGATACTAAAGCCAAACCCATAGATCACCATTTCTACTAGTGAAGCTCTAAGGACCATGGAGCCTGCCATCCTGGAAAGGTGGCAGAAGCCAGGGGAGGATGGCAAAAACAAAATGATGATGTCATTTCCCTTCATTCAGTGAGGTGGGGAAGAAACAGCTGACTGAGGCTGTCACTGGCTACTAATGCACATCTCTTCACATTCTTCCATTTCTTTCTTTTAGTATATGTGAGCAGGTGGAAGGAGACCTGTTGGCTGGCGTGGGAGTTTAGGAAAAATATGAAAATCAGAGCATCCCAGGCCACATCCTCTATCAATACATTTTACTCCACTTCTATTTGGCAACATTTTCCACTATGCATCAATCTGAATAGATGTTCTCTACAGCTATTATTTCTTTGTTAATTTTTTTCTCTTCTTTTCTGTGTGCTGGCACTAGGGCTTGAAGTCAAGGTTTCACACTCTTGTTGGGTGTTTTTGCTCATAGCTAGGGTTCTACTATTTGAGTCAAGCCTCCAGTTCTGGTCTTTTTTTCCCCCTGATTAATCAGAGATGACTTGATTGTCTGCTTGAGCTGGCTTTGGACTTTGATTCTCAGATCTCAACCTCCTCAGTAGCTAAGATTATAGGCATGATTCAATACCCAACAATCACTGTTTAGTCTCAACACCCACCCCCTACCTATAGGTATTACCATCCCCGGTGCTTTGTCTTGACCAGACAAATCCATCTCCTTTTCTGCCCTCACCCTTGGCTCCAAGCCTGGGGTGAGGGCTTGGAGCCATCTAAGATGCTATGCTCTTTTTCTATCCCCAACCTTGTCAACGGGGACGTCTGCCATAAGTTGGCTGCTTTGTGTTGGGTGCTGGCTGCTCCATCTCCTTTGCCCTTTGGGCTCAGCATTCATACACTGAGTATCTATTGAATGTATAGTGTGTGCCAGCTGTAATTCCAGAAGCTGGAAACACAACAGTGCATAGAACAACCAAAGGCCTCGACTACTGAAGTTTGTTGTGGACAGTGATAAATGTAAAAGCTTAAACACAATCGATAGATAAGATAGAAAAGGATAGAAATGCTGAGCAGTGGGAATGCAATCAGAAATGCCAGGAAGTCCTCATTGGATAAAACCAGGAAGCAGGTGACGAGTGAGCCAGATGGACCTGAGAGGTAGAGCCACACAGTCAGGAAACAAAGAGCAAATGCAAAGACCCTGCAGCAAGTCCTGTGTGTCGGGGGATCATGACAGATGAGTAGAGGGAAACTGGGCAATAGTAGTGGGAGAGGTCAGTAGGCGGGAAAGGTTAAAATGTAAGTAGTAGGGGGCCAGGAGTTTGGCCTAGTGGTAGAGTGCATGAAGATCTGGGTTCGATTCCTCAGTACCACATACATGCAGAAACCCAGAAGTGGTGCTGTGGCCCAAGTGGTAGAGTGCTAGCCTTGAGAAAGCCCAAGGATAATGCTCAGACCCTGAGTTCAAGTCCCAGAACTGGCAAAAAGAAAATGTGTGTATATATATATATATTTATATACATATGTAGTGTCAAAATGTTTGGTATTTATTTTTGTGCCAGTCCTAGGCCTTGAACTCAGGGCCAGGATGTTGTCCCTGAGAGAATTTTTTTGCTCAAGGCTAGTGCTCTATCACTTAAGCTACAGCTCTACTTCCACTGTTTTTTGTTATTTGTTTTTTGTTTGTTTTTGGCAGCTAATTGGAGATAAGAGTTTCATACTTTTGTGCCTGGCTGGCTTTGAACCACAATCCTCAGTCCTCAACCTGCTAAGTAGTTAGGATTACAGGCATGAGCCACCAGTACCCTGCATGGGTGATTTTTTAATTTCTCTTTTATGTTTTACAGGATTTTGCAATCACTAGTGTTTTGTATCCCCATAAACAATAATATTGGTTCTCTTAACTGTAAAATAATATATATCTACTGTAAAATATCAAACGAAACAAAGACAGGAGACAAAAGAAAATGTAATTGGTATATGAAATTGTGGAGCAGTTGTGTTTTCTCCAATTATATTCTGTTAATCCTCTTAATGGGATTAAAAAAAAGGGGGGGAAGAAAATGAAAAAAGGATGCCCCCCCCCACCAGAGATATTGGAAGACTGTAAATATTACCTTATATGGCCAAGTTTTTGCAAATGTGAATCAAGATCTTCAGATGGGAGAATTACTCTGGGATTATCTGGTTGGGACCTAAATGCCATTCTATGTGTGCTTGTGATAGAGGGCCAGGCAGAGGGAAAAAGATAAAGCAGGGTGACCACAGATGAGCGTACTGCAGTGATGTGGCCACAGGATACCAGCAGCCACTGGAATCTGGAAGAGACGAGGAGCAGGCCTTCACAAGAGCAAATGAACTGGGTGTGGTGCTACATACTACAACCCCAACACTTAGGAGGCGGAGAGAGGGGGGGGGAGTTGGAGGCAGAGAGAGAGAGAGAAAGAAAGAGAGAGAGAGAGAGAGAGTCCAACCCAGACTACATAGGGAGACTACCTCAACAAATAAAGAGGTGGGCCGGGAGTTTGGCCTAGTGGTAGAGTGCTTGCCTAGCATGCACAAAGACCAGGGTTCGATTCCTGGGTACCATATACATAGAAAAAAAAGCCAGAAATGGTACTGTGGCTCAAGTGGTGGAGCACTAGCCTTGGGAAAAGTCCAAGGACAGTGCTCAGGCCCTGAGTTCAAGTCCCATGACTGGCAAAAATAAAAAAAACTAAGGAGGTTCCTGAGAGCACAGTTCTACCAATTACTTGTTCTTGGCATGGAAACTGAATTTCAATTATGATCTATAGAACCTTGAAGAGAAAAAACAAAAAAACTTCTGTTGTTTTAAACTGGTAAATCACAAGGTAATTTGTTAAATCAGCCTTAGGAATATAAGATAGCAGGTTGGCCTGAGATTGAAGCTGTTTACATTCTGGCAAGCATGTGCATAAGTGTGGGCTTTAGCTTTAACTGCACTGGGTGTGTTAAGAATGTCCCCCTTGAGCTAGTGACTCATATCTATCATCTTAACCATTCAGAGGCTAAGATCCCAAGGATCACAATTCAAAGTCAATGCGGGTAGAAATATCTATGCGATTCTCTCCAAAATAACCAGTGAGGAGCAAGGCTGGAAGAATGACAACCAAATTGGTAGAGTACCAGCTAAGCAAGTAAGTTGATGAGTATAAGGCTCCAAGTTCAAACCCTAGTGCAAAAAAAAAAAAAAAAAAGTACCTCTTTCATTTTAGGTAGTCCTTGTTGGACAAGATCGTTCTTTATTTCATTCATTCATTCTTTTTTGTTGTTATTGGTGTTATTGGTCATGGGGCTTGAACTCAGGGCCTAGATGCTGTCCCTGAGCTCTTTTGCTCAAGACTAGCACTCTATCACTTTAAGCCACAGCACCACTTCAGATTTTCTGGTGGTTAATAGGAGGTAAGAGTCTCATAGACTTTCCTGTCCGGGCTGGCTTTGAGATAGGATCCTTAGATCTCAACCTCCTGCATAGCTAGGACTATAGGCATGAGCCATCAGTGTCTGGCTTGTGACTCCCCTTTTCCGAGTTTCACAACAGAGGTCCGAATCAAGATCTCCTTGGCGTACAGTAAGCCACAACTAAGATCTCCCTTCCAGGCAATCACCCTGACAGTCAAGCCAGGCTTCATGGTATCACTGTAAATGATTATTCTAGAAAACCAAGCTGCGGAGAGCTTGTGTTCAGAGGAACAAAAGCTCAGTTTGCTAAGGGACTCTCACTGGAACAGCCAGGTTTATTTCACATCCTGGCCAGAAGGAACAGCTGAGAGAAAAGCAGCACTGCTTACTGACTGTGAGTGGCAGCAGCCAGCTGCGTAGTGGATGCTCTCACAGTGTGCCAAAGCGGACATGGTTATACCGAGAAAGCCTTGCCTGGAATAGAGTTCCAAGAGAAGAACTTGCAGAAGGATAACTGGGCCTGCAGGAGCAGGGTACCTGCTCAAAGAGTAGCCCTAATATAGTGAGAAGAAGGGCAGGATGGACCTGAAAACCTTCCACCCAGGAATGTCTGTCTCAGTTTCCAATCCATCTAAGTTTCTATCTGGATTTATTTATTTGTTTATTTATTTATGCTAGTCCTGGGGCTTGAACTCAGGGCCTGGGCACTGTTCTTGGGCTTTCTCAAGGCTAGAGCTCTACTACTTAAGACACAGTACCACTTCTGGCTTTATGTGTGTGGTACTAAGGAATTGAACCCATATTCGTGCATGCTAGGCAAGCACTCTGCCACTAGGCCAAACTCCCAGCCTCTATCTGGACTCTTGTGACCAGCAGCAGGAAGAGTCCTTATCCTCACTGTTGTCAGTACAGAAGCTCCCTGTGCAGAGCTGGGCTGGGCCCTGGGACCATAACCTCCATACCTGTGTGGAAGCAAAGGGCAGCATGATGCCTGGCCTGGAAGAGACGTTACTGACTATGTGAGGAACTGAAATGCAGTCCCTTAGGACTCTAGACAAACAGTAAGGCAGGAAAACACTGGCAGGAGGGGGAGATCTGCCAGCACTGAGAATCTGGGCTGCAATTGGCCAAGACTACCATTTCTGGCCCTATAATGGCTAGGAAATTCTTCAGATTTTCCATCATCACCCCATTTTCAAATATTTGCTGGTGTTGTCAAACCATATATTCAACAACTGGCTCTGGTCATCACTGGAAAACAGGCGGTGTGCCCAGGCCCCTTCACCCACCATAAAGAAAAACATGTCTTTTTGTTTGTTTATTTATTTGTTTTAAGGTCTGTGATGGTAAC
This sequence comes from Megascapheus bottae, assembly GCF_031878675.1. Taxonomy (NCBI): domain Eukaryota; kingdom Metazoa; phylum Chordata; class Mammalia; order Rodentia; family Geomyidae; genus Megascapheus; species Megascapheus bottae. The sequence goes on from NC_143525.1 coordinate 36,619,373, forward strand.
ACTGAATTATATGTGATTACTGAATGTTAGGACACTAGCCTGAGAACAGGGAAGGATCCCTAGCAAGCAAGAAGAGATAGGAAGATCTTCCAAACCAGCAGGCCTGCTTTTGCCTCTGGCTTTCAGGGTGTTCCAGGAGATTTGAATAACCAAACCAACATCCACCACAGGGGCTTCCCCCTCTCACCTGGAGAACGTAGAGAAAACAAGGCTTGAAAGGAGCAGAGGACTGATACCACAGGGTATGAGCAGCATAGAACCAGCAGGGGAACTTCGCTCAAACAGTCCTCCCAGCTGTGGTGAGCCCACTTCCTCCCTCCAGAAATGTACAAGACTCAAATGTTTTGCACAGCAAGAAGAGAGAAGGGTGACCACAGCCACCAGTATGTGTTACCATCGCTAGCCTTGGCCTGGGCCCAGGCACTAGGAGGGGCCAACCCAAAATGTTTAGTGGCCAACTCTATGGAACTAACTGACCTGGGGGAAGGGTGGGCCACAGAGAGAAAAATGTATCTGTATAAGCTCAGGAATCCAGCAAACATCCTCCCGGTTACCAAGGTACCTCCAACAGATAATGGTGATACCATTCAGGGCTCTTCTTAGCCCCTTTGACCACCTGCTCTCTGTCGGCCTCTTGCTGAGACCAGACTCTTTCCTGTACCCACTTTGCAGACTTCCAGGACACCTTTCCCATTGCTCCTCCTGCCTCAGTCACCACCCATGGTGACTCCTCCTTTCTATAACAGCCAGTTCTCAAATAAGAACCATCCACACCCTTCCTGTTCCCCTTGTCTCAAGTATGTGGGTAATCTAGCTCCCCACATCAAATCATAAAAGTGCCTGAAGACTACCCACTATCCCAGACTCACATCTTTAAACATGAGTCAGAGAGGAATTTTGGGATTTGGGGAACACTGCAACAGACTCAAGAATGGAAAGATTTTACCTCCATCTTCTGTCCCATAGAGAAGTCTCTAGTACACAGCAAGCCAGCTCTCTGATGGTGGGTTGGCTGTGCTTGCTACCCAGGTCTGAAACTGGTTTGGAGTGAGCAGGACACTTACTCTCTCTAGGGAGGCTGGAGGAAGTACTGCTTCACCTTTACCAGACTTACGGATGCTAACGCCATTGCATGGTAGGCCTCTGGGAGTACCAGAGTTAATGTGGACTCTGGCTGCAGGCTTTGGGTGGCAGGAATCAGGGCACATGAAAAGTAGTAATGAGTGCCTGCCAGTTGCAGTAGATAAAGCAAATAATAAACCACTCTACTGCTGTGCCTGAAAGAAAAGAGGCACAAGACAGAGGAAGCAGTAGGAATAGCCCACTCATGCAAATAGAGAAAAACTGGGTAGAGGTCTGCAATCCATCCATGTTTACATCCTGTAGTTTTCAGTAGGCTGAGGCTATAGCTCAGTGATAGAGCCCTTGTGCAACACCCTGGATTCTCTCATTAAAAAACAAAATCTTTCAAGGATTTGCACAGATGCTCCCCCTTTCTTCATATTCCCTCCATCTCCCTAGTAAACGCTCTCCTTCATCTCCATCATTCCTGGGTAACAGCTCAAAAAGGAAGGAACATGTTACTTAAGAAGCTAGCAGGAGAGCCTCAGGCCTTCTCAGTGTAACACCAGAGCTGAAGAAGGTGGCTTGTGCCAGGCCGGAGCCTCGAGCAGGAATTTGAACAAAGCCCAAACCTAGAAGCAGAAACTTCCCAGAAGACCAGGCATGAAAGATGGGCAGAGCACATATTTTGGTTTGGATGCCTACACTGATCAGAATTCACCCACCTCCTGACTGCAGCCACAATATTGACAGGTTGCTAAGAGTTCCTCGAGGGCTGGAGTCTATCCCAAGGAAAGAGGAAAGCTGGATGGCTGGGCCTTGCCAGACCCATAGAGGCGCATTGCTGACCTCCGTCTTGCTGTGGCAAGAAGCCCAGACTTGTTATATAAAAGATCTGGCCTGCAGCTGGAGCCTGAGCAAAAACACACAGCCTAGAGGCTATGCCTCTCCACCCGGCCAGGGAATGTCAGAGGCCAACCCTGCCTTGGGTTGACAGAGATCTAACAGAGGAGAGGGATAGGGGGCTTCCTTGAAGTCTGCAGCAGGAAATGATAGAGATAGAGATAAGCTACCTGCTTTGGCCAGAATGGCCACCTCAAGCTCTGTACCTCCAGGAAGCTCTCTTAGAGCAGGTACATCATCTAGCCTAAGCAGTCCCTCCAAAAGTTACACCAAAAGTGGCCTGTGCTCCCAAGGCTTAGAAGAGAGAAGCAAAGCATTCTATTTTCCTGGTCTGCCAAAGGATAAAGAGAACTCAGCACTGGGGCTCCCAGAAAGTAAGCCCCGCTCCATCGGCTACCAGCAGTGTGCTCTCCCTTTATCTATTCACAGAGCTAATGACAGCCCTCAATGTTGACTTGTTTTAAACTTATTGATTCAAGGTGGGGCATTCCCAGGAGAATCCTGCTCCTCTTAATTCTGTCAGATATTTGGTCCCATCTGATCCTTTGGCTGTCTTCATAGAACTGGAATCTAAGCTCAGAGGCCAAATCTTGTCCTCACTTCCTTATTCTTCATTCCAATACTCCAAGACCAGGCATAGGCATTCAAACACTCATTAATAACATTTGAAAATGGATTTCATTTTTAAAAAAAGAAAGGAAGGGGGCTAGGAGTTTGGCCTAGTGGTTAAAGTGCTTGCCTAGCATGCACGAAGACCTGGGTTCGATTCCTTGGTACCACATACTTAGAAAAAGCCAGAAGTGGTGCTGAGGCTCAAGTGGTAGAGTTCTAGCCTTGAGAAAGTCCAAGGACAGTGCTCAGGCCCTGAGCTCAAGCCCAGGACTGAAAAAAAAAAAAAAAAAAAAAAAAAGGAAGGAAGGAAGAGAAGAGGAAGCAGAGTGAATTGCCATAGGAAACACATCACCTGCCTTCCCATGACCTCAAAGTGGGCAGGGCAGGCACACTCCACTTAGTGTTCAATTATTACTCAGAATAGAGGGCTGATGGCTATGCCCAATATTCTTTCTTCTGTCTCCATCTGTCCAAGCACAATGTCAGAATCAGCTTCAACTGCATCTGAAGGGAGCCTTGACTCTTACCAACTCAACTGCTAAGAATGTTCAAATCCTGAATCAGATTAAGAAACCTTTTCATGTAATTCCACAAATAAGATGACTTCTTGTTTAGCCTCATACTATCTTACCCCCAAACTAACACATGCACAAGATTCCTTCCAGGCTCAGAATTAAATGAGCTGGGCATTGGTGGCTCCTGCCTGTGATCCTAGTTACTCAGGAGGCTGAGATCTGAGGATTACAGTTCAGTTCAGCCTGGGTCGGAATAGCCCATGAGATCCTGATCTTTAACCACCAGAAAACTAGAAGTGGCTCAAAGTGGTAGAGAGCTAGTCTCGAGCAAAAGAAGCTCAAGGACAGTACCCAGGCCCTGAGTTCAAGCCCCATGACCACCCCCTCTCCAAAATGCTTAAATGAGAAGACCAAGCTAAGCAAACATACTAAAGAGAAAGAAGAACATGGTCTCCACAGGACACACAGGGTACCCTGGAACCCTAGAGAGGGCTGTTGGCAAGGCATTATCTAAAGCTTCCCACTCCTGTTTCTCTATTGGGGTCTATCCTGGGTCAGCACACTCACTGGCCATTTCCTCCAGCTGTGTAGGGAATACAAACTCAAATGAATGTGGGCTTTAGTTTAATTTTAGCAAGGAAAGTCAGCTGTTGATTACCCACACATGAGCCTTGAATGCCAAACCGATGCCGTTCCTCCACACTGGGCAGGTGGAAGGCAAACTCACTTTCATCTAAGTTGACGAAGAAAAGGAAGCTGATAAACAGCAGGTGACAAAAGCCTCTATGTACAACCAAAATCCAGGACAGGCCATTTTGATAACAGAGTTGACGGGTGGGCTGAAGACCTCCCGGCCATCCCTCCCAATCCCAGTACTAGAGGACTGCATTACCTGGGTGGCCTTGTCATTGGTACAGCAGGTGAAGGCCCCATCGGTATCCCGCGGCCACTGGCCCAGAAGGTAGGAAGTGAGGATGGTGTCCAGAGAGAATGTTCGTCGGACCTGGGGTGGCTGAGGCCTATACACTGACTTTTCTGGGGCCACCGAACATGGGACACTGGCTGAAAGAGAGCAGAGCCCGCACGCCTTCACGTCAACATAGAGGAAGGAGATACAGCAGCCAGCTTTCTCTCTTCTGGGAAGCCTCTGGCTGCCACATCTTCACTCCCTCCTGAGAGAATTTGAAGCAGCCTATAAAACACATACAGTCTTAAAAGTTTTCCTGGCTTAACTTTATCATTAGGAATAACTCAAGGTGTTTCAGTTTGGATTTACTTCCTTTATGTGTGTTTCTATCTTTATCCTATTCCTGGTATATGAAAAACTGGAACTCCTAAGTCTGTGCAGTTTCCTGAGAACAGCACTATTTCCCATCATGAAAAAGGGAACTTCTTGTGCATGGACAAAACTCAAACTTTCTTCCCTTTTATCTTCTGCCCTTTTCCCTCCCACCAGCTCCATGGCAGGGCTCCTACATACAAATCCCACTCAATCAACTGAAGGATGTTTTTGTATTTCCTTCAGGCCTAGTTCACTTCAGGGAGCCTGGGTGACTGGGATGAGATAACTGTGTAACTACTTTCACTCTCCAGGACTGAGGGAACCAGTTTAGGAAAACATTTAAGTGCCTTCTATCTAAATGAGACAAAAATAATGCCATTGTAAGTCCGTTCATTTACACAGTTGGTAAAGCTTAAGGGCTCTGGATCATCTGCAAGTTTCAGTGGTCCAGGGTTAACTCCATCTTCCACAACAATATTCAAAACATTTCACTAATATAAGGTCTCTAAAGGTTCTCTCCTTTAAACGGTACAAATACTTTCACATCTATAGTAATCCCTTGATAATCTATGTGTACATTAAGCACAGCAAAATGGATTGGGAACTGTGGGTATAAATACACTTGAAGGACTTTATATTAAAAAGACACCAACAGATTGACAGTCCCGCAAAAAGTTAAACTTAGAATAGCTAAGTATCCAGCAATTCTACCTTTAGGTACATACCTTCCAAAAAGGTGGAAACCGAGGGCTTGAAAAGCTATGTGCACACAGGTGATCATCGCAGAATCAATCACGAATAGATTAAAAAGCGGATGGGCCGGGAGTTTGGCCTAGTGGTAGAGTGCTTGCCTAGCATGCACGAAGACCCGGGTTCGATTCCTTGGTACCACATATACATAGAAAAAGCCGGAAATGGTGCTGAGGCTCAAGTGGTAGAGCTCTAGCCTTGATAAAGTCCAAGGACAGTGCTAAGGCCCTGAGCTCAAGCCTAGGACCGACAAAAACAACAACAACAAAAAAAGTGGAGGCACCGCAAATGATGCTAAGTGAAGTAAGCTAGACACAAAAGCAAACGCTATGTTCCACTCCTATGGGGTGCCTAGAATAGGCAGGCACATTCCTAGGGAAAGTTGAACAGGGGTTCCCAGAGGGAATGGGTTATTGTTTAACAGACACATTTTCTATTGGGAGGATAAAAAAACAAAAACCTGGAGCCAGGTGGTGGTGGCTTACAACTACAATCCTAACCACTCAAGTGGCTGAGATTTGAGGGTCATGGTTTGAGCTAGTGTCTTCCTAAGTCAGACCAGGCTGATCTTAAACTCAAGATCCTCTTACCTCTGCCTCCCTAGGGCTGGGATTTCAGGTTTGAACCACCAGGCCTCCCAACATGTCATTTTAAGTGATCTTAACATTTCCATACTGAAACTCTTTAAAAGTTCTTTCAAAGACTGAAGTGAAACACTTTATGTTATGTCCTCTTTTCCTTTATACATCACTTCTCCTCTGGATGCTATCCTGGGCTTTTCCTCTTCCGAGGTTTGGCACAGAGCTAAAATCAGGGCCATCTATCAAGCTAGCTCAATGGCCTCCACCTCTACTCCACCAAGCCTCAAATCCTGGGAATCCCCTGCTAGGAGCGTCTAAAAATTTTGTTTCCACAGTATACATTGCACACTTCCAGGACATGCCATCACTCTTGGTATTTGTGACTCCTAGGTAATAAACAGCCCGAGGCTGAGGCCTGCCTCTGATTTCTCCCCTGTCTGATGTATCCCATGGAGAGCATAAGGCTGGTAGTTGTCAGGTACCCAAGGATCTGAAGGGTAAACCTTCTAGGTGCTGATGGCTCATGCTACTCGGGAGGCTGAGATTCAAAGATGACGGTTCAAAACCAACTCAGGCAGGAAAGTCTGTGAGACTCTTATCTCCAATTAACCACCAGAAAACCAGAAATGGAGTTGTAGCTCAAAGTGGTAGAGTAGTAGCCTTGAACAAAAGAGCTTAGGAATACACCCAGGCCCAGAGTTCAAGCCCCATGACAGATCAAAAAAATAAAAAGGGTAAACCTACTCTAATTATACCATAGATTCTGGGTTTGTCTGCAATATGGATCCATGCTCAGCCTGCTCATTTTGAGTAAAGACTCCATCATTATTGCCTTTTGTCCCCCTTTCTGAGGCTCTGCAGGGCACAATCACTTCCCTTCCCTGTGATCTTGTCACCCAGTAAGTTAGTGGCAAGCCCACTAAGTGCAAAACCCAACTTCAGCTCCTACACTAGCATTTAAATCACTCATTTCATTTTTCTGTGCTGGATTCAAGATGAAAAGGTGCCAACCCAAATTTCTAAGAGCTTCTGCCCATGTAAGAAGCCAGCTCAGACCCTGTGGGCTTCCATCCTTAAGAGTCCTGTGATTAGGGCCGGGAGTTTGGCCTAGTGGTTAAAGTGCTTGCCTAGCATGCATGAAGACCCGGGTTCAATTCCTTGGTACCACATACATAGGAAAAAGCCAGAAGTGATGCTGAGGCTCAAGTGGTAGAGCTCTAGCCTTGAGAAAATCCAAGGACAGTGCTCAGGCCCTGAGCTCAAGCCCAGGACTGGCAAAAAAAAAAAAAAAAAAAAAAAGAGTCCTGTGATGAGGCAGGCAGGAGCTCTGGAAAGATGCTTTGCAACATTACATAAAAGATAATCAAAGATGCAGGTGGCAAGCAGGTGAGCAAGTAATAGGCATACAGGCTAAAATATGATCCTAAGAAGCTGCCTCAACCTTGTGTCAAAGGAAGGAAATGGACTGAAAGGCCAAGAAATAGCTATGGGAAGAAAGACCTTTTAGGGTCCCCTAGTTCCCCTCTCCCAACTTCTTTACCTAAGTCACTGTGAGAACCACCTTTAGTATTTTCAATTTGGCCCCATCCGCACAAAGTACTTTCACGAGATGTAACATTTTACTCTCCTGTCAGCTCTAGAAAGGGCTAGGAAGAGACTGATAAAGCAAAGGTGGGCATCAGTAATTCATTCCTGTAATCATGGATACTCAAGAGGCTGAGATCTGGGAATCATGGCTCGAAGCTAGCCTGGGCTTTTCCTGTGACACTCTCATCTCCAATTAACTACCAAAAAAGTGGGAAATAAAGCTGTATCTCAAATGATAGAATGCTAATCTTGAGCAGGAGAAAAAAAAAAAAGAGGAAAGAGAGAATTATAATCTGTGATGCTACTCCAAGCTAGCTCAGTCATGCAACGACTCACTGAGAGCTCAATGCCTCTTGCACTGCAGACACTCATTGAGGTTTCAGGGACACCTGCCTGGATCCCTGGAGGATGCACAGCTTTTTAAGCCCCCTTCAGGGACAGAGCATGTAGGAGGAAATAGGTCTGATCTGGAGTTGTCAACCTCTTTGTGTTTTGTTTCTTGAGGAAGTTTTGGGAACCTGCTGTCAAAGATTCCATTTGTTTGGGACAAGTTTACCACACTCATTTTATCAGTTCCTGTTCAATGAGTTAAGAGTTCAGTCTCCAAGGCTCAAAAGAGTTCAGTAATCCTAGTAGTATTTTGTGCTCACAGTAGTTGAGAACACTCAGAATCCTGAAATTCAGTTTGAGAATGTAACTACTCAAATTTTGCTCAAGTCTACATTCTTTCTGACCATCTGACTTAACAAAGATTCTGTGGTCTTTATGGATCCTGACTTCTCTGTATCTATTTTCTTTCTATCTATCTATCTATCTATCTATCTATCTATCTATCTATCTATCTATCTATCTATCTATATGATCATAGAAACTGTACAAGGGAAATTTAAAAAAAAAAAGGGAAAAGAGGGCCAGGAGTTTGGCCTAGAGGTGGAGTGCTTGCCTGGCATGCACAAATACGCGGGTTTGATTCCTCGGTACCGTATATATAGAAAAAAAAGCCAGAATTGGTGCTGAAGCTCAAGAGGCAGAGCTCTAGCTTTGAGGAAGTCCAAGGATGACAGTGCTCAGGCCCTGAGTTCAAGGCCCAGAACTGGAAAAAAAAAAAGGAAGAAGGGAGGGCCAGGGAGAGAGGACTGAGCTCTAGCAGCCCAAGCACATGGCAGCCTCTGCCTCCCTCCCTGCTGCAGACATTCTAGGACCTCCTTGTATCTATGTCCAGCTGGAGTCTCTGCATCTGCTTCGTTTCCTTAGATGAGGAAATGACTGGGCCTCAGTCTTCTCTCCAGAGGGACCAAATCCCTGCACAGGGGGCTGGCTTACCACCTAACTTGCCATGAGACAGAAGTACCTCTGTCTCAGAGCCTTCAGCAAGGCACCAATGCCTGCCGCCTGCCCACACTCCAAAATTCTTGGCGTGTCCCTGTGCCTCTAAGGAGACTAAAATGTCATGTTTCTTTCATTCCTAAGAAATAAGGGAAGGGCCCTTTTATAAGATTTTAATAGGGAAAAAAAATCTGCCTCTTATTTCATAAACCTCTCCACAAATGGTTTGGTAAGCACCTGCTGCTTTGGGCACCAGAACTGATTAAGGGATAAACCAAGGTATTAATTTCCCCCAAATGTAACACAAACCAGAGCCAAAGTCAGACACTGATGTTGTTTTTGTGCCATCCTTAAAGGGGCCACAGGCTGGTAGGTATACTGTGGCCCACAGTATCTGGGCAAGGGCTAAGATGTGAGCAGCGTAGGTTGTCTTCTAATCCCCTTTCACTATGATGTGACTATCACCAATACTACCACCCTCACAGGGCCCACTCTCTCTCCGCACCAGGGCACCATCAGCCTGAGTTATGACCTGGGGATGCTGGGATGCAAAGAAGAAATGAAGATACTTTATTCCTTTAAGGTTGAAGGTGGGGGTGAGACAACGAGGAAAGAGAAGACTGCTCAGAAATAAATGGTGATTGTTTTAGCCACTGTACCTATAGATAGATAACTGATGCCCTTGGGTCTCCTGGAAGGCATATATCTTTAGTGATAAGAACATTTTTTTCTTCCTGTTCCTGGGGCTTGAACTCAGGCCTGGGCACTATCCCTGAGCCTCTACCACAAGAGCCACAGAGCCATTTTTCAGCTCTCATGGACTGAAGCTAGCTCAGGCTGGCTTCAGACTGTGATCTTTAAAGCTCAGCCTCCTGAAAAGCAAGGATTACAGGCATGAGCCACCAGTGCCCGGCCACATACTTCCTTTTACTAATGACAGTCTAATGCAGTCTTAGATACCATCCGAGATAAATGGTGCAGGAACAATGTAAAGGTGCATCTAGCTGGACATGGTGGCACATTAATTCCAGATCTTGAGAGGCTAAGGCAGGAGGATGGAAATTCTGAAGGTGCTCATAGACTTGGGCAGCGGCAGCAGCAGGTCACCTCTTAAGTTCTGAGGCCAACTGGAGGCTGACCAACCTCAGTTGAGAGTTTCTGCTAAGAAATCTCACATGTGAGTAGAGTTGCGGTCCAGGCCTGTGGGCTTATCCCTCCCTTGGGTACAAACTGGAAAGACGTGCATAGTGGGCTCTGCTCTGCACATGTGCGATTATGGCTAAAGGATAGGAAGTGCTGAGAGGTGTCAACGGTTGCTTGTGGTTGGAGGATGAACTGGTTTCATTTTTGGAAAGTACCCCTCTCAGATTTGGGAAATAGCACAATCAGTTCTTCTATCAGAGAAGAGAAAGCCATATCATGACAGGCCATGACAAAGCAGCAGGCGCTGGGGTACCGACTGAGTGGCTGCTGTGGGAGGGTGGAGTGTCCTGTTTACAGCACCATGGGGTATTATCGGCCCATCGCATACAGCAGCCTCCACAGCCCAGCCACCTGGCGAAGCACCCTGGCACCAGGCCAGGCCATTTCACCATGCAGCTGAGTAGTGGCGGATGCTTTGGTTCTTGGGCAACAGCAAATGGAAAAAACAAAACAAAACAGACACATTGGAGATAAGAAGCCTTAGGTACTATCTTCCAGAGCCACTTGGCTCTGTCTCCCAACTGTTATGCTTGTCTGGCTTTGAGGAGAGGGGGCCCAGCAGTCCAGTGCTGTTGAGGGATAGTCAACAGAACCAACAGCACACACAGCAGGCAAGACATTGAATCAAGGGTGGAGAAGAGCCCAACGCACAGCAACAGATGGCAGACTCCTTCAGGAAGCAGATTTGCATGCCCACTGAGCACCAGCTCTGTGTTGAACACTGCTCATACAAGAGGAGTAAAGCAAGAAGCTGCTGGCAGGATTCAAGGGGGAAGGCTGATGCAAGTGACCCATCAGTGCCAGTTACCCTGCGAGTACCCCCCTTGGAAATGCCACTTCAGAAGAGTCACCAATTCCTTTTTCCCATACCCAGTTCCTTGCTGGAAGTCAACTCAGGTCTAATCACACTAGCATATCCCCTCAGAGGAATCTGAAGGAGAAGATGACAGCTCTTAGCAGGAGAGGACTGCAAGGAAAAAGGATGATGATGATGCCATGAGACCATTTAAGCAGTTCTTCTCAATTTGGCCAGAAGCAGACTGTGGGGGAGGCAGGACTGAGGACCCTGCCAACACCAAGGACCAAGAGCTCTGGCTGGGCATCTACAGAGACCATTCTACCATTTCACTATGTTTGGGGCAATGCAGCAGAGAGAAGCCTGGGACCCAGACAAGACCTCTATGTAGGCCTCCATCAGCATAAGGCCTAATCATCCCCAAAATACCCACGAGGGACTACAAAAGGAAGAGAGACATCCAATATGGTCTTAGGCATGGCAAAAACTCAACAACTAGCTGGTTCAACAAACAAGTTGTGAGTCATCTCTTGTCGTCAGGCTTTGAAGCAAGTATTAGCACTACTCTTGTAACCTCCCGTCTAAAAGAGAAAATCATACTTATCATAACAGAAACAACACATATGTTACAGGAAGTAAGAACATGATGAACTGGGAGTGGTGGCTCCAGCCTGTAATCCTAGCTACTCAGGAGGCTGAGATTTGAGAATCTCAGTTTAAAGCCAGCCCAGCACTGAAGACCGAAAGACTCTCATCTCTAATTACCCACCAAAAAACTGATGAACCAAAAGTAAAAGACAAATTATGCAATGGTCCATGCAGAGATTACTATGGTGTCACAATTACCTCGCTTTTCCTCATGCACATATGTATACATACAGATTTTAATGAAATGAGATTGTATTACAGGCATTTTTCCATTTTTTTAGGGAGAATGAGGCAGGCACAGAATAATATGGTTGAACATTGAGGGAGCAGGTCTTGCTCTGACCTGTTCCCCTGTGATATAACAAATTTATTTAGGTGTATATCTGCGCGCATGCACTTGTATGTGCATGTACATGTACTTGTGTGTCTGCTGATCCTGGGGCTTGAACTCTAGGACGCTGTCCCTGAGTTTTTCTGTTCAAATTTACGCTCTACCACTTGGGCTTTCTGGTGGCTAACTAGATTCTCACAGACTTTCCCGCCTGAGCTGCCTTTGAATTGTGATCCTCAGATCTCAGCCTCCTGAATAGCTAAGGATTACAAGCGTGAGCCACTGGTGCCTGGTTTATTAGGAGAAATTTTAATTTGGAGAACAAAGTAAAACAGGGATTGAAAATTCTAAATACTTCCCCAAGAACAGATTTGCAATCAGCAGGGGAAGTTCCTTTGAGTAGCCTGGCAGGGATTATTATTCTATTTCAGGACATGTGTTGGGATTAAACAATGCAGGCGTTCTCTTGTGCTAACTGTGGCCCAGGGCCACCTAACGCTTAACTCAGAGACATGGGTTTTGAAGGGAAGTTGTGGTGAAACTGAAATCTTCAATATGACTATTCAAGAATTAGAAGCCTTCTGTGGAAATCCCATGGAGACCCCATTCATCCCAGCTAGTAAAAAGCAATCTGGGGTTTTGAAGAGTTCCTCCCACCCAATACTGCTAGGGACTCAACTCAGGGCTCTGAACTATATGAGTCCCCAGCCCTGAATACCTCATCCAATAACGAGTCATAGCTAATTTCACCACACCAGGTAGATCAAAAAACTAGACTCAAGAAGGAAAAATGAGAGGCTAGGAGTGTGGCCTAGTGGTAGAGTGATGGCCTAGCATGCATGAAGCCCTGGGTTCAATTCCCGGGAACCACATACACATAAAAAGCCAGAAGTGGTGCTGTGACTTAAGTGGCAGAGTGCTAGCCTTGAGTAAAAAGTGTCCAAGGAAAGTACTCAGGCCCTGAGTTCGAGCCCCAGGACTGGAGGGGGAAAAAAAGGGAAGGGGGTAATATCATGTTTCCTCTACCAAAAAGGCTAATAAAAAAAAAAAAAAGCAAACCAGGTACCAGTGGCCCATGCCTGGAATCCTAGCTACTCAGGAGACTGAATCATGGTTCAAAGGCTGAAAAAAGCTGGAAGTGGAACTAGTTCATGTGGTAGAGTGCTAGCCTTAAGCAAAAAAAGCTCAAGGAGTACCCAGGCTCTGAGTTCAAGTCTAGGACAGATATAAACATCCACAAAAAAGAGTGATGGAGGCTCCAAGTCACCTAGCTCAGGCCCACCATTTCCCTAACGGTCTGACACTCTCTCTCTCTCTCTCTCTCTCTCTCTCTCTCTCTCTCTCTCTCTCTCTCTCTCTCTCTCTCTCTCTCTCTCACACACACACACACACACACACACACACACCAACAAAAAAGGAAATGGTATTTACGTACACCCAAAGAATTTTTTAGTCAGGCCCTGACTCAGTCTCCAATGCTATATTTAAGTGTACAGCTCAAGTGGAGCCAATGAAAGCATTTCTGCATGCCTGACTTCAGAAAAATACAAAACACATCTGGAGACAGCTGGAGAGATTGGACAAGAGAACTCATTCTGTAGAAGCAAAGGTGAACACTAACTCTGCATCATCCAGGAGACAAAGGGCAATGCCAAAGTGTACATATGTGTGCAACAACAAAAAAAAAGTTGACTAGTCCCTTTGCTATTCATTCAACTCTCAAAAGCAAAAACAAAAACAAAAAACTGCATTTAGAAGAAAAGGAAGTACTTTTCACCTTTTATCTGAATTCTCTGAAGAGGAGTTCTATAGGATATCAACTTACTTAAGATAAAGCAGCAGCAGCTATTGATTGGAAAATGCTTTGCATTTAGAATGGACTGGACTTTGCAAGAATGGCATGTACAGCAAGTAACCTCACCCCTGCTTCACAAAACAAACAAACAAATAAAAACAAAAACAAAAAAACCCTCACTTCTTGATTTCTAGAGAGTAACAGATTTCTGAGTGGCCTATAAACTCAAATAATAGGTAGATACCCTTCATATCATCAAGTCTCAGTAATCTGATTCCTATACAATAGAAAAAAGTTCACAACACTCAATCACCTCTTATGTTGTTTTTTAACAGAAGTGATAAGTGAGAATTGGAGATTGGAGAAGTCTAGGTAAATCTTGCAAGATGATAATGGTGAACCTGAACCCTGAATTGTTTTAAATATATGTGGCTTACACAATCATAGATTCTTGTACGGGAGACAGAGCTTCCAAAGTATTATAAATGGTGAGGTGACATTCACAAGCAGTAAGGTAAACTGATTTCTCCAAGGTCAAAGAGCAAAATGAGGCTTTTATTTCTCAAACCTACGACTTTTCCAGTACTAAGTATATTTCCAGTACTAATGTTTCAATCAGACTCAACTGTTTTACGACTTCCTGGCTGCTTTGGTTCAGGTGGAATGGAAGTTTCTATTCCTTTCATTTGCTAGGAGCCAGAATGATCATACCTGGGTTTCTGGAATACTTTTTCCCATTGGGCATGTTGGATTGACCGAATGTGAGTTTCCTTTCCTAGTGAGGAAAGTAGGAAGAAAGCAAGTAAAAGAGCCGGCAACTCAGGAGGCTGCGATCTAAGGATTGAGGTTTAAGCCAGCCCAGGGAGACAAACTCTCAAGACTCTCATCTTCAATAAACCAGTAAAAAGACAAAACTAGAGGTGTAAATGAAGAGGTAGTTCAATAATCATAAAGAAATAAAAATCCATGAGAGGGTGATATTCTGAGTTCAAGCCCCAGTGTTGGCATCAAAAAAGAAAAAGAAAAAAAGAAAAGCCAAGAATGGTGGTTCTTGGCTTAACTACATTTGTATGTAGTCCTAGCTACTCAGGAGTACGAGATCAGGAGGATTGCAGCTCAAAGCCAGCTCAGGCCGGAAATGTCCATTAGACTCTTATCTCCAATTAAACACCAAGTGCTAGAAGGAGAGCTGTGGCTCAAGTGGTAGAGCACTTGTCTTGAGCAAAAGAGCTCAGGGACAGCACCCAGATCCTGAGTTCAAGCCTAAATACTCTCATACACCAAAATAATAATAATAATAATAATAATAATAATAATAATAATGACAGCAAAAAGGGCTCAGGATGTGACATCAAATGGTAGTGTACCTGCTTCCCAAGTGCAAGGTCCCTACTTCAAATCCCAATACTGAAAGAAAATTAAAAAAAGGAAGATAAAGATAAAATAATTATAATTTTCAAATAATCAAAATGACTTTACTTTCTTAATAATTATTAATTTTTAGTTCTATCTAGCCTACCTTTTTCCTACAAGCAAACTTCCAGGTAGCAATATATACTTAAGCAACTAATCTGTGATGTAATCAGTTCAAATCACATAGAATATAAATGTTGACTAAATTTCTTGCCTTCCCTCAATATTTCAAAAGCCACAAAAATTGTTTTTTTTATTGAACTGATCAAATCAACATTTATGTCTACTAGTGTTCATTCATAACCCTCTTTATGCAATTGTCAAAATAATATCTGAATCAAAAAGCCAATAAATGTCAGCAAGGCTTGATAGTCTAGGCCCATAATCTCAGCACTCTGGAGGCTGAGACAGAATAATTGAAACTTCAAGGCCAGTCAAGGCAACATAGTCTGGTTTATGTTGTTGTTTTGTTCTTTGTGTGTTGTGGGGCTTGAACCGAGGACCTGGGTGCTATACTTGAGCTTTTCTGCTCAAGGCTAACACCCTAAAAACATTACCCATAGCTCTACTTCCAGCTTTGTGGTGGCTAATTGGAGATAAGAGTCTCACAAACTTTTCCTACAATCCTCAGATCTCAGCCTCTTGAGTAGTTAAGATTATAGGCATGAACTACTGATGCTTGGCTTTTTTATCTTTTAAAAAAATATATAGGGGGGTCTGGAGTTTGGCCCAGTGGTAGAGTGCTTGCCTAGCATGCACCAAGACCTGGGTTCTATTCCTCAGTACCATGTAAATAGAAAAAAGCCAGAAGTGGTGCTGAGGCTCAAGTGGTAAAGCTCTAGCCTCGAGAAAGTCCAAGGACAGTGCTCAGGCCCTGAGCTCAAGCCCAGGACTGGCACAAAAAAAAAAAAGTATGTATATATATATATATATATTATATTTGTAATCCTTACTACTTAGGATTCAAAGATCTGAAAGATAAAAAGTTCAAGTTAGTCTAGGCAAAAAGTTCATGAGGCCCCACTGCATGGTGGTACCTGTATGTTAGCCTAGCTACAGGGGAAGATCAATAGCTGAGCATAGAAGTGTACAACTACAGAAGTAAAACAGCCAATGACTGTCATCTTAATTACATAGGGGACAGAAATAGGAAGGTGACAGTCCAATCCAGCCTAGACATAAAACAAGACTTATCTTGAAAATGGCACACAAACAGGGTTGGAAAGATGAATCAATTAGTAGAACACCTGCCTAGCAAGTATAAGACTCTGAATTCAAACTGCAGTATGGCCAAAATTTAAGCAAGACAAAACAAAACCCAGTCAGTAGATATCAAAACCACTGGGCCAAAGGTCATCTACAAATAGAGCATATTTACACAATGCCAAAGTATCACTTCATAAAACACTTTCTAGGAGAATAATGTACTTTTTTTTATAATGGAAAACTTGCTGGTCATCACTTGAGTGATCAAGCTTAGCATAACTAGGCTGGAGGGTAGCTTGGGGGCAGAGCATGTGCTCAGCATGTGTAAGGCTTTGGGTTCAATCCCTGGCAGCCCTCACTCCACCCTCAAAAAACTTTAGTGTGATTAGTTATGGACATTCTTGCATTATGTGCAAAATGTCCTCAAAATAGTTATTATGAAGCCTACAACTTAACCCAAGAAATGTTCTTGTCAGGAATAGTCAACCTGATTCCAATCAAACCTCAGCCTGACTTCCCATTTACAGGAAACATGGACTAAAGAGTGAAACACCACAATGAGGAAACAGGCAGAAAAAAATCCAGAGTATAGAAGAGTTGTAAGATTATTTCTCAAAGTGTCATAAAAACAGAAAACAAAAATAAAGGATAGAGATACTTCTAGATAGAGAAGTTTTTAACCACATATATTTTTAGTCCTAAATCACAACCACAGCAACTAAAGGGGAAATTTAAAAAGGGACAGAGTATTAGAAAATATGAAATCAGTTAAAAAAATTGTCTTTAATCAGTTGGTGGCTTGAACTCTGGGTCTGGGTGCTGTCCCTGAGTTCTTCAGCTCAAGGCTACCCCTCTACCACTTGAGCCACAGTGCCCCTCTGCCACTTATGGTTTTCTGGTGGTGAATTAGAGATAAGAGTTTCATGGCTGGGCACAGTGGCTCACGCCTGTAATCCTAGCTATTCAGGAAGCTGAGATCTGAGGATCAAGATTCAAAGCTAGCCTGGGCACTAAAGTCTGTGCGACTCTTATTTTCAATTAACCACCAGAAAACAGGAACTGGCACTGTGGCTCAAGGGGCAGGGCAATAGCCTTGAGCTGAAGAGCTCAGGAATTATACCCAGGCCCGAACTTCAAGTCCCACAACTGAAGAAAAAAAAAAAATAAGAGTTTCATGGACTTTAGTGCTGGGGTGGGCTTTGAACTGTGATCTTCAGATCTCAGCCTGAGTATCTAGGATAACAGGTGTGAACCATTGTATCTGATTGAAATCAGTTAATTTTCTTATACATAGTAGTGATGATATAGAAAAATGTCCTTATGGGGCTGGGAGTTTTGCCTTGTGGTAGAGTGCTTGCCTAGCATGCACAAAGACTCAGGTTCGATTCCTCGATACCACATACATAAAGCGAGAAGTGATGCTGTGGTTCAAGTGGTAGAACTGTAGTCTTGAGAAAACCCAAGGACAGCGCTCAGGCCCTGGGCTGGGAATGTGGCCTAGTGGTGGAGTGCTTGCCTAGCATGCATGAAGCCCTGAGTTCAATTCCTCAGTACCACAATACACAGAAAAGCTGGAAGTGGTGCTGTAGCTCAAGTGGTAGAGGATTAGCCTTGGGAGAAAAAGCTAAGGATGCTCAGACCCTGAGTTCAAACCCCAGGACAAGTACAAAGAAAAAAAAAATCACCACTGAAAGCAGGAGGTACCACCAGATGAGCCCATGCATCCTCCTTCTAAAATTCCTCAGCTATACAAGGGTAAGTCAAGATGGCTATGGAACTCTCAGAATCCCTGCTACTATCTGGGGCAAGATGAATTAAGGAGAAAGAGAAAGACGGCATAAAGTCAAAAAGGAGACAAGGAGACCTGTCTTACCTAGACTGCTTAGACAGCTGTGTTACGGCCTTCCAGACGATCTCTCCCCATGGAGAAGAATATAAATAGTGCTCAATTTACCTGTGGCTAGCCACAAGCAGAAGGCCTGGTCACATGACTGAGCAAGCTGGAGTAAACCACCATGCAGACCTCAGAGGGCAGCCAGGTTTCCTAAACTGCACTAGCTTGGACTCTGTCAGGAACCTCTGCTCTTAACCCTGATTCTGATTCATTCTGCCCTGTGCTTGGGGAGGAGGGAACTTGTAAGGACCAACTGTGCAATTAGGTTCCTCGGAGCTAAGGTCAGAATCACAGATTCTGCTGTCTTCAGGATTATCAATCCTGCCAGGGATCCTTTATGGGTGAACTTTCTGCTCCCACATGCACAAAGTCTTCTCTGATCATCTCTGATCTGTCAGTTATGGGGCTTGGACTCTGGGACTGGGCACTGTCCCTGAGCTCTTCAGCTCAAGGCTACCACCCTACCCCTTGAGCCAAAGTGCCACTTTTGGTTGTGTAGTGGTTAATTGGAGAAAAGAGTTTCAGAGTCTTTAGTGCTTAGGCTGGTTTTGAACCGCAATCCTCAGATCTCAGCATTCTGAGTAGCTAGGATTACAGGCGTGAGCCTGGCTGTCTTTCCTTTGCATTCCCAGTTTAAAGAGGAGACACCTAAGAGAAAACTACATCCTACAGAGCATTTCTTTCCCCGGGTCCTGGCCTTCTAGAGCTAACCTCAAATGAATGGCAAGTTCCCATGCTGTGGAAAAAACCCAAAGTGTGCTTGCTGGGAGACATTCCAGGGCAGCTCCTGCTCTGGAGCCCTTGTTCAGATTTCCTAAGAGAGGCACAAAGGTTATACCATGCCTCTAGAGTAAACTAGGCAAATAAGCAAATACCCCCTCCAAAAATAGTCTTGAAGGAATTGCATCGGAAAGACATTTTTCCTATCCTCAACAGATGTCTGATGCTACTGATGGCCTCCTAGCAGAAGACTGCTCTGGAATTACCTCTCCACATGGGCTTCCAGAAGCAGAGGAGGGTGTGACAACATACATCACTGGCAGGTGATACCATCTTCCCCCGTATGCAATGGATGGGCTTTGGATCTGGTTCAAAAATCAGGAGCCTCTTTTATCAGTGAGGTAAATAAAAGACTTCTCGTCTTGAAGAAAAAGGACAATTTAATCCCGGGAAACAGTATGGCATGTTAATTACCCATTAATCCTCTTTAGCTCTCTGGGAACTGGAAAGTAAAGGCTCAGCTGTCACTATCATCTCCAAGCAGATACCATAGCCATTTGTAAAGCAGCTCCAGCAGAGCTATGAAAGATTCAGACAACACCCCCTCCCCAAATACCTAGGGGACAGACTTCTTTCATCCGCCTCCACCTTTCTCTGATTTTGGTTGTCATCCATCCATCATATAGTTTGGAGTAGGAAAGAGCAGTGGAAGATATGAACAAGGTGAAGAGAATCCTGGGGATAGTACGTAACTCAGTAACTGAACTGCCCAGCACAAACTATGAGTGTACAGACTAGGGTGAAAATATACTCCATGCTCATAGAACTGTATCAGGTAACTGACTGGGCCGTGGAAAAACCTTTTGAGGATAACTTAACCCAGCCAGGTTAATCAAGGCTATGGCAGCAGAAGGTAGACATTTCAGATAAAGTATGCACACTAGAGCTAAAGACTTTTCCAGGTATTGGTGGTTCACATCTATAAACCAGTTACTCAGGAGGCTGAGATTCAGAAAACAAGGCTTTAGGCTACTCCAGGCAGAAAAAATAGGAGTCTCCATCTCCAAAATAATCAGCAAAAGTAGGTCTGGAGGTGTGGCTCAAGTGGTAAGAGTACCAAGCAAGCAAGCATGAGGCCCTCAATTCAAATCCTAGTACTGCCAAATAAAAATTGTTTTAAATTCAAGTAAAGGGCTGGGAGTTTGGTCTAGTGGTAGAGTGCTTGCCTAGCATGCACAAAGACCCAGGTTCAATTCCTCAGTACCACATACATAGAAAAAAGCTGGAAGTGGTGCTCAGGCTCAAGTAGTAGAATGCTCTAGCCTTGAGAAAACCCAAGGACAGTGCTCAGGCCCTGAGCTCAAGCCCAGGACTGGCAAAAAGAAAAAAAAAAAATTCAAGTAGATTTTTAAAAACCTGTTTTTTCCCCCCCTTAGGCTAACAACAGTAGGCCTTACCCCAAAGCCCTGGCAGTTGGGGGAGAAGGGGACATACTACAAAGCAATAACGGAACAATTCAGTGTCTTCAAGGAGCACAGACAGATGCTCAATGTGGGCTTTGTTGTAAAAACACAGGGCTGGAACCCAGCAGGGTCTGATCTTCTAACTCTGCCTAGCAATGATTCTCACATCCAGCCCTCCTTGGGCTTGGGCTAAAAGGAAGCCTGACTGAAAGGAACCATTCCTTTGTATATGAAGTTGGAACTCCTGATCCACTTCGTGTGATGTGATGTACTGAACCACACAAATTCCCTCCCCCATGACCTACCACATTCACAAAGACATGAGTATACCAATTGTCTGGTATTGTCTGGGCAAAAGGAAGCTCTCTGACCCTAGGCCTGTAACCTAGCATCATTCTCTAAATGGAACTTGCTGCTTTCACCCTCAAGTCCTTTACTGTATAAAGATGAAGTATCTATTACTCCATGGTTGTGACACAGAAGAGCCTTCCAAGTCTGTGTTTTAAGAAATGAAGAGCTGAGTCAAGAGCACAGTGAGAGTGCTTAATCCCGAAGTAGAGGAGGCAGCTCTCCCTCCAGGGTACCTGGCATCCAGAGCATTCTCAGTGTGACACACCCACTTGGCTATTAGGACAATATAGGGGGGCATGGGGTGCTAACTCACAGCAACAGATACCTACCCAGTCAGCTCCCAGAATCTGATGCGAACCCTATCCAGCTTGAGAAGTAAAAAGACAAGCCGCAGTCTCCTGAGGGGTGGCCTACTACAGGTTCAATACCTGAGCCCAAATTCTACCTCTGTCTCTGCCCAAGTGTTAGGTGAACTCAGAGGAGTCCCATAGATTCTCTGGATGTCAAGTGTTTCACTTGTTAAATGGGGGATATAAGAAAATCTCCGTTTAAAAAACTTCTAGGCCAGGAGTTTGGCCTAGTGTAGAGTGCTTGCTTAGCATTCATGAAGACCAGGGTTCCATTCCTCGGTACCACATACATAGAAAAAACCAGAAGTGGTGCTGTGGCTCAAGTGGTAAAGCTCTAGCCTTGAGAAAACCCAAGGACAGTGCTCAGGCTCTGAGTTCAAGCCCCAGAACTGGCAAAAAAAATAATAAACAATTAAAAAAAAAAAACTTCTAGTAAGCTAAATTCATTTAGCACTTATTCATGGTTCAGCACTGTATTTGGAAATAATTTAAGATCCACAGATACAAGAATAATAAGAATAGTAAACAGAATACCCATATAATCTTAACCTAGATTTGCCTCTTGCCATTTGTTGCACTGCTTTTTCTTTATGTGCATGATTTTCTTATACACGCTCACATTTGACACCCACATATTCCTATCACTCATTCACACACACACATACACACACAGTCCTTTATGAATTTTTGCATGGTGTTGTATTTGAAAATAACTGGGAACTATATAGGAGGCTAGAAATGAAGAGAAAGCAAAGGCAGCCTTGTTCCCAGGCTCTCGTCCGGTCCTTGCCTGCCATGCAAACAGCAAGCACTCAAGTGTTTTGCTTCAGAGGTGAATCACTACACAAGAGGGACAAAGACTGCAGAAAGCACAGGAAAGTAACATGAGATGGTTGGGTACTTTTTCTTTCTTTCCTTTTTTCTTTCTTTTTCAAAACAAGCCCCACAAAAAGACAACAACAAAACATTCATATGAACCATGGAAACAACTTTATTATATACAAGCGGTTTTGTGTATGTGTGTGTGTGTGTGTGTGTGTGAAAGAACAAGAGAGAGAGAGAGAGAGAGAGAGAGAGACAGAGAGAGAGAGAGAGAGAGAGAGAGAGAGAGAGAGAGAGAGAGAGAGAGACAGAGAGAGAGAGAGACAGAGAGAGGTGTGTCCTGGGGCTTGAACCCAGATCCTAGGTGCTGTCATTGAGCTATTTTTTGCTCAAGTCTAGCACTCTACCACTTGAGCCTCATCTCCATTTTCCATCCTTTTGATGGTTAATTGAAGATAAGAGTTTCAAATACACTCCTGGTTGGCTTCAAACCATGATCTCAGCCCCCAGAGTAGCTAGGATAATGAGTGTGAGCCACCCGTGCCAGCCAGAAGTATTTTTTGTCATATTTGTTGTAGTGAGATTTTACTTGATGAAAATAGGAAGTAATTGGGAAAAAGCTCACACAAGCATATGGGTGTTAGAACATTAATGCTATATGAAGTCTGCTTTGGAGGTTAGAACTACCCATAGGGGGATGGGAGTTTGGCCTTGTGCTAGAATGCTTGCCTAGATGCACAAAGACCCAGGTTCGATTCCTCAGTACCACATACATAGAAAAAAAGCTGCAAGTGGTACTGTGGCTCAAGTGGTAGAGCTCTAGCCTGGAGAAAGCCCAAGAACAGTGAATTCAAGCCCCAGGAATGGCAAAAAAAAAAAAAAAAGAACTACCCATAAAACTCCCCAGAAGGCTAGAAATCTCCAAGAAGGAGACCAGGCGATTTTCCTCGACACCAAAACTAGGGCTTTTTCACAAAATTTAAGTTACTGCTATTCTGTGCTCTTTACTGGCCACAAGCATATATTTGTAAGGACCTCAATCCCAGTTAAACTGTAGAAAGCAGACATGCTCCTGCAGATCACATGCCTCAGGCTTCTTTCCCACCGAAAGTAGGGGAGGCTACCACCTCCTTGTACATTCCCTTACACAAAGTACTAAGTTGTCATCATGACACAGTGCCACTGCAACCACCCCCACCCCACCACACACACATAGGCATCACCCACATCTTTCCCCAGGTGCTTTTTTGAGTTCATATAGTCACACACAAGAAAGGCACTCTGTCCTATAAGCCCCATCTTAGTATGCCTTCATAACATGGCCCCAGATCAGTAACCATGACCCCACAAAAGCAGAAACAATCCATCTTCCCCTAAGCCATATCTGCCTTTTATTATCTACTAATGCCATATGAGAACTACATATCTCAAGTTAGTTAGAAACACTCAAAAGCCACTACTACATCATACAAAGCATAATGTAATCACCATCATCTTCCAACTATCTATACCTATTCAGACCCCACAGTGAAAACAGGCACGAAAAGCCTATAATGTGCACAGTCTGTTTGGGGGATAAAGGAACAGACTACTTTGCAGCCCATTCGTACCACAGCTTCACTTCCAGCTTTTTGGTGGTTAACTGGAGAGAAGAGTCTCACAGACTTTCTTTTCTGGGCTGGCTTTGAACTTCAATCCTCAAACTAGTATTATAGGCATGATTGACCAGCACCTGGCTTCTTTCTCTTTCCAACTTTTGACACTCATTTTGTGTGTGTGTGTGTGTGTGTGTGTGTGTATGTGTGTGTGTGTGTGTGTGTGTGTTTAAATTGTATTCTATTGTTGGGGTAACATACAGAGGGGTTAGTTACATTCGTCAGGTAGTGGGTATTACTTCTTGAACACTGATACCCCTTCTCGTGTTTTTGTCCCACTTTCCATCTCCCCACCCCCTCCCAATCATCTTTTTTCCCTTTCCCGTCCCTATTTCAAATGAACTAATGAACGTATATACAATATACCAGGTAACAAAGTCAGATACAGTAACAACATAAGATAAACCATAGGGGGAAAAAATAACTTCACATAGTACATGAAGAACAGCAATCACAAAGATAAACCTCTTGTTTCTATATCCTAGAGTTCATTTCACTTAGTCTCATCCTATATGGCCATATGTACATAGCTTTGTAGCTATTGTGAACCTCTGCTAGGAGAGTCCTAATGTGTACTAATTATTACAAATGAGGGAAACCATACAGCCTATGTTCCTTTGGGCCTGGCTTACTTCTCTTAGACAGACGGTCATGTTATGCAGAATTTGCTGCATAGTACAAGCTGTTCTCAGACTTAAGGTCCTCCTGCCTCAGCCTCTTGAGTCTTTGCTTCTAGAATACAGGTACACAAATGGAGGGAAAACAAAGAGTGGAGATGTACTAGATAGGTGGCAGGGATGCTAGCCTAGTATGAAATGTGCAACAATCGCAGAAGTGGCGCTGTGGCTCCAGGGGTAGGGCAGGAGCCTTGAGCTGAAGAGCTCAGGGATCCACGATCAAAAAAGAAAGAAAGAAAGAAAGAAAGAAAGAAAGAAAGAAAGAAAAGTTATGTGCAACAAATTCCCCATATATATGGGAAGATACTTTTGCTTAACAAAACAAAAATGCTGTTATCAATCACATGGTCTTGGCCAAGTTACTTCCTTCCTGGGCCTGTATCTCCCAATTTGCAAAAAAAAAAATCAAGGAAATGCTACCTACACCTATAGGACAGTTGTAAGAATTAACAAGAAACATCTGAATACTGATTGTTAAGTACCAAGAGCCAAACAAATGGAACACACTGTCAAAACTGCAGCTAGCTACAGCCCAAGTTCTCTGAAAAATACAGGTGGATTTTGGGACTTTCCAGAGTTAGAATTCACAGGTTCTTTCTGTGGAAGCAGCTGTTTCATTTTCTGCTGTGAATATAAAACTAACTACACAGGAATGACTGTTCCAGGTGCTGCCGTCAGGGTTAGGACGCGCTCAACCCTCATGGACGTAGCTGACACAATCTACCTCTCCCCATGCTCTCAATCCACAGTATGCCATACTTACTGTGAAAACCCTCTGGGTGCATCCTTGTCTGTCATCCACATGTGATCCACGCCCACCCCACTCCCAGCTTGTATGTCATATCTGATAGGCACGAGTTAAACAGACAATTCCCAAACGGGGGCTGTGAGGCAGGTTTCTGCCAGCCTGCAGCTGTGGGGCAGGGAATGCACGTGTTATCAGCAGTGGTTCTTTCAAAGCCGTGTGGGCGATCAAACATGCAGAGAGAACAGAAAAGTCTTAAAGGGAAGGGAGTGTGAAGGAGGGAGGAGGAGGTAAGAGAAGCTGCCTATTCTCCTAGTCACAACTTCACTTTGTTCAAAGTTATACTCAGCTGGTTAGCCACTTTGACTAATACCAGGTCCATGGTTGGTAACCTTAGGACAAGGAACACAGACTCTGGATGACAGCTGTGTCTAGCGTCTGGGAAAGGACAATGAGGCTACCCAAGGGCTTATAGGTAATTCTCCTACCTGACCTTACTTGCTATATGATATAGCACCACTAAGAAGTTGGCATCAATCAACCTAAGCAAAAGACATTCAGCCCTTGTCTCCTGTCTCCTTGGCCCATCACCCATATCTACTTCTAAGCCTAAATCCAGATAGCCCAACTTTTTAACAAAATCATAACATAATCCTACACACTGGCTGTTTCCATGGATCAAACCTGGTTAACTGCCCAAGTTCACCCTCTGGCTCAAAGAGAACCTAGAGCTCTAGCAATGACATCCATGGAAATGCCACGTCTTTGCCACCAGCTGGGCTTCAAGCCCAATGACCAGGATGAATAAGAGACCAGTGATTTAAAGAAAGAGAGAATGCTAACACTTGAGGTGGGGGTGAAGGAAGGGGAGGAGTTGCCTTGCAAGTAGCTGGAGAGAGGTATTATAGGGGGAACAGTGTGCAGGGACTAGAAGTGGGAAAGACTAAATATAAGTGAGACTGGGGGGAGGTGTGGCTCCCTCTCCCCACCCCATTGCCTTTCCAGCAACTCAATCCAGCAAGTATTTATTGGGCATGACACTCCCCATCTGCCCTGGCCCTCCCTCTGCAAAAACACTCAAATCTGTTCAAGCTGCAGGGTGAGTTCCATTGCACTTGAACTTGAAACATGAGGTGCCTACCTCTTAAAAAGGCAGGCATACAATTTCCAGGATGGAGTAGAAAGGACTATAGAAGTTTGAGAAAACTAAGGAACATAGTAGATGAGACAAGACCACATTAGGTTTTTCTTTTTTTAAAAAAATAGTGCTGGGTATCAAACCCAAGGCCTACCACATGCTGAGCATATGCTCTACCACTAAGCTACATTCCTGGCCTCAACAATGTCACTTGTGAAAGGGAAGAGAGAAGACAGTAGAAGCTTAATTTAACTTTAGAGAGAATACAATGGCCAATTTAAAAAATCCTATTTAAAGCATCCTTGCAGTTCTGTAACTCCAGCACACACTGGGTATTCCTGCTTTCTCTGCCTCCCCCAGCTTGAATTGGCACTTTATTCATTCTGGGATGCAACAGCATCTGCCTTTAGAACTGTGTATCTGTCTTCCTTGGGCCTGAAGGAGGCAATACTTCAGTGTTCTCCACAGGTCTTCATTTAGTCTAGATCCACTGAAGAAGCTGCCAGCCATTCACAGGATAAGGAGGGCAGGTAGAAATACCCCCCAATTTATAACTGTCTGGCCAAATATTGCCACATGTGGCAGCCCCAACTCTCAATCACAGGTCAATTGCAGTAGAGCAACCAAAGCCCTCAAGAATCTTCCCAAGTGCCCCAATCCTTTCATTAGGGAGCTGGAAACATAAAGTGCTAATGTGCACTAAGCCAAAAGCACTCTATCCACCCCCAATGTCAGCTATCTGCTCATGACCAAACCTACAGGCTCCTGTGCCTGGACAAGGCAGGATAATGGCTTGGACTTCAGTTCCAGACCCCCTGAGGCTAGACTTGAAGTTTTCTTGTTATAAAACACTTTGATAGCATTCTTTTAAGTTCATTAAAGCTGCCCTTGATTGGCTGTGTTGCTCCCACACAGTAAGTCAATTGAGGCTTATTTGGGCCTGAGGATAAACACTTAAAATGACTCCAGAACTAGGCATTCAGCTTTGTCTCCCCTGGGGGAGAGGGAACCATCAGAAAGCCAGGTAGTTTGGTGGGCACTGTGTACTCGCAGCCAGCTGTGCCAAAGCTCCCTACCACATAGCTGTGCTCATGAATGACAGGCCTGGCCTGAGCTCCACATGTGTGCAAAAGAACTGGAGCACAGATAATTTATGAACTTCAAACAGCATCCCAAATTCTTTCCTCTCTAAAATCAGAATTTGTTTCTGATCTAACCATGTGAAGAGATTTGGCTAATGTTTGGTTAATTCATACTCTGCAAGACAAATAATGAAATCCTCTGTGAGGATATAATTCAGGCAGAGAGGAAAGCTGACCAGATTTTCTATTCAGCCTTTCTTGGCTTCTACTCATCCTTCCCTACTCCCTTTTCCAGGACAGGGAACAGCAAATTCCATCCTGGAAGAGGGCAGAACTTATGAAGCCATGAAGACATTGTCTACTCTCATTAAACTAACTCCCTTGTGGGAACCCACTTGAATTCTGAACTGGGAAGGACATCCCAAGTTTTCTCTTCCTGTGTTTATAAAGGCTGCAAACTGCCCATGGAATGAAAGCTGTCTAAGTCAGAGCACTTGAGCAAGGGTCAAACACAACTTTCACATATGTATTCGTAAGAAATCCAAAACCTGATTTGCTTCCAGAATATGCCACACTGTGAAGTCTGAATCATTTGGTGGAAAGATTCTTCTTGATACTTGTAAGAACCTACAGGTGATACATGGGGTGCTGGTGGCTAAAGTCTGTAATCATAGCTACTCATGAGGCAGAAATCTAATGATCATGGTTGGAAGCCAGCATAGACAAGAAAGGAGAAAACTGGAGACTTTTGGAAGCCAGTTTTGCCTAATGCTAGATTGCTTGCTAAGCATGCGGGACAACTGCCCTGAGTTCAAGCTCCAGTACTGGTACAAAATTTAAAAAAAGAAAAAAAAAAAGGTGGGGGTTAGGCTGGGAATTTGGCCTAGCGGCAAAAGTGCTTGCCTAGCATGCACGCAGACCCGGGTTCGATTCCTTGGTACCACATACATAGAAAAAAGCCGAGAGTGGAGCTGTGGCTCAAGTGATAGAGCTTTAGCCCTAAGAAAGCCCAAGGACAGTGCAGGCCCTGAGTTCATTCCTCATGACTGGCAAAAAAAGAAAAGGGGGGACTTTGAGTTTGGCCTAGTGGTAGAGTACTTGCCTAGCACACAAAGACTGGGGTTCAATTCCTCAGTACCACATACATAGAAAAGCCGGAAGTGGTGCTATGGCTCAAGCGGTAAGAGTGGTAGCCTTGAGAACTCCCAAGTACAGTGCTCAGGCCCTGAGTTCAAGCCCCAAGACTGGCAAGAAAAAACAACAACAAAAACACTAGATGTAATCGTTCTATTTTTTTGGGGGGTGGGGGGATCAGTCATGGGACTTGAACTCTGGGCCTGGGCACTGTCCCTGAGCTCTTCAGTTCAAGACTACTGCCCTACGGAGCCACAGCACCACTTCCAGTTTTCTGGTGATTAATTAGAGATAAGAGTCTCACAGACTTTTTTAGTGCCTAGGCTGGCTTTGAACCTCGATCCTCAGATCTCAGCCTCCTGAGTAGTTACAATTACGGGCATGAGCCACCACGCCCAGCTTTGGCCTTCTATTTTTAACAGTTCCTCCATAGCCTGGCTGTGTGGTCCATCATGCCATTCAGTATGCTCTGATCTCAGCACAGAATTCAAATAGGTGTTCTTTTGGCTATTAAAGTCTACCAGCCACTTTGACAACACTTCACCTATCACTGTGAAGTTTTATAATCCTGCCTCAAGTTTCCCACAGATACATATTTGGGACCAGAGGGAGTGATGTTACCTTACCACCACACCCTACTGATATACTCACCTCTCCTCTACAGACCTTAAAGGAATTAAGATCTCTTACATCTAAGGTTATATAAGTCAAGAATTTCCCATACTGTCTAATCCTATGCTATCCAAAAACACTCTGAACACAGAGAACCCTCACTCTTTTAGATACAAAGAGTTAAAGACAGTTAGACAACTAGCATCAGTGCTGACATCCTAGAAATAGGAGGTATTCAATTTCAAGGATGTCATCACTGGTGGTAATATTTAAATCAGGTTCTTCAGCAGTACATTTTGCTGACCATGGACTTGGAACTGGCAAGGTTGTCAAACAGCAGTTAGCAGTGTCAGGTTAGAAAGAGCCTGGAGTTTTAACACTTCCTAAATAGAAGCTGCCTCAATCACAGGATGTAGAAGGGCAACTACAACTTGTATGGAATTTTAACTGTACCCCCAAGTCTCATTATACCAAGAATTCCCTGCTACAGACAATTTCAACCTTAATCTCCAAGTCTGTTTTGACATCAAGAACCAGAAGGACCAGTCTGAAGAGGGTTTTTCTCTCTTTCTTTCTTTCTTTATTTATTTTTTGCCAGTCCTGGGCTCGACTCAGGGCCTGAGCACTGTCCTTGGACTTTTCTCAAGGCTAGAGCTCTACCACTTGAGCCTCAGCACCATTTCTGGCTTTTTTCTATGTATATGGTACTGAGGAATCGAACCCGGGTCTTCATGCATGCTAGGCAAACACTCTACCACTTGGCCAAATTCCCAGCCCCAGTTTTTCTCTCTTGATCATTAATACATCACTTCTTTTATATGGCTCATACCTATCTAAACACTCATCCCTAAAAGGGATAAGTTTTCAAAGCATTTTGAGGAAAGAAGTTTAATAATTATCAACAGCTCTGCTAATAACAATATTGCCTTATATTCACAAAATTGCCATTCTGGGGAACTTAAATTACATTTGACATAAACCGTACTCCTCATATCCCTATGGGGAAACCAGGATCTTTTTTTTTTTCTCTGAGTATGGGCAGAACCATACATTTAATAAGTCCTTTAGCTAGCTATTCAATGCTTAAGTTTTTTCTTCTCCATCAAGATAATTTTTTTTATCGTTAATGTAACTTTGTGTGAACGCTTTTGGACAAATTCTTATTCAGATTTCACTTTGTGTTTTTTCAGGCTGTTCATTCCACTTAAATTCTTCCCTCTTAGCTACATGTTACCAAGTCCAGAAATATCCATGAACCACACACCAGTTAAGAACAATCCATTCTGGGCCCTGTGTATTCTGCCACTTAACAATTCAACATCCAGCACATTGTTCCCTGAGTAACCTTGCTTGGCATTTGACCTGTGAGGAGGTGAGCAGAGATTGTTTATTATACCTTTTGAATTTTCCACAGAACCAGAATCTTAGAACAACTATGACTACTGCCAGCTCTCAATGATCAACTCAGAAAACTAAAAGATGAGAAAAATTTAAAATGGGAGAGATGCCTGAAGTGATTTCCATCTGATTTTGAAATGCATTCACTGAAAACAGTTGGAATTGTGAGATGAAGGAAAGGAGAAAATTTGCCTGACAGTTAAGTTTTATGTAAATTCAAATTTGCTATGTCTTCTGAATACATGTTACTTGACAACTGGAAGGTTAGGGGGAGTCTGGAGTCATACATGCTGATCCTCCCCAAAGACAGAGAACTGACTGGAAGCAGATGGTCCCCTTTCTCCTAAAATATGAGTACAGGATTATTACTTTTCTTTCCCATCTCAGGGTTTTATGAGGAAGTCTGCATTCCATTCATTTGAAGCTGATTGTTACATAGGAGTAATAATAGTCAGGTATATTGTTAAGATAATGGTAGGCAATACTTTCTATAAAGAGTCACACTGAATTAATTAGAATCTGTAGATACTCAGTTCTGCCACTAACAGCATAAAAGCAGCCATAGATAATACCTTAAATGAAAGTGGCTGTGTTTCAATAAAACTTTATTTTAAAAAGCAGGCATAGGACCAGATAGTTGCTCAAACCTATAATCCCTGTTGCTTGGGAGGCAGAGATTGGGGAAATCATGGATGGAGGCTGGTCCGAGCATAGAAGTTTGAGAAACTCCATCCTACTCAATGTCTGGGAGAGGTGGCAAGCACCTGTCATCCACAGTAACATTCTCAACAACACAGGAAGCATAAGCAGTGGGATCACAGCCTAGGGCAGCTCAGAGCCAAAGCAAGAACCTACCTTGAAAATAAAACAAAGCAAAAAGTGGCTGGAGGTATGGCACAAGTGGAAGAACTTGCCTTATAAGTATGGTGGAGCTGGTCTATTGGAGGGATAATTAGCAAAGCTATATTAAATTTATCTTCATGGGGCTGAGGATATAAATCAGTAATAGAATTCTAATCTAGCACACAAAATGTCCTGAGTTCAATCCTAGCCATACAAAACAAACAACAACAAAAATAAAAATGCATTATTTTCATTCTAGAGATGGGTAGACTGGAACCCAGAAAATTTCACCTCCTAGTCTTGTTTTGTCTATCGTTAATAGTCCTGGAAGAACACAAAGTTAACACAAATTCACAAAAGTGAATTTAATTCCAGGGCAAGTGCAGTACAAAATTCATCCTGGTTCCTATTACCCACTCTTGGCTAGCTCTTCACTTAGACTTGACCCTTGTTTTTCTCTTCACTCTCTCAGTCTTGCTAACTCCTTGCCCAGGCTCATAAAAATGAAATTGTTCCTCACTTTATGAAGACATTCCTTATAGATGAATGGTCACAGAAGGTAAATTCACTCTTTACACCATAACCCTTTATACAAGGCCTAATCTATCTTGTCAAGAACACAGCAGGGTGTGCAGTGTGAGATAACTGCACAGTGAAGTGTTACATCATTTTGGGATGAGAAACAGAAACAGTGACGACACTTAATTGTTCCTGAAACCCAGTCCCATCTCGCATGCCTTTTCAAACAGTTGGGCTTCAGAGTCCTGTTTAGAGAGCTCATTTTAAAAGATGAGGGAATAAAAACGCAAGAGGAGGCCTTGAAATTCTGAAACCTGCAGTACTGGTTTCAAACCAATCTGGGTTTGCTCTTTGAAGCCTGAAAAGATAATGGGCTCTAGCCAACAGTGCTCTCACATTGGCTCAGTAAAGGGAATAATGATATAAGCAGCCACAAACACTTCTAATAGCATCTTCTCTGTTCCAGGCACTGTCCTAAGCACTTCGTTGATTTATTTGATTCTTAGGATGTAGACATTATCCGTAGATGAGGAAAGTGAAGCATAGAAGTCAAGTAACTTCCTCAAAGCCACACAATTGATAAATGACAGAATCTGGATTTGAAACACAGGCTTTTTTTTTTTTTTTTTTTTTTTGGTGAGTCATGGGGCTTGAACTCTAGGCCTGGGCACTGTCCCCGAGCGCTTCAGCTCAAGGCTACTACCCTATCCCTGAGCCACAGACCCACCTCCCCCTTTCTAGTGATTAATATTTTTTAGTGCCTGGGCTGGCTTTGAACCATGATCCTCACATCTCAGCCTCCTGAGTAGCTAGGATTACAGGAATGAGCCACCACACTGGGCTCCACCACCATTCTTTTAAAGGTTTAGATAGTAAGGGGTTTCCTTCTATTACATGTGTCCTACTAGTCTAAAGAAAACCATCCACTTAATGAGGTTGAGAGCAACATTAAAAGACACCAAACCAAAGACCAAATGCATTCCCTTAATTTCTGACCACAAAGAAGTTCATTGGCTCAGGCTACTCTTATTTACTTTTGTGCTAGTCCTGGAGCTTGAACTTAGGGCCTGGACACTGTCCCTGAGCTTTTGTACTCAAAACTAGCACCCTAGCACTTGAGATACAACTCTACTTCTGGCCTTTTGGTGGCCAGAGATAAGAATCTCATGGACTTTCCTGCCTGGGCTGGCTTCAAACCTCCATCTTTAGCTTTCAGCCTCCTGAGTATCTAGGATTACAGGAGTGAGCTCCTGGCACCTTGCAATCTATTCTATTTTTTTCTCTCCTACCTTACTGAAAAACCACAGATAATCCCACTATACAAAGACAAATGCTTTATTAATACCTGACCATATTACTAGGTGGAGACACAATGGATCAGCCCAATATTTAACAAGAGTCCATTGAATTTTCCCTAAGCCACCTGGCAAGTTATGCAGAGCTGTAGTTTTCATTAGTACCTTACGGCCCCTGACCCTACAAAAGGAGCAAGCCATGTAAAAGACACAAACATCCAAACCTACACTCTTCCCCTTTTTCACAGCACCTACCAGTGGTTTGTCTTTTTAATATTAGAGCTATGTAGTATTCACCAAATAATTGCTCTTAAAATATGATTATTAGTCAGTTTCCAGCTACTACACAGGCAGGCTTTCTGCTAATTTCTACTAAAAGTGCCCAAGGTTCTGGTGCTTGTTGTTCTAATAACTTCCCCTGGTTTCAAGGAAGCCCAAACAAAACCAACAGGTTTGTAGTCTTGTGGTTTGCTTATAGTTCGTGATAGGCATGAGTTTGTCCAGGCATTGCCTTCTTCCACTCCACCAGATTCTGCATATACTTTTACTACTCGGTCAGATTTTTACCAGGTTTCTGCATTCCAAGATGTGATACTAACATATACAGCGAGGTCCAGGAAAACATGAGAGCATTCTACCTCAAAGACCATTCCTACCTAGCAAGGCACTGTAACATCTACATTTCCAGAGATCATGCAGCAACTAAGATTTAGCAATTTCCAGAAGCTCAGGAGACTCTGGTTTAGACAATGTCATTAACTGTTAAGATGGCAGAGCCCATGACTTTTGTACATTTGGTACAGACTCAGGCTTTGGAAGTGTGCAATGATCTTTTCACATCTGGTGTGAATCAAATGCAAGCCTCACTTTCAACTTACTGCCAACCTCTTCACACAAGTAGGTTCCTTTTCCGTTTCTGAGAGACTGTATTTATGGGTCCCCTCATAGCTTGCTCCTCCTTAGCTTCTCCACACCCACCATAGACAAGTTTTTTTTAATTGTTTTGGTGCTGTTTAGAGTGTGCCACAGCATATTTGATTGCAGCTCTCACCCCACTGCCACGTTGGCTGGCAATGCTCAGGACAATACAACGTTGGGGGGGAGGGAGAGGCAGAGGCAAAGTGCCCAAGTCCTAAACACATGCACGCACAAACAGGATAGTTGGGGTGAGACAGCCATATTAAGCAGGTCGCCAATCTGGGAACCCACAACTGTAAGGGAATCGGAAGCGGAGCATTTGCACCGCAGTACAAGCCATTAAACTAACTTATGGCAACGGGCTGCGATACAATCTGCTCCAGAAGGTGGCTTGAAGGGAAGCGCACGTGAGGCGGTGGAGAAAGGAACCCCGGAGCCGTAGAGTGGGATGCCGGGGCCAAACTCAAGCTGGAACAGTAACACATGGCTCCATGCCCCTCCCCCTCTCGTGCGGACGCCCAGCGCCCACCAGCTCCTCGCTCCCAGTACAGTCCTCAGCACCGGGCGCGCCTCTCCACCCCCGCCACTCCTCACACCTCGCTCCCGTCCCCGGAATCTTCCACTCACCCGCGTATGACACTTCGGCCACTTTTCGGTTACGCCCCCCAAACTAGCCTCCCCTCTTGGCAGGTTCCTCTCCTCCCCTCTGCTCTCGGCCCCAAAGCCGGCACACTCAGCCTTGGCGCTGCACCCCCGCGTTCACGGCTCCCCGCTCCTCTGCCCTCGCAGACTTTGCGCGTCCTCCCCCCGCCACCACCTTTCCTCGCCCCCGTCCACTTTTCTCTAACACTTCTCCCAATACCCTTCCCCACCCCCCCTCCCGTCCTCTCACCTCTCTCCCCCTAAGTCCCAACGGCTCCTCCCCCAGCACCCGCTCCAGTCCCGGCTCACCTGCACGGCCACCCCCGTCCCGGCGCTGGTGCGGCTGTTGCAGCTGGAAGGGGACTGTGGCCCTGAGCGGCTGCAGCCCAGCCCGGGGGGAGCCGGCGGGGGCTGGTGGAGAACAGCCCCGCCGGAGCCCCCCGGCCCCTCCGCGCCCCGGCCCCCAGGCACCTCCGCCCCTGCCGCCTGCTGCGGCCCCTGCCATCACCCTCCAGGTCACCCGCCTGCCTCGGCCCCACAGCGAGCCCCACACAGCCCCCAACCCCCGCCGCAGAGACTTATCTGCCCTACGGGGCGGTGATCGGCCCCCTCTGCTCAGCCCTCTCATTGGCCTACCGAGCCCGAGACCCCACCTCTCAACCAATTAACTGTGAGAGCTCCCGTTTCCGAGGATGATTGGTCGATGAGCCTAGCGATCCAAGTCAAGACCCCGCCCTCACACCAGTCCCCGCCTGCTTCCCTGCGTCCGAGAGGTGCTGATTGGCTCTACCCGAAGAGGGCTGGGTCTCCAGCGCCGCCAATGAGAAGACTCAGGAAGGAGGAACGTTACACCCAGGCCAGGTAGTATGCAAATATGATGTCACGTGACGTCAGGCCTTGCAGGGGGCGGGCTGGGGCGTAGGTTGTAATCAAACACTAGTGAAATTTTTATAGGGGTGGAATGTCAAACTTTGAGCAGTTGGATACCAGTAACGTAAAGAAAAGGATAACTTGGAAAGGCATTACACTTAGTTTAACCCAACAACATTAGTTGTGATCCTCATAGGGTCTCTGTGGTGCTAAGACTCTGCAAATGAAGGCAAAGCTTGTAAACCGTTTGCATGTGATTTGTATTATACTCGCACGCTTGTAGCTTCCTTGACTCATGTGACACTCAACATTAGTCTTTCTCCACGTTTCCAAATCTCTACTTGGATAACAACTATTATCCAACCAACAGATTGGGACTCTGAAAGGGAGTTAGGAATTACTTATTATTTAGAGTGGTTCATCGGAAGTCTATTCTTCGCAGAGTGAAAGGAACAAAGTGACTGAGAAATTTGCCCAAGTTTGCATAGTGACTCCATTAGCAAATCCTGGTCTTCCCAGTTCAGTGCTCTCTGCCCTACAAGTCAAAACAAGACTGATGGTCCCCAAAGAGAATACATACAGTTGTGAAAATCACATGCTATAAAATATATTAGGAAAGTATGGGAAGTAAACAGCATTGAAGTACTACTAAAAGTTATTATTCTTCAAAAGAAGAAGATATTACTCTTAGTATATGTTAATTCACTGTTGTATATTGCAAAACTAGTCAATCAACCCTGGATTGTCTGTGATTAGGGACCGTCCAAATAATTGGATAATTCCCTCTAGACTTATATTTAGCTGAGTTCTATTTTTTATCTTGCTTCAGATTTCTTGAAATCTATTTCGGTTTTTGCCCAGTGTAGTGTTAAAAAGAAGGTATTCCCTAAAGCCCCACTAACTAATCAGAGAAAAGGAGGTAAACTGGGAGCGCGCTGTGAGGCAAAGAGAGGTCATTCTGGGATTAAATATTGAAAGCAGACAATACTCAAAGTGGGAATTGAAGTGTTGGTTGAATATCAAAATTAGCCTACATACACAGAACAAATTGAGGCAATAGGACATTCTATAGAAAGGTTTTCTTTGCAAACACAGTACTCTTCCAGGTGTCAGGATTTACTTTGTTAGACTCGAGTTCTGTCTCTTCTCTTTTTAATTGCCTTTAGAAATGCTGTACTTTTTCATAAAGAGGACAAGTTTTGCCAGGCTCCATGGCTCACACCTGTAATTCTAGCTATTCAGGAGGCTGAGATCTGAAGATCGTAGTTCAAAGCCAGCCTGGGCACTAAAGAACGTGAAATTCCAATTAACTATTAGAAAATGGGAAGTGGGGCTGTGGCTCAAGAGGGGGGTGGTAGCCTTGAGCTGAAGAGCTCAGGGACAGCGCTCAGGACCCCCCCCTCCCCCAAAAAAGACGTTACCAAAAGCAAGTAGAAATAAATAAAACTGATGAAGTGATAAAATTCAATCACTAGTCTGTTTAAAAAATGTTTTGGCTGCCAGGTGCCAATAGCTCACACTCAAATTTCTAGCTATTCAGGAGACTGAGGTGTGAGGATCATGTTTCAAAGCCATCCTGGGCAAAAAAAGTTTGTGATTTTTTTTTTTTTTGCCAGTCCTGGGCTTGAACTCAGGGCTTGAGCACCGTCCTTGGACTTTCTCAAGGCTAGCACTCTACCACTTGAGCCTCAGCACCACTTCTGGCTTTTTGCTATGTATGTGGTACCGAGGAATCGATCCTGGGTCTTTTTGCATGCTAGGCAAGCACTGTACCACTAGGCCAAACTCCGGGCCTCCATGATACTCTTATCTCCAATTAACTACCCAAAAAGCCAGAAGTAGAGTTGTGGCTCAAGTGCTAGGGCACTCTCTTTGAATACAAAAGTTCAAAAGCTCTGAGCTCAAGCCCCAGTACTCCCTACACACACACACACACACACACACACACACACACACACGCGCGCGCGTGCACACACACACATTGTGCACTATATTGTTTTGAAATTTCAAATTTCATTTAACTCAAAGTTTTCATACACTTTTAAAAAATCCTCATGGTGGGTTCTAGTGGTTCACACCTGAAATCCAATTACACATGAGGCTGAAATCCGAAGATTACAGTTCAAAGCCATCCTGGGAAGGAAAGTCTGTGAGATCCTCATTTCCAATTAAGCACCAAACAGCTAGAGGTGGAGCTGTGGCTCATGTGACAGAGCATTAGCCTTGAGCAAAAAAGATCAGAGATAGTGCCTAGGCCCTGAGTTCAAGCCGCAGGACCAATATAAAGCAAACAAGTAAAAATCCAAAGAGGGTGAATCTTTTTTATTCCCAGATCAGATCTCTATTTTATTGTACTAACTTCCCTGATTCACATCTTCATTAATAAAATCAGTTGAGGTAGCAGCTAACATTTATTGAATTCCTTTCTCCTTGCCAGGGACATGTTTTTAAACATTGTATGCACATTATATCATTTAATTCTAAAGATCACATCTGGGAAAATGGGAATGCTCAAGGTTATCCAGGCATCCAGATTCCAGAAAAAAGCTAACCTTTTCTTGTAAAACATTTTCCAGAACAAAGGATTGCCATCTTTATATTATATAGAATCTCCAAAGATGTAAACTTGGTTGAGATGTTAAAATTAACATTTGTCTAGTGTATTATAGTTTTCACATATATCATCTTGTTTAATTCTTATAATAGTCTTTGTTCTACAAGAAGTTAAGTTGCAGACACTAGATGTCTTAATCAAGATCTTCTAGTCAGTAAAATGGCAGGCTCAAGACTTACATCATGTCTTTTGATTGCAGATTCAAGTACTTTCCCTATCAACATTCAGACTCTCAGAGCCGCCTCATAGGAAAAGAGTACTTGGTCTCTTGACTTTGTGTGATAACATATCATTTTAGGCCCCTCATGTATAGATGAGAGAGACGGGAGTGAGAAAGGGAGGAAGAGAGAGTGGGAAAGAAAAAGGGAGAGAGAGACTTGTTTTTTGTTTTTTGGGGGTTTTTTTGTGGGTCATGGGGCTTGAACTCTG
The DNA here is from genome assembly GCF_031878675.1 of Megascapheus bottae. Taxonomy (NCBI): domain Eukaryota; kingdom Metazoa; phylum Chordata; class Mammalia; order Rodentia; family Geomyidae; genus Megascapheus; species Megascapheus bottae. Next base: position 36,657,554 of record NC_143525.1, read on the forward strand.
GGCCTGGGCACTGTCTCTAGCTCTTCAGCTCAAGGCTAGCACTCTACCACTTGAGCAACAGTGCCACTTCTGGTTTTCTGGTGGTTAATTGGAGATGAGTCTCATGGACTTTCATGTCCAGTCTGGTTTTGAACTGTGCTCCTCACATCATGGCCTCCTGAGTAGCTAGGATTACAGGCATGAGCCATCCATGCCCGTGGAAAGAACTGTTTTTTATCAGCAGATCCTTCTACTGTGTGTAGAGGTAAAAAGCCTTGAGATAAGGGATCTTGAAACACCTGGGCAAGTAACTGGCTTCTCTTTCTGTGCCATAAATCACCCCTATTCCATCAACCTTACAGATTTATTCTAAAGATAAAATGGTATATTGTAAAAAGGCATTCTTTCTGAAAAGAGGAATGATATTGTTCAAACTTTATTCCAAAGTCAAGGTAAGGAATCAAAGCTCTGGACAGAAGAAAAAAGACAGCAGAAATGACACAGCTAGCCTGGTACTGGTGGCTCACACTTACAATCTGAGGATTGCAGTTTGAAGCCAGCCCAGTCAGGAAAGGCTGAGAGATTCTTATCTCCAACTACGAAAGCAGGCAGGAATAGAATCATGGCTCAAGTGGTAGAGTGCTAACCTGCACCAAAGAACCTCAAGGACAGTGCCCAGGCCCTGAGTTCAACAACCTTAGGACAAGAAAAAAAAAAAGGCATAGCTAAGGAATTGAATCTTCTGCTGAGCCTAGAAAGTTATGGTCTTTCCTGATAAGTTGCTAGCAAAAAAACACTGAAGTTAATTCTAGCAAAGAACTCTGTCCTCTCTTTACAAGGTATCATGACCAACCAGCTGGCTCTTGTTCCCTTATCTATCTCTGATGGGTTCTCCTAGCATGGGCATGATCGGATAATAAGGACTTCATCTAAAGATCAGCCTGTTTCCTCTAATGAAAGAAGCCATAATTATGGCTTTGTGAAGACTGTGGAGTGCTAAGGAAAGATACTCTGTTTTATTGCTCGGCACCAGAGGCTCATCCCTGTAATCCTAGCTACTTAAGAGGCTGTGTGTGATCTGAAGATCACAGTTTGAAGCCAGCCTTGGCAGAAAAGCCCATGAAAGTCTTATTTCCAATTAACTACCCAAAACACTGGAAGTGGAGGTGTGGTTCAAGTGGTTAAAAAAAAAGTCTCAAAGACTGAGTTGGGAGTGTGGCCTAGTAGTAGAGTGCTGGCCTAGCATGCATGAAGCCCTGGGTTCGATTCCTCAATACCACATACACAGAAAAAGCTGGAAGCAGTGCTGTGGCTCAAGTGGTAAAGCACTAGCCTTGAGAAAGACCAAGGATAGTGCTCTGGCTGAGTTCAAGCCCCAAGACTGGCAAAAAAAAAAAAATCTCAAAGACAGCACCCAGGCCCCAAGCTTAGTGCACACACACACACACACACACACACACACACACACACACACTTCTTTTCTGTGTATTGGTACCAGAGTCTGAACTCAGGACATTGAACTCTCACTCAGCCTTTTTGCTGCCACATGCCATCTAGGCACTGAGGAATAGTAATAATGTTCAAGGTGTGGTCCTTCCCCTAAGTTCACAGCAGACCTTGAAGATTTAAAGCTGAAGCAACACTGGGTTACGTGTTACTCTGACTAAGAGATATGACCTAGTTTCTACTTTAAGAGTCTTTGGATTAGAGGCAAGCATTCAAAAACAGAATGAGGGGGCTGGGAGTTTGGTCTAGAGGTAAAGTGCTTGCCTAGTATGAAAGAAGACCCAGGTTTGATCCCTTGGTACCAAATACATAGAAAAAGCCAGAAGTGGTGCTGTGGCTCAAGTGGTAGAGCTCTAGCCTTGAAAAATCCCAAGGACAGTGCTCAAGTCCTGAGTTCAAGCCCCAGGACCAGAAAAATAATCAAAAACAGAATGTAGAGGATCAATGGTTTTTCACCTCTCAGACGTTAAATTTTATGGGATTCCAACAGAAAATGTTTGAATATTTGACCCTAGACCACTGTTGGGATATCCACAGTGGTCACAGATTAGTGGTGGCTCAAAGAATTGGAGGTGTCCTACAGATCTGAGTCAGAGGTATAGCCACTTCCTAAAGCAGTCCCTATATGGTCTGGGATCCAAAAAGCTGCAGGACCCTGAGGCATTACCATGGACAAAAGCCTTTGGGGGAACTGTAGCAGATAACTCAGCTGAGTTATCCAGCTAGGTACTGAATAGAGAAAGGTTAGGGTTGCCATTTTCAAGAAGAAAGTTATGAAAGTGCTCTCTGGCCCTATACCTGTGGCTCCATTTATTCTACAGCCACCCATAAGAATGGGAATTCCATATTTCCCCTTCCAAAATATGACAACAGTAGTGATTATTTAGTACAGACTAGAAAAGTTCTGCTATTCCTTGGCCTTTCCAGGATTATCTCTGAACTTCCTGGTAAATGTCTATGTGCTTACATAGTTGGCCCCTGAGTCCTAAAATAACAAGACAGAATATAAGATGACGCAGACACACGGTGTCTCTTTCTGACCTACCTCCTTTACTCAGCCTCTGTCTGAAATGTCAGACTCAGATCCGCAGGGAACGAAATCCTGAGGAAATGGGGTCAGAGCTGAAGGAGCAGAACAGCCGGAGAGGGAATGGGAAGGAAGGTTGAGGGAATGAATGAGGTTATGGGAACAGAGTAGGGAGGGGGGTTCCTATCCCTTAGTAGTTCTTCCCATTCTGGTAGCCTCCCTCCTCCTGTTACTCCCCTTCCCTCCTATTCCCAGGGTAACCAACTGGCCTGGATTTTGACCTTCCATATTTCATTTCTTATGTGTCCCACTACATTATGTCTTCTTTGTTAGCCTCTCACCCTCTCCACTTGGACTAGATGATATTCACTCCTTAATTCTCCTTTTGCTCTAGGTGAGAATCCACATTTCTTGTTAAAAGGCAGTTGTTTTTTTTTTTTTTTGCCGGCCCTGGGCCTTGGGCTCAGGGCCTGAGCACTGTCCTTGGGCTTTCTCAAGGCTAGAATTCTACCACTTGAGTCACAGCACCACTTCTGGCTTTTTTTCTATGCATGTGGTACTGAGGAATTGAACCCAGGTCTTTGCACATGCTAGGCAAGCACTCTACCACTAGGCCAAACTCCCGGCCCCATAAATGGCAGTTTTTAAAAAGACTTTCCTCATTCAAAACAACACATAGAAATTTTCAAACATGCAAAAAGTAAATGCAAGATCAAAGATCTTAAAATTCTAGAATATCAGACCTAATGACACTCCATAAAAAAGTACAACTTATATTTGTTTAAGGCCGGGAGTTTGGCCTAGTGGTAGAGTGCTTGTCTAGCATGCATGAAGACCCAGGTTCGATTCCTTGGTACCACATACATTGCAAAAAGCCAGAAGTGGTGTTGTGGCTCAAGTGGTAGAGCCCTAGCCTTGAGAAAATCCAGGGACAGTGCTCAGGCCCTGAGCCCAAGCCCAGGACTGGAAAAAAAAAAATAAGTAGCCAGGTGCTGGTGGCTCATGCCTGTAATCCTAACTACTTAGAAGGCTGAGGTCTGAGGATTGCTGTTCCAAGCCAGCCTATGGCATTCTAATTTCCAGTTAAGCATGAGAAAGCCAGAAGTGAAGCTGTGGCTCAAATGGTAGAGTACTAGCCTTGAGCAGAAAAGCTCAAGGACAGAGTCCAAGCCCCTAAGTTCAAGTCCCAGAACCAGCACTAAAACATAGAAAGAAAGAAAGAAAGAAAGAAAGTAGAACAGGCAGTAGAGATTGAATGTGAATCAAACCTCTCATGTTCAAACTTCAGTTAAGGGAAGAATGTGCTAAGGGCCCCTCAACAAAACAGAGGCAGAATAAGGGACCAGGTCTCATGCATTATGTTATTTGTGATTAGCTAAAATATAAACAACTTCTATTACCTATAAGGAGGAACAGAATACTAATACATGCTACAACATGAATGAAACTTAAAAATATGATGCCAAGGGCTGGGAGTTTGACCTAGTGGTAGAGTGCTTGCCTAGCATGCACGAAGACCCAGGTTCGATTCCTTGGTACCACATACGTAGAAAAAAGCCGGAAGTGGTGCTGAGGCTCAAGTGGTAGAGTGCTAGCCTTGAGAAGTCCAAGGACAGTGCTCAGGCCCTGAGCCCAAGCCTAGGACTGGCAAAAAAAAAAAAAATATTTGATGCCAAGCAATGCGCAGTGGCTCACACCTGTAATCCTAGAAACTCAGGAGGCTGAGATGTGAAGATCATGGTTCAAAGCCAGCCCTAACACTAAAAAAGTGAGGCTCTTATCTCCAATTAATCACTAGAAAATGAGAAGTGGGGCTGTGACTCAAGGGGTATGGTGGTAGACTTGAGCTGAAGAGCTCAGGAACAATGCCCAGGCCCAGAGTTGAAGCTCCAGGACCAACAAAAGGAAAAAAGAAAAGAAAAATAGATAAGCTTTCTAAGAGTAACAGGTGTGTTTTGGTCATCACTGTACAAATTAACACTGGGCCCCGCATGAAGGAGGTACTTCACAGGAAAATGTGGCATGTGATTTATGGTACTTTTAGGATCCAGCTGGTTTCCAGTGAAGCACTTTGAGGGAAACAGTTTGCTGCCTTCTCTCCATGTCCAACTTTCCCAGGCACTCCTACCCCAGAGAGAAAATTCTTTGGAGGGGAGATGTTGATTCAGTACATTACCAGTAGACTTTGTGTAAATCGACAGACCTATTTTCTTTACTACTCCTCTACAGTCTTCTTCACTCAATTGTTCCCACTTCCTTCAAGTTTGCCCAAAAAATGCAATTGCAGCTAGATACCAGTGATACTCAGAAGGCTGGGACATTAAGATTATGGTTCAAAGCTCATCTGGGAGACTCTTATCTCCAATTAACCAGCAAAAGATCAGAAATGGAGGGGTGGCTCAAGTAGTAGAATACCAGCCTTAAGTGAAAAAAGCTAAGCATGAGTTAAACCTTAGTGATGGCACGAATACATGTTATTATTATTATTACTACTCATTTTTCTTTTTTTTGGAACATTGTAAATGAGATTTCTCTTCTTCCTGAAACTCCATCTTCTACACCATAGATTCAATTTCCAGTTGATATATCCTCCATCAGACACTAATTCTTTGCTCAGGACTGTGGTGGTTTGTAGTTCATTATTTCACACATTTTGTAAGAAGCTTTGTAATTTCTTCTGAGCCATTTCATATATTTTTGTCCTTTTTCCAGAATTCTGAGCAAACGGACCCATGAGTTCTGGTATCTCTTGTCAGCACTGAGTGCAAGCCACTCAGCTAGCAATGTTGAGTTGATGTTGGTAAGTTAAATATCTGGCTGTTATTCCAATTCATATTTCTGATCCCTCTTGAAACTTGAGGCTAGAAGCTCTACATACTTAAAGTTCTAAGGACTCCAGGATTTTTGGAGGCATGGTTATTGTTGTTGCTGTTTCTGCTGGTCCTAGGGCTTGAACTTCAGTCCTGGGTACTGTCTCTGAGCTTTTGTGCTCAAGGCTTGCACTCTAGCACTTGAGCCACAACTTCACTTCCAGCTTTTTGGTGTTTAAGTGGAGATAAGAGTCTCATGGTCTTACCTGCCTGGGCTGGCTTTGAACTGTGATACTCGGAGCTTAGCCTCCTGAGTAGCTGGGATTATAGGCATGAGTCACTGCTGCCTCGTGGTGTCATGAGGCTGCTACTTTGTCTTTATTCTTTGGCGCATGCTAGGCAAGGGCTCTTCCTTTGGGCTGCAGCTCCAGCCCTTCTTCTTCTCCTCTTTTTCTTTTGGTGCCAGTCCTGGGGCTTGAACTCAGGGCCTGTGCACTGTCCTTGGGCTTACTCAAGGCACTCTACCACTAGTCAAATTCCCAGCCCCCAGCCCTTCTTCTTTTGCCAATAATCATTTTGGAGTTCCTCTTTAAGGCAAAGAATAGGAAACAGGTCATGGGGGTCTGTGCAAGTGAGGGGCTCTGACTTTACATTTCATTCCACCTTTGCCATTCTGCCTCTGATTGATGGAATGGAGAGTATTCATATTCTGGCCAATTCTTCAGCCCTGACTGAATTAGGTGTCTATTCCTGGCTTTTCCTGTCAATTTCCTGTCCCCAACATATCCATTCCATAAGATGGCTCTGGCTCAACAAAATGACCTTGATAGCCAAGTTTTCTGTCTAATGAAAAAGCTGAAGGACAGGATTGACTTTCCTCCTGTTTAGCAACTTGGTAGCACTTTCTTTCAGAGCAGGTGGTTTTCCTTGCTGTGCATGGCTCAGGATGAAGGACTTACAGCCAGTTCCAGAAGCCCTGATGACTCAGTGCCTCAAGGAGTTGTGTGATGCCTCAGATGACTCTGGAATGTTCCAGTACATTCCACCAGTGGCCTCTGTGACCCCCAGCTTCCATTCAACTTTGGCAAAAGCTGGGTAGTTTACAAAGTAGTTTGTATTCTGCTGGGGTAGGAAGCAGCTTGGCCCTGCTTCTTCCCTGTCACTCTGATAATATCACATAAGCTGGCACCTTTCCTAGAAGTCCCACCCCAAAAGTTCCATCTAGTTCTCTAGCCTCCTGAGAGTTGGCCTAGAATGCTGAGTCAGAGTATAGATACCAACTCAGTTGATTCAGAATTCTTCCTAAGTAGATGGGATGCTCTGGAATTCCCACACCAATGATGGCTTGACATTCTAGAGAAAGCCCAAGAAGCCTTTTCACCTATGCAACAATAACACCGAGAAGGAAGTGACATAATCACACTATGACATGTGTCTCTACTATCCAGAATAGAAGGAAACATCCACTTGTTGGGAGCACATATTCTCATGTAACCACTAGCTTCATGGCCATGTGACACAGTAGGCATCATATCACAGGTGAGGAACTTGAGCCACAGCTAGGTTAGGAAACATGTTGAAAGTTATATAGTAGAAGCAGCAGCTCCACATGTAACCAGACTGTGTGAATAATCACTACTGCAGGGTTCAGCTTACTGGATCAGAGGGAAGACCAGTCATGTTATACCCTGTTTCCCCAGATATAAACTCTCAAGAACTTGATTATGTTACTATTAGTCAGAAATTATAGAGATGTTTGATGGGATCTAGCTCCAGGAATGGAAGTTAGACTTTGTCATTAAAGCATTGTGTCTGTGTCTATTGGCTGGACTAGGGCCCAAAAGGGTAGGGAACTCCCATTAAGGAGAGGCCATAAAGGACCAAAGAGGGTGGCAGAGCAGCACTGCCCTTTAAGAAAATCTGCTAGAGTGAGGGAGGCAAAACGCTTTAGTCAGTAGTGTTCTAGGGCAAGTAAAAGAGCTCTTTGTGGGGTCAAAAAGAGAAGCCACCAGAGGAGTCCTTAGAGGAGACTTGGTAGAAAAGGATGAAAGAAAAGGTAAGAACCTATCCAGGCCTAAAAACATGTTTTAATTTTGAAGTGATCAACAAATCAAAAGAGAAAAAGCTTCACCCTCTTGACTTTGTTTCCCCACTCTCCAGTGTCAGAAAATACTGGCTACATTGCCTGCCCAGCCTGCCAGAACACTGCTGGGTAACAACTAGCTTCTGTGCCTGGTATATAAGTGACGGGCATCCCTGCCTGCTGCCCTTTCTCCTTTTTTCTCCATGCTTAATTTTATGCTTCTATCAGGGTGCCTCAGAGTAGTGGTAAGGAAGGGTAAGGGTGGAAGGCAAAAGGAGACTAGGTTTCATGAAACATCAGCAAGCTATTGACCAGAGCAAGGTACCTATTTTCTTGACACCTGTGCCTTCAGGCCATCTTTGGGGCAGGATGCTGCCTTTACCCTTCCTGGAGCCCAAGACTCTGATAATATCTTGTATGAAACCAGTGGAACTAGCTGAAATAAGGCTCACAGGCATTGCTTCAAGTCTTCAAGTTTTTCTTTAATCACCACACTGTTATGAGAGGGAAGAAATAAGGTGAGTGGCTCAGTAGCTGCTGGTTTTAGAGGATTTACTTTTTTAATGTACAAGAATTCTTTTGAACTCTCCATGGCTTCCAGAAAAACTATTTGAAATGTCCCTTCTTATGAGGCCAGCAGGTTAAGTGCCAGGATGAAGGCTAAATGCCAGGGATGCTGGTTGCATGGATTCTTGGGAGCAAGGCTAATGGTCTCCCTGCTGTGGACTAAGGAATACCAGGCCCAAACATTGGTTGCCCTGAGAGATCCAGCCACTTTTACTTCTGATTGAAGAACACCACCTTCTGGGATTTTTCCTTCTATGGTGGGAAACAGAATAGAATATATACTGCAAGGATCAAGAAGACCTGTACCTGAGTATGGAAAGCAAGGAAGGAACTCACTGTCTCGGGGAGAGAGTGAGACCAGTCTGTGATTTACAGTTTGAATTTTGTCCCTCCTGGTAGAAAAAAGACGCATTTTGTGAGAGCTGCATGGTAATTGCCCTTCATAAGGAAGAGCTCAAAAGGTCAAGGGATGAGCCTTGAATAGCCTTAATGTCCCTGAAACAGTCCATTGTGTGGCCATTGTCTAGACATGTAAAAGGAACTCTCCTTGACCCTATTCATACTTTTCTTTTGCCTCTGCAGTGTCCCTAGTGAATAACTGGATACTACCTTATCCCTAGATCTAAGTCTGTCTCCTTTAATTTTCTTTTCTTTTTCTCTCTGTCCTCTCCTCCCCCATTGTGTACGTGTGTGTGTGTGTGTGTGTGTGTGCGCGCGCGCGCGCACGTGCACACGTGCGCGCACATTCCGTGTTGGTCCTGAGGCTTGAATCATGAGGCCTGGATGCTAACTCTGAGCTTTTGCACTCAAGACTAGCACTCTATCATATGGAGTCACAGCTCTACTTCTGGCTTTTTGGTAGTTCATTGGAGATAAGACTCTCACAGACTTTCCTGCCTAGGTTGGCTTTGAACAGTGATCCTGAGATTCTAGTGTGCTGAATTCTAATAGCTAGAATTACAGCTATGAGCTGCAAGCACTTGACTTAAATTTCAACAGCTAAATACTTCATGCACATCTCTTGAGCCCTTACTATGCGACAGGCATCATGCTAGGTTTGAGAAATATGCAGATAATAAAAGTCCCCTCTCTGGGGAATCCACAGTCTGGTTTCCTAGCAATGATATTTGGGATATGGCAAACTACTTCAAATCTTTCCTTTATATGTCATGTGCATGGATCATAACTTCAACCTTCATTTTTCCAGTCTTTTGCATTTTGTTTCATATAGCAACTTCCACTTTAACCAATTTGGATGATCGTCCTTTTTTTTTTTTTTTTTGCCAGTCCTGGGCTTGAGCTCAGGGCCTGAGCACTGTCTTTGGACTTTGTCAAGGCCAGAGCTCTACCATTTGAGCCTCAGCACCACTTCCAGCTTTTTTTTCTATGTATGTGGTACCGAGGAATCAAACCTGGGTCTTTGTGTATGATAGGCAAGCATTCTACCACTAGGCCAAACTCCTGGCCCAAGTCCTTGAGTTTTTAAATTAAGGTTGGCATTCCATCACTTGAGCCATAGCTCCACTTCTTTTTTGTTTGTTTGATATGTCTTTCTTGGCAAGAATAACCCGCTAAGGAATATTGGCACTAAATTTCACATGCGAATACTCTATAAATGTGTGGATATATTGATCTCTTTTATTTGCATACTCATCATTTATAGACTCAGTAGTTACTGAATACCTACTAAGTGCCACATACTGCTAGATGCTAGGAATGTAATGGTTAAGTAGTATGAACACTGTTCTTACTATTTACCATATTGAAGTATGGCAAACAATACAAATATCTCACTATAAATGGAGAAAAGTGCACTATGCCATCAGGGTACACGTGGGGACTCTAAAGGCTCAGAGAAGCTTTCCCAAGGCAAACAACATTTTAGCTGAGATCCGAAAGGTGAACAGAAGTAGGCAAAGCAGGGGCCCGGAGTTTGGCCTAGTGGTAGAGTGCTTGTCTAGCATACACCGAAACCAGGATATGATTCCTTGGTACCATACACATAGAAAAGGCTGGAAATGGTGCTGTGGCTCAAGTGGCAGAGCTCTAGCCTTGAGAAAGCTCAAGTTTAGGCCCTGAGTTCAAGCCCTGGGACTGACAGCAACAACAAAAATCTGTCCAGAAGTGGAAGTGGCTTTTTCCCAAGTTACCAGTGTTACTTATACTTGTCTTAAAGGAGCAGTACCGAGTCTAAGCTGTTAGCAACTTTCCTAGTACCCTAAAAAGATGGGGCTATATCTGGCTGGCACTAATGGACCAGATCCAGCTTACAGCTCTCAGGAAAGTGACAGCCTCTTCCAGGGTAGACAGAAGCAGGGTGGAGGAGGGTGGGTGGAGTACTTTTGCCAGAACTATCAGCCTCACAATGACGTTTGGAACAGCCCCAAGACTATAGGCCTTGTTGCTGGATAACTTTATCATGTGCACCCTCCACTTTACCTCCTTACCCTGCCTTCCCTCCTCCAGCAGCTATATTCCCCATCTAATCCAGAGAAGCTCTCTAGACAAGAACTTGAGTGAGTTAAGGGGACTCATCTATTGGGAATCATGTATATATACATATATCAATAGTTTTCCAGGTTCTAATGGAAGCCATGGGCGGGGGGGGGGGGGAGGCGTGTTTAAAATGGCTGAATTTATGTTGAGCCTTTCCTTTTATCCTAGATAAATCTTTGGAGGATGTGGCTTGGTATAGTGACATCTGCTGGCAAGGCTTGGCAGGTAATAAAATGACCAGATGCCCACTCATCCTTATGGAATTTCCATACTAGCAAATCAAATAAAAAAAAATTCTTAACACTTGAGATTATGCTAGAGTCAATATAATGTCAGATAGTTCCTGAACAACTAAGAGAAAGGCTAAGAAGTTCAAGGTTGCATATTTGAGCTATGTATAAACTACTCTGTATTAAGTACAGAAAATGTTTTTACCTAGCTGTAGCTTATATCTCTCACATTGGCCAGTTGGTTGAATGGCGGAATATTTTTCAATCTACTGTGGTTAGCTTGGGACACAGTTTTTCCAGGTCATCAGGCAAATGGTGTCTACAAAATCACTTTCACAGTTGTCATAGTGGGTGAGAGAAACCTTGGCTTTTAAAGTAGCCTCTCAACACCTTTTCCTTTTTTATTACTGTTTATTTAGAGTTTTCATTGTGATATATCATACACATATATAATGTACTTTGATAAAACTTACTCTATTGTTTTTTCTTATTTCTTTCCCTCCTTTTTAAAACAACTTTTTTTTTGGTCATGGAGCTTGAACTCTTGACCTGGGTACCACCCCTAAGCTCTTCAGCTCGAGGCTAGTACTATACCACTTGAGTCACAATGCCACTTCTGGTTTTCTGGTGGTTAATTAGAGATAAGAGTTTCATTCCTGGGCTGGCTTTGAACTTTGATCCTCAGATCTCAGCTTTCTATGTAGCTAGGATTACAGGTGTGAGCCACTGGTGCCCAGCATTATTTAAGGGGTCTCATTATTCCATTTTCATATATGCATCTAGATTAAATTCCAGGTGAGATAGTGCATAACCAACCATAGGCAAGCTTTTTTTTTTTTTTTTTTCAGTACTGGGGTTTAACTCGGGACCATGGGCTGACCAGGTAGGTGCTCTACCATTTGAGCCACACTTCTAGCTCTCAATATTTCACTAAGATCAGCGGTAACCTGCCTCACTGCTGTCCTCTACATCAGCTATGCAGACTGTTCTCAACCTCAGTGTCTCTCAACAACAAAAAATATACTTGGCAGTTTACCACTAGTGTAATTGGAAGGTCAACAGGAAAGAGGGAGCCAGTTGTGGGTGTCTTAAACCTGTAATCTTAGCTACTCAGGCGGATGAGATCTGAGGATCACAGTTCAAAGCCAGCTTGGACACTAAAAAAGTCCATGAGACTCTCTAATTAACCACCAGAAAACCAGAAGTGGTGCTGTGGCCCAAGGGATAGGGCATGGACTTGAGCTGAAGAGCTCAGGAACAATGCCCAGGCACAGAGTTCAAGCCCATGACTGACCAAAAAAAAGGTAAAAAAATAGTATTACTACACTGGGTTAGTGATCTTTGAAGAGGTGGAAGGGGCTGAGGATGGTAAAAGTCATGCTCTTCTAAGGCCTTCTACATATACCTGGTCCTAAACTGACAGAAGGCACATGGGAGCTTATGCAGTGTACATGCAGCTCCCAGCTCAATATCTAGCCAATATCAGATGCTCAGTAAATATTTAGTTAAGAGAATAAACAAAAATGCCTTCAATATAAAGTATCAACCCATGGTTTTTGGGTACATGCCATTCTTGGAAGTAAGGAAGAATTTGGTTTTACTGAAATTAAAATATGAAGGCCCATCCATAATGGCAATTCCCTAGTCTTCTTGGTAAGTAAACTTGAGCTTGGAGAACCCAGGGAGAGACAGTCTGTTAAGGAAAACCCAATTATACTGAGGAACATATGTTGCCCTGAGGCCTCTGCTGCCATAACAACATCATGTAACTATAACTACAGCCCCGAGGGCTCTGGCCCTGTCAAATATGGAAAAGGATGTCTTCATCCTAAAACAGCTTTGTGCTCAGACTGACTCCCCTAGAGGGCTTGGATCAGGGAAGCAGATAAGTGGAGGAAAAGGGGAGATGAAGGGTAGGGGTGGGAAAACTATTGAAATAGGATAGTGAATTTTCAAAAAGCAATTTTCAAAATGTGGTTATTTGATTGTTTAGCTTTGGTGGTTATTTATAGGCACAGGAACCCGCTGGGATTTGTCCAGTAATTTCCCCCCCAGGGCCGCCAGAGGTAGGGGCTAAGGTGATTCCACAGCCATATTAACAAATGGTCAGACAGTAAGAGGAACTCCTGGCTATCTCCTATAAGAAAAGAGAAAGAGCCCATTAGGGATTGTTCAAACTTCAGTTTTAAGGTGTAACAAATGAAAAGTTTTTAATATTCCAGCCTGTATTACAACCTTTGATACTGTCCCAAAGGGACAGTCCAGGGGCTTGAACTCAGGACCTGAGCGTTGTCCTTGGGCTTTCTCAAAGCTAGAACTCTACCACTTGAGCCACAGCACCACTTCTGGCTTTTTCTATGTATGGGGTACTGAGGAATGGAACGGTGGTCTTCGGTGCATGTTAGGCAAGTATTTTACTACTGGTAAAACTCCGAGACCTTTTGAAAAGGTCTAGCCAGGCATGGTGGCTCACACCTATTATCCTAGCACCTCAGGAGGCTAAAACCTGAGGATCATGGTTCGAAGCCAGCCTGGGCAGTAAAGTCCATGAGATTCTAATCTCCAATTATCCACCAAAAGATAGAAGTGGAGGTGTTGCTTGTGGGAAAGAGCTCTTGAGTGAAAAGGCTAAAGGACAGTGCCTAGGCCTAGAGTTTAAGCCCCAATATTGACACAAACAAAAAGGGATCTAAGCAGGCTTACCTCACAAAGACAGTTTATCTGCACACAAAGTAAATGTCCTTAACTCTGCCTAGGCTCATAACTGGGCCAGAAAAATCTTAAAGGATTTAATTCCCCAGTACTGGCTGTGGCAGGGGGGTAGGGGCAATTAAAAGGAAGGCTTAGAGAAAAGAGGATGGCTGAATCCTTGTCTTTCCTGAAGCAACATTTTGCAGGATGAGATCAGGAACATTAAAGTTAGTGACACTCCATTTACTGAAACAAGCAATGATCATGTACACTTGCACTTGAAGTGTGACACCTATCATTTTACTGCTGAGAGAATATTTTAAAGGAAATTGAGGAATCTTTTTTGTGTGTGTGTGAGGGGTCATAGGGCTTGCATTCAGTGCTGTCCCTTGTTTGCTCAAGGCTAGCACTCTATCACTTAGAGCCACAACTCTTCCAGTTTTTGAGTGGTTATTTGGAGATAAGAGTAACGCTGGGACTTTTCTGCTTGAGCTGGCTTTGAACTCAGATCCTTAGATCTCAGTCTCCTGAATAGCTAGGATTACAGATGTGCATTGCACCACTGGTTACTGGCTAATCTTCCCTTTTTTTTTTTTTTAGTCGGTCGTGGGGCTTGAACTCTGCGCCTGGGCACTGTCCCTGAGCTCTTTAGCTCAAGGCTACTTCCCTACCTTGAGCCATGGCACCACTTCCACTGGCTAATCTTTTAGGCAGCTTACAAACATAAAGAGATAATGACACAGTCACAAGTAAGAAAATATACAAGGGCACACACAAAAAGATTGACATTACTAACAGGGCCAATTTCAGTTCTTCCCTAAGGGTATTTATTACAACAGCATTACAACTCCTGCTTCTAAATTCTGACACTCTCATCATTCCCCTAACTGCTTCTGAAAGAGATCTCTAAAATACAAGTTTGATGATGGGTTTGCACTGCTTTAAGTGTCTGCTTCAGAAACTGTCCACAATCAGTTTCTCAGGGACAGTTCTTAGGCCATGAGTTCACGCCCCAGGACCTACATTCATACACACACACACACAGAAACACACAATGTTTGTTTTTTTACTAGTCAGGAAGCCCAAACATCCAAAGGTTATTTCAGGATCACAACAGTAAGTCCAAATAAAAGCATATTGTGAAACTAAATGCATAAGTTCTGAAGGGATACAAAGAAAGAAACCTAAACTTCAATTAGGTTCTTATGTGCAGTTAAACTCAAGTATATTATTCAAAACTATTTATAGTAAGCACCAAACGCTAAGCACTAAATAATAAAAGCTGCTCATGTCAACAATGGCCCAGGAGATCCCCAAGGACAGTGCTGGCTAAAGGTCTGGAACTAAGTTTTTCCTAGAGCCATCAATCAGCTTATCTTCTGCTGCTTTGTTCTTTAAGTTCCAGAATCCTAACTTAGTAACTGTGCTTGCCTGGATTCCACCCAGCTGCTCTTGGTCGAGCCTAGATTTTTTTCTCAAGGCTTTTCCTCCAGGGAGGTTCAATCTTTTAGTGCCAGGTCTCCACGTCCCAGCCTTTTTTCAGGACTTTTCTTCCCAGCTTAATAGCCTAGACCAACTAACTTCTCGTTGGTAGGCATCCGCATGCTTTAAATACTCATTGTGCTTGGGGATTAAACTTCACACATACACACTCCTTCGTCTTTCTCTGCCCCCAACTCTTGATTTAGCCCATCTGGATTCCAGAGATCATTTTGAATAAATGTGATTAAGCGATCCTATGACAGTAGTACTGTACCCTCATAGAGGGTACCTCTGCGCGGCCACCTAGTGCCATCCAATTTTAAAAAGCAGGGCCAAATGGTGGACGCTCACACCACACCACCCTGGAAATTCTTAGGAACTACAGCTTTTGGAACACGGCTCTGCACCATCTTGCAGGGTGGACGACTGCCTGACTTGCTGTTCGCTTCCTCATGATGGCCGCCACCCACTTTCGTTCTTTATAATCCCCATCTCCACCCCACCACCCCTATTGGGACAGGCTCGTCAAATACAGTTTCTCGTGCAAAAAATGTCACCTCACAATGTCAAGTTTATAAGCGATACCCGGAGACACATCCCTCAGCCAACTAGGCAACGAAAAGGTTAAACGCTCCGCAGCCTGACGGATCCTGGGAGTTTCCTACCTCCACGGCCCAAATTAAAACGACCAGGAAGGAACGTTGTGCCCAAGGTAAAGATGAAGCCCGTTAACTTCACCAGGTTTCAGCCCCGAACAAAAATGGCCACCCACGCGCTCCCCAAGGCTGCCACTCGCCTAACTAAAGCTGGCTGGTCGGAGGGCCCGCTCCAGGCGGCGACGCCTGCCCGATTCCAAAATGGCGCCCGCCGACCTCACTAAAAGGAATTGACCTCCCGACATCCTCTTTGGCCCCTCCACGTCAAGTGACGCGACCCCAACCGGAAGTGAGGGAAAGAGCGCCTCAGCCCGCGGCGCCTGCGCAGAAGGCTTTAGACGCTGAGAGGCAGGAGGCACTTGGGATCGTCCGCAAGATTGGAACTGTTACAGAGGCCGCCACGGAGCCCGCCGGAGCCACCGTTCCTTCTGCTGCTGCCGCCGCTGCCCGAATCGGAAGCGTCGGGTCGCAGCCGCCGGCAATGCCGAGAAGGAAGGTAAAAAATGGTAGAAGAAGGGATGGCGGGTTTCCGAGGTTAGTCGGCTGAGTAACCTGACGCACTTAGCCACGCCTCGAAGTTGTTGGGTTCTAACTTCCCGCGCCCCTGAACCTCACTTAGCCACCCTCTCTTCTCTCGGTACCCGTCAGAAAAAAATGTGGGCCCGACTCTGGCCTCGGCCTACGCTTGCAACTATTCCCGCCCTCGGCTTGCCCGGATCGGAGGCGTTCTCACTGTTCATTGGTCGCGGTCACGTCTTGGAGCGTATTGATTGGCTAATGACGCCGCCTATTTGGGCTCAACCGTCACCTCCCCGCGTGCGGGGGGCGGTGCCTGGACCCGGCCCGATCTCTCTGTGACTGGCTGAAGAGAGCCGTCCGTCTTCTTCTGATTGGCGGTCTTCCTCAGTCTGTCCCGTGGCAGGGGGCGAGGTTGAGCGGGGCCTTGATTGGGTGGTTCTTGGCCCCGCCCTTCGGGATGCTGATAGGTGCTTGAGGCCGTTCTTGGGAGCCAGCCTTCCCTTCCCCGGTGAGGAGCACAACAAAGCCGAGGTCCCGGTGGGGGAAAACCAGTTCCCCCTCTCGAGGGATCCCATTCTGATCTGACGGCCGTTTAAACCCTTCGTCCTCCATGATTTGCCCAGTTTGACAGTGTCTTAGAATAAAAATTAAAAAACAACAAAAAAGAACCCCACACAAACTAGACAAGTTTTGTGAGGCCCTTTTCCACGTAGAAGCCCGGCAGCTGCGGTGGCAGAGCCTACACTCTTAGAGAACAAATGTTATGCAAATCAACAAATGTCTATCGGCTTCTTTACAAAGCGCCGGTTGCTGGGGGATTCAGAAATTAGGCATAACCCTGGCTTTTAGGGATATCACAAACTAATGAGAAAAGCAGACATATAAATAACCTTGCCAGGATGCGGTGAATCCTCCACTTGGAGACGTATTATAGTGTTATAGTAGGGAAAGTAATTTAAGTTTATTCTGGAGAGAGACTGGAAGTAGGTTGGTGGAAGCCAGAATGGAGGCGAGTTCCAGTGTCAAGCCAGGTCAGAGGTCATGTATTCACCTAGCTGGGCAGTTGGATCAGAAGGCCTTTAAGAATCCCTTTGATGCCGGTGATTTTCTGTGACTTTGTATCTGTGATCTTACTCATATCTGGGTATATCGACTGTCATATATTGTACTTTTCTGTGAAAACTCTTCTCTTCATACAGACCTTCCAAGTTAAATACTTGTGTTTTTAATGTCTTCTATGATGGTCAAAGTTGGGTCTCCTGAGTACCTAAGATTATAGGCATGAGCCACCTGCATCCAACTGGAGTTCATTTCCTGTGACTATTATTTTATATGATCAGAGGCACAGAGAGAGACATTGCACATATGTGTTCCTCTTCTTAGAGTGTCCTCCTTTGGTGTCACAGTGTGAATGCCTAGATGTAGTGTTTTTAGCAAATACTTTTCCTTTGCATTATAGCAAAGGACATAGCATTAAATGCTCAATTGTAAAAGTATTCTTTATGGCTGATCACTACTCAGGAAGCTAACTGGCAATTATTGATTGAAATGTGATTATTTTGGTTGCCAGTGATTTCTTAGTATTGCCTGACTCTTTTAAAAAATTACTTTGGGTATTCTTGTAGAGAAACTTTAAGCATGGTTGACATAAAAGAGTTTGAGGGGGCTCAAGGTGTAGCTTAAGACAGGAGAAATCTGCCTGATCAAGCACAAAAAAAAAAAAAAAAAGCCCTGAGGACCAGGAGTTTTGCCTATTGGTAGAGTGCTTGCCTAGCATGCACAAAGACCAGGGTTCAATTCCTTGGTACCACATACCTAGAAAAAAAGCTGGAAGTGGTGCTGTGACTCAAGTGGTAGAGCACTAGCCTTGAGAAAGCCCAAGGACAGTGCCCAGGCCCTGATTTCAAGGCCCAGGACTGGGGGAAAAAAGCCCTGAATCTAAACTCTCCTACTCTAGAAAAGAATTATTATGATATGTTGAACGATACTTTTCTTAACAAAAACAACAACCTGGGGACTTTGTTCTTTTTTGCTATTATTGTTTTGTGGGGGAGGGAGGAGTGCTTTTATTCAGTTTTGGTACTGAGCTCCAAATGGAGTTGCTTGTGGGGTCTTTTGTCTTGAACTTGGTTTCCAGAATCATTTGATTTAATTCCAGTACTAATACAAACTGAGAATAAATGTTCCTGTGCTAATGTCTGAATCTGTGGTGTTACAGAGGAATGCAGGCAGTAGTTCAGATGGAACCGAAGATTCCGATTTTTCTACAGATCTGGAGCACACAGACAGTTCAGAGAGTGATGGTACATCCCGCAGATCTGCTCGAGTCACCCGCTCCTCAGCTAGGTTAAGCCAGAGTTCTCAAGGTAAAAATATTTTTCTTTACTACTCCCAGCAGATTCATTGATTGTCATATTATGCTAGCTAATATTCAAATTGGTCTCTAGGTGCCATAATGTAACAAATTAAAGGACAAATACAGGCCAGGTATTAAAAATGCTTGTCAGATATAGTTCCAATTTAAGACCCTCCCCCTTTTTTCATGATTCTTACTATTTAAAATGGAAATATTGATAGGCCTAGTGGCTCATGCCTCTAATCCTAGCTACTCAGGAGGCTGAGATCTGAGGATCAAGGTTCAAAGCCACCCTCAGGGACAAAAGGACCTGAGACTCTTATCTCAAATTAATCTCTAGAAAAAGGGAAGTGAGGCTTAGCTCAAAGGAAGGGCAGTAGCCTTGAGCTGAACAGCTCAGGGACAGTGCCCAGGCTGAGTTCAAGTCCCATGACCCACTAAAAACAAAAGAAAGAAAGAAAAGAAAAGGAAGTATTATTGCATTACTGTTAAGATGGTTTAGCAGTTCAAATAGTCTCTTATAACTAGTTCTAGAACATTATTAGCAACACATTAGATATAACAAGTTAGATATAACAAGTTGGACTAAAATCTCAGTGTATAGGTATCCCAAATTTTGTATAGGTATCCCAAATTTTGTTTTGGTAAGAAACAGAATCTCAGGATTGGATTTAAAGATTTTCTTCATATATTTAGCCATCTGGGCTTTGATTTGAAAGTTACCCTTGAAGTTTGGACTCATGGCTCCTCCTTTCCCAGGGGAAGAAAGCAAATTCAGTTAATACATATGAAGCTTCCATAATAGATTAAAGGGAAAATTATAATGTGCTCTGAGCTCTTGGATAGCGTTGATTTGCTTATAAGAGAGAAAAAGTTTTTAAAGCAAGAAAGTTGGAGTGTTTCTTAATAACTTCCTTATTAGGATTTCAACCAAAGTGTAACTGTTTTCTCTTGATTTTTCAACCCAAGGGTCCCTTACACCTCCCCCTCTGCCATGAGACTCAATAAATGGCTACTATAATTTAAGCATTATGCTATATGCTGGCCTAGATACTCTGACAAGAAAATCATAGCTCATGCCCTTACAGAGCTCACAATTTAGTGAGTTGTTAAACGGGTAAGGCTCTTAAAAAAGGGTGAGAGATTGGCTTAGACTACTGTGGAAACCCAGGTGTGGAGCAGCCAGTTTAGGGCAGAGTCTTTCAGAATTATCAATTAAGAATCTAGTAAGAGTTGATAAGTTGAAAGATGGGAAAATGTTACTCCATGCAGAAGGAACAGTATAAGCAAAAAATTGGTCATCGCTGGACACTTGAATATTGTGAATTTTCAAAGCAGCTAGGACATGTATGAACTGTGGATCTCTTTTTGTTTTATTTTGAGACCACAGATCTGTATAAACCTGGTACATTATTCACAGTATAGTAGCTGTAAAGCAGTCATCTAGAATGAAATGTAGACCACCTGGTGGAGATATACAAACTTATAGGCTGGCTATGTGCTAACTTTTTTTTCTGGGCAAGCACTCTACCACTAGGCCATACTCCCAGCCCAAAATGTTTTAATTTAAGCTCTGAATTTCTTTTGTTTTTCCCTTTTTAAGTGTCATCATATGGAGATGGGAAAAAAAAAAACAAAAAAAAACTGAGTGTATAAGGTATCTCCATACCAAAGAACTTAAAAAGTGATCTGGTGGTCTGGATCACATGGTAAAGCTTGCCTACTTGTGGGACGTCCTGAGTTCTACCACCGTACTGGGGGGGAGAGGGAAGAAGGAAGACGAGAACATTATAGATTTTATATGATATAAGAATAGTCAAAAATTAAAATAACCTCTTCATAAAAGAAAACAGATATTATTATAATGTTAGTAAATGTCAATGATGAGTTTGAATTGGGGAAGAAAAACAGGAGGAAGCTAATATATAAAGCTTTCTGTGGGTGGTGGGGGCATGGCCTAGTGGTAGAGTGCATACATGAAGCCCTGGGTTTAATTCCTTGGTACCACAAACCAGAAGTGGTGCTGTGGTTCAAGTGGTAGAGCATTAGCCTTGAGAAAGCCCAAAGACAGTGCCCAGGAGCCTGAGTTCTAGCCCCAGGTCTGGCAAAAACAGCAACAACAACAAAAAAAACCTTTCTGTGTACCAGGGATCATGTTACATGTTTTACATGTATTTTCTCAGGAATGTAGGCTTGGTATTTCTCTTCATTATGGATTAGGAAATCGTCTTGGTGATATTGATATGCCCCAAGAGCCACTCCACATTCAGTATCAATTATGGAACCTAAACTAGTAATAGTACACATACTATGTCTATACCTGAACTAAACTCTTACTTCTGTGACATAAATAAAACAGATATTTTAAGGGGTTTTAAAATTTTTATGAAGTACAAAGGAGGAGGAGCTACATTTTAATTTTATGAATGAGAAATAATATATATTTCTTTTTATTTTGCAATCTTTTGAAATGGGGATCAGATTCTAGTCCTGTTCGAAATTTGCAGTCATTGGGTACTGAGGAGCCTGCCTATTCTACCAGAAGAGTTACTCGTAGCCAGCAGCAGCCTACCCCAGTGACTCCAAAAAAGTACCCTCTTCGGCAGACTCGTTCATCTGGCTCTGAAACTGAGCAAGTGGTTGACTTTTCAGATAGAGGTAAGTGAGTGTTGTAAAGCTGTGTGTATATCAGTCACTTTCTTCTTAAAGAGAATTTGGGCACTGCAATGAGATGCCTAATACAGATAGAATACATGTAGACAAATGCTGCTTGATTCCAGTGGGTTTTTTTTTCCAGTCCCAGGGCTTGAACTCAGGGTTAGAGTTCTACCACTGGAGCCACAGCACCACTTCTGAATTTTTGTATGTATGCAGTACCGAGGAATCAAACCCAGGTCTTTGTGCATGCTAGGCAAACACTCTGCCACTAGGCCAAACTCCCTACCATGTTTTTTCCGTTTTTGAGGCAGTCTCACTATGTAGCTGAGACTGGTCTGGAACTTGAGATCCTCCTGTGTCTCCTGAGTGTTCAGTGTGGCCTTCAGGAATGGAGAATGTGGGGGATTCATGACCTCAAAAGCCTTAGAGCAAGAGGCATTAGAATAGTGGTTTGAAAGGTGCTTTCTAGCTAGTTGACATGGCTGGCCAATTTACTTGCACGATGTTTTTTTGTTTTTGTTTTTTAATTTGTAGCATTTGGATATGCAGAAATATCACATAAAACTTGGATTGTTTTATTTGTGGGTGTGGGGGGGTGTCATGGGGCTTGACTCAGGTGTGTGTGTGGAGGGGTGGTTGTGGTGGTGCTTGAACTTGGCCTGAGTGCTGTCCCTGAGCTCTTCAGCTCAAGGCTACCGCCCTACCCTTGAGTCAAGCCCCACTTCCTTTCTAGAAGTTAATTGGAGATAAGAGTCTCAGGTCCTTTTGTTCCCTGGCTAGCTTTGAACCTTGATCCTCAGATCTCAGCCTCCGGAGTAGCTAGGATTACAGGCGTGAACCACTACACCCAGCTCTGGTAATTTTTTAAGGACTTCTTTCCATACAGTTTGATTACTGAGGATCAGATGCTAAAGAAAAAGAAGGAGAAACTTGCTAAGTAAAACCAAGTTTAATTTTAATCAGAATTTAAATTGCACCTAAGAAATGGTATGAGTGTCTGATAAGTAGATAACAGAGAGAATCAGGAAGCTCATAAACTCTTCTGACAATAAACCTTTACATGAACCTGTTCTACCAATTGCTGTTGCTTTAGAAACTAAAAATACAGCTGATCATGATGAGTCACCACCTCGAACTCCAACTGGAAATGCACCTTCTTCTGAGTCTGACATAGACATCTCCAGTCCCAATGTGTCTCATGATGAGAGCATTGCCAAGGACATGTCCTTGAAGGACTCAGGCAGTGACCTCTCTCATCGCCCCAAGCGCCGTCGCTTTCATGAAAGCTACAATTTCAATATGAAGTGTCCTACACCAGGCTGTAACTCTCTAGGTGAGTGTGACCTTCATGACTCCATTCTGTGGTTCTTTCTTTCTCAAAATTGGGACCATCCAGAAATACTTCATGTTCTGCTGTGATCTAGTGTCTAAGATTCTCCAGTGGTTGTGTACTTAGTAACACTGAGTTGCTTTGCTTACATGAATAAAAACAATTCTGCTTCTTGGCCTATTGTGCTTAATGGTAGAAGGAAATTAACTGTTGTGAAATTGAAAGCTTTTCCAAGTGAAAAATCCTTTTTCTCAGCAAAAGCAAAAAGAAGCCCAATACCTCATGATATCTCATCATAGTTGATCCTTATGAGGACTGGTAGAAGCCATGCCAGTGGCTCAAGCCCATAATCCTAGCTCCTCAGGAGACTGAGATCTGAGGGTCTCAATTCGAGACCCATCTCAGGCAGAAAGTCTGTGTGACTCTTATCTCCATTTTACCACCAAAAAGCCAGAAGTGGAGCTGTGGCTCAAGTGGTAGAGTGCTGGTCTTGAGTGAAAAAGCTAAAGGACAGCAGTGCTAGACCCTGAATTCAATACCTAGTATCAGCACAAAAATAAAGAAATTAAATTAGACTGATAGAGTCTAAGCAAGGCAGAACAGTGACTGTATATACCAGCTACAAAGGAAATGAGAAATACTGATTTCTTATCAAGAGGCTATGCAACTGATAGAGTACATGTGAGACTGTACTCTTCTGTGACTTCAGGTTTCTGTTGTTGGTTCTGGGCCTTGAACTCAGGGCCTGGGCACTATCCCTGAGGTTTCACTCAAAACTAAGCTGCTCTACCACTTTGAGTCACAGAGCCAATTCTGGTTTTTCTGGTGGTTAACTGGAGATAAGTGTCTCAAAGATTTTCCTGCCCAGACTGGCTTTGAACCACAATCTTCAGATCTCAGCCTCCTGAGTAACTAGGATTATACGTGTGAACCACTAGCACCTGTCTAACTTCAGGTCTTAAGTCTTGTAATTTTATGTATTTAGTAAGTATAAGCAAGATAAAATACTTCTTTCGTGCCTAAAATGGACAGCCCATGCAAAAAGTTTATGAGATGCCATAACTGGCTGATAGCTGGATAAGGTGGCAGGTGCCTGTAGTCCCAGATGAATGAGATTCAAGGAACAATACTTCCAGTAAGCAAAAAATGTTTGCAAGACCCCATCTGAACAGAAAATATCAAGGCATGGTGTGGTTCATGCCTGTCACCTCAGCAGCATGGGAAGCATAAAGGATGATAGTCCAGGCTAGTCCAAGCAAAAAGTGATAAGTGATACCCTAAATAACTAGAGCACAGAAGCTTCTGGCATGGCTCAACCCTAGCTTGGCTACCCAGCAAGTGTGAAGTCCAAGTTCAAATCCCACACCTGTTAAAAAAAAAAGGCAAGGAGTATTGTCTAGTGGTAGAGTGCATACCTAGCATGCACAAAGTCCTGGGTTTGATTTCTTGATGCTACATACACAGAAAAAGCTGGAAGTGGTGCTGTGGCTCAAGTGGTAGAGCACTAGCCTTGAGAAGGACAGTGCTCAGGTCCTGAGTTCAAGCTCCAGGATGGGCAGAGAGAGAGGGAGGGAGGGAGAGGATTATTAATCTTCAGAGCTTTTGGGAAAATACTGCCAATTGATTTTTTTTTTTTTTTTTTTTGGGTGGGTCATGGGGCTTGAACTCAGCCTGGGTACTGTCCCTGAGCTCTTCAGCTTAAGGCTAGTGCTATACCCGTGAGCCAAGCCCCATTTCTCATTTTCTAGTAGTTAATTAGAGATAAGAGTGTCAGGTCCCCTTGTGCTTAGGCTGGCTTTGAACCTTGATCCTCAGATCTCAGCCTCCTGAGTAGCTAGGATTACAGGCGTGAGCCACTGCACCAGCCAACTTTTTTACTTGACACAGAGTTGCCTCAAATGTTCAATTAGTTTTTTGTTTTTTTTTTAAAGCAGTGTATGTGAATCACAATAAAATAAGAATGCCTATATCTAATAATAGCAAGTTTGTACTGAAGTTACATTATGTTTTGTTTTTGGTTCTTAAGAAATTGTAATGTATTACTTAGTGTCAGGGATGCATTCTAAGATGCAAAATACCAACCTAAATGTTACAATCTACTACAGTCCTAGGCTATTAAGGTGTGTGTGTGTAGCATAGCTTATTTATTGTTTTGTGCCTCTGGTGAATTACAAACAAGTTTGCGATTAAATTAAGTGCAGCAGTGCTGTTAAGAAAAATTTTATGAGCTTGCTACTATTGTAACATAGTATACTATTTTATTTATTTATTTTTTTTTGCCAGTCCTGGGCTTGAGCTCAGGGCCTGAGCGCTGTCCTTGGGCTTTCTCAAGACTAGAGCTCTACCACTTGAGCCTTAGCACCACTTCTGGCATTTTTCTGTGTATGTGGTACCAAGGAATCAAACCTGGGTCTTCGTGCATGCTAGGCAAGCAAGCTACCACCAGGCCAAACTCCCTGCCCAGTATACTATTTTAAACTTCTATTTTTTGGAGGAGTGGGAGGCTTTGTGCCTGTCCAGGGTCTTGAACTAAGGGTCTGGGCACTTTCCCTAAGTTTTTTCACTCAAGGCTAGTATTCTACCATGTGAGTCACAGCTACACTTCTGGCTTTCTTTCTTTCTTTTTTTTTTTTTTTTTTTTTTTTTGTTGTTGTTGTTGTTGTTGATCATGGGGCTTGAACTCTGGGCCTGGGTGCTGTCCCTGAGCCCTTCAGCTGAAGGCTACTTCCCTACCCCTGGAGCCACAGCACCACTTCTGGTTTTCTAGTGGTTAATTGAAGTTAAGCCCGGACTGGCTTTGAACTGTACTCGTCAGATCTGAGCCTCCTGAGTAGCTAGGATTACAGGTGTGAGCCACTGCTCCTAGCTTTGAGGTTCTTTTTAATAAATTAAAAGAATGCACTAAAATATAATAATGAAAGGTATAGTGTAGTAAATACGTGTGTGTAATATAGTGGTTACTATTAAGTATTGCATATTAGACATAATTATGTGTACTATGATTTTCTATGACTAGTTGAACAGTAGGTTTGTTTATATCAGCGTCACCACATAAACCCCAGCAGTACACCTTGCTACCATGTTATATTAACCAACCTTTCATATGTGAAAGTGGTCTATTGTTGATGGAAACATTGCTATATAGTACTGTATTTGGCTAGCATTGTTTTTTTTTTTTTTGCCAGTCCTGGGGCTTGGACTTGGGGCCTGGGCACTGTCTTTGAGCTTTCTCAAAGGTAGCACTCTACCCTTGGGACATAATATCACTTCTGGTTTTTTCTGTGTGTATGGTACCAAGGAATCAAATCCAGGCCTTCATGTGTGCTAGGCAGTTACTCTACCAGTAGGTCACACTTGTTGCCTCAAGAATTATATTTTGTTATTGTTGTTGTTGTTGGTTATGGGGCTTGAACCTCTGGGCTTGGGTGGGGTCCCTGAGTTCTTCAGCTTAAGGCTAGTGTTCTACCACTTGAGCCACAGCACCATGTCTACGAATTGTATTTTTAATAATACAGTTTTAGAGACCTGACTGCCTGAATATCGTAAGGATGGGTTGGGTTTTTTTGTTGTTTCTGTTTTTGTTTTTTGGTGGTTGTGGGGCTTGAACTCTTGGCCTGGGTGCTGTCCCTGAGCTCTTCCGCTCAAGGTTACTGCCTTACCTGGTGAGCCACAGCGCCATTTCCAGTTTTCTGGTGATTACCTGGAGATGAGTCTCAGACTTAGACAAGAGGCTCGCTTTAAACCTCGATCCTCAGATCTCAGCCTGCTGAGTAGATAGGACTGCAAGTATGAGCCACCACACCCGGCATAAAGATAATTTTTGTCCTTTAAATTTTGCTCTATAAATTACATTATATATATTTAATTTCAGTGTTTCCTTTACAAAGATTAAGTGCTTTTTTCACCAGCAGGTAATAGCTCATGCCTGTAATCCTAGCTGCTCAGAACATTCAGATCTGAGGATGTGGTTCAAAACCAGTCCAGGCAGACAAATCTATGAGACTCTTGTCTTCAGCTGACCAGCAAAAAGCCAGAAGTAGAGGTGTGGCTCAAGTGGTAGCTAACCTTAAGCAGAAAAAGCCAAGGAAGAGTACAACATCCTGAGTTCAAGTCTCCTCAGTAGTGGCACACAAAAAAGAAGTAGTTGGTTTTTTTGTTGTTGTTGTTTTCCTTCATAAAAAAAAGATGAAGATTTTTTTTTTGTTTTGTAGCCTTGTACCTTATCCTAGTGTATCCTTACATGATTAATATTGTCAGCCCTGTTAGTCCATGGTTGGTATATAACTTCTTGGTTAAAATGATGTAAAATAACGTGCAACATCTTGTATGTTTTTCAAAAACTGTATATGAACAGAGGAATGGACTAGGAATGTAGCTGTGTGTTAGGCCCTACCATGTATGAGGCCTGTTTTTTGTTTTTTTTTTTTTCTTCAGATAGAAAAGAAAAAGAGATGATACTTCTTTAGATAAAACAAGCTTCTGTGTTCTAATGTTTTCTCCTAGTAAGTTTTTGTCTCTATTTCATAGTTGAAGTATTTAAAAACTTAAATCTTTAAACCAAACTAGTCATCTTTCAAAAAATGAGTATGAGCTGGGCGGCAGTGGCTCACACCTGTAATCCTAGCTAGTCAGGGGGCTGAGATCTGAGGGTCAGGACCCTGATGAGAAAGTCTGTGAGACTCATCTCCAGATAAGCACTACAAAAATGGAAGTGGCATTGTGGCTCCATTGGCAGCGCACTAGCCTTGAGCCAAAGAGCTCAGGGGCAGTGCCCCGGCCTAGAGTTCAAGCCCTATGACTGACCAAAACAAAAAAAAGAAGAAAAGAAAAGGAAAGAAGGAAGGAAAAGTATGATTAGGCCAGTTATTTCAGACATGGAAATTGGGAGGATCTCAGTTCAAGGCTGGCTAGGGCAAAAGTTTGCAAAACCCTTATCTAGTTAATGAGCTTGGTGTTGTTGCATCTCTATCAACTCAGCTACATAGGAAGCATCAGTAGAATGCCTCCTACTCTCTGTTCCCCTCTCCTCCCTATCTTTCCCCCTCTCTTCCCCTCTCTCTCCATCTGTCTCCCTCTCCCTCTCTCTCCCTCTCTTTCCCTCTCTTTCCCTACCTCTCCATCTCTCTCCTCCTCATCCCCTCTCCTTCTCCTTCTCTCTTTCCCCTCCCTCTCCCCCCATCTGGGGCTTGAACTCAGGGCCTGAGCTCTGCCCTTGAGACTCTCTGTGCTCAAAGACAGAGCTCTACCAACTTGATCCATTTCCACCCTTTTCTGTTTATGTGGTGTTAAGGAATCGAACCCAGGACTTGATGGATGCTAGGTGAGTACTCTACCACTAAACTACATTCCCAGCCCCATGAGAGACTCATATCTCATATCTAATAAATCAGCAAAAAGCTGGAACTGGAGGTGTGTTTCAAGTGGTACTAGTGGTGGAGTGCTCGCCTAGCATGTCTGAAGCCCCAAGTTCGATTCCTTGCTACCACACCGACAGAAAAAGCCGGAAGTGGTGCTGTGACTCAAGTGGCAGAGTGCTAGCCTTGAGCAAGACATGTCCAAGGACAGTGCCCAGGCCCTGAATTCAAGCCCCAGGAATGGCAAATAAATAAATAAATGCCATTTTCTTTATTTTTCATTTAATTTATGCATAGTATTTTATTAAAATAGAGTGGAATTCCACAGAAAGAAAGGGTTCTTGAAATTTTGTTCAGTAGATGTATGACTTCATGGTACTTGTTTTTGAGATTTGACAGATATTTATATCAGAACCTAAATAACAAAAACTTGTATTGAATATATGCAAGTATTTATAAAGATTGTCAGATCTGTCCTGCAGAAGAAATTATAGTTGAATTAAGCCACTAATTTGGTGAATGTATTTGATACAAATGATACAACAAGGAAATAAGTTTGTTATAGAGAAAAATCTGGGTTTTCCAAGTGTCCATCTTCTTCCTAGAGATTAAGTTTTCCCTCCTTTAACAGGACATCTTACAGGAAAACACGAGAGACATTTCTCCATCTCAGGATGCCCACTCTATCATAACCTCTCAGCTGATGAGTGCAAGGTAATTGTATTTTTATCTATTCAGCATCTGCTTATTGAGGGCTTGCTGCTTGCTCAACACTTGGCTAAACATTGGATACTGCAGTGATGAAGAATTACAGTAAGTAATGGAAGAAAAAAAACAGGAGATTATACAATATTTGGAACTTTTACCACTAGTGTGATCTTCTACTGACAATTGACTTCAAAAACTGCTAAGAACATGCCTCTGCTTTTGAGACATAATTTGGATAAATTTGTGATATCAGCATTGTGCATTAAGATCTTAAAAATCTGTGAAGTTGGGTCGAGAGTTTAGCCTAGTGGTAGAGTGCTTGCCTAGCCTGCACGAAGACCCGGGTTCAATCCTCGGTACCACATACATAGAAAAAAGCCAGAAATGGTGCTGAGGATCAAGTGGTAGAGCTCTAGCCTTGAGAAAGCCCAAGAACAGTGCTCAGGCCCTGGGTTCAAGGCCCAGGAGGGGTTTGAGGTTTTTTTTCTTCAAAGATAGTACTAGCTCCATTTCTAGCTGCTTGCTTGTTTGCTGGTAGATAATTAGAGACACGACTCTGATGGACTTTTCCTGCTGGGGCTGGCTTTAAATACAGTTATCGGGTCTCAGCCTCATGAGTAGCTAAGATTAGAGGAGTGAGCCATCGATGTCCATCGTTTGCTTTTTAAATCTTTTCACAATTCTCTCCTTCTTTGTCCATTTCTGCAAAATGTTTTTCCTTTTGGTTACTCTAAATGACATCTACTCTTGGCTAATTCTTTTAAATTATTGAGAAATACACCTTCTAAATAACCTTTGGGACTTTGAGGTAGCATTACAAAGTAGAACCTAAGGAATTTGACAGTAAGCAACAACTGAAAATATTAGCCTAGTAGAATGCTCAGGTAGTATTTTGACAAGTTATCTAAATGAAATATTTTGATTAAACAAAGTATTACTATTTGTTCATTTTTTGTTTTAATTTGCTAACAAGCCCTGGACCACAGATTTTGCTTGTCTGAGCAAATTTCATTTAGAAAATTAGATTTCTAGCTAACATTAGTTTTCAAGTACTTATTCTGTTACTTACAAGTAGATCACAAAGTGTGAAAGTTTTATATAATCTTTATAAAGACTAGTTTATTTCTAATTATTATATATGTTTTGTAAGATTAGAGACCCTATCCATAGTTTTCTTCATTCCAGATCTTTTTTTTTTTTTTTTTTTTTTTTTGCCAGTCCTGGTCCTTGAAGGCTCAGGGCCTGAGCACTGTCCTTGAGTTTTCTCAAGGCTAGAGCTCTACCACTTGAGCCACAGCACCACTTCTGGCTTTTTTCTATGTATGTGGTACTGAGGAATCGAACCTGGGTCTTCATGCTTGCTAGGCAAGCACTCTACCACTAGGCCAAACTATGGCCTGATTCCAGATCTTTTTGTTTTGTTTTGTTTTTGCTGATCCTGGGGCTTGATCTCTGGGCCTGGGTTCTGTCCCTGAGCTCCTTTTTGCTTAGTGTGAGGCACTCAGCTTGCTCCAGACTACTTCTAGCTTTTTCTGTAATTAATGGGAGATAAGAGCCTCATGAACAGGGAATCTGAGCTGGCTTCAAACCATGATCCTCAAATATCAACCTTCTGAGTAGCAAGAATTAAAGGCATGAGCCACTGGCACCCACCTTCCAGATGTTTTGTTGTTGTTGTTTTTGCTTATGGGGATTGCATTCAAGGATTTAAGCTCTTCTGCTTAAGGCTAATGATCCTGTAATCTTGGCCTCATGAGTAGCTAGAATTATAGGCCTAAGCCACTGGGGCCCAGTCCAACTCTTTTTTTAATCAAGACATCTTTTGTGTAGGATCTTCCTGTTATCTTTGGTCAGGTGAGAGCTAGAACAATGCTGCCAGCATGTGATTCAGAAGCTGGTGAAACATTAGATACTTCCTTTTCTGACAGTAACTGGTGTCCTCTTCTACTACTTGTCATTAAATAAAACAGTCTGTTTGGCTTTACATCAAAAGCTTCCTAAGTTATAACTAAAAATGGTTGGTTTGTAAAACTATACATTTTAAGCAGTTTATTTTAGAGCATGAAAAATTTCTTTTCTTTTTTTTTTTTTTTTTTTTTTGCCAGTCCTGGGCTTGAGCTCAGGGCCTGAGCACTGTCCTTGGACTTTCTCAAGGCTGGAGCTCTACCACTTGAGCCTCAGCACCACTTCCAGCTTTTTTCTATGTATGTGGTACCGAGGAATCAAACCTAAGTCTTCGTGCATGCTAGGCAAACACTCTACCACTAGGCCAAACTCCCGGCCCCGAGCATGAAAAATTTCTATCTAAAGCCAGGCACCAGTGGTCATGCCTCTAATCCTAGCTACTCAGGAGGCTGAGATCTGAGGATTGCCATTTGAAGCCAGCCTGGGCAAAAAAAAAAACCCTTAGCTCTTTTGCTCAAGGCTAGCGTTCAATCATTTTGCGTCACATCGTCACCTTTGGTTTTTGAGTGGTTAATTGGAGGTAAGAGTTTCACAGGGACTGTTCTCCCTGAGCTCACTTCAAACTGTGATCCTACGATCTGGGTCTCCTGAGATGTTAGGATTACAGGTGTGAGCCACCAGCACCTGGCTCTATGACCGATTTTTTGTTGTTGTCCTTGGTTGTGGAGCTTCATCTCTGGGCCTGGGCACTGTCCCTGAGCTCTTCAGCTCAAGGTTACCACTTGAGCCACAGCACCACTTCTGGTTTTCTGGTGATTAATAGTGCCCTGGGTTAGTTTTGAATCAAGATCCTCAGATCTCAAGATCTCAGCCTCCTAAGTCGTTAGGATTACAGGCCTGAGTCACCTCGCCCAGCTCCATGACCAAATTTTTTTTTTTTTTTTGCTAGTTATGGGGCTTGAACTCAGGGCCTGAGTACTGTCCTTTGACTTTTCTCAAGGCCAGAGAGCTCTACCACTTGAGCCACAGCACCACTTCCAGCTTTTTCTGTGTATGTGGTAGCAAGGAATTGAACTTAGGTCTTTGTGCGTGCTAGGTAAGCGCTCTACCACTAGGCTAAACTTCTGGCCTCCATGACCAAATTCTTAAAAAAGCTTTCAAGGAGCCCAGAATGTGGCTTAATGGTAGCATGCTTGCCTAGCATTCCCCGGAACCACATACACAGGAAAAGCTGGAAGGGGTGCTGTGGCTCAAGTGGCAGAGTGCTAGCCTTAAGCAAAAAGTGTCCAAGGACAGTGCCCAGACCCTGAGTTCAAGCCCCAGGACTGGCTAAAAAACAAAAACAAAAAAAAAAAAAAAACTTTCAAACTAGGGAAGAAAACTCTGGGGGCAAAAAAAAAAAAAAGACATTTCTGTACTGTGCTTTTCTTCTTTGGTCCTCTCTTTCAAAAGGTGAATGAAACTTACTTCATTTTTCTACTTGACAGTATCCTTAAAAGTCAATAGAATTTCTAAAACATCTGTCTCACATTTAAAATCTCAAGTGGAAAAATTAGATTGATTCCTTACATTTATAAATTGTATAATGTTGTTTTATGTTGTCGCAAACTCAGGACCTCATACATACTAGGCTTCCAGCGCGAGGCTAGATCCCTGGCCTAACAAAAGCTCTTGAGTTTCCAGTAGACCTATATAGTCAGCAGTGTTGCCATTTCTGTTCTGTCTTGAACTTCTGTGGCTGTAGTGCTAGCTACTGCTACAAATATTTAAGGACTTGGTAACTTATTAGTGGCATGTCAGGTACGTGGCGTACACCTGTACTTTCAGTGATGTGGAGGTTGAGATCAGGAGGATTAAAGTTTGAGGCTAGCCTGAGCCAAAAATTAATGGGACTCCATTGTACCAGAAAAGGCTGGTGGTTTGCACTTGTCATTCTTGCTATGAGGTAAACATAAGTTGGATGATCATGGTTCAAGTCAGCCTGAGGAAAAATACAAGAACTTATCTCAAGTGTAACCAAAGCCAAAAAGGACAGAAGATATGGTGAAAATATACTGTGCCTTTGTGGCATGTGCAAGCCCCTGAGTTCAAACCCCAGTACCACCAAAATCAGGAAAGACTGCAAAAAAGATGCTTACACAGTGTAGGGGAGGCAACACATGTCTATAAATATGTTAATAAGATTTTTTTGATTTTTTTTTTTTTTTTTGCCAGTCCCGGGGCTTGAACTGAAAGCCTGAGCACTGTCCTTGGACCTTCTCAAGGCTAGCGCTCTACCATTTGTGCCACAGCACCACTTCTAGCTTTTTTCTATGTATGTTGTACCAAGGAATTGAGCCCTGGTCTTTGTCCGTGCTAGGCAAGCATTCTACCACTAAGTCAAACTCTGGGCCCTGTCATAAGAATTTTATGTAGTAATATAAGGGACAAAAAGGCTGAAGATAGTGACTGTTTATGGCATGGCAGTTTCTAATGTACTGCTTTTGATAAAGGAGATCAAAGAAGATTGTTCCTGATAAGTTGGCATTTGATCTGGGATCAGGATTGTGGCAAAGAGACAGTCCTATAAGGATCTAAAAGAAATGGCTTTGGAGAAAAAGTCACTGGATTTCAAGAATTGAAGGGTGTGTGGCTGGAGCATAATGGGAAATGAGAGAGCAGGGCTCAGGTTAGGAAGGCCTGAAGTGTTTAACACAAGGACTATGATGGCACTCTCATGGCAATAAGAAGCATTGCCTGAGCAGAGGCATGATGTAATTTCATGAACATTTTGTTGAAATGATACCTCACTTGCATGTAGAGAATGAACGTCTAACAAAGATAGGAAAGAGGATAGAGCTTTTGGAAGGCTGCTCAAGAATTTCTGGCAGTAGATGGATTCTGGACTCTCATGGTTGTCAATGTAGATTCTAAGAACAGATATGTTTTTGGAAGGTAGCAAGCTAGACTTGTAGATGGATTCAATGTGAGATATGAGGAAGAGAAGAATCAAGGATGATACCCAGTTTTTTTACCTGGCCAACTTAAGATGGTGTGTAGCTGTCTTTTATCAGGAAGATTTGGGTAAAGCAGATATATGTCGGCAATGCTAGTTCTGTTTTGACTTTGGTTTAGTTTTACTGATGAAGCTGAATAGGTAGTGGAATTTGAGGTCTTAATTCCCAGATGATGAAACTGAAACTATTAAATGATGTGATTTGAGATTGTGTAACTGTAGAGTTCAGTTTTCCTTTAAACTTGAACCCAGGTTTCCTTTTTCTCTTTCCCCTTTCCTCTCCTTTTTTTTTTCCCCCCTTTTCTTCCTTACCCTGTCATCTGTCTATATCTGTCTATATCTATCTGGTCTCACTATGTTGCCCAAGCAATCCTCCTGTCTCAACGTGTTTACTAGCTAAGACTACAGGTATCTACCACTGTGCCTGGCTCCACCAAGACTTCCTAATGTTTTCTTTTATTTCTTCATTTTCTTCTCAGACTTCTTCAGGTGTTTTTGTTTTTGTATGTTTGGTTTTTTTTGTTGTTTGTTTTTGTTTTTTGGGTTTTTATTTTTTATCAGTTTTTTAGCCAAAGCAATGATAGGAATCCATATTCAGTTAGACTTGTGGTAAAGCTTTCCCACCATGTAGCTATGATCATTTCACTTCTCTGATTCTCATTTAGTGGCTGAGAAAGGATGATGTGAGGCTTGCTTTATCTCTTATAGAGATTGTGATAACAAGTGTACTTTTACTTTCAAAGTACAGCATTAACTCAAAGGCTTATCATGAGTTCTTATACTTTAAGTAAACATAGTCTTAGAAACAGGTGGATTTATTGACATTGTTGATGGTTGCAGGTGAGAGCACAGAGCCGGGATAAGCAGATAGAAGAGAGGATGCTGTCCCACAGGCAAGATGACAACAACAGGCATGCAACCAGGCACCAGGTATGGGCCTTGTGAAAGCTCTGGCCATTCAGTTTGAGATCCCCATCTTTGATCTCCTTTGCCCATGACTTCTCAGTAGGCATATCTGTGCCTCTTGATGCTTGTGATTTGGCTAAATAACTGGCTTCAAGTAGTAAATTTCTATAGACAAATATTTGACCTTATAACTGGTAGAATAAAACTACTTACAATAGTTATGGTAATAGAAGATGCTGCTTATTTGAAAGATTATATTAGCTGTTTTATTTTCTCATTTTTCCCTGTTGGTTTTTAACACCATTATAGTTTGCTTTCAAACCACCTTCACTTAGGTGGCATATTTCTAAGGTCAGCAGTGACATTTCCTTCATATCTGACATTCGTCAACTAGTTTGCTTTTCTTCTTTTTTCCTGTGATTTCCAGGAAGTATCCTTATCTAATCCTCTGAACATTTAGGTTGCACTGATTCCTTGTTCCTTTATGAATGGCTTTGGTCATTACTCTTGGCTGTTTTCCTGCCTGAAATTCTATACCTGACCAAGAAAAAGAGATTATATTTATCCTTTTAAGGCCTTGTGCACTTCTTAGCTGTTATAAGAATTCTTTCCAAATCTTCACCTGCCATTAGGGAATCGCTTCCTCTAGTGTGTTCCATTCTAATGCTCAAAAAATGTCAGCTTTTATCACATATTTTTCATAGTTTCTTATCTAGGTGTCTCTTTTTGCAATTAGGTTATAAACAGATAATTGGGAGCATGGTAGGAAGTTTTGCTTGGAAGACAAATTGATCTGGATCTGAATACTGTGATTCTTTCTTGCACTGTTTTGTCCTGGGCAGGCCATTTAATCTCCCTAAACTTTATTTCCTTGTTAATATAAAGGAGTGACTAATACAGAGTAGTCAGCTGAACCATGTATAATGTCTATCACATTGCTTAGCAGTAAAAAAGACCCTAAGTAGTAGCCAGTCTTTTGCATTATATACGTTAGGCTCTTATTCAGCTCTACTTTATCCATTTTATATTACCATCAGATCAGTAATCATTACTTCAAAAACACTATTCAAGTCTGGGAGTGTGTTATAGTTGTGGAGTGCTTGCCTAGTATGCATGAAGCCCTGGGTTCGATTTTTTTGGTACTACATACACAGAAAAAAAACAGAAGTGGCTCTGTTGCTTAAGTGGTAGAGCATCAGCCTTGAGAAAGCCCAAGGATAGTGCCCAAACCCTGAGTTCAAGCCCCAGGACTGGCAAAAAACAAACCACAAAAACAAAAAAACAGCAGTATTCAAGGCCAGGAGTATGGCCCAATGCTAGAGTATTTGCCTAGCACACACAAATCCCTGGGTTGGATTCCTTGGTACCACATACATAGAAAAAGCCAGAAGTGGTGCTGTGGCTCAAATGATGGAGCACTAGCCTTGAACAACAACAAAAGCCCAAGGACAATGCCCAGGCCCTGAATTCAAGCACTAGGACTGATAGGGGTGGGTGTGAGGAGTATTCAATAAATGCTTATTGAATTGCTGTGATCTTCACCTTATTCCTATTGCTTTGGAATAGAAATAAACTTACATTGCACCTTTGTTTTTTGGTTTTTGTTTCTCTCTCTCTTTTTTTTTTTTTTTTTGGCCAGCCCTGGGGCTTGAACTCAGGGCCTAGGCACTGTCCTTGGACACTTTGCTCAAGGCTAGCACTCTGCCACTCTTTCTGTGTATGTGGCACCAGGGAATTGAACCCAAGGCTCTGTGCATATTAGGCAAGCATGCTACCACTAGATGACACTCCTGGCCCCACACCTTTGGAGTTTTTTTGTGCCAGTCCTGAACTAAGGACCTGGGCACCGTCCCTAAGCTTTTGTGCTTAAGGCTAGTACTCTACCACTTGAGCTGTCTCCACTTCTGGTGGAATAAGAGTCTAATGGACTTTCCTGTCTGGCTGGCTTCCAGCTGCCATCAGATCTCAACCCCTTGAGTAGCTAGGATTACAGATGTGAGCCACTGGCACCCAGCTTCACTTGCAGTCTTAGTTCATATTAATGTTAAGTTTACAGTCATGTGCATGTAGAGCCAAGTGCTACTGGAAAGATGATCATGGTTATAGCCCAGGCCATACAAAAAGTTCTCAAGATCCCCATCTCACCTGTCACTGTGTTAGCTTATGCCTATGATCCTAGTTACTCAAGATTTGGAGACCTGAGGATTGTGGTTCAGAGTTGAGGGACTCCTATCTCCAGTTAATCAGAAGTGGGGGGAGGGGAACCAGAAGTAGAGTAATCCTCAAGTGGTAATGCACTATCCTTCAGTGAGAAAGCTAAGGGACTGTGCCCAGGCCCTGATTTCAAGCCCCAGTACCAGACTTTTAAACAACCTATTTCAAACAGGAAAAGCTGGGCATAATGGTTTGCTAGCCAGCTAAAGTGTCCCAGCTATAGAAATATAGAAAGATCAGGATCCAGGCATGGCCCAGGCAAAAAGCAAGATCTTGTAAAATAACCACAGCCAAAAGGACTGGAGAGCACTTGCCTAGCAAGCACAAATTTCTGAGTTCAAACCTCACTATCATTAAAAAAAAGGCGGGGGGGGAGCTTATTCCTGAACCTATATTTAAAGAGCAGTAAATGGTAAATATAGTTTTGAGTGTGAGGAAATTAATTTTGAATTATAAAATTTATACATTATTCACAGGTGGCTAAATTTTTGTTCATTCTTCCTGTAAAAATGTTAATTTGGGGGGGGGGTAGTTTTTTTTTTTTGCCAGTCTTGGGCTTGGGATCAGGGCCTGAGCACTGTCCTTGGACTTTCTCAAGGCTAGAACTCTACCACTTGAGCCTCAGCACCACTTCCAGCTTTTTTCTATGTATGTGGTACCAAGGAATCGAACCCGGGTCTTCATGCATGCTAGGCAAGCACTCTACCACTAGGCCAAACTCCTGGCCCCAGGGGTAGTTTTGAAGTTTAACTCTTATAATGAGTTTTCCAGCTGATGTCTCAGTTTTTTCTTTTAGGCACCAACAGAGAGGCAGCTGCGCTATAAGGAAAAGGTAGCTGAACTCAGGAAGAAAAGAAATTCTGGACTAAGCAAAGAACAGAAAGAGAAATGTATGGTGAGGAAAAGTTTAGTTCTTAAATAGCATGAACTTAGCTCCTTTGCTTCCCTTTTGCTTTTTAAGCTTTTGCCTTGCAGATTAGCCAATTGCTGTTTTCTACAAGAGACCTTCAGGTAAATATCAGAGACTCCACTGGCGTTAAGTTTACTATAGTCCCCCAAACTGGGTTGTTGGGAGTGGAAAGAAGTCTTGGAAAAATTTATAGAAAGTCCTTCAAACCTAAGTCTTACGGAACTGAGTACAAACTGGCTAGAACCAGATTAGCCTGGAAGAAATGATAATAGTAACAAAGATGCAAATGAATAGTTCTTCAAATGCTAATATATGCTTAAAATCTAGAATGTTATTCCTGAGGTGAGCCTACTCCTACAGTGAAGTACTTTTGTCTCATTTCTGGGGGAGGTGGAGTCTAGTGCTGCAGGGAAGGACTAGAATTCAGATTTAAAAGAAGAGTCTCTTTCAGTTTCTTTCCTGGGACGGATATTTGTATCATGGTAAGGCTTGAATGTTATCTAAGTTGGACTATCATTATACTCTTAATTCTTGGTGACTTTTGTTTTTTGTCTTGTTTAATGTAGGATCTAGCCTGCATTATTTAGGCTCAAGTTTTAAAATGGGAACTTTACACAGTTGGTAGGTGGTACTACTATATGGTGAAGGAATTTGGAAAAGATTGCTTAGTCCAGCTGCCTCTCTCTCCCTACCTGCAGGTTTCATTCAGTTTAGCATCTCAAAATACTAAGGCTTGGAGAATCTGG
Source organism: Megascapheus bottae (assembly GCF_031878675.1). Lineage (NCBI taxonomy): Eukaryota > Metazoa > Chordata > Mammalia > Rodentia > Geomyidae > Megascapheus > Megascapheus bottae. The sequence goes on from NC_143525.1 coordinate 36,695,682, forward strand.
TTTTTATTTCTTTTTGTCTTGCTTTTAAGTCAGGTAGTATCCTCCAAATCTCAGGACTAGAGGATTTTGGTGTGTCGGGGTGTGATGTCCTTTGTTTCTTATTGTCCTGCATGTTTTCTCTTGAACTAATAAGAGGCCTAGAGTCCTGATCATAGACTTTAGTGATAGAAGGCACTATCTCCTGGACCTTTCAGACCATCTCTACAGATTAAGTAGGACTTTGGCAGTAACCTACAAATAGTCTACCTGTACTCTATCCCTGGCACCTTGCGTGTAGGCACTACATAAATAGCTTCTAATTGTCGTTGGCATCCTTTGAAAGGCTGTGGGCTACGTTTAGGAGCCGAGAGTATCATGCTCTGGTTATTTTCCTAGGAACACAGACAGACTTATGGGAACACTCGGGAGCCTCTGTTGGAAAACCTGACAAGCGAGTATGACTTGGATCTTTTCCGAAGAGCACAAGCCCGGGCTTCAGAGGATTTGGTAAGTACTAAAATCTCCAAGTATTGGAGGACCCTTGTAAAAGGCACTTAAAACTGCCAAGAAAAATTATTAGCAATCATTGTGATGGGAATTAAATGTACCCTGCTGCTTGAATCTCTCCCCTTCCCCAGCTGTCCAATGAGAGGGCCCACACATACTTAAAATGAATAATCCCCATCCCATCCCCTACTCCTTACCATATTCACTGCCTTTTACTCTGAACTGGAACTTCCAGTTGGGCTTGATTTTGTAAGTGTAAGGCTCCTTAAAAACAGTAAGGGCTCCTTTGTCTCCAGAAATTTGTAATTCTGAAAACTTCTGAATGGTTAGAGTACCTCCCCTTATGTAGAGCTTCCTAAATACAGTTACTCTAGGAACATGAATTAACTGATGAGAATAATGGAAAGGCTTCTTTTACATATTTCATTGAATTTATTTGTTTACTTATTAGATAGGAGCTGGTCTCAAACTCTTGGGCTCTGCCAATTCTTTTGCCTCAACTCTCCAGTGCCAAGGTCCACTGGTGCTAGCTTTGCCACTGCTCTTGGCTGCTGTTTCAGAATTAAGGTTTTTTAATTAGCTCCCACTTAGGTTTGATGCCCTAGGCATTATTGAATTGTACAACAAAGGATTTGTAATTCCATAAGTCAGGTAATGAGTGTAGTGTTATTGGACTATGTCACCCCTTCACTTTGCGCCCTCCCTGCCCATAAATTGCACAGTTCATTTGTTTACCCTTCTTCCATTCCTGTGTGGGTAGCCCATTCCCCCCACAAAGGACAACAGTGAAGGAAGAAAAAAAACACACCACAACCACAAACAAAGCCACATTTCCATTTCCTGGCCCCCCAAAAAAGAAAGAATTAAATACCCCCCCCTTTTTTTTCAGCGGCAGTCAAGAGGTTTGAACTTGGCCTGGGCAGTGTCCCTGCATTCTTTTTGCTCTAGTTTAATTTAATACTCTAACACTTCAAGCCACAGTGCCCTCCCGGTGCCTGTCTTTGAACTGAGATCCTCAGATCTCAGCCTCCTGGTAGCTTCAGTTATAACCAAAATTACTTTTAAAGGTCACTTGCTATTTGAAAGGGGAGAGAAAAAGATAAAACAAGAGAATATCATGTTGAGTTTATGATAAGCCAAGTTCAGAAAGACAATAAGTAGGGACTATTGAGGGAAGTTCCTGAAAGGGGGAAAAAAAGGAGGGGAGTTGATGGTAGAGTATGTATGTATGTATGTATATTTATAAAAATGGCATGATGTGCCCCATTAAAAGCTGTAAAAATAAAGGGGTATGTGGAGATGAGAAAGTAATGGGGGATAAATTTTATCAAAAAGCATGAACTGAAAACTACAATTAATATAAGTAAATTTTTTGAAAAGAAATAAAGCATGTGAGGAATTCACAGGCTTTATAGCTTTTGCAAATGGGTGAAACAGTTCTAATAATCATGTCTATTTAGTTTTAGAATATTTTATAAGAAGAAGCCTGGTGGGGCTGGGAGTTTGGCCTAGTGGTTAAAGTGCTTGCCTAGCATGCATGAAGACCTGGGTTCGATTCCTTGGTACCACATACATAGAAAAAAGCCGGAAGTGGTGCTGAGGCTCAAGTGGTAGAGCTCTAGCCTTGAGAAAGTCCAAGGACAGTGCTCAGGCCCTGAGCTCAAGCCCAGGACTGGCAAAAAAAAAAAAAAAGAAGAAGAAGCCTGGTGCAGTGGGTCACACCTGTAATCCATACTACTCCAGTGGCTGAGATCTAAGGATTGCAATTCAAAGCCAGCCTAGGCACTAAAGTCTGTAAGACTCTTATCTCCAGTTAACCACTAGAAAACGGGAAGTGACGCTGTGGCTCCAGGGGTAGGGCCCTGGACTTCAGCTGAAGAGCTCAAGGACAATACCCAGGCCCAGAGTTCAAGTCCCATAACCCACCAAAAAAAAAGTGTTTTGTGAGAGTGAGGAGTTTGTATTTGTGGCAGATTACCTTCATATAATTTAATTGTACTTTGGTGGGTAAAAATGACTCTAATGGGACCTAGAATGTGTGTAGCTAGTAAGTTTTCTAGAAGAGTGCCTGATGTCTCATTTTCAGCCTCAAGGAGTAACTAGGATTACAGACATGACTAGCCATGCTTGGCTCTTTTTGACTTTGATTCTTCATTGGCAACAGGAGAAGTTAAGGCTGCAAGGCCAGATCACCGAGGGAAGCAACATGATTAAAACAATTGCTTTTGGCCGCTATGAGCTTGATACTTGGTACCATTCTCCCTATCCTGAAGAATATGCACGATTGGGACGTCTCTACATGTGTGAATTCTGCTTAAAATACATGAAGAGCCAAACAATCCTCCGCCGGCACATGGTAAGTTGTGTTGTATACTACTGCCTTGACTGAGATTGGGATGTTACAGTTGAGCCACAGCACCTCTTCTGGCTTTTTCTGAGTATGTCATACCCAGGAGTTGAACCCAGAGCTTCGTGCATGCTAGGCGAGCATTCTACCACTAGGCTACGCTCCTGGCTCTAATTTATCTTTCTTTGTGCATCTTAGTAGCTGGGGGGTGTACAAGCATCCCTGTGCACACCAGTACTAGGGGGTTGAACTCGGGGCCTGGACATTGTTCTTTAGCTTTTTTATTCAAGCTGGCACTTGAGCCACAGCTCTACTTTTGAGTTTTGGTGGTTAATTGGAAATACTTTATTGTCTTGGCTGACTTTGAGCTATGACCTCAAATCTTAGCCTCCTGTTAGAGATGGCATTATATGTCTGAACCACCAGAGTTGGGCTCTTCCTATCTTTATATTCCAGGGTTTCCCTGTGCTAAGCAGCTACAACACAGACTTACTGGGGTTTCAGTAACCATTTCTTCTAGTTGGGTACTAATAGGTTTGTAACTTACTACTGCTACTTTGACTTAAGTACTTGCCTAGGATGGGGATAGAATTACAGGGTGCAGGTGGCAGCAAGGATTAGTGGGAACTTGGGATAAGTGAGTAATGGTGGTGGCAGCTTGGAAATGACAGATTGTTAACTAGGGACATAAGTAAGACTGGTATTACAATTGTAATATGATAATGTTAACTACTTGCCATTTACTTCTTTCTTATTAATGACATCAACCAATAAAACCTAAAAAGACAAGAAATAAAGAAAATGAACAGTCTGGATGAAATAAATAAGCATACTGAATATTTTATGGTCTTATATAAGTATAAAAAATCAAGCTGGGCACTGGTGGCTTATACCTGTAATCCTAGCTACTCAGGAGACTGAGATCTGAGGATCACAGTTTGGAGCCACCCCAACAGAAAAGTCCCTGTGAGACTCTTACCTCCAATAAACTACTCAAAAAAAAAAAAAAAAAGTTAGAAGTGGTGCTGTGGCTCAGGTGGTCAAGTACTAGCCTTGAGCACAAAGGGGCCCAGGCATAGTATCCAAGCCCTTAGTTGGAGCCCCAGGACCAGTAAAAATAAATAAATAAATGCATAACTATACAAATCAAATGTCAGGGGTAGGAGCATGGCCTAGTGGTGGTATGCTCACCTAGCATGCATGAAGCCCTAGGTTCGATTTCCTGGAACTGCATACACAGAAAAAGCTGGAAGTGGGGCTGTGGCTCAAGTGGCAGAGTGCTAGACTTGAGCAAAAAGTGTTCAAGGAGAGTGCACAGGCCCTGAGTTCAAGCCTCAGGACTGGGGTGGGGGGATCGGGAAATGTCCATACCTATTCCCATTGCTTCAGATACAATCACTGAAATGTTCTTGGATTAGTTTGGTTATTGTTGGAAAGAAAGTACTAGCATACAAAAAGGGGGCAAATAGGAACAAACTATAGGTTGGCCTTTTAAGTAATTCTAGTTAATAAATACTTGGATTTACATGTGACAAAATTGGAACCCAATATTTTTTCCTTCTCTTGAAGTTAGGAATAAAACCTAGGACTTTGCATATGTTGAGTAAACTCAACCACTGAGCCACATTCCCAGACCCTAGAACATGATTCTTGAGTTCTGAAAAAATTAAAATAAGCCTATTTAAATTGCTCCATGTATAGATTATTATTATTTTTTTTTTTTTTTGCCAGTCCTGGGCTTGAGTTCAGGGCCTGAGCACTGTCCTTGGACTTTCTCAAGGCTAGAGCTCTACCACTTGAGCCTCAGCACCACTTCCGGCTTTTTTCTATGTATGTGGTACCAAGGAATCGAACCCGGGTCTTCATGCATGCTAGGCAAGCACTTTAACCACTAGGCCAAACTCCCGGCCCCATGTACAGATTATTTTTTCTTGTTTGCTTGTGCCAATATTGGGGCTTGAACTCAGGGATTAGGCATTGTCCCTGAGCATTTTTGCCCAAGGCTTGTACATTACCACTTGATCCACAACTCTGCTTCTGGCTTTTTGTTGCTCACTTATAAGCATCACAGGGGTTTTCTTGCTCAGACTGATCTTGAACCATATCCTCAGATCTCAGTCTCCTTACATTGTAAGTGTGAGCCACTCAGCACAAGGCCACATACTTTTTTTTTTTTTTTGGCCAGTTGTGGAGCTTGTACTCTATAACTTTGAGCCACAGTACCATTCCTATTTTTGAATGGTTAATGGAGATAAAGACCCTCACCTGGACTTATCTGTCCATGCTGGCTTTGAACCATAATCTTCAGATCTGAGCCTCCTCCTCATTAGCTAGGATTCTAGAGTTGAGCCGCTGGCACCTGGCTTAGGCCATATACTTTAAAGCCATATTTTTATTGTATTTAAAACTTTTCAGGGCTGGGTACAATGACTCAGGCCTGTAATCCTAGCTATTCAGGAGGCTGTGATCTGAGGATCAAGGTTCAAAGCCAGCCCGGGCACAAAAGAAGCTGAGACTCTTTTTTTTGTTTTGTTTTTGTGTTTTCCTCGTGGGGTTTGAACTCAGGGCCTGAGCACTGTCCTTAAGCTTTCTTCAAGGCTAGCATTCTACCACTTCAGCCACAGCACCACTTCCAGTTTTTTCTACGTATGTGGGTATGTGGTACCAAGGAATCTAACCCAGGCTAGGCAAGCACTTTACCACTAGGCCAAACTCCTGGTCCCAGGACTCTTTATCTCCACTTAACCTCTAGAAAACGCTAAGTGGGGTTTGACTCAAAGATAGGGACTGCACCCAGGCCGAGTTCAAGCCCCATGACCCACAAAACAAACAGAAAACCTTTCAAGGCACATACATGTAATTGTAGTCTGAGGGCAGGAAAATCACTTAAATATCAGACCTGGATACATAGTGAGTTCCAGACCAGCCTTTGCTAAAAATCAAGGCTGGGTTTTTTTTGTTTTGTTTTTTTGTTTTTTTTTTTGCCAGTCCCGGGGCTTGGACTAAGTCTGAGCCTTGTCCTTGGGCTTTCTCAAGGCTAGAGCCACAGAAGCATTTCTGGCTTTTTCTGTGTATGTGATACTGAGGAATGGAACCCTGGTCTTCGTGCATGCTAGGCAAGCACTCTTATCACTGTCCTTGCTTGCTTGCTTGCTTGCTTGCTTGCTTGCTAAGATTGCCTACTTGGGAAGTGGGGGGACTGGGAGGGATGAGCGCTGCTAGCTGCTAAGATTTGAGGATTGTGGTTCAAAACCAGTCAGGGCAGCAAAGTCTGTGAGATTTTTATTTCCAATAAATTACCAAAAAGCTGGAAGTGGGGTTATGGCTCAAGTGGTAGAACATTAACCTTCAACACAAAGAAGCTTACGGGGACAGCACCCAGGCCAACAACCACAACAACTAAAACAAAACAACAACAACAAAAAACCCGTTGACAGAACTAGTACTTAAGTGATAGAGCGAGCACTTGTGTAGCTATAGCTGCATAAGGCTGTAGGTTCCATCCCTACCTAGCACCACAAACCAAAATATTGGCCTTTTAAGTACCTTATGCCCTCTTGTGGCCATGTGCCCTCCAGCTTTCTGCTGCTCAGCCAGGCTCTCTGGCCTTCTTCTATAAAGTACAGGAACATATGTAAAGTTCATGGTTTTTATCACTGTGACTTAGACTTTATAATCTGCAAAAAAACCCAAAACAAAACAAAACGTAACGATCCGTAGCTACCGGTGAAGGTGAGTGTGAAGAACTTGGTAACACTGAGCTGTTAGGAATAAGCTGCTTAGGAATTTCCTGTTGGCAGGAGGCATTTTATAATAAGCAAAGGTATTATCTGGCTTTTATGTTGTAGATTATCTTAATCTCCTGGGCTGAAGTATAGTCCAGAAAACTTGTTCTTAACAACTATAAAATGCCTTTAAGTATGCTGAAGTGATTTTAGAAGCCTTTGTTTTTGCTGAATGAAGTGTGCAACTCATCTGCTCATTTGACCTATAATTTCTTTTCCTATTAAGGAGCAGTTTTTATAGTGAGTCGTTGATTTCTTGATGTGAATTCCATTCTCTTACAGGCCAAGTGTGTGTGGAAACACCCACCTGGTGATGAGATCTATCGGAAAGGCTCAATCTCTGTGTTTGAAGTGGATGGCAAGAAAAATAAGGTAAAATATCATGACTTAAAAGAAATTGTGATTTATATTCACAGCTTCTGAAGGAGAATGTATAGTTTTCAATTATATCTTATAAGGGATAGAAATATTTATTGTGTGTGTTGGTAATGGAAAAAGTGTCTCATGCATGATAGTGGTATGATTATTATTTTAAAATAAGTGTTGAGTTTAGAAGTTAACAGCCCTCACATAAACTTTTTCTCTCCTTCCAGATCTACTGCCAAAACCTGTGCTTGTTGGCCAAGCTTTTTCTGGACCATAAGACATTATATTATGATGTGGAACCCTTCTTGTTCTATGTTATGACGGAAGCAGACAGTACTGGCTGTCACCTGATCGGATATTTTTCCAAGGTTGGCAGGATCTGGAGATTAAGAAACTAATGGCCAGAGCAGGGAAATGGGTATTGATAACCGAGGGCTCAAATCCCTAATGCCTTAGACAATAATAGTCCTTACCTGAACTTGAGTGTGGAGGTCGATACTATGGATGGTTTAATGAAAATGCTCAGTTCTTTATTGAAAGCTTCCAGTTAGCCAGGTACTAGTGGTTCGTACTGTAATCCTAGCTACTCAGAAGACTAGACTTGAAGGACTGCAGTTCAAAGCCAGCTCACTTAAATATAATTTACTAGTTTGTAATATATATTTTCAGTGCTATGTGAACCCTGGGCAGTTGTCACTGTTTTCATAATTTCTAAAAGAAACCCTGTGTGCATTAGCAGTCCACATGTCCACCTCACCCTTTCCAGTCCATCTGTCTATAACTTGGCCTATTTTGGAGATATCTTAAGGAATCACCAAATATGTGGTTTAATTTTATTCTGATCCCCTTTCAAAATGAGCGCTTGTGTTTTGTTCCTTTTCATTAGGCAGCAACTAATCTTCTTCTGAAACCGTACTTCTAAAGAGAGCCACTGGTGGCTCCTGCCTATAAATCCCAGCCACTCAAGAGTCTGAGATCTAAGGATAGAGGTTCAAAACAGCCCAGGCAAGAAAGTCCGTGAGACTTATCTCTAGTTAATCACAAAAAAAGCTGGAATAGAGCTGTGGCTCAAGTGGTAGAGTGCTAGCCTTGAGCAAAAAGTAGCTGAGAGGCAGCACCTAGGCCCCGAGTTCAATCCATAGGACTGCCCTCCCCCCGAAAAAAAAAGGAGAGAGGGAAGAGGGAATCCCCATAAATGTACTCAGCAGTCTTGGCCTTGATCTTGATGTATCCTGTGCCTATAAAGATCCCAGAAGTGGCTCCTTGAAATGAGACCAGAGGTCTCAGAGCTGGAGAAGCCCTCGGATTAATGGCTTTGGCCCATCATAAACTGTAGATGTAAAAGCTGTGAACTTAGCCATTCCCTAGGACCTTAGCCAAATATTTTGTAAGTCATCTTATTTTGTATATGAGAGAGGCCTGAAACCTTTGGCATCAAACCCTAAGACCTCATCTTTTTGCCTTGATTTTAGGAGAAGAATTCATTCCTCAACTACAATGTATCCTGTATCCTCACCATGCCTCAATACATGAGACAGGGCTATGGCAAGATGCTCATTGATTTCAGTAAGTGAAACTAAGTCATATCAGCTCTACAAGGCAGAGACCTTTTGAATATTGTTCATCTTTTTGTCCTGTGATCTCTACAAGTTCTGGCATGTAGTAGAAGTGTAGTGATTATTACTAAATGAACAAAAGCAGGGAAAACCTGAACTCCTGGGGGTCTGAATTGAACATTAAATATTCAGTGAATGCAGAACCTTGAATTGATGCAATGCTGACAGTTACAAAGTAAGCACTTTAAGATTGTCTTGATTTGAGAAGTATTTTGTTTATTTTTAGCACATACATGCCTAAGGCTTAAAATCAATTCCTTTGATGTGTGAGATTTACTTTCATGAAGATATGTTTGTTTAGAAGTATTCATATAACGGATGCAGGTTTGGGGTAGTATATTGTACTCAGTGAAGTTGATTTATAAAACTTCTTTAGTAATCTTAATCAGGCACGATTAAGTCGTTAGATATATGCATTTCCATCTGTCTTCAAATCAGGTGCAGGTTTCATGCTGTGAACAGGTATCCTTTCCATGCTCTGTTTTTCTGTGTGTTTGTGATTTCTGTTGGTAGTTTAAAATAGTCCCATAGCGAGGTGCCAGTGGCTCATGCCTATAACCTTGGCTACTCAGGAAAATAAGGTCTGAGTATTGCAGCTCAAAACCATTCCAGTCAGGAAAGTCCATGAGACTCTTACCTCTAATAAACTACTCAGAAAAACCCAGAAGTGGAGCTGTGGCTCAAGTGGTAGAATCTTAGCCTCAAGGGAAAAAAAAGAAGAAAAAAAAAACCTTAGGCCCTGAGTTCAAATCCATGACTGACAAACACAAAATTAGTCCCTAAAAATTGTGCTAAAATTCCTGAGTACAAGAAGAAAGACTGAGACTGGCACCAGGGGCTCACACCTGTAATCCTAGCTACTCAGGAGATTGAGATCTGAGGTTTGCAGGTTCTGAGTTCAAGTACTTTTTTTTTCTTCTTTTTTTCAAAGCCAGCCTGGGCACTAAAGAACATGAGACTTATCTCCAATTAACCACTAGAAAACCAGAAGTGGCACTGTGACTCAAGGGGTAGGGTGGTAGCCTTGAGCTAAAGATTAGCTCAGGGACAACTTCTAGGCCCAGAGTTCAAGTCCCACAACCAACAAAAAAGAAGAAGAAGAAAGACTGGACAAGGTACTGGTTGTTCATACCCATAATCTAGCTACTTATGAGGCTGAGATTGAAGATCATAGTTTGAAGCCAGCTCTATTTCTAATTAACTACCAAAAAGCCAGAAGTGGAAGTGTGGCTCAAGAAGTAGAACTCCTAACTTTGAGCAAAATAGCTAAGGGACCATGCTCAAGTACGTTCCTCCTCCTCTTCCTCCTCCTCCCTTGCCTGAGCACTGTCCTTGGGCTGTACCACTAGCCACACTCTCAGCCCTACAAGCACTATTTGTGACACACAAAAAAAGAAGGCTGATTAAACCCATAGAGGTTATGTGAACTGTCTACAGGTTATAGCACTTTTTTTCTGTGAATACAATGTCACTGAACCAATAGAATGAATTAAATAAGGTGTTTTCAAAAAAGCACATAAAATGAAGCTATGGTCCATCAATAGATGACCTAATCCTATACTTCCTTGAGAGCTATTTGCTAGTACAGTGGAACATAACCACTATAACTAACACTCTAATGTAAGCCAGCTGCTGATGGCTTCTGTCTCTGTAATCTTAGTTACTCGGGCAGAAATATCTGCAAGATCTTCATCTCTAATCAACCAACACTAAACAGGGTTGGAGATATGGCTCAACTATAGAATACTAGACATGAATAAAGAAACAAAGCAAGTTCAACGTTGAGTACCAAGGGGGAAAGATAAAGGAATCTTAAGCTGGTATGGTGGTACACACCTATAATTCTAGAACCTGAAACTGAAGCACGAATGTCAGGATTATGAGCCAACCTGAACCTACAAGACAAGAACTGCCTCAAATAACAAAGCTGTGTTATGCAATGAGATGGCTTTCTATTTCTGTTCCCCAGCTACCTGTTTATATGCCTGCCAAGCACATACTTGCAGAGAACCATTGTGAAATTTCTAGTGAAGATTTCCAGAGATTTTTCATAACTGTCTATATACAGTCTTTCTTTTTATCCAAAAGGAGCATGTTATATTTAACAGTGCATTGAATGACTGGCCCCAAATTGATATTGCACTCGATACTTTTTTCTTGTCAGATGTGGGACTTGAACTCTGGGCCTAGGTGCTGTCCCTGAGCTCTTCAGCTCAAGGCTGCTGCTCTGACCCTTGAGCCACAGCCTGTTTTCTAGTGGTTAATTGGAGATATGAGTCTCACGGACATTAGTGCCCAGGCTGGCTTTGAACCCCTATCCTCAGATCTCCACCTCCTGCGTAGTTAGGATTAAGGCCTGAACCACTGTGCCGGGTTTCTTAAACCTTCCATGTGGGCACACAGTTCTTTGCTATTAGGATGAGATTCAGTGTGGAAAAAAGTCTATGTTTGTTCCCTGGCAGGTTATTTGCTTTCTAAAGTTGAAGAAAAGGTTGGTTCCCCAGAACGCCCACTCTCTGACCTGGGGCTCATTAGCTACCGCAGTTACTGGAAAGAAGTGCTTCTCCGTTACCTGCATAATTTCCAAGGCAAAGAGATTTCTATCAAAGGTTGGTTTTCTATCAACGTGGTTAACCCCACTAAGTCTTGGCTTTTCCATTTAGCTCCTGTTCTTTGTCACCTAAAATGTTATGCCCATTTTGTGTTCTTTCTGAATATAAGGAAGGAGGGCCCACTGAATACAGACTGCTGTAAAGACATCCTTACTACAGGTGGTGAGGGTTTGAGAAAAGTTGGTTCCTGGGGTGGTTTGCCATTTCTGGAGTTGTGATTCTTGGAAAAGATAAAAATAAAATCTTTTTTAAATATTTGACACACAGGAGCCTCCATGAAAGACACATCTTGCTGGGTGCTACTGGCTCATGCCTGTAAGCCTAGCTGCTTGGGAGGCTGAGATCTGAGGATCACAGTTCAAAGCCAGCCTGAGCAGAAAAGTCTGTGAGATTCTTATCTCATCACCAGAAAACTGAAAGTGGAGCTGTGGCTCAAAGTGGTAGAGCACTATCCTTGAGCAGAAAGCTCTGGGACAGTGCCCGGACCCTGAGTTCAAGCCCCAGGACTGACCACCCCCCAGTCCCTCCCCCCCCCCCCCAAAAAAAGGAAGAAACATCTCCCTTTGGAAAGGTGGAAGAATTTAATGTAGTCTATATTCGACCTTGATTTCTAAAGTTACAAGAGTAGCTTTTTGGTGTGATATCTTAGGTACCAAAAATTCTGGTCCTTTTGGATTTCTCTGTGAAAGGAGGCCCTGGTAGGGGCAGCAGTCTGTACTTTGGCCCAATTTTCAATAGCTCTTCTGTTACAGAAATTAGCCAGGAGACAGCTGTGAATCCTGTGGACATCGTTAGCACTCTGCAAGCCCTTCAGATGCTTAAATATTGGAAAGGAAAACATCTAGTTTTAAAGAGACAGGTGAGGTTTTCATCAGCTGCTTGTTAGGTGTCCTAGAAGCAGAACCTTACCTTACCACCCACAAAGTAATTTCTCTTCTTGGCGGGATTTGACTATATAAACACCTTCCATTGGCCTCATTTCTTAAGCTAACAGTAAGAGTTCTGTGACCTTAAGTTATTGAGCTTATCTCCTACTTTGTCCTAATCAGGAAATTTTGGTAAGCTCTGTCTCAGATTCGGATGACACATGTTAAGCAGCTTTCTGTTGTGTAGCACTTCTGTTGATTTTCTTAGGTTAGAGAAATGGCTGTCTTTGTAATGGGTAATCCTCACAAACTCCCAAGTTTGTGGTAGTGGTTTTGGATTGTTTGAGTAGGTTTCATCTCATCTGATTTGCCTACTTTGGGTAAATAATGATTATTTGTTCCCACTAAGGGCAACTACATGAATTAGGTACACAGAGTGCAGATCAAAAACTAATATCACCTTATATCTTAATATATTAAAACTTTGGTGGTTCCTTCTCAGCTAATACTCATTTGGGAATCTGTTAGGACATGTTAATTCCATGTGGATCACATAATTGTTTTCTTGTTTTTTTTTCTAGGACCTGATTGATGAATGGATAGCCAAAGAGGCCAAAAGGTCCAACTCTAATAAAACCATGGATCCAAGCTGCTTAAAGTGGACCCCTCCCAAAGGCACTTAAAGTGATCTATCATTCTGAGCCAGTGAACCCCAGCAGTAGGAATCCATACCCTAGGGATCTGTCTGTCATTTCTGTTGTTCTTGTGATTGGCAAGTACAGTATCCTTTGGGAAGGCCATCCCCCTCAGGACTGTCCTGGCTCCGCCCTTTGTGTACACTGCAGACACTGGTTCTGAGGAACTGTTGTTTCGGCCTCAGTGAGGTTGCCTGGAGAGATCTGTATTAGACTTGAGTGCAGATCCCTCATAGCACTGACCCAAGGAGTTCTGTTATGGTACTGTACCTGTCCAGTCACTGGTTCCCTCCTCATGTCCTTTAGCCCCATGAGGTGTAGTGTGTCCTCTAAACTTCGTACTCGAGCTTCTTCCCATCTGGTGACCAGACCTCCAAACGTGGTTACCACCACGGGACCCTTCCAGTTATTCCATACACAGGTATTCCGTGGAAGGGTGGGGAAGTGAGGCAGCATTCCTGAGTGCGTGTGTGTAATGAGAGGGGTCCGTTCACCTTGGATTTTGTCTTATTATAACTTCTTTTCCACTATTTTTATTGAAAGGCTTATTTTTTATCGCCACCGAGCTGATCAGAGCCAAGTAATTCTGAAAAGTTTCCCAGGGATTGATCTTGAAAGTAGCACCTACTTCATCCGAATGAGATGGAGAGAAAAATAAAAGGTGGAGATTTTGCATTTTGATTTATATTCTGTGGGCAACGTCTTGGTGGAAGGGAGTGGGTAATTCTTGCTTCACCGGGACATGTTTAGCAGTAAAATATCTTCTCTCTTTATTTGCTGGACCTTTTTATGTTTGCAGGTGCCAAAATAGTTTCTAGTTCTTTCTTTCATATACTATATGTTCACTGGTTAATAAAACTACGAAACCTTTCCCCCCATCTGTACTGGTCTGGTATAAGATACCTGCTTTTTCCTCCTAAGTTGCACTGATTTTTGTCCAGAGTGTCCTGGAGAAGTGGAAAGTGGTTTCAGCCCATGACTCAGCAAGGCAGAATGGCCACCCTGCCAAGGTTTGTTCATCTTTTCAACAGTACCTCACCTTCCTGTAGGCTAAAGTGCTTCTGCCCCTCCAAGAACTCCTTCTCCACTTTCTTTTTGGGGCGTACCACCATCCTCCTAGTCTCTGGTCTCCTATTTTTGGTGGTGTTCAAGGAAAAGATGTTCCCTCTAATTTCTCCCTAGCCAGTTATAACCTGCTATCTTGGGGCAGCTTTTGATGTCTAACATGTCACCCTTCCCAACGTGGTCTCCAGCACTGCTGTCTTCATGTGGCGCCCTTACCACAATCCCAACTCTGGTCATTTGTGCCTTTCTCTTGTCATCTCTGTACACTACTTATATTCACTGTGGGTTGAGGGGAGCTGGTGTTAAGCATGTTCCATGGAGGCTCCCCTCCAGTTTCAGTGTCACTGTTAAGATTATCCAAAAGAACTTCACTGGGTTTTTTTTTTTTTGTTTTTTTTGTTTTTTAAGGGGTGAAGGCCTTTTACAGATGCTAACCCCTTCCCCACATGTGGTAGAATGTGCTCTCAATATCTACTCAATAAAGCATGTTCTCTGCTCATATCTGATTCAGCTTGAGTGCTCATTTATAAATGGAAAGGTGCAGCTAGTCTGCTGCTGATGGTTTACTGGAGGGGGGGTTCTCTAGCAATGAACCGTTGAGGGGTGTGATTTGTGGCCTTGGGCATTCTTTTCTTCCTTTTAAGGCAGATTGTCTGCAGAGCACAAATTCCATCTGCTTCCCTTTGGTGCTACTCCATCTGCCTACCTTTGGTGCTAGCTGCTAGGTATGCATGTGTACAGTTGGTGTTGCACATTCTTTCATTGGCTTTGATTTTAGAAATGAAAGTCCCCCCTGGGGAACGGGGGGTTCTGGGGCAGGGAACACTGGTAAATCCTTTCTCCACAAGCATGTCCTTTGATAGTGAGATGTGTCACATCTAATTGTTAGAACGACTTTACTCACTGACTAGAAGTCCTTACAGGCAAAATTAACAGTCCTGTGTAAGGCTGGAGTCTTCGTGTGCCCCTTGGTAGGGCTTAGGGGAAAGACAGGACATAAAAAGAAGCTCATGCTTAGAATCCTGTCAACTCAGGCTGAGAGTTGAGAAGGGGATTTGAAGTCAGCCCTGACAGCAGAAGTCCATGACACTTAATCTCCAGTTCACTACCCCAAACCAGAGGTGAAGCTGTGGCTCAAATTGGTAGAGCACTGTGAGCAAAAGAGCTCAAGGATAGTGCCCAGGCCAAGTTCAAGCCCTACAACTGGAGGTTGGCTCATGAAGTACTGAAGGAACCTCTCTTCCCCGCCCCCTTTGTGTCTGTGCCCGTTGTGGGGCTTGAACTCAGGCCTATGCCTGTCCCTGAGCTCTTCAGCTCAAAGCTGGTCCTCTACCACTTTGAGCCACAACTCCATTTCCAGCCTGAACACTGAATTTTTCAGAAGGAAATCCAAAGCCCAGGGTGATACATAAACAGTGAAGCCAGAACACTCATTGTACTGACTCACTTGAATACAATGCATCCTCACTACCACTGCCTCAGCTTTTTATTTCTTAATGAGTAATCATCCTCTCCCTTCTAGTTAAGATCTTCTCATAGGTACCCATGTTTCTAGGTGCTTCTATTGTGAAGACTTTTAATGAAGTTGGTGAAGACTTTCAGATGAGTTGATTTTAGTTGCGCTTAAGCAACAAGTTGGGAACTAGAATTTGAAACGTGAAAACAAAAGATGTACCTCACCCTAGCATTGCTTCTGATTTAAGGACAAACTACTTTGTCTGTATAGGTCCCTTCAGACTTCCCAATTATTGAGGCTCATGAATCTCACCACTAAGTTACAGCACAGACAGCCCTGCTTCCCTGCAGCCAACTCCTGCACTTTGCTATCCTGAAGGCTGGTCACCTGATGTCCTCTACTGCTTTCCCATGTCTCAGATGGGATTGTGAGTCATGCTGGGTAATTTTTTTGCAGTACAGTCCCTGTAAATGTCAGTATGGTGCTTTTGACTTGTGCTTAGCTTTTATGATTCCTCGCTTTCGACAGGTTTCATGGCTGGGTTAGGAAAAATGCAGAATGGAGTTGTCCGAGTCAAGGACTGGACCAGTTCAAGGTGGGGGAGCGGGTTATGTGCTATAGCTTGCTTGTTGGACATAGTCCTTCTAGGACATTTTCAAAAAATAAAAATGAGTTTTTTGATGTATAGATAGCTTTCCAGGGTAATTCTAGACCTTACCTGGCACTTTTCCTTTTAAGAACAGTTTAACCAAGTCAAATGACATCGAAGCAGGATCTTTATGACATGGAGGAGAAAGCTGTTTTTGTGTTCCTTATTTTCTTTGGACCTCTAGAAATCTGATCAATGCACTGTGACTTTTTTTTTTCCTGTTCTTGGGACTTGAATTCTGGGCCTGTGCACTGTCCCTGAGCTCTTCAGCTCAAGGCTACTGCCTACCCCTTGGGCCACAGTGCCACTTCCAGTTTTCTGGTGGTTAACTGGAGATAAGAATCTCATGTTCCTTAGTGCCCGGGCTGGCTTTGAACCACAATCTGCAGATCTCAGCCTCCTGAGTAGCTAGGATTACAGACATGAGTCACTGCACCCTGCTGCATTGTGACTTTTTAAGGTACTTACACAAATAAGCACTTCATTGTGCCTTTTGAAGTCCATTCCTGGACATGGTGGTGTCTTGGATTCTGTCTCTTTCACTCTGACTCCAAGGTCCTAGTTCTTTGAATGTGCCCAGACTCAAATCATCAATCCTATTAAATGAGAAATTTGGGATGGGAGACCTGTCTCCTTGTGGACCTCAACATTATCTTCCTACTCATGGGCCTCATAGATGCAGCTACATGTAAAATGCTCTGTAATGTTGTAAGGATGAAACACAAAACTAGGTGTCAGGAGGCTGAGATATGAGGATCTTGGTTCAAAGCCAGCCCAAGCAAGAATGTCTGAGACTCTTTATTTCCAATAAACTCAGTAAAAGCTAGAAGTGCTGTGGCTCAAGATGTAGAGTGCTAGCCTTGAGCGCTCAGGGACAGAGCCTAGGCCCTGAGTTCAAGTTCCAGGATGGGGGGGGGGAGAAGAGAATAAAATACAAAGCTATTCCAGAAGGTAAGATCTAGAGGATATCAGTTTGAAGCCAGCACAAGCAGAAAAGTCTTTGAGATTGTATGTCCATTTTACCCAGTAAAATGCTGGATTAAAAGCATGGCTCAAGTGCCAACTATGAGCAAAAGAAGCTGAATGAAAGCATGAGGCCCTGAGTTCAAGCTGCAGTACTAGCACAAAATAAATGTAAATTCCCCTGCTAAGTAATAGCATGTGATATGTGCTAGGAATTCTAGATTTGGACCTTAACTGGTTTTGCTCTGGCACTTTTGGCCACAAACATGTTTGACTGCTCCTTCCAGACCGTTTCCTACTGATAGGGACAGTGTAATTTACTCATTTCCCTTGTGGTGTCTTCAACAATGCCAATGAATGTCACTAAGCAGGAAACAGGATTGTCCAGAGATGAAAATTGCCCCTGGGATCTCTTCCCTCTTGTGCAATTCCTTGCAATGTAAGTTGCACTGCCGCCATTTGGGTACTTGAGAGTTGGTTTAATTGTGTCCAAGAGTGGAGATAACAGGGCTGGGGGGAGGGAAAGTGGGAGAAAAACGTGGGAAAGGATAACATTGTTAAAGAAGTAATGTACCCACTACCTGATGAATATCACTGCAACCCCTCTGTACATCACCCCAACAATAAAAAAGAGAAAATAGCCTGCACTGTTCCTCTGGTTGGCTCCCAAGCTCTTCCCCAGTATTCCAGTGAAATATAAACCCCTTCATGCTTGTTAAGTCATAGTCTTAACTGAGTTTGTTCTTTTTTCTGAAAACCTACTTCATATTCACTTTATTCCTAAATTATCTGATATTTCAACCATAGTAGGTATGGTTGATATCATGTTCTTAGATGTGTGCTCTTTTCCTTTTACTAACCAAGTTATGAAGTGATCATTCTGGCAACTTCCACATTACTTGGAAACGAGCTGACATGTTTCCAAACAAAAAGCTTGGGCTAAATTGCCAGTCTATGAGTAGAAGAGCCACATGCTCCAATTTTGGGGTTTTACTTGAGATTCGTCGTTTTTCTTTTTCCAGTCCTGGAGCTTGTACTCAGGGTCTGAGCACTGTGCTTGGGCTTTCTCAAGGCTAGACCTCTACTACTTGGTCCACTCCTGGCCCTTATTTGAGAATTTTTTTTTTTTCGGTCGGTCGTGGGGCTTGGACTCTGGACCTGGGCACTGTCCATGAGCTCTTTAGCTTAAGGCTACCACCCTACCCCTTGAGCCACAGCACCATTTCCCATTTTCTGGTGGTTAATTGGAGATAAGAGTCTCATAGTCTTTAGTGCCTAGGCTGACTTTGAACTGCAACCCTTAGATCTCAGCCTCCTGAGTATCTACAGGTGTGAGCCACCTCATCCAGCTTTGAGATTCTTGAAGGCTTTTTGTTTTGTTTTTGTCCTGGAACTTGAACTCAGAGCCTGAGCACTGTCTGTGAGCTCTTTTAATCAAGGCTAGTGAACCACAGCTCTACTTCCAGTTTTCTGGTGGTTAATAGGAGGTAAGAATTTATTAAACTTCATTGCTCAGGCTGGCTTCAAATCCCCATCTGCCTATCTCAGTTTCCTAAGTAGCTAGGATTACAGGCTTGAGTCACCAGCACCTAACCTTGAGCTTCGTGAAAGTTTTAAGATATGTTTTCAAGTTAACTAATACACAGAAATGGGTGAGATGGGGAGACGTATGAAATGAAGGTAGGCCCTGTAGTTTCCATCAACTACCAGAGGAAGCTCCCCTCCTTGTTCAGTCCCTCACCCTCAGAACAGCTGTGAAAATAAGGCCCGAAAGGATTAGGAACAACGAACCATGTCCAGCCATCAAGACGTGCCATCACTTCCCTGCTCAAGAACTTATGTGGCTTCACATTGCTCATTGGGTTACATTCTTGTTTATCCTGGCCTTTGAGTCATTCCCTAAGCTGACTCAGCCCACACAGCTCTCGTCAGCCCCTTACACATGCCCTCAAGTGTGGAGTTGGGTCAGTCTTCTCTATATTTACTGGGAAAGCTTCCATTTCAGCATTCCCCAAATGTTCCATTAACTACAGAAGTATGAGCAAGAGAGGACTGTGGTCAAATAGCACTGAGTTAAATAAAAGTTAAATACCAGCATGTTTCTTCCAAGCTTCTCAAAACCTTTGGTAGGCTGGTGGCCACTGGAGTTTTCTGAAGGGAGAGGATGACACATTTCCTAAGTTGATCTGGAAGGATCCTCATGGGGATCAGGTCTTTGGAAATGTGCTACCCAGATAAGGCCATCTAAGGAGGAATTCACTTGAGTCCTTGTGATTCCTCTTGAGCCTTGGCAAGTGCCAGGAGTGGGAATGTATGCAGGCAAACCACTCTGCCCTAAATCCTGGCTCTTCTCTCTCCAGTGTGGCTTTGAACCTCCCAGATTTCAAATGCAAGATTAGTCTTCTAAATCTCTTCGCTGGTTGGGTGACTACCACCTTTGAAAGCCTAGCTCTGGATGAATGCTCCCCCCACCACAGGCCTGCACCTCAGGCCATTTCTGAGCATGGTGGCAGTTGCATGGATAGGTTAGCTGGCGTGATATCTGAGGGAAACAAGTAATGATGTACACGTGACAGGCAATCTGGAGATTATGAACCTTGAATTTGAACTATGTAGGTGTTAAACCATTTGCTTTTGCTCAAAACAGCCTCAGATAGTGGTCCTACCTATGCCTATCACTTTGCTAGGACTTCAGCTAGACACTTCCCAGCACACCCGGGAAACACATATTTTAATTGTGATCAGGGAACTATAAGAAAGGGCCACATATTGTGAAAGCAGAACAAGACGTTGTGAGTTGAGCTTGGAAATTAGGTTACTTCGGTGGGGTGCATGGACCCAGATTGGTAGGCTCTTCAACTCCTGGGAGCTCAGCCTTCTGAATGCAGGTATATGGCACCATTCTGGTTCTGAATTGTCTTTAAAAGGACTTTGAGCCTGAAACTAAATGTTGAGCTATCCAGGGCAAGAGTGAGGGGTGTGGCGATGTCCAGATAGAAGATATTTTTTGCAGACCACAAGACAAGGACTGGTTTGTTATCGTGACCTAAGAAGCCAGTAGTGCTCATGAGGACTAAGAGTCTTGGAAACTTCAAAAATATCCTTCCTGGGCTGGTATGTAGTTCTGTAGCAAAGTGCTTGCCTAGCAAGTGCAACATCCTAGGTTTGAGACACAGTACCCCAAAAAGACCAAAAATTAAAAAAAGGTTAAAAAAATATCCTTCCTACTTTTCCAAGGACAACATTGGATTGGCCAACAAGGGATCCAATTAACCACTAGAAAAGTGGAAGTAGCGCAGTGGCTCAAGGGGTAGGATGGTAGTCTTGAGCTGAAGAGCTTAGGGACAGCACCAGAGTTCAAGCCCCATGACCCACACACAACAAAGATCATGATGGAGTTAGACACTGATGGCTCACACCTGTAACCTTAGCTACTTGGGAAGCTGAGACCTGAGGTTTATGGTTTAACGCCAGCCTGGGCAGGAAAGTCCATGAGACTTTTATCTCCAATTAACTATTAAAAAAAAAAAAAGCCCGAAGTGGAGCTGTGACTGGTGGTAGAACAAAGAAACTCAAGGACAGGACAGTACCCAGGACAACAGCAACAAAAAGTACAAAGGCCATGGTGTAGCTGGATCCTGGTGGCTCTGGGTTTGAACTCAGGGCCCGGGCACTGTCCTTGAGCTTTTTTTGTTCAAGGATCACTCTCTACCACTTGAACTACAGTGCCACTTCCAGCTTTTTCTGTTTATGGGGTGTTTAGGAATCATGCATGTTAGGCAAGTGCTCTACCACTAAGCCACATCCCCAGTCCGTCCCTGAGCTCTTAATTGCTCAAGGCTAGTGCTCTACCACTTTGAGCCACGGTTCCACTTTCTGTATTTTTGGTGATTAATTGGAGATAAGAGCCTCAGGAACTTTCCTGCCCCAGCTGACTTTGGACCATGATCCTCAGATCTCAGCCTCCTGAGTAGGTAGGATTACAGGCATGAACCACCAATGCTCAGCTTCATGCTTTAAAAATTTTATATATAGGGGAGGGAGTGGAAGGAGGGAAATGGGGACAAAAACATGAGAAGGAATATCAATGTTTGTGAAGTAATGCACCTTCTATCTGATGAATATAATGCAGCCCTTCTATTAATTACAATAAAATATATTTAAAATGCATATACATTAGCAAAACAAAGGGTATTTCATTATGATATTTGCACACATGTACACAGTACAATGTGTTCCAGCTCCCTTTCCTTCCTACTCTTCATGATGGCTC
Organism: Megascapheus bottae; assembly: GCF_031878675.1. Taxonomy (NCBI): domain Eukaryota; kingdom Metazoa; phylum Chordata; class Mammalia; order Rodentia; family Geomyidae; genus Megascapheus; species Megascapheus bottae. Next base: position 36,716,861 of record NC_143525.1, read on the forward strand.
TCTCTCTCTCTCTCTCTCTCTCTCTCTCTCTCTCTCTCTCTCTCTTTCTCTCTCTCTCTCTGGCTTGAACTCAGGACTTAGGCATTGTCCCTGAGCTCTTTCACTCAAGGCTAGTGCTCTACCACTTCAAGCCACAGCACCACTCCCAATTTTTGAGTGATTATTGGAAAAGAATCTCACGGGGACTTTTCTGCCCAGGTCGACTTCAAAACAATGATCCTCTGATCTCAGCCTCCTGAGTAGCCTCTGGCACCTGGCTGATGGACCTTTTTCTAAGCAGCTCTCCCCAGATATGGCACTGTGTCTTGTCCTGAAAGCCTTTAGTTAAAGGGCCACCTTACACAAGGACTACTGATGAATGACCTGGTACCGTTTTTCTCCAGATCACGAGATGTGTGGATTTTATTCTTTGAGGTCATAACTATGAATAAGAGTGGCCGCTTTCAGGGCCGGGAGTTTGGCCTAGTGGTAGAGTGCTTGCCTAGCATGCATGAAGACCCGGGTTCAATTCCTTGGTACCACATACTTAGAAAAAGCCAGAAGTGGTGCTGAGGCTCAAGTGGTAGAGCTCTAGCCTTGAGAAAAATCCAAGGACAGTGATCAGGCCCTGAGCTCAAGCCCAGGACTGGCAAAAAAAAAAAAAAAAAAAAAAAAGTGACCTCTTTCAGGGCGGGGAGATTGGCCTAGTGGTAGAGTGCTTGCCTAGCATGCACGAAGACCCGGGTTTGATTCCTCAGTACCACATACATAGAAAAAATGCCAGAAGTGGTGCTGTGGCTCAAGTGGTAGAGCTTTAGCCTTGAGAAAACCCAACGACAAAGCTCAGGCCCTGAGCCCAAGCCCAGGACTGGCAACTCCACCCCACCCCCGCCTGCCAAAAAAACAAAACAAAACAAAAAAAACAAGAGTGATTTCTTTCAGGCTGGGGCTTCAGAAGGCCCTAAGAATTTCTTATGTCTTCAATTATTCCCATTTCCAAATGCCTCCAACACTTCCTGCACAATAATCTTGTTCTTGTTTCGGCCTGTCATCTTTACCTGTGTCTTAAAACTCATCCAAGGACAGACCCAGGCTTGTAGTCTTCCTCTTTGAAAAAGGCCCTTTGGCCTGCTGCTATCCCACCTTCCACACTGCATAACAAAGGAAGCTAATTAGTGGTCATTCATTTATTGAGCCCCTGCTGTGTGCTGGGCATGGGGTACAGGGTGTTCATCTTGGTAGCACACTGAGCTGGAGTCTCAGGACCAGAGAGGGCAGGCTCACCCCAGCTGTCCACATGGTGACAATGTGTTTGTGTTTGTGTTGGCACTGGCTGAGTCCTAGAAAAAAATGCATGGAGTTTCTCCAGTGCAGACTTGATAGCTGGTGCTGGGGTTGAAACAGGAGACCCATGGAAGACAGAGTTGACCTGCAGCTGGTCAGCTGTGACATCCGGTGAAGCGAGGGGGTGTGGCGTCCTCTGGGAAGTCTCCTCTGGAACGCTCTGAACCCTGGCTGTCCTCTGTGCCTAGGGAGAGTTCTTCATGTGACTGGTGGTTAAGGAGTCTTGTCTACCTCTCTGACTTCTAGAGGCCTGCCCACTTGTCCCCACTCGTACATCTCCTGGCTGTAGGTAACTAGGGTGATGGAATTATAGGTTCATCTGCCAGATCTTCTATTATCCAGCCATAAGGGTCTCCAGAGCGGGGGCAGAGACAACCCTGTCTGTCCCCCTTACTGCAAAAGGGAAGTGAAATTCCACAGTCCCCAAGGCCCTCTGGGGACATGGGAGGTGTTGTAGTCCAGGAAACTGAAAGTAACAGCTTTCAGTCTTGTTCTGTGGGTGATTTGAGCAAACTGATCCAAAAGCTGCTAAGTATTAGGTGCTCCTGGCTCACACTTAGGATCCTAGCTATTCAGAAGGCTGAGATCTGAGGACGGTGGTTCAAAACCAGGGCAGGAACATCCATGAGACTCTTATCTCCCCCCTCCAAAAAAAAAAATAAGAACTGGGGCTCAGGTAGTAGAGCACTTGAGTGAAAAACCCAAGGAACAGCACCCAGGTCCTGAGTTTAAGGTATAAAAATAAATAACTAAAAACTACATAAAAAAAAAAAAAAAGCTTTCTCTTCACACCATACCTGGAGAGGCATTCATATCTACTTCCAGGGCCCATTGAATGGAATGGCTCAAAAACACTTTAGAGAAACTCTCAGGGAAAATATAGTCTATCCCCATCTTTCTTTCCAAGAGCCAGTATTGGAATTAGCAGAAGTTTTATGGAGAAGAGGTTAGACAGGAAGGAAGGCAGCTTGAGTAGAATCAGACTGCTGGTATACCTGCTGCTTCCCTCTTGTGTCCTCTCACTGAGTCTGGTTCACTTAAATTGACGCCTGGCCTTGAAAACCGTGGGGATGCAGCTTTGTCAGGAGGCATTAACTAGAAACTTCTAACTTAAAGTATCACTCATCCCAGGGGCATACACACTTAAAGGTAATTCTAGAATGCAGAGAATCTCTTAAGACTTCAGGGCTGGCTGACCATCTAAGGATCTGGTCTAGGACTTTATACAGAGGGAGGGAATAAGAGAATGTTGCAGGGTCTGGAAACCTCATTGTCCTCTGGATCAGCTGGCTCTGGGGAGCGGGGAACAGTGCAGTAGACACGGGCAGGATGCAGCTTTACATCACCAGATGCCCACCCACCACGACCTCCTGTGGGCACTCTCCTTTGATGGCTTGTGGGAGCCCGTTCTCTCTGATGGCAGTGGAATATCTAGCTGTTTTCCCATGATGCCCTTAATATCCACTAGAGAGGCTCTTGTCTGCCTTCTGTGGACAGTCACTGAACCATTTGTCCCAAATGATGCTCTAGTGAGGGAGAGAGAAAAGGTAAGAGAACAGAGAGGCAGCAAAGGAAGGCTGTCTTGAAAAGCACAGAAAGGCAAGGTTAGGGCCCCTAAGGCCTGGCACATGGAGCCATTTTTCAATCATCCTCAGAGATGTGGAAACACCTTGGATTTATCCATTCATGTATAGACTCATTCATTCCTCTATTCTCATCCAGTAGGTGATTCTTATGGACAGAAAAACTGCACTGAGTTATTTGGGATGCAGAATGGTAGACCTGGTGCCTGTCCAGGGGAAATTTCCAGACTTCGGATAGCAGCTGTGTAAGGCAGCACGACAGTGTTGTACAGTGTTCCAGTGAGAGCATTAGACCAGGCCATGGAGATGCTGTTTGTGCAGGCGAGGCAGAGAGAAGAGCTGATGATGATGTCAAGATGAAGTCAGGGAGGATAAAGGGCATGAGGGGCGGTGCTTGAATCTCAGCACTCAAGGGTCATGAAAAATGAGGACAGGTTAGGCACGGCATGGGGGTACCCCCCCCCTCGTTGATCATGAGACTTGAACTCAGGACCTGGGTGCTGTCCCTGAGCTTTTTCACTCAAGGTTAGCAGGTTATCACTTGCAGCCACAGCTCTACTTCCAGTTTTCCAGTAGTTAATTAGAAATGAGAGTCTTACAGGCTTTCCTGCCCTCTCCCTGGGCCTGGAACTTTATTTTTCTGTCCAGGCTGTCCTTAAACTCATGATCTTCCTGCCTTAGACTCCTGATCACTGGTATTACAGGTGTGTGCCACCACACACAGTCCTTTCTTTTGGCTTCATTTTTCCTTTTTTTTGCTGTAAGCAGTTAAAGCAAAATAATGGCTATTCAGATTTGCACTTTTCAGATCTTTCAGAGGGCAAGGAATTGGAGATCTAAGCACTCTGATCTTTCAGTGATTGGTTCCTTTCTCCAACTTCAGATTTTAGATTCAAGGTAATTTTGAAACTGCAGATGTAGCCTCAGCCTTGCCTCCTACTTTAATTACAGGCACTTGCTAGTAGGCATGCATCCTCTAAGGAAACAACCAGAAAGATGAGGGTATGTATGGTCAAGCCACTCCTACTGCACCTTCACATAGCCCAATAATGCCATCCAGCTGTGCCACTGGCCACCTCCTTGGTTCGTTAGTAGCTTGGCTAGCCAGACCCTCCCCAGGGTGTGTGTGTGGGGGTGACACTCACCTGTTCTTCCCCCTGGCTGGATCAGGGGTATTCCTAGGAGAAGGAGAGAGAAGAAAAGAGAACTTTACCACTTCCTTGAGGGCCTGATGAGGTGGGGATGGGGTCTAATCAGGATCTCTGGTCATTTTCTGTTGTCCTTGGGTGGCATCAGGAATGAGTCCAAGAGAAACCCAGTTGGGAACAGTGGGGTTCTTGGTACCTGGCACACTGAAGTGAGCTTCCTTGGGAAAGCTATTGTTGCCTCAGTCTCCACTAGACAGGGATGTTGCTGTGGAGGTCTGAGCCAATGTGAGCATCTGCCTTGCTCAAGAAATCTTTTCCTCCTGCTCTTGTCCACCACTCTGCACAGGTTGATGGCTTGCTTTATAAGAATCTTTCCAATGACTCAGTCTCAAACTCATTTTGGGGAAGACAAAACCAAGACCAGAAGTGGAGCCATGGCTGAAAGGGATAGAGCACTAGCTTTGAGCAAAAGAGTTCAGGGATAGCACCCAGGCCCTGAGTCCAAGCCCCATGACCAAAAAAAAAAAAAAGACCAAACACGTTTAGTCACAGTTGCATTTCTCCAAATGTATATGTACACTTTCTTATTTGAGTAGTGCTTAAATGCAGGCTTACTATTTATTTATTTATCCTATTTTGTGCTGGTACTGGGGCTTGAATTTAGGCCCTGGGCACTCTTGTTAGCTTTTAAGCTCCAGGCTAGCACTCTACCACGTGAGCCACACCTCCACTTGTGGCTTTTTGTGATTAACTGGAGATTTCCCTGCCCAGGTTGGCAGCCTCCTAAGTAGCGAGGCTTACAGGCAAGCAATGGCCAGGTGCCAGTGGCTCATGCTTGTAATCCTGGCTACTACAGTATCATATCCACTTCACATACTACCTGATCTGAGACTACGAATCAAAGGAATGTGCGTTTCTGACTTTGATGGATATGGCTAAGGTCTCATCCAAATGGACTATGAATGGCTATGGCTCAAAGTGGTAGAGTGCTAGCCTTGAGCAAGAGAGTTCAGAGACAGTGCCCAGGACCTGAGTTCAAACCTCATGGCTGACAAAAAAATGGAAAACAGACTAAACAAAGAGAAAAGAACTTTCTATTCAGCCTGTTTCTTTCTGCTCTGTCCTCCAGAACTGTCCAGGACAGAACTATCTCACTGAGAATGAAAACACAGAGTTTTAGTAATATTCTGGTTGGGATGCACAGAATTAACCAGAAAGCTTGGCTTATGACTTTGCTCAACATCTAGATCAGGACTTCTAGTTTCACTCACTAAAGTCACCGAGGTATAGGAGACAAAGGCACCAACCAAGATGCAAAGCATTCACTCTACCCTAAGGTGACTGGCTCCTCCTAAGCCCACAGGGCCTCTGTTGTCCTTATGACGCACCCTTATGCATCCTGGTTAGATGATGACTGAGATGGACAGGCTAATCTATGTCATCTTAAGAGCAACCCTCTACTGGATCTGAGTAACTGCTCTCAGCTCTTGGGTATAAATTTAGAGCCTTTGCTTGGTGTTGCTGAACCCACACAGAACCATTCTTTGCTGGGCTCCTGCTGTCTTCCTCACTCACCTTTCACTCTCTTTCCCATTAGTCCAAAGAACTGGCTGTTCTTGCTTCTCTTTGCCTCCTGCAGCTGGAGCTGCATGCTAGGAACAGCATCTCCCTAAAGAAGCAAAAAGAATTGGTGTTAGAATGGAGGGAGGAGGACGGGGGCCTGAGCAATAATCATCTGAACAATAGCTCACAATCACTGGACATTTGCTCTGTGCTGGCACTGGGCATTGTTTTGTCTATTTCATACCATATAATTCATAATTAATAGCATTTCATCTCCTATGGTATTGGCACGGTAACTCACTTGATCCTCACCAAAACCCTATGAAAATAAAACCCAATGCAATTACTGTCACCATTTGACAAATGGAAATACAGAGAGATAAACATGTCCAAAGTCATCCAGCTAGAAGCAGTGGGAGGTATAGCCAGAACTTGAACCTAGGGTCTCTGGACCAAAGGTTAGGCTCTCAGACACCTCATTTATAGTCTTAATTTTTCGATGTCCACCAACACCATCAGAAAGAGGATCTCCACCTATTTTCCAAATGTGGAAATGGAGAGTAAGATAGCTGATTTGTCCAAGTTCACACAAGGAGTAGCTGGATGAGGATTCAAAAGTCTGCCTCAGCCAGAGGGGTTGGGGGGGGGGGCGGTGTGTGCAGAGGCTCTCATCTGTAATCCTAGCTAAGATTAAGATCTGAGAATTGGAGTTCAAAGCCAGCTCTGGCAGGAAAGTCTGTGAAACTCTTTTATCTCCAATTAACCACCAGAAAATCAGAAGTGGCACTGTGGCTCAAAGTGATTGAGTACTAGCCTTGAGCAAGAGAGCTCAAGGACAGCTCCCAGGCCTTGAGTTCAAGTCTCATGACTGACCAAAAAAAGTCTACCTCAGAGCTCATGTGCTTCACCTTAGGAAACATTTCCAACACAGACAATGAGGGTCACAACTGAACTCCAAGAGGCTCCCCTTTCCTGCCCCCACTCTAACTCTGGCTCCTCTTTTCCCTGGGTATTTGTCCCTAGGGTCTGGTCTCCCAGAAGAATCATGGTATTTGGTCTGGGGTGGGAGCTCTTGCTTTGGACAAAGACATTTTAATCCTTGAGCTGAGGGTAAACATCCTGACCTAAGGGCAGTAGATTCAAGCTCCCCACTCTTTCATTAGCTCTGTGGCCTTGGTCAAAGCCCTATCCCTCTCTGATCTTAACTTTGGACTGTGAAGAGGGAGTCTTGGACAGTCTAGAGATGGGGATGGGGAAAGGGATGGAAAAGGGGTAGGTCTTCTTTTCCAGCATGGCAGAAGACAGGCAAACAGCTCTGGTGACATGCAAGTGCTAGCTCAAGGCTGGGTGGATCAGGGATTTCCTTCGTCCATGTTTCCTCAGGGGCAGTGGGAGGATCCCGAGGCCCACAGTGATGACCTGTGTGCCTTTCACAGGTCATCTCATCCCAACTTTCAGGACTGGGTTGTTCTCTAAGCCTTGGACTAATTCAGTCACTCCTAATCTGTCTCCTCTCAGGGACGTCAGCGGCTGGGGCCGCTGTCTCTGGCTGGAGTCGCCCAGCCTGGCCAAAAACCAGAAAAGTCTCTTTGGAGATTTAGACCCATTTCTGAAAAGCTCATGAAAACCACTTTGCCTTGGTAAGAGGCAGCCTTCAAAAGAAAGCTGGAGAGAGAGAATGGCCCTTTATGAATTAAAACAGGACTGACCCTTTTTGCAGGGTTGGGGAGCCAAGAGGGGGAGGATTAGAAAATATCCTCTTAGCAAGGATTCCTGCCTCCACTCAAGCCCCAGACAAAACCCTGATGCCCGGGATAACTGCGGCCCTAGGGGTGACCAGATCACCTTGAAAGGTGCCTCCCTTCTTCCTCACCTTTGTACTAATACATAGCATTATGCACAGGATAAGGTCTACCTACCTGCTGACCCAGCCTCTACTCCTGCCTTTCAAACCCCATGTCTTGGGGTGCAGAGAGAAACTGAAGGAGAGTGAAAGGAGAAAGGATTGGATCCCTCTGCAGGATGAGCTGTTGACAGGTGGCTGCTGCTGACGCTTCCCCAAATGGCTGCGTCTAAGGTCCTTATCCCATCAGCCAGCAGGGCTTCTCAAAGCTCAGCCAAATACAAGGATGTTTGACATCAACTATTAGCTTTTTCCCTTTTCTTATTTTTTTGCCCCTCCTGGGGCTTGAACTCAGGAGCTGGGCACTGTCCTTGGGCTTTCTCAAGGCTAGAGCCACATAGGCCACACCACCACCACTAGGCCATGGTACTGACCTAGAAGCTCTAGAAAGAGCTTCCAGATCATCTTTTCTCTCCCTGAATGTTACAGATGAGGAAACTGAATCCTAGAGAGCAGCAGGGATTGGTGGAGAGGTTTGAACTTGGGTGTCCCAAGCCTACTGCCTTGTCCCCACTGATACGTCCATTTTCAAACAATACTGGAAACCTACCAGGGAGAGCTATCCATGGTTCTTCCTGTAAATAAATCTCCAAGGTCAAGGTCTTTGTGCCAGTAGTCAGATTCATCAGGGTGTGTGTGTGTGTGTGTGTGTGTGTGTGTGTGTGTGTGTGTGTGTGCTTGGTAGTACTGGTGTTTGAACTCAGGGCCTCCTACCTGCTCAAGCCAAGCACTCCACCACTTGAGCCACACTTCCAGCTCCAGCTTTTTGCTGGTTAATTGGAGATAAGCCTTTCTTGGTTTGTCTGCCTTGGCTGTCTTTGAACTGAGATCCTCAGATCTCAGGCTGCTGAGTAGGTAGGATTTACAGGTGTGAACCACAGCATCCAGTAGTAGTTGTGCTTTTGAAGCTATGCTTTCAAGTTTACTGATTTCTTTGTACCTCAGTTTCCTTTTCTGTGAAATGGGGATAATAATGATGCCACAGCTATGAGGTAGAAATGAAAGTAAGATGAGTTAATATTTAAAAAGCATTTTGGGTAGAACCAGGACCATAGCCTGTGTTAAATCAGTGTTTCTATACACGCACACACATGCTCTGGCTGGCATAGGTGAGGTGTTCCTTTGATAATCTGGCTCATGTTTTGAACCTCCCTACAATGGGAGTCAGCCAACTTGCCTTGGTTGTGCAGTATACAACCTGCTTTCCTGGCAGCCCTGGAGGGATCTTCTGCCCCTCCACCACGGATCATCCCCTGCCCGCTCCCCAAAGGTACCTCGAGGACCATGGTCATCCAGGGTGCTGCTTCTGTGCTGAGTGCCAGTTTCTGTCCACTGTCACTTGCCATGATACACACAGGCAGGCCGATCAGGAAGACCAGGGTGAGGCAGGGCAGCATGGTGAGACGGTGCCTGAAGATGCCTCCTCCAGCAGGTTCTGTCTCCCTCTTGGTGGCTTGAGAGGAGGTGGAAGCTCCCTGTTCTCCGTACCTTCAGCTCTTTGGCTTCATCGCTTCAGCTTATCTGAGCCGTGGGCCAAATCCTGTGACTCTCGCCTCCCTCCCTGGCTGGGAAGGCCAATGATACCCAGAGCTGTTCTGGAGGAGGGACTGGACCTCCCCACTGCAGCCCCAGAGCCAGATCCCAACCAGGGCTTAACACTCTGATGCAACACTCCCTTTCCCTGGATTCTCTCCCAGACAGGTGCACAAAGGCGCCCTGTGTGGGGCCTGGAGCTCCCTGGGAGGTGAGGAAGGGAAAGGGGACTGTGTGGCTTCTCCCTTCCTGTACTCTCCCCAGGATTCCGCCTCTTCCTTTTCCTTCCCTTCCCCTTCTGAGCCTCTCTTTTTCTGCATTCTTCCCCAATGATAGTCTACCTGTGTGTTTAAGAGTACATCTTGAGAGGCTGAGAATGTGGCTTGGTGGTAGAATGATTGCCTAGCATGCATGAAGCCCTGGGTTTGATTCCTCAGGATCACATAAACAGAACAGAAGGAAGCTGGCAGGGGCACTGTGGCTCAAGTGGTAGAGTGCTAGCCTTTAGCAAAAGAATCTCAGTGCCCAGGCCCTGAGTTCAAGCCCCAGGTCTGGCCAAAAAAAAAAAGAAAGAAAGAACATATCTTGAAAATGAGGCACTGGTGGCTCATTCCTGTAATCCTAGCTACTCAAGAGGCTGAGATGTGAGGATTGCAGATTGAAGACAACTTGGGTGGGAAAGCCCATGAGACTCTTAATAATAATAATAATAATAATAATAATAATAATAATGCCAGAAATGGAGCTATGACTCAAGTAGCAGAACACCAGCCTTGGCTGAAAAAGCTAAGGGAGCCCCCAGTCCCTAAGTTCAAGCCCCAGTACCAGAATATACCCTACCTACTGACAAACCCACACACCATACACATCAAAGTAAAACAACAACAACAACAAAGCTAGAGCCAGACATGGTAGGGCATGTCTATAATCCCAGCACTTCACGGCTGAAGCAGAAGGATTACAAGTTTGTGGTGAGTCTAGACTACATAGAGATGGAAAGAGAGAGTGGGGGAGGGAAAAGAAGGAAGGAAAGAAGGAAGGAAGAAAAGTGTGGGGGGGGAGGAGGGGGGGGAGGAGAAAAAGAAAGAAGGGAGATCTTGCTCCAGGAGAGATAACACATTGCTTTAAGAGAAGAGGCTCCTTACAAGTGAGAACAGGGATTTATCAGGAAAATGGCCTCCTTCCTCGAGTGTCATTGCCCCTAAGCCTTCTTTCCACTGTTGTCACAGTGACTGTTCTACATCCCCAATGCTGTCTTGAGTCTTCAGCCTTCTAATAGCTCCCAGCAGCCTTCACATACATGCTAAGTTCCCTAGCTTGGCAATCCCAGTCCTTGTCTGTCAGGTCCCTGCTTTGCCTGTCCATCTACTCATCCATCTGTCATCCATCCACCAGGCCAGAACAAAAGGCTTTGTGGTCTCAGATCTGAATTCCACTTCTAGCCCATCACAGAATATCTGGGCGACCTCTGGCAGATTACTTAGCCCCTCAACCCCTTAGAGCCCTCCTGGGGGAGTCAGAATTGATAACAATGCTGTTTCCAGAGTTTGAAGATAAAGTGGAACTAATGCATGTGGGGCACTTAGCACAGTGGGTAGTGGTGAATTTTTAATGCCCGTTAACTATGATAATAATAATTATTATTATTGATACTTGGCTCACCAAAGATGACTAAGACATTGTCCCTGTCCTAGAGCATCACACAGTGCATGTAAGGAGATCTCTGGTTGGCAGATAACCAAGTCTTGTTTGGCATGTGCCAACATTGGGTGGAAGAGCAAGGGCAGGGAGTTCCTGCCTTCCCAGTGTACCCCTCTCCCTCCACCCTAATCCACTGTACCACCTGCTTCTGAGACATGTCCTCATGTCCTGCCCTCATGGTTTTTGCCTCTTGCTCTTTCTTTTCCTATGGCAAATTCCTACTCATCCTTAGAGTTTGGTCACATTATGTTCACCTCATTGCTAGAATGCTTCTTTATCTACTCCTGCCTCCAGAAGGAGTTAATTGACATTTCAGTCTCTTCCAGGAATCTATGTGGTGGGTCCCAGTCCAAATGGCCTAGGAATCACAGCCTTTGCTAAAAATACAGACTCCCTGGTTTGGCCTAAAGGAAGAGCCTGAGATGGTGGCCTCTCAGCTGTGCAGGAAGGCAGTCCACCATCTCTCCCTCAGGAGATTCTAACATCTGGTTTTCCAGTTTCTAGAAAGTTCTTCCATAGTGCTGGGAGTGTGGCCTAGTGATAGAGTGCTTGCCTAGCATGTTTGAAGCCTTGGTTCGATTTCTCGGCATCACATACACGGAAAAAGCCAGAAGTAGTGCTGTAGCTCAAGTGGTAGAGCTCTAGCCTTGAGAAAGCTCCAAGACAATGAGTGCCCAGGCCCTGAGTTCAAGTCACAGGATTGGCAAAAACAGAAAAAATAAAAGTGAGTTCTTCCATAACAGGGAGCAGCTTTGCATTTCATCACTTTACATGTGCAAACAGGGGCAGGTTGGGCTTGCTGTAAATTACTTTGTGAACTAATGGCTGACTTAGCTTCTCCAGCCTCATCTTCCACTGGGGCCTCACTGGCTGCACTGCGGGTGGTCACGGTGTGCAATTCTGAACAGGGGAGATGCCTCTAACTTCAGCTAAGGATGATCTTAGTCACTGGGAGTATCTGAACTGGTTTCCCAGTTTTCATGACTGCTGTTGAAGGGCTCAGCACAGGGCCAGGCCTGGAGCCCAAGCCCAGGCCTGACTCAGTTGGGATTATTAGTCCTGCAGGATCTTGGGCCTAGCTCTGCCATCCCGGCCCGGGTTCCTCGCTGGCACAGGAATCTCCCTGCGTGGGACAGGATGTGGTGGGCGCCAGCGGGCACCAAGGGAAGGCATCGCACGGAGGGAAAAAGGGAGAGAAAACCCCAAAGGTCCGGAAGCCCAGGAGGGAGGCAGGCACGGCCCGGGCTGGAAACCGCGGCTATTTGCAGCGTCGCCCTCGGCCTGCGGTCAGGCTGGGGTTGGCACTCCTGGCAGTCGGGTCCGCCGCCCCACCCGGGTGCCCTCGGCCACCGGGCCATGGCCCCGGCCCGAGCTCCTCTGCCGGCGGCGTCCGCGCCGCCGGGTTGGCTACGACTCCCGGGTGGGCGGGGCCAGGTCCGGATAGGACCCCGAGGTGGGCGGGGCCAAGGAGGGTCAAGGTGGGGTGCTGACCCCTGAGTGGGCGGGGCCAGAGCAGGCCCAGGTTCAGCTCCGCCCCTCGGGTGGGTGACCCGGGGCCGGCGGGTGGGCAGCGCCGGACCCAGGGCGGCCGCAGCGGGGGTGTGGCCGGGGGGGGGGGGGGCGGCGTGGCCGCGGGGCGGGGCGGGTCGCGGCCGCGGCGACGCTCCCCGGGCGCCGGGTGGGCGCAGGATTGCTTAAGGCTGCGGTTTGGCCAGCACCGCGGAGCCCAGCAGGAAGAGGCACGGGAGGAAGGCATTTTAAAATAAAAAATAAAATACGAATGCGGGGAGGGAAACCTGAGCCGAGGGCGGGATGCGGGCCGCAAGCCGGCGTCTCTCCCCGGGAGGAGGGGCCGCAGGCCTGCCCAGAGCCTCGAGCCCTAGGTAAGGCCACCCAGTCTCTAAGTGTCGTCGTCGGGACTCGAACCGGGGTCTCCTGTGGCTCACGCGCTTGCTCACCTTGCCTGATGAGCCGGAACGGGGCACGGCAGGGGAAGCAGAAGCGACTGGTGGCTACTTTGTGGGGGACCCTTGGGAGGGCAGTGGTCAGCGGATGATCTGGGGGCCCCCTCCATCCACCTGATACCGAGATGGGCTCGGGGGTGGGGTGGGTGCTCGCGTCTCTCCCTCGCCCTTCCAGCGCCCCCACGTGGGAGCTTCTGGCCTCTGATGGCGTGGCCCTTGCATGCGGGCCGCTGTGCTGCCAGGAGCAGCACTGAGGAAGGTGGAGGGTGGAGGCCTGCGGGAGCCTGGGCCGCCCCCCCGCCCCCTCCCCACTGTGATGGCTTGGGTGCTGCCCGCAAATCTTTGAGGTTATGGGCGCTCTTTGAGGTTACAGTCCAGCTCTCAGTCACGGAACACAGATTTACTGAGTGTCTTGCAAAATGCGCATATCCAGAGACTAGAGATAGAAGAGCCAATCATCAGGATTCTAATTAATTAATGAATGATTGTGCAGGTATTGGGGCTTGGAATCTGTCCCTTAGCAGCAGCAGCAGCAGCTCCTCCTCCTCCTCCCTCTGCTCCTTTGGGGGACCTGCTTTGGGGCTTGAGTTCAGAGCCTGGCAGCTACCCCTGAGCTTTTTGTTCACTAGCATTGTACCACTTGAACCACAGCTCCATTTCTGGCTTTATTTGTTTGTTGAATTGGAGATATGAGTCTCAGGGACCATGGACTTTTCGGCCTGGGCTGGCTTGGAACAGCTACCATCAGCTGTCAGCCTAAGTAGATACGATTATGATTATAGGCGTAGGGCTGGGAGTTTGGCCTAGTGGTAGAGTGCTTGCCTAGTATGCATAAAGACCTGGGTTCGATTCCTCGGTACCACATACTTAGAAAAAGCCGGAAGTGGTGCTGAGGCTCAAGTGGTAGAGCTCTATCCTTGAGAAAATCCAAGGACAGTGCTCAGGCCCTGAGTTCAAGCCCAGGACTGGCAAAAAAAAAAAAAAAGAAGAAGAAAAAGAAAAAGATTATAGGTGTAAGCCACCTATAAAATCCTAGTGATTGTCCATCTATCAGGATTTTTTTTTTTTTTTTTTGGCCCCTTTCTCTTTCTGGCCCCGCTCGCTCCGGCCCTGCTCGCTCCGGCCCGGCTAGGCCCCCTTTCTAGCTCAGGCCCCGCTCGCTCCGGCCCCGCTCGCTCCGGCCCCGCTTGCTTCCGCCCGGCTCGCTCCAGCTTGCTCTTGGCCCGGCTCGCTCCGGCCCGGCCCTGCTCCTGGCCCCGCTCGCTCCGGCCCGGGTGGCTCCCGCACGCTCCTGGCCCCGCTCGCTCCTGCCCTGGCTTGCTCTGGCCCCGCTCGCTCCGGCCCGGCCCTGCTCCTGGCTTGCTCTGGCCCGCTCGCTCCTCTCGCTTGCTCCTGGCTCTGCTCGCTCCGGCCCCTTCTCGCTCTGGCCCCGCTCGCTCCGGCCTCGCTGGCTCTGGCTCGGCTCGCTCCCGCACGCTCCGGTCCTGCTCGCTCGCTCCGGCCACCACTCGGTTGGGCTCTGTTCACTTCAGCTCAGCTCGCTTCTTTCGCTCTCTGTCGCCGTCGCAGTCTTGTCTCTGCCACTTTTCCGGTTTGGTTGTGTCTCGTCTCTGCCACTTCCGGCTTGGTTGTGTATGTGGGATACCGAGGAATCGAACCCGGGTCTTTGTGCATGCTAGGCAAGCACTTTAACCGCTAGGCCAAACTCCCGGGCCCCTCTATCAGGATTTTTAACACAGCCAGCACAGCCAGGAGGAAGAGCAACTTACCTCATCTAGAATTAATGTGCATTTGGACATTTATCGTAGAATGCTTGGGTTTGGAAAGTGCTGTTTACATCACAGCGTAGATAGAGTGGGGTGCCCTGGGCTTATATGGGCAGATAGATGTGCCTGTATTTGTGGCAGATGAGTTGGCTCAAGCATCTGTTGCCTTTAATGTCTCTAGCCCCTCACTTAAGCCCTTGGGAGGATCTAGAAAGATGCAAAGGGACAGTTTGAGGAAGAGGTTCTCACAGCTAGTTGATCAAAATTGGGAGAATGATTCCAAGAGGCTGAGCCCTCCCCCACCACAGCTTGTCAAGAGGAGGTTAGGGTTGCAAGGATGAGCGAGTCATCTCACCCCGTCTCCTTACTTGCTTTTGCCCACCCACATTTCTTCTGCAGTTAGGCTCCATAAGAAAAGACTGCACAGAGTGGGTCACTGTCCACACAGAGGGCTTAAGTCAACAATACTCTGGAATCCAGGGCCAGGTATAATAGTGCATACTTGTAATTCCAGGTCTTTGGAAGGTAGAGGTAGATGAATCTAAATTGCAAAGTGTTAGCATATGACTCCAGCACTAGAGTACTTGCCTAACAGTGTACAGCTCTTTGAGTTCAAACCCTAATATATTCCCACAGGCAAAGAACACTCTGGGTTCAAATTCTGGCCTTACTACTTACCTTATATGAATTACTTCTGAATTTCCCTTACTGTGACCAGAAGATGGAGATAATAATATACTGTGCTATTATCAACATGTTGTTCAATGAAATACTGTATAAAATAATTTCATGTAGTATATGGTATGTGTTAGGCATTTTAGTTATGGCAGCAGTTTTATTGTTGCTAATAGTGCAATTAAGTGATACTATTTATCCGTGTTCCCAGGGAAAGCCCAGATTAAGGAAAGCCGTTTGGGACATTCCCTGGTGTTGTGCCAGCAGTTAAGTAAGCTTCCTAAGATTCAAGGAACTAGCTCTCTGACATCAGACTAAAGGCTCCCTGTACCCCATCTCTTCCCTACATAAGGTTCAGGGCACTGAACCTTAAAAGTGGGTTCAGAAGCTCTGGGCTAAGGCTGAAGGAGGTTAGCGATGTCCCTTAGGCGGACTGGATTCTAGTTCTCCCCTTGTATTTAGTGCTGAGGAAGTGTTCCCCAAGCACTCGCCTCTCCCAGGGCCTGAGGGCAATAATCTGACCCCATTAGTGAGTGAAGAGAAACTCATGATTAAAATCGGCCCTTTCTTCCTAGATCTTGGATAGTGAGTGTGGGAGAAAAATGACCAGCTAATTGAAAATATAATTATAATGTGCTGTCTTTTGTCTACCAAGTGTCTACCCACTGTCTGCAGAACAGTTTGTTGCTAGGGTCCAGGAGGACTCCAGGGCCAGCCACACGGAGACAGTGCATAAAGCGGGAACTTGGCTGGCTAAGCTTGAGTGCTGCCTGTGGCTGCCCTTGGAGGATTGAACTTCCATCCTGCTTTGCCTTACCTCTATGGAGAACACCTGTGTTTTCCCTGAGCAACCCAAACACCTGAGCCCAAGCAGCCTAGGAGGGCAGCTGTGTGGGAGATGGGAGGTTGCTCTGCCCTCTGGGCTTTTCCCTGGAGCTTCCAGCATCTCTGTGTTCCAGTGAGAGAGAAGGCTAACTGCAGGCCTCTTCTAGCCTGATGTGTAACCCTTGAGCAAGGAGCAGAGATTAATGCCAAAGACCACGGAACAATCTTCTGAATCTTCCAGGCCTATGAGATACCAAGGAAAGTAGGGGTCTGGAGTTAGATTCCAGACTCTGCCACTGTTGGTGAGGCTTGGCCCTTCATTCTGTTGTTCTGATCCTGTAGATTGAAACAGCGAAGTTTTAGGGTGTTCTCAGCCTCTGCTTAGCAACAAATGTACTGAGAGAAGTTCTCAGGGACTTCTAAGGACTTTTCCCTAATGGCTTTCCATCCAAACTCTTCTGTTCCCTTATCTGTCTTCACTTCTTGTTTCTCCTTCAGCTCTAAGGGAGCCTGAGAAAAACCCTCTTGCTAGGAGTCATCAGTAAAGTGGAGAAGTTTAACAAATGGGAGAAGTTAAGGTTCTAGGCAAGGTAGAGATTGGCACTGGGAGGTGCTAGCTGGAGGATATGTGTGTAGGGGCAGTAGGTGAGGATGGCAGGAGGAAGGAGGATTGATCTGCTTTCCTGGTTAAGTAAACCATTATAGACAGGGCTGTTGTGTATAGTTGTGCAGGTTGCATACTGCACTGGATGAAACAGAAGGTTAAGTTGGGTGTGGTGGCTCACACCTGTAATCTTAGCTACTCAGGAGGCTGAGATCTGAGGATCAAGGTTCAAAGCCAGGCCAGGCACAAAAAGGATCTGAGACTCTTATCTCCAATTAACCTCTAGAAAATGCAAAGTGTGGCTTGGCCCAAGGGAAGGGCGGTAGCCTTGAGTTGAAGAGCTCAGGGACACCACCCAGGCCAAGTGCAAGCCCCATGACCCACCTCCCCCTCAAAAAGAAGAAAAAAAAAACTATCCAAGTGTGTGGGGGGGGAGGGAAATGGGGACCATGACATGAGAAAGGGTATCAATGTATTTGAAGTAATGCACCTTCTATCTGGTGAATATAATGTAACCCTTCTATTAATTACAATAAAAATATATGAAAACAACAACAACAAAAAAACTATCCAAGCCTTGTCTGCAGCTCACACTTTTTCCCAGTTAACACCGAATCACCTTACCGGCTGACACAGGTTCTGGTAAAAACCAACATGGAGATGCAGGAAGTAATATTAGAACAGAATCCCAAAAGGGATGATGGGATTCCCATCTCAGAGCTCATTCTGTCCTAAGAAAGGCACCCTGGAGTCCATAATTAAAATGCCTATGCCAGATGTAGGGACACAGATTAAAAACAAGGTGAGAGCCGGGCATGGTGGCTCACACCTGTAATCCTAGCTACTCAGGAGGCTGAAATCTGAAGTTCAAAGCCAGGCTGTGCACTAAAGAATGAGAGACTCTTATCTCCAGTTAACCACTAAAAAACTGGAAGTGGGGCTGTGGCTCTAGGGGTAGGGCCATAGCCTTGAGCTGAAGAGCTCAGGGACAGTGCCTTGACCTAGAGTTCAAGCCCCATGTCCAACAAAAAGAATAATAAGTAAGAAAACAAAAACAAAAAAAACAACAAGGTGAGTCAAGGCAACAAGCTTCCACAAGGCAAAGGGAGGGAGGTGTTTGGAGATCAGGTGGCATTGCTGTGACCATGGCGACCAGCTTTATGTCAGTAACTGATCAGTGCACATACATGAAGATCAGGAAAAGGAGGCTGGGTACAGTAGCATACAGCTGCCCCCACATACTCCAGAGGTCCAGGGCAGGAGGATTGCTTGAATGCACAAGTTCAAGGGCAGCCTGGGCAATATAGCCAGATTCTAGCTACAAAAAATTATAGAGCTAGGGGCCAGGAGTTTGGCCTAGTGGTTAAAGTGCTTGCCTAGCATGCATGAAGACCCGGGTTCAATTCCTCGGTACCACATAAGTAGAAATAAGCCTGAAGTGGTGCTGAGGCTCAAGTGGTAGAGCTCTAGCTTTGAGAAAATCCAAGGACAGTGCTCAGGCCCTGAGCTCAAGCCCAGGACTGGCAAAAAAAAAAAAATTATAGAGCTAGAGACAGAGACAGGAAGGAAGGGAAGGGTAGGCAGAGGGAGGGAGGGAGGGTAAGAGAAAAGTTTTCATAGAGACCTTTGACTATTAGGGGTTTCGGGTTCACCTGACACATGGGTCTCTGGCAGAATGGAATTTTGTACAGAGCATGCTGCATGCAGAGAAGGGAAAATATACTGGAAATAAAGGAGTGAAGTCAATCTTTTTTTTTTTTTTTTTTTGATTGGTCATAGGGCTTGAACTCTGGGCCTAGGCGCTGCCCCTGAGCTTTTCAACTCAAGGCTATTGCCCTATCTCTGGGCCTGGGCACTGTCCCTGAGCTCTTCAGCTCAAGGCTACCATCCTACCCCTGGAGTCACAGTGCCACTTCCGGTTTTCTAGAAGTTAATTGGAGATAAGAGCCTAATGGGACTTTAGTGCCTGGGATGGCTTTGAACTGAGATCCTCAGATCTCAGCCTCCTGAGTAGTTAGGATTACAGGTGTAAGCTACCACATCCAGCTGAAGTCAATCTCTATTTATTTTTATTTTTTGCCAGTCCTGGGCTTGAATTCAGGGCCTGAGCCCTGTCTTTGGACTTTCTCATGGCTAGAGCTCTACCACTTGAGCCTCAGCACCACTTCTAGCTTTTTCTATGTATGTGGTACCGAGGCATTGAACCTGGGTTTTAGTGCTTGCTAGACAAGCACTCTACCACTAGGCCAAACTCCTGGCCCTGAAGTCAATCTTTTAAGGGGCTGTTGGGGGTCCTGAGCAGGGTCAGCAGTGGATTGGGGAGAAGGTTGGGCTCTGATGAGAGCAGAGGGGGCCTCAGGTCTGGAGTTTGGAAGTGTTGGGATGCCAAAGAGGAAGGGAAAGAGACTGGAGAGAGGAAGAAGGGAGGAAGATGAAGAGGAGTGGCTGTCACTTGGGACAAGATGATGGTTTGAAATGCCTGTGAGTGTCAGCGAGGGAAATGCCAGCTGGTGCTGGGAGCTGGAACATTAGAAGAAGTCAGTATATGGTGCTGGTGAAGTTAGGGAGGCCAAGAAAATCAAGGAAATTGTGAATAAATGAGTAAAACCCAGAGCCCATGGAATAAACACGGCAGTAAATATGGATGCAGCCCAATGCATACTTTCATGTGGTTGAAACTCAACTCAAAACATGGAGCGGAAAAACAAAAAGCAGTAGTATGCCTCAGGTACAATTCCATCTACATGGAATTTAAAATCATAACACATAGCCATCTTTTTTTTTTTTTCCAGTCCTGGGCTTGAGCTCAGGGCCTGAGCACTGTCCTTGGACTTTCTCAAGGCTAGAGCTCTACCACTTGAGCCTCAGCACCATTTCCAGCTTTTTTCTATGTATGTGGTACCGAGGAGTTGAACCCGGGTCTTCGTGCATGCTAGGCAAGCACTCTACCACTAGGCCAAACTCCCGGCCCCCACATAGCCATCTTATAAGAGGAATTCAAGAGGAAGTTTAGGTCTGGGGAAGAAAATAAGAACAGAGAAAAGGAGAAGATGGTATTCAGAAAGGATAAAATTTTAAAGTTTTCTCTGTAATGATCTATTTCTTTCATTCCCTCCTTCCCTTCCTTCCTTTGTGACCTTTCTTTCCCTTTCCCTCTCTCTCTTTCTCTCTCTCTCTTTCTCTCTCTCCCTCCCTCCCTCTCTCTCCCTCCCTCTCTGTCTTGTTCTCTTCTCTCTTATTTCCTTCCTTCCTTCCTTCCTTCCTTCCTTCCTTCCTTCCTTCCTTCCTTCCTTCCTTCCTTCCTCCTTCCTTCCTTTCTACCTTCCTTCCTTTTGTTTGCTCATGGCTGGTGCTCTACCACTTGAGCCAGTCCTGCTTTTTTTGTTGGTTATTTTGGAAATGAGAGTGTCATGGATTTCTTCCTGGTATGGTTTTAAACCTCCATCCTCTGGATTTTAGCCTCTTTAGTTGTTAGGAGTACAGGCATGAGCCACTGGTGCCTGACTGTATTTTGTCCTTGTAATAGACTTCCTCTAATTCTGCCCCAGCTGGCCTTGAACTCTCAACCCTCCTGCCTTTGCCTCTCAAGTGGCTGGGATTACAGGAAGACACCACTATTTTTGGTCCATGATTTGTTTCTTTTCCTTTCTTATTGGTTGGTCATGGGGCTTGAACTCAGGGCTTGGACACTGACCCTCAGCTCTTTGGCTCAAGGCCAGTGCTCCATCCACTTTGAGCCACAGCATCACTTCCAGTTTTCTGATGGTTAATTGGAGATAGAGTCTCACTGACTTTTCTGACCCCATTGACTTTGAGCCGCAATCCTCAGATCTCACCCTCCTGAGTAGCTAGGATTACAGGTGCGAGCCAACTGGTACCTGACTCATGATTTGTTTCCTAAGTTGCATATTCTGATTTTGCTCTGCTGTTATCTATGCATTAAACATAATTTATCTAGACATTTTTTTTATAGGATTCATAGGTTTGATACAGTTTAAAAAAGAAGACTAGAAGACAAAAAGTGCAAAATCACGAGGGCTGGGGATGTGGCTCAGAGGCAGAGCAGTTGCCTAGCATGCAGTACTCTGCACAGCAGAAAGACAGACTCTGGGAGAGAAGTTTAGGGAAGGAGGCAGAAGGATCCTCGGGGGCTGGTAGCCTGTTACTCAGAGGCAGAGATGACTGTCCCTAGCTCCTCCGATGGAAGTCTGCTTTTAGCTTTCCTCTAAAAAGGGCGTGGAGAAGCCACATCACCATTCCACATTCTGCTTGAGCCTTCCCTATGTGGCTGGAGCCACTGTGGCCTCTGAACCTCCAGGGAGTTACTATCCTCTTCCCCCACCACTGAGCACATGGAGTGGCCAGTGTGTGCGTGTGTGTGTGTGTGTGTGTGTGTGTGCCAGTATTGGGGCTTGAACTCAAGGGCCTGGATTCTGCCCCTTAGTGCCCCTGAAGGCTGGCACTCTTACCACTTGAGCCACAATACTCTCTGGCTTTTTGGTAGTTAATTGGACATTAGAGTGTCACAGACTTTCCTGTGAGGGCTGGGTTTTTGAACTGCCATTCTCAGATCTCAGCCTCCTGCCTGAGAAGCTAGGATTACAGTTATAAACCCCTGGCTCCTGGCGGGAGTCCACTCTTAGAGGGGCTCATTTGCAGACCTGAGGGGTTGATAGTGGCCCTACCAGCTGGCACATGGTGGAGGCGTGCCACCCCCACCAGCGGGCTGACCATGCTGGCTTCTGTCGGAGTCAGT
Source organism: Megascapheus bottae (assembly GCF_031878675.1). Lineage (NCBI taxonomy): Eukaryota > Metazoa > Chordata > Mammalia > Rodentia > Geomyidae > Megascapheus > Megascapheus bottae. Next base: position 36,738,205 of record NC_143525.1, read on the forward strand.
GTGTCTCCAGCACCCAGGGATGGGTGGGCGAGGACAGTGTTGGGGCTTGAACACTTAAGGAGGCCAGAGCCAAACCCTGTGCCTGGGCATGGAGAGTGGGTGATGCCTGGGCTTGGCAGGCAGCGGGCTGAAAGATGCAGTGCCAAGCTGGGCAGAGGGGCTGCCAGGGTGTGAAGATCAGAGGAACGGATGGGGGGCCTGGCACTGCCAGGGCTTGAAATAAGATGCCGCCGGGGGTGGAAGGTGAGGATCAGCGAGGCCAGGGAAAGGCCAGGAGGAAGCAGGCATTGCCAAGGGAGCAAGGGCAAGAAGTTGGTGCCAGCTTGGGGCTGGGGGGCACGGGAGCAGAGTGGAAGGGGGCCTGGTGCTTCCTCTCACCCCAAGTCTCCTTTCGCTGCTCAGTTTTGCAACTCACAAGATGTTTGTAGAGCCCTGAGCTTCAGGCTTCAGAAGGTCCTGGGGGCCATCTTTTCCAGACCTCTGTATGGACGGGGACAGCCAGAGCCAGAGCAGGGGCTGACCTATGCGAGGCTGTCCAGTGAGTCCAGCCAACCCTATGGGCTATAGGGCAGGCAACTGGAAGCAAGAGGCCCATAGTGCTGCCTTCGGGAGTTGGCTGACCAGCATGGGAGGGGATGAAGCTCAAACTCTTCCAAACTGACAGTGGTGGATGGCCACAAGTGTCAGCTGGAGCCAGAGTGACCTTGAGAGGGTCTTTGGAATGGTGTGTGTGTGGGGGGGGTCCTCATGGACTGTAGCTTTGGCAGTGGCCTCGTAAGTGCAGTATGCATGCATTTTCAGTGCTAGAAAAGACTTAGATAAAGATGCATCCAGACCCAGGCGTAGTGGCTCACACCTGTAATCCTAGCTCCTCAGGAGGCTGAGATCTGAGGATCAAGGTTCAAAGTCACCCCAGGAACAAAAGGACCTGAGCCTCATCTCCAATTAACCTCTAGAAAACAGAAGTGGGGCTTGGCTCAAGGGTAGGGTGGTAGCCTTGAGCTGAAGAGCTCAGGGACAGCACCCATGCCGAGTTCAAGCCCCATGACCTACATATATATATATATATATACATATATATATATATATATATATATATATATATATGGCTAATAGTCTAATTTGAGAGGAGTCAGGGACTAGGTCTCTGACCAGAGCTTCTCTTGTCTTTTTCATCAAAGTAACCCCAGAAATGCCCTTCTAGTTGAGGTCTGAAGTCAGTTGGGATGTCCCTCTGGAGATCTTGGGACCTCCGTCATCCTTTTTATTGGGAAGAGACTGAGAACCAGGAAGATGTCACATAATCCCAGCATTTCACTCACGTGAGTGTGTGTGCGCCCACTTGCTTGATTGCATGCATACCACTACTGGGGCTGAACTCAGGGTCTGGATATTATCCCTTAGTTTCTTTTGTTTTTTCCACTCTACCCCACTCTACCACTTTGAACCACACTTCCACTTCTTGGTGAGAAACTGGAGAGAAGAGTCTCACAGATTTTTCTGCCCCAGTTGCCTTTGAATGGCAATCCTCAGATCTCAGCCTCCTGAATAGCTAGAATTATGGTATGTGAACCACCAGAGCCCAGTCTTTCCTTACTTCTGCGATATGTTAGGGACATTGCATGTGTGTCTGACACTCTGGGAAGGGGCTGGTTGGACTGGGCTGCCAGAGGGTGGGAATAATCCTGGGACAGATGCTTAGGGGAATTAACATGACTGGTTAGATACAGGGATCATGAGCTTTCCAGTTGTCTTTTGTTCAGGAGAGGGGCCAGCAGTAGCCTGAACTTTGAACCTTCTCCACCAGCTCTTTGGCCTAGGGGTGCCTGACTGCTTTGGCAGGGTGAGGTGTCTAGCAGCTCCCAGGGGCTGCAGGACGAGACCCATTTAGCCACTGCAGTCATCTGACCCTCGTGACTCAGGCCTGGCCCTGCCCGTGGAAGGCATTGGGCCAGTCTGAGCTCATCACCACTGCCCCAAGCACAAGTGGTAAACAAGTTCACCCTCCACCTCCCACCCCTGCGAGGAAACAGAGAACAGGATGAGGTGGGGGCCCTCTAAACACTTGGCCCTGACCCCAGCCATCTGCACAACATAGGTGTGGATCACGAGTATCCTCAGGGCTGGTCAGGTGTGTGCTCTTCCTGTGAGCCACGTGTCTCACACACATTGTGAAAGTACCCGTGGCCCATCTTTCCAGGAATAAGGGTGGCCAAAGCTTAGAGGATTTGACCCTGCCTAGGTGCCAGCAGTTCAAGGTTCATGATTGGTAGACCCTAAGAGTTACCTGATTTTAGCTTCTGGAGCTAGTCTCCTTATCGTGCAGCCTCATGGCTCACTCACAGCTGATGCGAGCTTGGTCCCGTGTGGCCTCAGGAGTTCCTGAGGTGTCATGGGGAAAATATTTGAGGCATATGTTGCTCTGGACTGACTGGGTCCACAGCTATATCAGAAATGGTCCAGTTTCCTTTAGCATCTCCCCTTCTGCTAGAATCTCTGGCTCTTTCTTTCTTTCCATCTCTTCTTCTAGTCCCCTTCGTGTCTTCCTCCTTTCCTCTCTCCCACTTGCCTCTCTCCTCTCAATCCAGGTAGCTGTCACTGCCACTCATAACCACCAGGTGGCACAAGCACATCATGTGTTTCCACCTTGCTAGAGCTACTCCCCCATTTCTCCTCCCCAGGCTTAACCCCTCACACTTATCCCATGCCTCCCGTGGGCTTCAGGTGTGCCAGCTGAGCAGTGCGGGGGGAGGGCAGGAGTTCGCAGCTCCATGGCCAAGGGCTCTACTGTCTTCTTTCAAGTGACTCCTCCCCAGGGTGTCAGAGGGCTTAGGCCTCAGCCCTGTGAGGTCCCTCATCATCTCTCAGAGAAGCTTAGTCACTTGTGGAAGTGGGTCTGAAAATGTGAAAGAGAACTAGAGTCCAAACTTTGCAGGTTCAAAAACAGAGTTTCAAGGCAGCGGGGAGTGGGTAGTTCAAGGGTCCCTAGAGCTGGCCACTGTCTCCATCATTACCTTTGGGAATAGCCGCAACCCAGGGCCTTTTCTACATGCCTGAAGCAGTCTTATCCTTAAGGAACCCCCTTGGACAACTACTTAATAAATAGTAATGCTATTAATGATAATAATAAAAGAGGTAGCCTTGCCCTCCGGAAACCCCCTGAAAACAGTGAGAAAACAGCCTTGTCACAACCGAATTCACACGGTGGAACTTTCTGAGAGTTCTGCTGGGGTGATGTCTAAGCTAGGGGAAGACATTCAATGCAGGCTTCTTGGAAGAGTCAACACTCTGAATGGGACTAGGGGGAGGTGGACTCTTGGGTTATGAATTACTTAATGACTCTCATGTATAGAAAGAAGCAAAAGTGTAGTTATGAGCCCTGGTGTCAGGGAAGGACACTTTGATGGCCCTAACTTGGGCTAAGCTCCTTTACTGACCCATCTTCCCAATTTCCCCATGCCCTGCCTCACTGGGGGGCTGTTATGATCCAGGGCCAAGGGGACCAGGGTGGGGTCCCTTCCTGAGGGCCAGAGCAGGATCCCGAGCAGGCTGTGGCAGTGCTCAGGAGCCAGCAAGGAGCCACTGCCCCCACCCCCTTGGGCCCCTCTGTAATTAGGGCTATTTTTAGGCCCCTCTTCCTTCCTATTTCAGGCCTCTGGACTGGGCCGGAGAGTGGGCTGTCCTGGGCCGCAGGCTGGAGCCGCTAAACTGGGCCGTGGCGTGGGTGCTGCAGCCACAGCTCAGACCACAGGCCGAGGCGGAGTCCTGGCGGAGGAGGGGAGCCCAGGACGTGGCCAGGCCAGGGCAGGGCAGGGCCAAGAGTGAGGGCGTGTCTTGGCTCATGAGAGCCTCACTGATCTATTCCACGCTGGCCCATCCCCCTGCCATGGGCCCTCACTCCTGTCAATGTGAACAGCCAACCTGGGCTTGGGTCTCTGTGTATGGGTGTCTAAGGTCAGCAGCCAGCACCTTTAGGACAGGTTTGCAAAATGTTCAGTGTGTCTGTCACAGAGCTCTTCCCTGTGTCCAGGGCTTTACTTGTGTTAACCCACCATTTCCAATACTCTGTGCTCAGGACTGCTTTATCCCCATTGTACAGATAGGAAAAGCAAGGCTCCAAAGCCCTACATTGATGTGAGTCAGGCTTGATCTCACGTAAGCTCCGTTCAGGGTGCAGCCTTGTCTTTGGCCCGATTTTGAAGGAAAGCATGCTGAGACTTGGGTTTGTTCCTGGTCTATTTCCAGGCTTGGTGCTGTGGGTCTGGTGCTGTCAGGCGTGGCATCAAGGCAGTCGCCTGCTGATGGCCTGCATGTCCTTCAAGTGACGGACGGTGGCCTGTCCTGAAGGCGGAAGGGTGGGTCTTGCCCAGCTGGTTCCAGTTAGGCACAAGAAAGCAGGCGAGGGGTATATTTAGCACTGGTTGCTGGAGGAGCCTTTCATCCTTGGAGGCGCCGGCCACAGTGGGACTCGGCTTGCCAACGCTGGGCTCCTGGGCTGCAGGGCACACAGGCTTTGGGGCAGGGAGTGGGGTCAGGGAGAAGAAGGGGCAAATGTGACCCTGCCTGTCCCTAGCGCTGGGGTGGGGATGCTGGTATCTGTGTCAGTGCCAGTGAGGGCAACTTGACTGCAGTGACTAGAAGCGTCACTGAGAATTTAGGAATCTTGCAGGTCATAAAGGTAACAACTATACCTGCTGCCTCCTTTCCCAACCAGACCTGGTGGAGGCCTAGCACATCTATGCCAAGGCTCATTCTCTGTGCCTACAGCAGAGTGTTCTGAGCCTGCTCCTGGCCAGCAGAGCCTCCCTTCCCCTGTAGTAGGTATTGAACTCAGGGCTTTGAACTTGCCAGGCAGGTGTTCCACCACTTACACCATACCTCATACCTCCAGCCCCTTTCTTAGACTCATTATTTCCTTCCTTCTTTCCTTTGTTTTTTTTCAGTCATGGGACTTGAACTCAGGGCCTGGGTGCTGCCCTTGAGCATTTTCTGCTCAAGGCTGGCATTCTCCCACTTGAGCCACACCACCACGTCTGGTTTTCTGGTTGTGAATTGGAGATAAAAATCTTATGGACTTTCCTGCCTAGGCCGGATTTGAACTGCAATCTTCAGATCTCTACCACCCGAGTAGCTAGGATTCTAGGCATGAGCTATGCCCAGCCTTTCTTTCCTTTCTTTGTCTATACTCCTCCCCCAATTCCTCTTTCTCTTTTTTTCTCTCAGTACTAGGGCTTGAAATCAAGGCCCAGGAGCTGGCCCTGAGCTTTTATCCCTCAATGCTGGTACTCTACCACTTGAGCTACAGCTCTACTTCTAGCTTTTTGGGGGCTAATTGGAGATAAGTGTTTCAGGAACTTTCCTTCTCAGGCCACTAAGTAGCTAGGAAACACCAGTGCCAGGCTGTGCACAGGTTATTTTCAAGGTAGGGTCTTGCTTTATGCCTAGACAGGCCTGGGTTGCAACCCTTCTCACCTGTACTTGTCTGTATTGCCAGAGATGCCAGGTGTAGCCACTGTGCCCAGTCTCTGTGCTCTCTACATAGTTGGATAATAGGCACATACATCCTCCCAGCACGTGGTTAAGATGGACTCTTAGGAACTTCCATATTGTCTGGATCCTGCATCTTGGCCTCTCAAATAGCTAGAATTAGTCTTGAGCCGCCATGCCCAGCTTCTTCTTAGCTGTTCTACAAAGAGTGACAGAGTTTGGAAAGAGCTGGGAGCAGGTATGTCCAGGCAACAGAGAAAGAAGCTGATCTACACGATGGGGCTGTGTCAGGTCAATGGACGCATCCATAGATTCGTATTTGGTCAGCACCCTGTGTTGGGCCCATGTGGATCTGAATGCAACTGGGGCTGGTGGGTTGCACCTGGAGAGTATGGATGATTGAGTAGTTGGGTGCTGGTGGTATCTGAGTGTGAGGTGACCCCTGGATGACCGTCACATTGCCCTTTGTGGGTGACTAGGACAGCAGTGACTCCATTGTGGTGTTGGGGGGGTGCAGCCTGGGAGGGAGGTGGCAGAGGATGGAATAGACCTGCTTTAAACTATACCACTGTGATCTTTCAGGGCTGGGTAATTATCCCCTAGATTCTGCCTCCGTGTGTGTGGCTGTGTGTAAACACATGTGTGGATGTTGGTTGGGACTCTGGCACTGAGTGTGTGTGTGTGTGTGTGTGTTGATGCCGACTGTGCCTGAGTATGTGAATACACAGTGGCTTTCCCATGGCACACAAGGCCTGCTCCCTGCTGGGGTTCATGCCCTGTTGCCCTTCCGGGGGACCCCCACCCAAAGCCACAGGCCCCCTGGTCTGTGGGAGGGAACCCTATGGAGTGAGTAAGTTGTGAGCGCCTGTCTCTCCCCTAATCCTTTCACCCCCCCTCCCTCCGACCCATCCCCACTGTGGCAGGCTTCTACCTGCCCTGGGGCGGAGGCCAGGGAGAGAAAGAAGAGCCGGCTGCCTGCCCGCCTGCCCACCGCCCTCTGTTGTCTCAGCTCGCAGACAAAGAGCTCACCCTGGTCTCTGTGGGCGTCTGGGAGACGCTGGGGGGATTAGCTCCCCCCGCCCTCTCCCCACCTCATGCCAGCCCACCCGGCTGGCATCGACAGACACCTCGTACTCAGGGGCAGCGCCCTTACTGCAGCATCTGCAGTGTGTGTGTGTGTGTGTGTGTGTGTGTGTGTGTGTGTCTGTGGGGGTGTCTATGTGTCTACGAATGTTGGAATGAAGGGTACAGGCAACTGAGAGGTGGATCCTGGTGTTCCACCTTTTATTTCTGGCTTGAGATAGGTCTCCTTTTTATTTCTCCTGTTACTTCAGCCCATTCTGGGAAGGGCTGCATCTTGGTGGACCCCTTCTATCTTCTAATCTCCCATTCCTTCCTCCCTCCTCCCCACCATTGTGGACTACAGATTGGACCTTCCATTCTTCTATCCTTCCTTCACTCTGAATTTTTGGGAGAGGGCAGGAAGTCAGTAAGCTGAGTTAAAGAGAAGGGAGAGGATACCCCATCCCAGACCCCCAAGGAGGCTGTGTCAGCTCTGGGCCACTCTGAGGGACTTGGGAATGACATTGAACTGGGATATTTTCTCCATTGGACAAAGCCCTGGGGTGGTTGAGTCTGATACACCAGCCAGGTGCTGGTGGCTTATGCCTCTAAACTACTCAGGAGGCTGTCTGAAGCCAGCTGGAGCAGAGACATGGATGAGGCTCTTATCTCCAATTAAGTAGCAAAAAAGCTGGAAGCAGAGATACGGCTCAAGTGGTACAGCACCAGCCTTGAGCAAAAAAAGCCAAGCAAGAGCTTAAGACCCTGGCTATAAGTGCCATTTCCAGCACAAAAAGAACAAACAAACAAAAACAGTTCTCCACATCCTTCTGTTTGTGCATACTCAGGGGAATTTTGCAACAGATAAGGCTTCTTGTGGGAGTCCACCAACCCTCTCTGACTCACCTCTTGGCCTGCCATTACCGTCCTCCCTTCATCATCTGAAAGGACAGCATCTGTCCCTGAATGAGTGGGCTCACTTCTCTTTAAACATTGAAGAGGTTCCTTTGGTGTCCCTGAGCTTTAGTGAGCAGTGGGCCTGGAGGAAGAGACTGCCTCAGTATCTGTTGTAAAGCTGACAAGAAATGGGCAGCAGTGGGGGTGGACACAAGACTGTTCTAACCCCCTCCCCAAGTGAGAGAGGGCAAACAGAAGCTGCAAGACAGAGGGTTAAAGGCAGAGAATTGGGGCTTGGTAGAGGAAGCTTGGGACAGTCTGTGGAATCATTTCTCCAGATCTTCTGAGATGTTTCACTAATTCTAGGCCTACTCCTGGGCTGGGAGGAGTCTTCTGCCATTCTCTGGAAATGGGGTCCAAGGAAATCAGAATGGTCTGGACTTCCATTACAAAGGAACTCTCATGCAGAACCTACTAGAACCCAGGTACCCTACATACATTATCCTATTTAATTCCATCTTCAAAGTAGAGGTGGGAAGTGCCTACCTGTCCTTAAAGCTCAGAAAGCTTAAAATCCAGATGCTGGTAGCTCATGCCTGTAATCCTAGCTTACTCGGGAGTCTGAGAGCTGAGGATCACAGTTTGAAGCCAGCCTGGGCTGAAAAGTCCCGATGAGTTGCCTATCTCCAATTAACCACCAGAAAACTGGAAAAGGTGTTGTGGCTCAAAGTGATGGAGGGCTAGCCTTGAGCAAAAATGCTCAGGGACGGTGCCCAGGCCCTGAGTTCAACCCCACGGAGGAACCAGAAAAACACATTTGCCTGGCTTTCTTGCTTTCTCATTTCTGAAACTTCCACCCCTCCCTAGTATCCTAGATCCAGCTGGGGACACAAGAGTTTGAGGAGCAGCAGCTGAAGGAAACATCAGGGAGATGCAGGGGAGGCCTCTGCAGAATGGGGAAGTCTGAGGATGTCCTTGTCAGAGGCGGGTCCTAGAGGGGACCACAGAAGTTTCCAGGACTGTAAAGAAGGAGGCCGGTTGGACTCTATCTAAAGTGAGAAGGCATTAGGATTTGGGTGAAATGCCACCAAGGCCCTCTGCCCTGAAAGGGATGAGTCAGGCCTTCCGGTCTAGGTAGCTAGGGATAGAAATGTCCTCCAGGACCGGTTCCGATATGGAAAGGGGGAGTGGAGAATGACATAGCCAATGTCCATTAGGCCCCAGGGGCCCTGGTCCCTGGCCCACCGCCTGTGCCCTGGCCTACCGCCTGTGCCCTGGCCTACCCTCTGTGAGGAGCCCTTTTGCACTTGTGCATTCAATCACTGGGAAATTTCCAAGCTCTTGCTACAATGGGGGTATATGTCAACCAATCACGAGACTCCCTGAAGCACGTGTTTACCCCTCGACCAATAGGATCGGGAGCATGCCTTATGGGGGAGGAGTCAAGGCACCCTATATATTGCAAAAAAAACTCTACTAGCTTTTGGGCATCAGGTTTTCAATCCTCCCTGGTAGGGGTAGTCTGCTTTGCTGTCTCACTTTCAAATAATTTTTCTCTGTTACCTGCCCTTTAATTCTTTAATCCATGAAGTAAATGGTATCGGGAGGGTAGAACTCTGGAATGGGATCAAAGAGGTGGAAAGCCATGCTCTGGTTATTGGAGTGAGTCTGCTTTGTGGATGGGTGGCAGGAGATTGACAAGGGTCATCCAGAGACATCTTGACACTAAAAGAGACCAGCTGCCCTACCTGGGAGGGCCGTGGAGATCTAAAGCTAGAGTGAAACAAGGAAATGGAAAATCACAAGTTAGGTCTCAGGGGGTTGACGCTGAGGAGCTTGGTGTCCATCTTGCTTTTGGGAAGCTGGGAGATACCAGGGTGTATTTTCTCATGTATAACCATGAGAGAAGGCCTGCCTTTCTCTGAGTCAGAGCTGTCCTGGAGCCTGGAGCCTTCAGGCCTCTGTCCCATCTAAGACCAGGTAGATCTAGATTTCAGGACCTCTGGCCCCATGAGTAGCTGAGCAAAGGTTGGGGAAGCTGGGCAGAGATCATGAGAGCCAGGTGGGCTAAGCAGGGTGGGCCTCTCCTGACTCTCCATTGCCTCTGCCCTTTGATCCCTCTCTCCCTAAGGACTTCTGCTTGCTTCCCAGGCACTGCCTGCCATAATTAGAGCTCTCAGCCTCTCTGGCTTTGTGCCCTGCTCTCCAGCTCTCTATTTCTCCCTTTCTCCCTCTCTTACCCTCTAGTCTTGATTCAAGTTTTAGGATTTATTTTTGTCATGGGGCTTGAACTCAGGGCCTGAGCACTGGCCCTGAGCATTTTTTGCTCAAGGCTATCTCCTCTGAACCACAGCACTACTTGTGGCTATCTGGTAGTTAATTGGAGGTAGGAAATTCACAGAGATATCTCAGCCCAGTCTGGATTCAAATTGTGATCCTCAGATCTCAGCCTCTTGTAGTCAGGATTAGGATTACAGGTATGAGCCACCAGTGCTTGGTTCCTTTTTTATTTAGGGGGTGGTCGGAGTGCCCCCCTGGGTCTTGAACTCAGGGCCTCACTTTCTTGCTTGGCTTATTTTGCGCAAGGCTAGTGCTCTGCTACTTAAGCCATGCCTCCATGTCTGGCTCCTCCCTGGTTAACTGGAAACACGTGTTTCTCAAGCTGGCTTCAATTCTTGATCTTCAGATCTCGGCTTCCTAAATGGAGCCTTCTGACATCTAGCATGAGCGCAGAATAAAGAGCCATCTTTGCCATGAATGAGAATGAAGACACTGGAGCACGCCCAGGTGTTCCTCTCCAAAGCCCCCCCTGGAAGGAGAGGCTGGCTGGCCTGGGGCTGGAGGCTCATGGGAGATTGGCTTCAAGTTTGGGGAGTGTGCGGGACACAGGCCCCTGGCTGGGTAATTCTTAGTTCTGGAAGGCAAAAAAAAAAAAAAAAGGATGCCCATTGGGTCAGAGGGAGGTGAGAAATTGAGGGTGTTTAGTAGGGGGCTTCAATATTTATTGGATATTTCTGGATGGGCTGCTTAGAGGTGCTCGGGGATCAATAGCGAGATGAGTAGGGGGTGTACCTCTCAAAGCTGGCAGATCTGGGTTAAAGATTAGGTGTAGGTGTATGCCATGACTGAAGGAAGGTTTGTGTGCACAGGAGCATGGGGCTCTGCGATGAGCTGTATGTACACGCATGTAAGTGTGACTGCATGGACAGATGTGTGTAAGGGTGTGGTTACCTGAATGGATAATAGGACCAAGTGAGAGTGGTCATGTCAGTGTCTGAGGCTTGGGTGTGCCTGACAAGTGTGAACAGACTCTGAGGCTTGCGTGTGCTCTGTTGGGATACTCTGATCAGGGCCCTAGAGGGGTCCCTGTCTCCCTCTTTTCACTTGTGAAGTTTCTCTTTCTGCTCTAACCCCTGCACACCTATTCTCACCTTGCCCTACCTGAAGAACTCTGGCCTATTTTCCTGGCTTTGCTCACATGGCTGGGCCTGTGGTCTGAGATTCTTGGCTGGCATGAAGGTCTGCAAGAGGGAAAAAATTTGACTTTATAAGTCAGAATTAGGCTGAGGTTGGTTTGCTCAGACAGACTTCCCAGCACACCTCGGTGCAGTAGGGACAGACTGTGAACTTGACCGGGACACTGATCATCCTGCCACTACTCTGGGGGTGGCTGCCTGAGGGGATACCAAGCATTTGCTTTGGGGAACTAGAGTCTGAGGGCTGAGGTTCAGGCCTGGGAATTTCTTGGCTATCTGGAGTCCCAGAAAGAAGAGTGCATGCCGTGTAATTAGGATGGAAGGATTTTCAGCTGGACAAAATGAAGTAGCGACACCACTCTTTGAACCAATGAATTCGACAGGCATGCCTGCAATCCTACCACTTGAGAGGTGAGGCAAGAGGATCTTGAGTTTGAGGCCAGCCTGGGCTGTTAAATGAGATCCTGTCAAAGAACAAAAAGGAAGAGAGGGAAAGGAAGAAACATCAAAGGAACCCAGAGACAAAGCTGGTGGGTAGACGAACAGGGTAGACCAGTCTTGGATAAGTGAGTGATCATGGGTACCATCTGGTACCATCTCAAGTGCCAGTGGGACCCCAGTGGTGGCTGGAAAGGCCACTCCAGAGTGTTTCTCCCTGAATTTCCTCCCTCCCACACCCCATAGCCAAAGATCCTTCACCTCCACAGGCCCATCCAACAGCTCAGTCATTTCAACTGCCACCTGAGACCTGTCTCTCCGTCTTTCCTCCTTTGAATTGCGCAGTTCCTGTGTGAGGCAGGTAATGGGTAAGCTCTTCCAGGTGACCTCATCGAATCTGCCTTACAAGCAGCTATCATTTGCCTCCAGTGTAAGGCCCAGAAAGGTAGAATCACTCAGCCAAGGCCACACAGCTAGGGAGCTGGCAGAAATGGGATCCAACAGGTTATCTCCAAGGAGGACATAGCTCAAGAGGGCACATCTGGGGGACCTGGAGCTCGAGACGGGCTCTAATTAGCTTCTGGGAGAGCGGCTGTTTGATTTTGCAGGTGTGAGAGGTTTTTAAGCAGGAAAGTTACTGGGTGAGATGAGAGTCCTACTGCCTGGGTTTAAAGCCTGCTTGGAACGTCTGTGTGAACTCCAGAAAGTTGCTAAACCTCTCTGTGCCTCATTGTCATGTGTGAAAAGGCGAGCAGTTAAATGGGTAAATGAGCTGTAGACACTTGGGGCAGAGTGCCACGTGTGGCACATAGCGCTTCATATGTTATCTGTGTCCTTTCTGTGCTGGGCCCTGGGCACAGTGTGGAGAAGGTGAGGTTGGAGGAAGGTTGGGAGAAACCCAGCACAGCAGGAGTATCCTGGGAGGTGCTGGAGTGATGGGCTGGGGGTGGAGTGCTGATATTCTGGGATTCTGGCAGGCAGGTGGGTAAAGACAACTCCAGTCCAGGTAGGCTGTGAGTCTAGAGAGGAATACCCAGTGTCCCTCAATCTCCACTAGCCAGCCAGAGGCCGGGGCACTTTCCTAGACCTCCACGAATGATCCAAGCTCAGCTCTCTTCTGAGTTGCCCCCACCAAGCGCTGCATTGAGGCCAAGGATGCTAAGGGCAGGAGGCAGACAGAGCCCAAAGGGCAAAGGATTGCTCTCTTGGGTGGTGTGGGGTGGGGAATGGCCCAAGGCCCTGAGGGAACAGCAGGGGGGGGGGTCTGGAACTCAGCTGTGAGTAAATAGGGGCCTCCCAGTTCCAGGAGATACAAGAACAACCCTTTTGCCACAGACCCTCCGTTCCCTCCTTTAATCCTTCTCCAGCCTGGCACACGAAGGCCTCAGTAACTCCCTGACCTTGCATGTAGAGCTTAAGGTGCAACCTGTGGTTTCTGCTGATGACCTAATTCCAACTCCCTAGACAGAGGTGGGCACAGGAAAGAGCCAGGAGGTGGCAATGGAGGAGCAGCTGAGACTGCGTAGAGGGAGGAGCTTGGGTCGTGCAAATGGGTGGGGAAGGGGGAGCGTTCCACCCCTATTTTCTTCCATGAAATAGCATTTCCCTGACTTTGCTCAGTCTGGCCTGGAACTTACAAACCTCCTGCCTCAGCCTCCTCAAGTGCTGGATTCCAGGGGTGTGCCACCCTACCTGGCTTAGTCTTTTTAAAGTTCTTTTTCACAAACAAGCATTCATAAATGGTGACCCTTGAATTCCATGCTTTCCAAATGGCAGAACCATCACTGTCAACATTTTTGTCCTCTGGGGCTTTTAATGTCAATCATAAGACTTTAATATCAATACTTTCAAAACTTCGCTCGGCCATTCTTTAGCAGCTCTGCCATTCTTTAGCTATGTGACATGGGTGAATCTTTCTCTGGTTCTCCATTTCCTTGCCTGTCAGATGAAGGAGATTATCTCCTAGGGTTATTTTGAATGTTAAGCGAGTTAGAAAAACAGGCACATCCAGGCGCGGTGGCTCACGCCTGCAATCCTAGCCACTCAGGAGGCTGAGATCTGAGGCTAGGGATTCAAAGCCAGTCTAGGTACTAAAAAGTCTGGGAGACTCTTACCTCCAATTAACTACCAGAAAACTGGAAGTGATACTGTTGCTCAGGGGTAGGGCGGTAGCCTTGAGCTGAAGAACTTGGGGAAAATGCCCAGGCCCAGAGTTCAAGTCCCATGACAAAAAAAAAAAAATGCCAAAACTAGTTGGGAACTAGGCTCACACCTATAATCCTAGCTCTTCAGGAGGCTGAGATCTGAGGACTGAGGTTCAAACAAGCCACTCAGGTAGGAAAGTTTGTGAGATTCTTATCTCCTCCTAACCACCAAAGAGCCACAAGTGGAGCTGTGGCTCAAGTGGTAGCATGCTAGCCTTGAGCATAAAAGCGAAGGGATGGTGTTCAAGCCCCAGTACTGCCAAAACACAGCTATTGACTATTAAACCTAAACATGACCTTGATTACCACTGTGGGAGTGGTCACGGATGGCAGCTCACAGGGCCATGTGGGCACTGGTGTGTTCTCAAAGGGCGCCAGCCTTTCCTGTCTTTCCTGTGCCTTCTTCCTGTGGAGATCACACAGCATCTTTCCTGTATTTTCTCTTAAATAACTCAGTTGCAAGAAGAGCCACTCTGCACTCTGCGGCAGGAGCCTCTCCTTCAGTCCTGGGGACTGCATGTCCTGTGTAACACCCCTCAGCCTCATGATGCTGGGAGCAAACAGCCTGGGATGGAGAACAGGGCCTGGGGATTCAGGCTGAGCCCCTTCCTCTAACTCGCCTTCCTGTTTGATCTGTTTCAGAATCCTAAGTTGCCTGCTGCTTGTAGCCAACCTCCTCTTTTTCTTTTACTGTGTGTGTGTGTGTGTGTCCCAAGTATCCCTCTTGGGGCTTGGAACTCGGGAGCCTGTCCCTGAATTTTGTTCAAGACCAGCTTTCTACCATTTGATTTATTTCTAGCTTTTTGGTGGTTAGTTGATGAGTCTCAGATTTTTTGCTGTTGGGGCTGGCTTTAAACCATGATCCTCCGATTTCAGCCTCCTGAGTAGCTAGGGTTACAAGTGTGAGCCACTGGTACCCAGCTCCAACTTCCTTTCTTTTACTTTTTTTTTTTTTTTTTTTTTTGGTGGGGACTGGTCCTGGGGCTTGAACTCGGGGCCTAAGTGCTGTCCTTGAGCTGCTTTTGCTTAAGGCTAGTGCTCTACCACTTGAGCCACAGAGTTTCACTGGCTTTCCTGGCCCAGCTGTCTTCAAACTGTGACCCTCAGATCTCAGCCTCCCGAGTAGCTAGGGTTACAGGTGTGAACCATTGGTACCTAGCTCCAACCTTCTTAATAAGACTGGGCAGATACACCCCAACGGTGTGAGGGCTTCCCCTTAAAGACACATGGGATCGGGGATTTGGACAGTGAAGGAATGAAAGATGCTTCTGTACCTCACTGTACTCTAGGCAGAAGGGCAGTGTACCCTAGGCACGCCTCTTCCATACAGCTCTAGCTTGCAGCAGAGTTCCTCCCTGGGGTAGAGATTCATTGCAGCAGGTGGATTCAAGGGCAGACCCCACTGGAGTAGATGGGTAGCTGGAGGATTCAGAGGGCATGGGACTAGGCAGGTTGTAGGGGCTCTAGAGGGGGATCTAGATGATCAGAAAGGCCGTGACTTCCTGCTCTGCTGTGGGTTCAAGTCGATATCACCGAGTTGAGAGGGGACAGCTGGAGCTGGGCTGCCTTCCTCTGCCCACAGCCCACTGTCCTCGGCCCACATTTGAGCAGCTCAGCCTCTACCTTCAGGTTTTAATGTGTATCAGTGTCAGACAGACTGACAGATGGACAGAATGTGAGACCTTCTCCATCAGACGCGGGGCTTCCCCCCTACACTGGGTTACATGAAGGCCGAATCAGCGCAGTTGTTTCCTACAGAGTTGTTTTAAGATTTGAACCCCAGGCCCCAACTTCCCTGCTACTCCCTGCTCTGGGTCTCCTCTCTCCTCCCACCTGCTCAAGGGCGCTTGGAGACTCAAGTCTTGCTCAGTTCTGTCCTTCAGACCCAGAGAAAGGCTGACGGCAGTCTAGGGCTGGGCTCAGGGCCACGGGCTTTCTCCCAGGGAGGGGGCCGGAGTGGGATCCCATCAGTTAAGGCAGGCTTTGGCTACCTTCCCATTTGCTATTGTAATGAGACTCACCACGGGGAGGCTGCCTGAACATGGGGCACCTGCCTTCCTGTCCTGATGGAGAACTGTGGCCATGTGACAACCAGGTCCCCTGAGGTCTTAAGTCTGACAGTGAGTGGGGCCTTTGGCTGGAGGCAGGGACCCTGGCTGCCTCTCACTTCACAGGGCTCCCAAGAGCCCATGCCTTATGGTCAAAAAAGGATTTGGGCCAGATATCAAGCAGGACTTCCAGGTCACAGTGGTTGGAGATGACCCTTGATAATGTCAAATGCCAGCATGAAACAGGGTAGTTAGGTCATCTGCTGCTACAGGTGGTTGTTGGGGTGCATAGCAAAGTATGGGGATCCAGAGGATGGGGCGCGGTCTTCAAGTCTCATGGGATGTTGAGGAGAGGAAGGTTCTCCCAGTGGGCTCTGGGTGGGTTGGACCTGAAGCTTTAACACACTCACAGGCCACAGCTCACCCCAGCATGCTCCTACCTCATTCACATTGCTCTTCTGCATTACTGGGAAGTGGCTTCTGTAGACAGTCCCTAGGCTGACCTCCTGGCATCTCCGCTTATCTTGGGCAAGTGATAGCCTCAGTTTACCCATCCATGATTACAGTGTCTGCCTCACCGGAGTGGATAAGATCTTTCTCATGAATCCCTTTGCACAGTTCTCAGCATGTAACTGGTAACTGCTACCCAGTTCTCACTAGTCATTCTCCAAAGGCCCCTTTTCAATCATTTTCAGTTCCTGTGGAAGTCCTTCCCGTGGTCTGCCTCTCCCTGGTCAGTGGCCATGACAGGGTTTCCAGCTGACACAGGGAAGCAGGGCAAGTGGAATATACTGGTCCTTTCTGGCCTCAGTTTCTCCCATGTTAAATGCTGGCTCCCCACTTCTGCCTTGCCCTCCCTCCCTCCCTCCCTCCCTCCCTCCCTCTCTCTCTTCCCCCCACCCACCAAGCCTGCGCGGTGAGATAATGTCTAAGAGATACTTGAAGTTGCTTGGAGGAAGAGGCCAGACAGCGAGTGACCACAGGTGATTATCTGGCATGACTAAGGCGGTGTTTTCCCTCCCCCAAGCCTGGGCAGGGGGAGGGCATTTCGGAGGCTGCCGCCAGAGGGCACTCCCTCAACAGGGAAGGGAAAGACCCTGCCCATACAGACACCAGCTGTTGCCCTATTCTCCCTTGAGCAGCCCACCCAGCTCTAGGCCTGTCTCTCCACAGAGACAGCTGTCTTTGTCCTCTTGCCTTCTCCCTTGCCACCTGGCAGCCTGGACCTGGGCCTTACCTGGCATGGCTTCCCCATTCTGCTTTGCCCTGAGGTCCCCAGCTCTGGCAGCCCAGGCACCTCCTGGAGGCAGGAGTTCCTAACAGCTGGGAGACAAGGTCTGCCTGTCCCTGCCCCTCTGCTGCCCTCCTGCCCCTGGGAGTTCTGCGGAGAAACCAGGCTGCCTGCCCAGGTCTTCCCAGCGTCCTCTCTGCTGGGGCAACCCCAGGACAGGCCAGCATGCAGTTCTCCATCAGACCTGTAGGTGCTGCTCAACATCTGTGGTTGGTCCCTCCCCCACCTTCACTGCCACCCTCCCTCCTGCCCCTCCCCCTAACGGGGTGCTAGTATTTACAGCCAAAAGGCCACTGTACTAAATATTCTCAGACATCTTACTTGATCTTCGTTATTAGTATTGCTGACCCCCGTTTTACACATGGGGAAACAGAGGCACAGAGGCCAAGAAGCTGCCTTCAGGTTAAGTCAGGAAAGTGGGAGGAGCAGGGTCTCCTGTGATGCCCAGATAGGGAGTGAGCCTGTGGCTGGCTTGGAGGCCCTGAGAAAAGGCCAGGAGGCCAGGAGCCTGAGCTGGGGGCGCACTACGTGAACCCCCGAAAGCCAACTTGGTTCTCTCATTATACCAGACTTACAGAAGGACTTTTCCATCCATAGTTGGTCAGGGGTTAAAAAGCAACATGAAAAGCAATCCAAGGACACTTGGGGCAGTTCAGGACAGGCTGGAGAGTGATCTTGCTTCCTGCTTACTTTCAGTGATGGACCCTGCTCTCTCCTGAGAGAGGAGGGGAGGAAGTGGCAGCCAGGCCTGACAGCCCTTAAAGGGAATGGAGGGAAGGAGCTGAGGAGCATGGATGGGCGCCTCTTCAGGGGTGGACATGGACAGAGGCCAAAGGAGCTTTCCAAAAGGCTTCACTTCCCTTTTGTGGCATTAAGGGCCAGGCAAAAGACCTCTCCTTACCTAGCCTCGATCCTTCCATCTACTTAAGGGTGTGTGTGTGCGCGCGCACGCGCACATAAGTGCTTGTGTGCTTGAGCCAGTACTGGGACTTTGATTTAGGGCTTCCATCTTCCATGCTGTCCCCTGAGCTTTTTTTTTTTTCCCTCCTCCTCCCTCAAGGCTAGTGCTCTTGAGAGACTAAGACACAGCTCTACTTCCAACATTTTTGGTGGTTAGTTGAAGAGTCATAGATTTTTTTCTGCTCTGGGCTGGCTTCAAACCTCAATTTTCAGATCTCAGCCTCCTGAGTAGCTAGAATTACAGGCATAGGCCATTAACACTGAGCTCTGTATTCATTTTTTGCCATTGTTTTTGGGTTAAGTAGGAGGTCTTGGGTTCCATTCTCCCCCCCTCCCCCCGCCGTGCTACAAAAACAGAATTTGCTGAATGCCAGCAGCTCATGCCTATAATCCTGCTAGTTATTTGGGAGGCTGAGTTTTGGGAGGATCAAAGTTTGAAGCCCATGCCAGGAGAAGTCATGAGATCCATCTCAACTAAGGGTTGGGCATGATGGTGCCCACCTGTTATCTTAGGAAGGGTAGCTTAAAATAGGCAGGTCTTTGCATGGGCACAGATCCAGACAGGAAGCAGGACTGTTTCAAAAATAACCAGCAAAGTTGGGTACTGGCATCTCATGCCTGTAATCCTAGCTACTCAGAAGGCTGTGGTAGCAGTTCGAAGCCAGTCTGGGCAGGAGAGTTTGAGACTCTTGCTTTTCATTTTATTTTAGTGAATTGAAAGTCAGAAATGAGTGTCTCAAGTAGTATAGTGCCAGCCTTAAGTGAAAAAGTTAAGGGACAGTGTCCAGACCCTGAGTTCAAGCTCCACTACTGACACAAATTTTAAAATACAAACAAATCTTTACCACGTCTTCCCCATCCTGCTCATGTGTGCCCACAGGGCTGTGTCAGGTTCAGGGCTCTGAATACCAGTGACCCTGCTTCCACCCAGGTGGTTGTGGGGAGCCAGAATAGCTGCAGCCCCAGTGGGTGGTTTCGGCCTCTGGGAGTCTGAACTCACCAAGGGTGTGTGCATTCACCACCACATCTATAGGGGGCACACTGCCATCCACCCTGCTGATGTGATCCCAAAGGCAGGGTCCTTCTGGTCTTGAGATCCTCCTGCTTTGAGTCTGACCCAAATTCCATGGTCAGGTTCTCCTTCTTTGAGGTGCCAGCCAGCTGGCTGGGTGGTCTAGGAAGGCTGCTCTGTCTCTACAGATTGGTATTTGTGTGTTTTGAGGAGTAGGGGAACATTCCTCTCCTTTCCTATAAGAAGATTCTGGCAGGAAAGGAGAGAGAGTTCTGGAAAGGACTCGGGATAATCAGCAGTGGCTTGTTGTCTGAGAGATTGGGGGTGAGCTATCCCAGGAGGCACTCTTGCCTCCCAGGTCTTAATGTGGGAAAATTGGACAAAGTCTTTTCTGCTAGAAAAATTCCAGAAATTTCTCATCCCTTTCTAGAATCATACGAAGGTTTATCTTGGGAACTGTCTGGCTCTCGTAATACAAGGGGTGAGGGGAGCACAGGCAGAGCTAGGGAGGGGACCCCAATGTTGCTCCCCCCTTAGTTGTCTTTGGTTCCTGCTCCCTGCCCCCCTCTGGTGAAGCTGGGACCACAGGGACTACATTCAGTGTTACCTTTTTAGGGGTTCCTATGAGGTTCAGGGCTATGGGTGGAATTAAATAGGTGGAATTGAAGGTCCCCCTACCTTTTAACTCTCTCCTGATCTTTGACATCTAAATATCAACCACACAGCCCCCATCCTCCATACCCAGGGCCCAAGCCTTCAGTACATGGCTGTGTTGTGGGCATGGACAGACAAGGGGTCCAGTTAACAGGTTAAGATGAGAGCTTGGAGGGAGAGAGCAGCCCAGGAGAAATGCCCACGCGAGACCCATATCCTGGAGTCTGAAACCTTATTACCTCAGCTGCTACCTAGTTGGCATTGCCTCTGGGTCTCTACGAAGCTAGGCACAAGGCGCAAAGTACTAGGCACAAGAAGCCTGGATTAGAACCCAGAACCAGCCAGGTGGATCATCCCTGAAATCTTGGCTAATCAGGAGGTTGAGTCGTAGGATCATCAGGAGGTTGAGTCGTAGGATCATCATTGAAAGCCAGTAGGGGGTGGGGATAGGCAGAAAAGTCTGAGACTCTATTTTCAATTAACCATCAAAAAGCCAAAAATGGGGCTGTGTGACTCAAGTGGTAGAATGTTAGCCTTGAGCAAAAAAAGTGTAGGGACAGCACTTAGACTTTGAGTTCAAGTCCAAGTACTGACACTAAGAAGGAAGAAAGGAAAGACAGAAAGGGAAAGAGAAGGAAGGAAGTTGGGATAGGATTTGCGGAGGCTGGTGAGTGAAAGAGTAAATGACTTGCATTATATCTTGCATACAGTGTCCTGGAGGAGAACCCTGTGTGAATCTCATGTGGCACAAGTTGTCCCTTAGGTCGTGTCAGCACAGAGCCCCATCTCACATTCATGCATAAATGAATGTGCATGAGAACGATTGTGTGAGCTGAAGCACAGCCACCCCCTCCACACTGTGAGTCTTTGCACAACACCAGCCCCTGACAGAGTCACAAATGCCTTTCCCTCCAGGGAGCCCCAGTCTCACTTGACCTGTCAATGCAGATGCTTTGTCCTAGCCTTCATACTGAGAACTAGAACGGAGGACTGGGCTAGACCCATCTGTCTCTTCTGGGGTTCGTGGAGTGGAGGTATGATGATCCTGTCTTCATGGCAGCCCTCACCACCCAGGCAAAAGATGCAGGCACCCCGCCCCCCCTTTTTTTTTAAAGATGGCGAGCCACTTCGTGAGCAGTGGATGCCAAATAAAGGTCCAGAGACACAGGAAAGGCTGTTCAGGCTCAGGCCAATCATCACGGGACATTAGAGTTTGGAGAGGTCCTCACTGCTCCCGGGGGACTGGTCTCTTGGAGCTAGTCTCATTCTGCTCAGAATGGTTGGGCCATGAGGGACCATGATGGGGAAAACAGTTAAAACGCATAGTTCTGGGTTCAGTGAAATAGTGTGGAGAGCCACGAGTTTGCTCTTTGATTTTATACACACGCGCGCACACGCATATACACATACACGCATATATGTACACACACGTGTGTGTGTGCACTGTCACTGTCTTGGGCCTTGAACTCGGGGCCTTGCATGCTTTCTTGGATTTTTTGCTCAAAGCTAGTGCTCTAACCACTTGAGCCACATCTCCACTTCTGGCTTTTTGGTGGTTAATTGGAGATGAGAGACTCTTGGATGCTCCTGCCTGGGCTGGCTTCAAACCATGATCTTCAAATTACAAGATTACAGGCACTGGCACAGCCATGGCATCCAGCTTGGGGGGTCCACTCTTTGAATAAGTACTCCCCATGACTCGGAGGGTGGAGGACCTCTACTTTTACTTAGACATGTAGCTCTCTCCACATTTGAAGTGGACTGTGAGTCCCCATCTGGGCTTCTTTTTCATCCAAGAAAAACAAGGTTCTTCCCCAAAGAAAAGTTGGTAGCTATAGCAACTTCAGGGCTTAGGCTGCTGTAATATAACCTAGTCTTCCTCACCAGTACCTACTCAGGTCCAGCAAGAGGGAAAGGAGTCAGGTAATAGAGAGGCATGTTCTGAGAAGAGAGGGCTACTTTGAGGATTTAACAAACTTACTCCCCCTCCCCCCCCCCCCACTCCTACCCCAAGGGCTTCTCCTTTTCTCTTTTGCAAAAGAGTCAGCCAGGTGATGGTAGATTATACCAGTAATCCTAGCTGCTCAGGAGACTGGGATCTGAGGATGACGGCTTGAAGTCAGTCCTAGCAGACAAATGCTGATTAACTTGAAATAAAAGGGTCTCACAAGAATCCAGAAATGGAGCTGTGGCTTAACTGGTAGAGCGCAAGGCTTGAGTGGAAAAAGCTAAGGGACAGTGCCCAGACCCTGAATTCAAGCCCAGTTCCAGTCCCAGCATAAGACGGGGTGGGAGGAGATGTACTCAGAGTGGCTGTAACCTGTTAGGAACCTGGCAAATAATAAAGACCCATAAGGAAGGTGTGGCCCTTCTCCATCCTGAACCCCAAGTCCTTCCTGGTCCTGTTCATGACATGGAAAAAGGGCTGGCCAGGGAACCTAAATTTCGACCTAAGTTTGGACTTCCCAGGCTAATGCCATATGGGGAGCCACTCTCTCCTATTTTCAGAGAACACGACACACCTCTCTCACAGCTCAGCTATCCGTTGTGCTCATTGGGGAAGCCCCCGTTGCATCTAACTTCAAGTCTGCCTGTTGACAAGAAAGACCTCTTCCCTCTCAGACTAGATAGGAAAAGGAGCTATCTTAGATCCGTCATGCTTCTGAAGTTGATTAGAAAAAATGCCCTCAGCATCCAGTCCAGCCATGTTCCTGACTGACCAGAGAAGCTGCTAGCTCACTTGTTCCTGTCCCCTGCCCCCCTCCCATTCTGACCCTAGGTGGAATGTCAGGAACCTGTTCCCGCTGACAGGTTTTCCTCCAACTCCACGCTGCTGGGGGGGGGGGGAGGTAAGAAGACCTGTTTTTCCAGCCAGCTCTGAGACAGCAGAGAGACCAGCCCGCCCCCAGGGGCTCTTCCTAGACCAGTCGGAAGGCAACCCAGGCCTCTTTGGAATGCAGCAGATCTGGCTCTCATAGCTACCAACAGAGGGAAGCCACAGGTAGCCTGAGTTCAGAGCTGCGGGGGTCCAAAGCCACTCATTCATTCCTCCCCACTCATGCAGAGGCTTTAGGACCCCTTTTTCAAATTTGGCCCCTGCTCTTCTTTTAATTGATTTTGGTGTTAGGGGTCTCCTAATAAGCATACCTAGCCCCTCCATGTTTTCTTCCACAGGTGGCCTCCTTTCCTGTCCAGCTTGATGGTGACCTTCTCAGACTGAACTTGGGGTGCATATCCTGAGGGGAAGCAGCAATTCTTCAGAGACCCCTGCCTGATGCTGGTTCAATGGGGCTAGAGAAGTTACCTGCGTGGTGGCCTAAGTGAATGAAGATGAATGAATCTCCAAGAGACACTGGCTGGCACTCACCCTGTGCCACCATGGCTTGGCCAGCCAGGGCCTGGAGAAACCCTGTGAGGGCTTGACCCCCTTTCATCCCCCATCCTACTACTGACCTCCTCTAGAGTAAAATTAACATTAATAACCATGCTTCCTGCTATTTATTGACCTTCTGTTTTAGGCCAAATACTGAGAACCTCAAATGCTCACTGATTTCCAAGCTATGAGCTACCTACCTGAAAGGAAAAATCTCAATCTCTATGTGTGTATTTGTCTTGGGGCTTGAACTCGGGGCATAGGTACTTTGTTTTTGCTCAAGGCTAGCACTCTACCACTTGAGCCACAGCTCTACTTTTGGTTTTCTGGTGGTTTGTTGGAGATAAGTCTCATGGCTGGCTGACGAATGTAACTGTAACCTCTCTATATGTTATCCCAACAACAACAAAGTCTTGTGGACTTTTCCTGCCCAGGCTGGCTTTGAACCATGGTCCTCAGACTTGGCCTCTTGAGTAACTAGGATTATGGGCAAGAGCATAGGGCCTCAATATTTTTTGAAACCTCTGCTTAGCATGACCCTTAGCAACTAGTGGAGGGCCCTAGTTAGTTCATCTAATATGTGGCATGGTTAGGGGGCAGAAGGCCCATAAGGGGAGGAGATTGTCACCCAAAAGGGGGCGGTTCCGAGCTGGAGACTGACAGGAGGAAGTTGGAGGAAAGCTAGGCACAGCCCCAGGAGGCCCTGGAACTCGGCTCCTCCCCTAGCCAGGGAGCAAATTGTGAGCAAGTGGGCCACAGAGTGTGCAAGTAGGCTGGGGCACAGGGCCCAGAAAAGGCCCAGGATGACTTGCCAGGCCCTGGGTGCCTCGTATTCCGGATTCGTGGTCTCAGGTCTTCCTCTAGTGCCCTAGGGGAGTCCCTGGTGGGTGGAGCTGCTGTCAGGCCTGTGTTGTGATGTTCAGGACAGAAGGGAGGGCGGGGTGCAGCACAGGCCCTGACCTGGTTGGGCAGGTTGGCCCACCCTGAGTGGCACCTGTGACCAGGCGCCAACCCCACCCACCGCCCTTTGAAGTCATCCAGCCTGCACGTCAGGCCCTGCCCCTCTTCTGGGGTCCCCTCCCTTAAAAAGACTTTGGGGTCCTGTCAGAAGAAAGCCTTTTATTTTTGTTTTTGGCCAGGGAAGGGGACCTGGAGTGAGGGCAGGCCTGGGCTTGCTGGAGAAGAGGGCCACCCCTCCCCCACACCAGTCATCTGGACTCGGGGATGGGGTCTGTGGAGACTGACAGGCTGAGGTGGAAGAGGTGGAGGAAGGAGAGGACTTAAAGGGGAGGGTCTGCTCAGTGAGATGTTCACTCAAGGTGATGGAGACTTGCTGGGGAGGCCCCTTCTGAACTCAGCCTCTTAGTCACTAAGGCCCCTAAACCCAGTCCTTCCTGGTGTTCTGCCATTGGCATTAGCGTCTTAGGTCAAGGGTTGGCAATTAGGTAGCTTTTGGTGGTGGTGGTTGTGAGGCTTGAACTCAGGGCCTGGCCTGGGTGCTGTCCCTGAGCTCTTTTACTCAAGGCTACCAATTGAAGCCACAGCTCCACTTCTGGTTTTTAAGTAGTTAAATGGAGATAAGAGTCCCGCAGACTTTTTGGCTCTGGCTAGCTTCAAACTGTGATCCTCAGATTTCAGCCTCCTGAGCAGCTAGGATTACAGGCCTGAGCCGCTGGCAATACACAGCCCTTTAAAAATGAGCCCCCGGCACCTGCACTGATTCTTCTCAGCTTTCTGGTTCTGGTTATAGCTGGAGCGGGGCTTAGACTCCCCAGATCCTACCTCTGATCCCAGGAATCTCCCAGAAAAGCCATGAGGCTGTTGGGGCCCTAAACCTGCAGTCCTGGGCTCTGGGCCCAAGCTGAACTGATTCTGATCCACTGCTGGCTGATTTCTACTGCACATGTCGCCTTTTTGGGCTTGGGGCCCCGAGGCCTGCTGGACCACACCTCTGACACAGCCCTGTCTGGGGATGGGTGGCGGTATCCTTGTATCTAGGCTACAGGTCGCCACTATTTCCTGTCCTAGTCCTGCCAGTTTGGGGGTGACCAAGGACTGGCTAACCTCCTTCACCAGCTAGGGACTGGGTCCCAGGTAGTGATGCTGGCAGTGGCGGTGTCCCCTCCCCTGCTGGGGCCCGCCCAGCTGCCACTGAACCTAAGGCAGTGCAGAATTGCACCCTTCCCCTTCTCCCAGCCTCTTGGCTCTCTAGCCACTTTTCCTCCCCATCCCAGCTCTGCTCTTCCTCCCCTCCCTCCATCTCTCCTAGAAGCACAGTTTCTGCCCACCCAGGAATGACCCAATCTCTCCAGACCTTGGGGCAAAAGTCACTTGACCTCTCCAGGGCTCTTTACTCAGCTTTGCCACTTGGGGTATTAGTTGAATTTGGACTCGTTAGTAACTGGTGATTTTTATGGTTAGTTCATTGCTCTTGGCGACTCATCTCTCCCTTCAGACTAGTTAGGAATGCCCACCGTGGCTCTGGGCAGGTGATATGGCTGCCGTGCCCAGAAGTCTCAGGAGTCATCAGAAGCAGTTGTTTGCCCCTTCTTGGGGAAAGAAAAGCTAGCCTGAGGGATGGGAGTTAGACTGGGGGAGGGGGGTTGAAGGCTGTGGGGTTGGCTGCACTCAAGTGGATGGGGACTCCCCATGACAGATAGGAGGCTGGCCAATGGCAACTTGAGGAGGCTGGCCAATGGCAACTTGAGTAGGGCCTCTCCCATCTTCCCGCTCCACTCAGGCTCTGGGTAGATGAGAGGTTTCTGTTGGTGGTGGTTGCAGCCTCCACTGGCAGCTCGGGCAGGGAAGGGGGGATGATGTGACATCTCACTGACATCCTAGGGTAAACGAGGACTGCTTCCAGAAGATGAAGACTTGCTAACTGCTGAGCAGGCAGAATATTTGGAGTGGACACAGTGGAAGAAATCGCCTGCTAATCAAGATGGATGACAGACATGACAACGTTTATTGCGTAAAACAATGTGTACAATTTTGACTGCTTTGCTTTATTCCTTTGTGCAATTCAAGCCTTTCTCAGTCAAACCTATTGGTGTGTTTATTAATAACAGTTTCCATTTAGTTTCCATTTACTATTTACCATGTGCCAGGGACAATGTAAAGCATTATTCAGGCTTCAGCTAGTTTTGTTTCCATAGCTCCACTATTCATTTATTCAAAATTAAACTCAAGGCTGGCGACATAGCTCATGGGTAGAGTACTGCCTGGAAATAGTGAGGTCTTGGGTTCTGGCTCCAGCACAACTGAAAAGAAACAGCAACAATAACAAAACTAAAGCTGTTTGCAATGGCTCAAGTTGATAAGCCGAGCTACCTGAGAAGCAGAGATCATAAAAGTTGAAAAACTTGGGTTGGGAATTTGGCTTAGTGCTTAGTGCATGTTAGGCAAGCACACTACCACTAAGACTTGGGTTTGATTCCTCGGTACCACATACATACAATAAATCCAGAAGTTAAAAAAAAAAAGAAAAAATCTGGAAGTGGTGCTGTGGCTCAAGTGGTAGAGCTCTAGCCTTGAAAATCCAAGGACAAAGCTCATACCCTGAGTCCAAGCCCAGGACTGCCCCACCCCCCCCAAAAAAAGTTGGAAAAACTTCATCTCAACCAATGGCTGGGTGCAGCAGAACATGCCTGTCATATCAATGACAAAGGGAAAACACATAGAGGAGGATCACAGTCCAACTTGGCATGGACATTAAATGAGATACTATCTTAAATATCCGACATGAAAAGGGTTAGTGGAGTGGCTCAAGTAGTACAGTGCCTGCTTAGTAAGCATGAGGTTATGAGTTCAAATCCCAGTACCACCAAAAAAGTCAAAGGAATGTTTATTGGGCAACTATCATGTAGTAGACATTATCCTAGATGCTGGGTCTGGGGATGCAGAAACAACAAAAATCAGACAGGATCTCTGACCTCTTGAGACTGATGTCCTGATTGGGGGGGGGGGAAGAAATCAAGTAAGGAAATAGGTAGATACTGGCAAATATTCCAAAGAAACTGGAGGCTGGACACAATGTCTCACAACTACAATCTCAGCTACTAAGTGAGGTAAAGATTATGAGGATCATGGCTCCAGGTCCGAGTGTTCAAAAAAACCTAAGATTCCATCTCAACATAAAATCTAGGTGTGTGATGGCATGTGTCTGTTACCCAGGCTACATAGGAAGCATATGTAAGAAGATGGTAGTCTGGGCTGGCCTGGGCAAAAAAGTAGAGATCCTATCTCAAATGACCAGAAGCCTTTTGAGATTAGGAAGCAGCAGGAGAGGCATCTATGAGGAATATTCCATTGCCTTCCATTGTATACACAGGAAACAGGAATGAGAGGTGAAGGAGTAAATTCAGGGGCTATGATCCAAATCAGGTTTTGGCCTGGCCACTGTGTGATAGGATTTGAACCATGCCTCCCTGTGTGAACTGGGTCACATCCAACCTGCCAGGGCTCTTGAGGCTCTGGAACTTTAAGACCCAATTAGTATATGCAGAAAAAAAAGGAGGGAAGAAAGGAGAGTGAGAAAGAAAAAAGGAAGAAGGAAAGATGTCAACATAATAGTCGTGTGCGTGTGTGCACACGGGAGTGTGTGTGCACGCAGGGCCAATGAGCTCTCACTTAGCTTTTCCACTTGAGGTTGACATTTTACTGCTGAGCCACTGCTTCCAACTTTTCAGTAGTTAATTGGAGATAGGCGTCTCATAGAGTTGCTTTGAATTACAGTCGTCAGATCTCAGCCCTCTGAGTAGCTAGGATTACAGGTGTGAGCCACGAGCAGCCTGCTCATATCATATTTAGCCTCCCCCCCCCCCCCGAGTTGTGGGACTTGAACAACTTGAGCTGTTTTGCTCAAGGCTAGCGCTCTACCACTTTTGAAATACATTTCCATCTTCAGTTTTTGGGTGGTTAATTGGAGAGAAGAAGCTCACGAACTTTCCTATCTGGGCTGGCTTCCAACCGTGATCCTCAGATCTCAGTCTACAGAGTAGGATTACAGGCATAAACCACCAGCACCTAGCTTACATTTAATCTCATGTGAGTGGAAACTATTTTCTTTGCCTGGAGTCCAGAGAAAGGCATATAGCAATCACCTGATAAATGTCTGGGGAATGAAATGGAAGAACATTCACTGAGAAGTAAAGACACTAATTTTCTAGCAAGGCCTAGTGTTTCTCTTAGGAGATTAAGATTCTTGCTGTGCAAGCTGAGTTGAACTCCATCGGTTTACAGATGAGGAAACTGAGGCGCAGAGTGATGGCAGATGAAGAATGCTGCTGTGTGGGAGGGTGTCAAGACATGCCAGCCTCTTTTTTGGTAATCCTTAGCATCAGAACTGCCAAGGGCTCTTCTCTGGGTAGGAACAAAGGTTTGGATGGGTTGGAATTGAGAATAGTGAGGTATGAGAAACTTCATCCCTATGGTGGAGATAAATGGAGCATAGGGTCTATTTATAAAGGTCAGATTATCAAAGGAAAAAGAAAAAGGATGGTCGGGTCTGCCCCCAAGGGAAGGTACTGGAATCTTCCCTGGCATCTCTTGCCCACCAGTTACTCTCCACCCTAGATCTCCTCCCTGTTTTCTCAATCCAAGCTTCTCAAATGGGGACATTACTGTGCTCCAGGATGTGTAGGGTGTGCCAGGGGATGCCCAAAGATGCCATCGTGCATCTTTCTGATCTAAGAATTTGGGGGGGGGGTAGAGGTAATAATTCATTTAGAAATGCTTTAGAACATGCTCTTTATATTAAAAGCACTTGTCCATTTGACTCCACTGTATTTACATGTTCATAAAATGTAATCTATTGAAAATAAAACACAAGCTGGGTGCCAGTGGCTCAGGCTTGTAATCCTAATTACTCAGAAGGCTGAGATCTGAGGATTGAGGTTTGAAGCCAGCTTGGGCAGGACAGTCCATGGGGCTTATATCCAGTTAAGTATCAAAAAACAAAAACAAACAAAAAAACCCCTCAAAAACCCGGGGCCGGGAGTTTGGCCTAATGGTAGAGCGCTTGCCTAGCATGCACAAAGACCCGGGTTCAATTCCTTGGTACCACATACATAGAAAAAAGCCAGAAGTGGTGCTGAGGCTCAAGTAGTAGAGCTCTAGCTTTAAGAAAGTCAAAGGACAGGGCTCAAGCCCAGGACTTGCAAAAAAAAACAAAAAACAAAACCCAAACAAACAACCCAGAAGTAGGGCTGGGAGTGTGGCTTAGTCATAAGAGTGATTGCTTAGCATGCATGATGCCCTGGGTTCAATTCCTCAGTACCATATACACAGAAAAAGCCAGAAGTGGCACTGTGGCTCAAGTAGTAGAGTGCTAGCCTTGAGCAAAAGAAGCTCAGGGACTGTGTCCAGGCTTCGAAATCAAGCCCCAGAACTGGCAAAAACAAAACAAAACAAAACACCAGAAGTGGAGCTATGGCTCAGGTGATAGAGCACCATCTTTGATTAAAAAAAAAAAAAGTCTGGGAGTTTAACTTAGTGGTAGTGCCTGGCATGCATGAAGACCCAGGTTCCATTTCTCAGTACCACATACATAGAGGAAAAAAAGCCAGAAATGTTGAGGCTCAAGTGGTAGAGCTCTAGCCTTGAGAAAGTCCAAGATCCAAGGACAGTGCTCCAGCCCTGGGCACAAACCCAGAACTGGCCAAAAAAAAAAAAAAGGCACAGGGGATCCAGGAGTGTGGCCTAGTGGGAGAGTGCTTACCTAGCATGCACAAAGACCTGTTGATTTCCCCGATAGCACATACACAGAAAAAGCTGAAAATGGCCCAGTGACTCAAGTGGTAGACCTCTACCCTTGAGAAAGCTCAAGGACAGTGTCCTGGATCTGAATTCAAACCTCAGGACTGGCAAAAAAAAAAAAAAAAGGCACAGGGACAATGCCCAGGTCTTGAGTTCAAGTTCTAGGACTGGCAAAAATCAAAAGTCTGAAATAGAAGTCTACAACTCTGGATCCCAGAGCTCTGTGGAGAGCTAGTTTGCTGATCACTCACTGGTTTTCCTTTCAGTCATGGACAGGACTCCAAAATAAGGATAGCCTCAGAGATGGGGCCCAGAGCCCAAGCAAAGACTCTGGGTGCCACCCTGGGTGACAAGCTGGCAGTCAGGTTGGGAGTGTTGGTTTCTAGGTAAAGCTGTTGGGAGCTTGGTGCTTCCCTGCGGCAGCGGAAGGAGATGAGTGTGTGTCCGCGGGCGTTGGGAGGTGGCAGGTTTCAGCAGGAGGAGGCCCGAGCTGCTGGCATGGCTGGCATTGGCACCGATGCTCCACCCAAGGCCTGCTGCAAACTCAGTCTTCTTGCCACCACCGTGCCACCCGGAGAGAAAGGCTCAAATGCCAGAGGGGTGGGCTGAGACAGGGAGAAGGGAGGTCACCGGTTGAGAGCCAGGCAGGAACACTGGAAGGATCACTCCTGGAGAAGGAGGTGGGAGGGGAGGGCAGGGCGGTGTCACCAACCTCACCAACCCAGGCCAGGGTGGGGCCTGGGCAGCTCAGTTGGAGTCCTTCTGGTCTTGAAGAATGTTTCTCAGAAAAGGAACTCTGAGGAGCTCCTGTTTCTCAGACGGGACTGTGGATCACTGAGGCTGAGGGATTGGGGGGAGAGAGGAGGGACCCTGGGGCAGCTCATTCCTCAACCAGGTGACAAGAAGGTGGCTCAGGGTGGGGGAAGGGGCCTGCTCTGAGTGTCAGAGGATACACAACTGACTGTATAACCACTGGATTCTTATGCAGTGAAATGCCCTGCACACTAAGCCATTGCATTTAACCTTCACAGACCTAGGAACTGGCATTCTCCCTAGCTCCCAGTGGGCCTGGTTAACACAGCCAGGCATGGAGGGTTGTACCACTCCCTATACTACTGGGGAGTCAGAAATGTATTCCAGATGATGCTCCAGTCTGCAATAAAATTACAACAACAAGAAAATAATCTATAAGCCAGCCAGGCACCAGAGGCTCACCCCTGAAATCTTAGCTACGCAAGAGGCTGAGAGTTGAGGATCATGGTTTGAAAGCAGTCTAAGCAGAAGGTCTGTGAGGCTCTTCAATTAGCCATGAAAATGCTGGAAGTAAAGCTGGCATCCAACCATTTCAGCCACAGCTCTAAGTGGGCGGGGGGGAAGCTAAGCGGACAGTACATGGGTCCCGAGTTCAAACTCGGCTATTGGCACAAAAAGGATGGCTCTTGAAATCCATGTGTCCATTCACTCAGGATTGAGCAGGAATCCACTGGACCTGTATACACAACATAGGATCCCCTATGACATGAGCCACCATCACCCTCAGTCATCTTCTGAGGTAGATTTCCCACATTATGGAGGAGGAATAGCTCAAGGTGTCCTAATTAGGGGCAGCCCCAGAGCAAGGCCATGGCAGAAATAGAATTCAGATCCAAATCCCCAGCCCAAGAAAGAGCTCTGCTAGGGAAGAGGATCCCACAAATCATCTAGGAGCTAAAAGTGGAAGATGTCTTGTCAAAGAAATCCAAAGACTTGCAGCAGTCCACCCCTTCCTAGCTAATATTTGGATTCTCTGGAAGCCATTCTGTAGTCCTGCCAGGAGGGGGAGCTGTGCTTAACCAGGAAAAACTAGAAAGGCATTAAAGGCAAATATCTTGATTTAGAAAGGCAGATAAGATTAAATCAATTTTGGGGGTGGAGGTGGATAGAAGAGATTCTCTTTGGCACGTCACCCTTTCCTCCCTGGAGTCCCTGTTTTCCCCGCAGGGTGGGCTTCCAGCCCTGGCCTGTTCCTTCCTCCAGAGCAGGTCCATCTGGTCCCAAGGTTATCTCTCTCTCCAGGTGCCTGGCTGTCTTCTGAGAAGCTGGTGGCCACCCCCTTAGGCCGCCCCACCTCTGGCTTCCTGGAGTGGAATGCCCTCTAAGGAAGGGGCCCATTGCAAGAGAATTGAGCCTGGGGGCACCTTGGGCCTGGGGTAAAAGGTGACTTGGGAAAGTTCTCAAGCGCCATCTCCATGGAAAGAAGAGCTTCATCGGGAGGTGGGAGAGAGACGGAAAGGAACAGGAATGGAAGGTGTTTTCTTCATTGGAATCAGCCTGGCGGGGACACCCGAGGCGTTCACCTTTTCCCCAGCCCTCGGGCAGGAACTGAAGCCCCTTCAGCATGACTATTTGGACCCTAGACCCATAGGCCCCTAACTTAGACCCCAAGGCTCTGGAGCCCTGTTCTGACTATCTTTCAGCAAATTGTCCTTTCCTTCCTCCCCAGAAGTGAGGGCTCTGTGAAATCAAAGGAGACTTCACACACCTCTTCCTACACCGCACAACACCAGACTTCTCTCTTAAACTACCCCGGAGCTGCTGCTGTTCAGCTCTCCTGTACTTCATCTTTCCTAGGCCCAGCTCACGGAGCCCCTGCCCCCCAGGGTGGAGGGTCTGGAACATAAAGCCTGGTTCCCTGAGCAGAGCTCATCTTCATGATGCAGGACAGAACAGATTTTAAACGTCCCAAAGGCTAAGGGCCTCCATTCATACTTCCTCCATGACTGAACTCTTTTCCCAGCTGTCATAGCCTATCTCCTAGAACCCCCTAGGTGAGATGGAGTCAAGGAAGTTCTCCCTGGAGTCTCTGGAAGTCATCCTGCCACAGTTCCCTCCCCCTCCCCCTTTCGGAGACAGGGTCTCTTTAAACTCATGATCCTCTAGGCTCAGCCTCCTCAGAGCTGAGATACCCCACAGCCAGCAGGTGGTTTTTGGTTTAATAATTCAAGAGGCCAGTGAGTGTGGCAACACACTCCTGAAATCCCAGCACTCAAGAGGCAGGCGTAAGAGGCCAGATTAGACTATCCAGTATGAGTAGAACATCTGTAATTCTAGCTACTCTTAAGATTCACAGGGTCATAGTTCAATCCTGGGCCCCAAAAAAGAAAAGCCCTTAAGATTCCATCTCCAAAATAACCAGCAAAAAGCCAAGCTGGACACATGGTTTGAGTTGTAGAATGTACTGACTCAGCTTACTTGGTTTGGTTGGCTGACAAGGCACTTAGATCAAACCCCAGTACTAGAAATATAAATAAATAAATGGGTTGGGAGTTTGGCCTAGTGGTAGAGTGCTTGCCTAGCATGCAGGAAGACCTGGGTTTGATTCCTCAGTACCACATACATAGAAAAAAGTCAGAAGTGGTGCTATGGTTCAATTGGTGGACCTCTAGCTTTGAGAAAATCCAAGGACAGTGCTCAGGCCCTGAGCCAAGCCCAGGACTGGCAAAAGGGGGGAAAAAAAGGCCCTTCTCTCATCCTGTACACAGTTCAATAATCCAAGGATGAGAAGAGACCCCTATGGCCCCTTCACCAGCTATGAGTTGTGCCCTAGTGGGACCTGAGAAACTCTGCCTCTAAGATGCTTATCTCAGCAGTGCTTCAAATCTGTAATCCTAGCTACTCAGGAGACTGAGATCTGAGGATCAAGGTCCAAAACCAGCCTGGGCAGAAAAGTCTGAGACTTATCCCCAACCAACTACCAAAATACTGAAAGTGGAGCTGTGGCTCAAGCAGTAGAGCACAAGCCTTGACTACAAAAGCTCAAGACAGTGCACAGGCCCCGAGTTCAAGCCCCAGAACTGACACACACATACACAGAAAAAGAGGTAGCATCTTCTGTTAAATTATCCCTAGTCTTCCCTAAACCCCTGCCGCCTCTTTCCAGTGTTGTCCCAGTTCCCTGGCTCCTACCTGTGTCACTTTCAGAGGAAGCAGATGGTCTAGCCCCATGTCATCCTTCTCCTCCCCAGGGTCCTTAAGCAGTGTGACCCTCAGCACTGGCCTCCGATGGGGAGGGGGGCCTGGCAGCAGAGACTGAGGGGAGGCAAGCCCAAGACGGCTGCCTGTCCTACAGAGAGGGAGGAGTTTTCTAGCAGCTCCCCCCCACCCCCGCCCCAAGTCTTGCTGTCAGCTGGCCAGCTCCTTTGCTGGAGCAAAAGTGCTTCCATGCACGAGGGAGAAGCTTGCGCAGTGGGAGAAAGGCAAAGCTGGTCCCCCCACGTGTCAGTGAACAAATTGGGCCAATTTGGTGTGATTAGTGAAGAATTCACATCTGGCCAGCAGAGGCCTCCCCCCCCAGCCCAGCCCAGCCTGGCTCCTGCTCTCCATTAGGAGCTATTTTCTCTGACGGCTCCATTTGTCTCTGTAGTGGAGGATTTGACAGCTCCCTGGCCAGCCTGGGAGGCCTGGCTCTGAGCAAGAGGCCCAAGGCCAGGCTGCTTGCCCACCCCCTTAACCTGATGCCATAAGGATTGCCATGTCCCAGCAGGGCCTGGGCACCTGCAATCTTACATCTCTTCTGTGTGCAGAGCCTCAAAGCTGAAAAAAGCTGGGAGCGTCATTCCCTACGCTCCCTTACCCAGGTCTCCCTTAGACTAAGATTTCTCGCTTTACACAATGATGGTTGTGTGTTAAGATCAACAGAGACTTGGATGTATGTGCCGAGTGGTGGTGGAAGAATTGAGGGTCTGGGATTTCCT
This sequence comes from Megascapheus bottae, assembly GCF_031878675.1. NCBI lineage: Eukaryota > Metazoa > Chordata > Mammalia > Rodentia > Geomyidae > Megascapheus > Megascapheus bottae. The sequence goes on from NC_143525.1 coordinate 36,772,596, forward strand.
AAAAGAAAACAGATGGGTATGGATAAGGGAGGGCCTGCCTCTCACTTCCTCATCCCTTCTGCTCCCTTCCCAGAGGGTCTGGGCTGGAGCCACCCTTCAAGAATGCCTGTGGGCTGTTACACAGCTGTAAGGCACACCGCCAGAGGCGACTTCAAGGTAGTGCCCTTGGGGGTGTAGCCTTCAAAACCTTAGGTCTTCCTTCCCCAGCAGTGACCCCCATGGCTGCCTATGTCAAAGACAATTTAGGGCTATTTAAAAGGAGCCTGACCTAGGGGTCACCTGGGTAAACCTCTTCCCTGGAGAATTACCACCAGATGGCAACCTGAGGCTTGTCTCCTCCAAGGTGCTCCCTGGTTGGGGTGTGTGTGTGTGTGTGTGTGTGTGTGTGTGTGTGTGTGTGCAAGCAGGGATCTAGGACTTCAGTCCTGGGATGAGAAGAAGTCTCACTGGAGGAGGGCAGAAGGGGTCTGAACCCAGCAACGCCTGGCTGTGATGTCCTATAGCTTGTGGGTGGATAGTACAGGTCAATGAGATCTTCTAGCAATTTTGCTTTACCACATGGATCCTGCAGCAAAGCTGAAGAAAAGCAACACTGGCGATGTCTTCCAATCTCTTCTAGTCTCCAAACCCGAACCAAGAAAGGATTAGCAATGGTGCCAGTTTGTTCCTAATGAAAGGGTCTCTGGGGGTGTAGGACCTTTGGTCCTAAAGCCAGGACAATCCTGCACAAACTGGGACAGCTGGGCGCCAAAGCAAAGTGGCTCAAGCCCCAGAAGCCAGGCAGAGAAACTAGTTCTTCTGAGATCTACTGATTTTTTTTTTTTCCCTTACTTGATCTTATTCTATCCTTACCTGAGTTTAGCCTGATGCTCTGTTATTATTTTTTCCCCTGGATCCTCCACCTTTTTCTTTTTCCTTATCTCAAGGTTCATGCCTGGGATGTTGGAAGGATGTCCTGATTAGGGGCAGGGGAGGAGTAGGGTGGAGGTGGGTGGCTCAGTGGTTTATCTCATTTAAGTCAAGAACCACAGGCTTGGAGTGTGATTCCAGCAGCCAGGCTAGCCTGCCCTCCCAAGGCGCCGACCACCCATCACCCATCTCTAATTAGCAGATGAACCTTCAGAACACCCACCAAGTAGTTGCCACAGTGATTATCCCATTTTAGAGATGGGATAACTGAGGTGGGGGGGTCACAGGCCCCAGAGGTGAGTTGGGAGAGAATGCAGCAGGGTCTCCTGCTTTGCCCTTGCTCAGGTGAAAAGGGCTTTTTCTTATTTTCAGCAATCCTTGAAAGGTGACCTTAGCCCCATTCTCTGGACATTAATGACATAATTAAGGACAGAAAGAGGATCACCTTGGTAAGACATCAAAGACAGAAATGACCATCAGAAAAATCCAGATATATTAGGCCAAACTTCTACTTGTTGTTCCAAAGACATAAAACAGACAGGCGCTATTTAAATATATCAAAAGGATTTGGGGAGTGGGGTGGGGAAGACTGGCAGAGAATCCTGCTTCTGTTCGCCTTCCTCTCTCCCTACAGACGAAGCTCCCCTCAGCCTCACCCTGCTCTGCTCTATGCACATACCCACGGCTCTCAGAATCCACTCAGGGAGACTGGAAGCCAGAGCTGAGCCTTTATTTCAAATTGAGCTTGAATGCTGGTTGGAAGTGAGGCTTGGAAGATAAATTCCCAGGGAATCTCTGTTCTAGCTCACTATGGGTCTGAGATGCTGAGGCTCCCAAGACCTTTGAGAAGATGGGCTGATGGATGATCACTTGCGGTGCTCAGGATGAATTCAGAACCCCAAGCATGCTAGTCAAGCACTCTGTCCATCTACCCTTTTCAGGTCAGGGGTAAAGGGTTTAAATGGACAAGATCACTTCAGGGAGCTAACTAGGTATGGTGGTGCAGTCCTGAAATCGGCACCTCAGGAGTTCCAAGTTCAAGGCCAGCCTAGACTTGCCTGTGAGACCCCTGTGTAAAATAATAAATACCCCCAAACCCAATCCCAATGGAACAAAAACAAAAGGGAAAAATGATTTCAGCAGGTTTGACTTTGCCAGGGAAGAGGCCTCAAAAACGGATTCGTGTAGGGCCACTTCCACTTTGTTGGAGGGAATCAAATTTTGCTAAGAAGCCCCCGATGCACCTTGGTGGGGGGTGGCTTTTAAGGGTCTGCAGGCCCTCAGAGACCAGGTGCCATGCCTGAACGGTGGCCTCTACCTCCCTGCCCGGTCTCACTGGGTTCCCAGAAGAAGCAGGAGGTGGGGTGCTTGCCTGTTTACACCCTGTTGGAGTTTGCTTCAAGCCTAAGGCCACTTCCTGTTTGTACCAACAGGCTCCTCCAGGAGAGATCAAAGGCTGGTGAGTTCACAGGGGAGGAATGGCTGCCCTTGCCACTGTTAATGGGAGGGTTGAAGTTTATATGGAGACCTGGAGCATAGGAAGGACACTGGGGACAGAGATAGTTCCCAGGGCCTTGGGCCTAGGCCTGGCTGGCTTCACCCCTGGCCTGGCCTGTCTGCTCTTCCATAGAGCCCTGGTCATCTCTCCATCCTGAATCCCGACCTCCAACGCAGACCTTCTTCCCTGTCCAGAGGCAGCATCCTCACACCTTCAAGTTCTCCTGTCCCTCTCCTCACACTGAAGCCCTCTGAAGCCAGGGCCCCTCTCCCCCTCCCCCTCCCTCTCCCCCTCCCCCCCGCCCCGCGGTGGGCCCGCCCCTCCTGCGCAGCGGGCGTGGCCCCGCAGCTGTCACTCACAGGGGAGGAATGCAGACGGCAGGGCTGCCCTGTGGTCACGTCTCCGCCCCACCGGCGGAGGTAGGCGCCCAGGTACCCAGCCTGTGGGCCTTGGGAGCCCGCCAAGCTGCAGATGAAAGGCTCTGCCGGATTAACCCTTTCTTGGCCTCACCCCCCTTTCCTGATGCGGGCTGCTGGGTGGTCGCTGACCTGGAGGGGCACGAAGCAGAGAGGCTGGGCTTGCTGGCTAGGGAGGGGGTGGCTTCAGCTTGGGGGAGAGGGAGGAGGGGGTGGACCCCCCCCCCCACTGACAGCTGGTCTTGCTGGTGCGGGGATCCATACAGTTGAGGACCAGGACTGTGACAGATGCTAACCTGCACCAGAGCAATTTCCACCCGGTGTCAGCTCCGCTCAGACATTTGTTCAGCACCACGCACTTGAAAAAGCTGGATGTCAGCTTTGCCAGGAGAGCCGGGCAAAGCCAGGGGGTTTTCAGTTTTCCCAAGGCTGTGGAATTACAGGATGGACCATCTGAAAACCGTGGGGTTGTCTGATCTAAGGAGCAACCTCCATTTGTCTTCCGACAGATGCTGAGGCTAGCAATAACACTTTCTGCTAGCCCCCTCTGGCAACCCCAAGCGTTGGCTGTGTGGTGAGCTCCCCAAGGCCTTGGGGTCTGAATCCCCCTTCCAGGGGCTGGGTGCTCTTCATGGAGGGCTGTGCATTTGAACTTAGGATGCTCACTCCCCGTGTCCACGTCCCGGGACCTTTTTCTCTACCCTGTGCATGCTGCTAAACTGTACCACCTGCTGTTTTCCCATACCCGTTCTATTCTGCTAAGAATAAAAGGGATCTTGGGGGCAAAGGGGACACCTTTTACACGCTGAAGCAGTGTGCACTGGGTTCTCTGGGCCAGGTCAGGAGGGCACTGCTCTTGGGGCCAAACCTACCTGATATTCAGTCCTTTCTCCTCCCCTGCTCCAACTGTAAGAGAATCTTCCAGGGATCAAAGCACGTGGTTAATCCTCACTAAACCAGGGCTGTGGCTGGGAGCTCTCAACTCTTTTCAATTTTATCCAGACTCCTAGGATGTCTCCTTAGCACCTAATGAGGGGGTGGGGAGGTCCCAAGAGAGGGGAAATAGGGAGCTAAGCCAGGACACCGGGAAAATGGGTGCTTAGCATCATCAGCTCTTCCCCCACCCAGGCATCTTTCTGAGTGTCCTGGTGGAGATGCGGTTGCCAACTGTAGAGCTATAGTAGAACTGGAGAACTGATCCTGGAGGATAGAAGAAAGGACTTCCTGCTCAACACATCCACATCACCCTCATCTCCCTGCAGTGCCATGGGTATGCCTAGGCAGCTTAAAGCAGCCCTACCTCCAAGACAGAGTGGCTAGAAATGTGCAAACCATCCCCCAATCCCCCTCTTCTGCTTCCCCAAGGGTCCCCCAGTCCCTGCAGTATCAGGAGTTGGGAAGCCTTCTCTTGTCTTTGTGCCCATTGCTCTTCACTTCTGCCTTGTCTTCACAGTTCCTGAGATTACACGAGTGTGCAATGGGGAGCACCCCCCCTCCATCCTCTCTTGCACTCCTAGTCACTCCTCCGCACTATAGGGAGAGATGTCTTAGAACACAGGTTGAAGCATGCACTCCTATGCCCCAAAACCTTTGATGGCTCCCCACTGCCGGCAGGATCAAGTCCCTATGTTTCCTGGCATTTCTAGCTTGCCATGATTCGATGCCAACTTACCTTGCCAGCCTGGGTCCCCAACCATGCCCTTCCACTGCAGCCACATCCCATGTCTTACCCCAGACTTGCTGTGTGCTTTCAGGGCTGGCTGCCTTGGCACATAGAGAAGCTGGCTTCTGGCACTTAGGGTGTTGTGGGGGAGGAGGATTAATCCATAATCCCATAAATAAATATGTCTTTACAAACTGGCGAGTTTGGGATGTCTTTAGGAACTCAAAGACTAGTTGTAGTGGGGTGGGACAGGTTTGGATGGGGACTCACTGGAGGCCTTTAGACATGAGACACTCCTTGGGATTCCAGTGACCTTTCAAACTCCTAGACTGGAGGCTTTCCTTTTCAGAATGAATTTCTCCCTGTGCCCAGCCAAGTTTCTTTCACTTTCTCTTTCCTTCTTTCCCTTCTCTCCCCCCCCCCCCCCGCCCTCGCCCTCCCCCAACCCATGTAGCTCCGACTGGTCTAGAACTTGAAATCCTTCTACCTCTGCCTCCCAAAATACTAGAATTACAGGCATGCACTATCATGCCTGGTCTCTCAGGTTTCTTAACTTCTCCCATCTAACTTGTATTTCATTCTGACTTGAAAGTGAATTTGTTTGGAATCTGATAGCCCTTAGTCTGAGCAACTGAAGTCAAGAGGTGTTGGTCATTCATCCTTGGAGTCCATAATTCTAGCCACAGTCCACCTTTGCTGGCTATCTTCTTACTTTTTTGTTGTTGAACTCTGGGCCTAGGCATTGTCCCTGAGCCACTGCCCTATCCCTGGAGCCACAGGGCCACTTCCGGTTTTCTGGTGATTAAGTGGAGATAAGAGTTTCACAGACTTCAGTGCCTAGACTGGTTTTGAATCATGATCCTCAGATCTCAGCCTCTTGAGTAGTTGGGCGCAGTGGCTCACACCTGTAATCCTGTCTCTTTTTACTTTTTTACATATTAAATAGGTATGTATTCCTATAATGCAGGAGAAGAGAAGATTGTCTTGCAGTTGGAGTAGGGGAGGGGGGAAAAATGTAGCTCTAATGACCTTAAAACAGGAGACAGTCCCCAAGAAATGTTCAGCATACTTGCCACAGAAACAGGGGGTCCAAGAGATGCACTCTTCATGGACCCCTCTCCTTTATGTAAATGACTCCCCTGACATCCCTCCCCTGACATTCCTCCACCATTCCTTGGAGAACTCTGTAAACTCTGGCCTGGAGTTCCTTTCCCTAGATAGGTGATAATTGGGGGGGGAGGCTGATATCAGGTGTCCCTAGGTGCTCATGAGTGCTTCCGCAGGCTACTCTATTGGCTCAACTGCAGGTGTGTGTGTGTGGGGGGGGTCCATCTGGCTTTCCCTTAGTTCAGGATCACTTCATACACACACACACCCCTCATGTAGTTCCTGTCCCCCTCCAGCTCTCTTGGAGCCAATCAGAGGGAAGGAAGAAGTTGGTCTGCCTGACTTTCAGGAGAGAGAAGGGGTCTGTCTGAGGATGACCCTCACCAGAGGCTGCCTCTCCATCCTTGTTCCCCTCCCACCCCGGGCAGGTTTTTCCCATGTTCTGTGGCTTCCCCAGGGACTTTCCCCACCGTAGAGAATCTAGGATCTAAGCGAGGGGTGGGGAGAGGCTGTTGAACCCTGGGAAATGGTATCAGGCAGAGCTATTCAGTTCTAACCCAGTGCCCTTGGGCCTGGCTCTTCAGGTAATAAGTTTCAAGGCCCAGCTCCTGCCTCAGAGGACTCAGGTGCCAGAGGGTGGGGACCAAGCCCCTGTGCCAAGTACACCCCCCAGTGCCAAAGGACCCAGAATCAAACCAGGACATGGCCCCTGTGTGTTCCATGTGACAGTAGCAGGTGCCACAGCTGCCTTTCTGGATTGCTGCTCCCCCACACCCCATATGTTCCTTTCCCCCGGGCAAGGGTGGGTACCATGCCTAGTGTCTCACTGCCCTCTGTCTTGCTGCAGAGCCTAGGCCTGTAGTGGCAACGGCAGTGGTCCAGGTGGTATCAGCAGGTGGTGAGTGCAGGGGAAGAGGAATGTGCCTGGGGCCTGGGAAGGATGCCACTGGACAGTCTAGCAACTCCACCTCCTCCTCGTGTGACCTGCTCGCCCCACCTCCTAACAGCCACTGTCCTGATTCTTATGCCAAGGGTCACGGCTAGGTCCTGGGTTCCAGGTAGATGTGAGGAATCTTGTGGGGCATTAGTCACAGCAGTAACTGCCATTTCATGCACACTGACCCTGCACTGGCTTCTTTCATCCTGGCACTGAAGTATTGAATTACTCCTGTTTTACAGGTAGGAAGACTGAGGATGCTGAGAACGATGGAGTCACTGATACCCAAGGCCTTAAGTAGCCTGACCCAGAGACTTTTGGGGCTCCTGGGGGCTGACTTGTGATCTGTACTTCCCATGGAGTTGACAATCGAAAGTTCTTCGGAGTTGAAGAAGGAATTGAATTCTACAGAGAGGGCTGGGAGCAGGGACAATAGAGAAGGCACAGATCGGGGGAGCAGGAGTGCTTCAGGCAGTACCAGGAATGCTACCCCCCCCATTCACCACTCCTTTGCCCAAACTGAAGGGCAAGATGGAAGGTGGGTCCCAGAGCCTGTGACCTGAGCAGGCTCTCCCTGCTCCCCGCCCCATGGTACAGCCCCCTATTTGGGGAAGACTCTAGAACCTGGGCAGGGAGGCAGGAAAGATTCTGCTCTGCTGTGCCTCTGCCCCTTCTTACACCTCCCTGCTGCCCCTCCAGCTTCCCTCCCAAACACTCATCCCCCCCCAGACCACCTACAAACCACCCATTTTCCCAGACCACACAGCTCCTCTGCCCAGCTCAGCACCCCAGATAATGGCCACCCCACCCCCATCCTTCCAGGCCTCACCCCCCCCAAGCCTAATTACCACCTTGGCACCTCCGGGGCAGGGGGGCACTGACCTCTGTTTATGCTTGAGACTCTTTCGTGCACAGGAGGCCTGTTTTCCTCTGGACACTAAGGAGCAGGAGCAAATTAGAGAGGCTTGAGTGGGTGTCTCTGGTCCCTCCGGCTCCACCACCTGGTCCTCGAGTCCAGGCTGCTGGGGTGGGTGTGGCAGGAAGGCAAAATGGCACTGGCAGGGATCCCTGTGTGTGCTTATCCTTCTGGGAATATAGAGGAATGGAGAAAGGAATAGACCCAGGCTCTGCCCCCCAGCTGCTGCCCCAGGCAGATGGGGAGGAATTGTGCCGCCATCAGAGCCCCGGATTCCTACAGTATGGAAGGACCAGCTGGTCTCCAGACCTCCATGCACTCTTTCTGTTGTTGTTGGTTGTGGGTCTTGAACTCAGGGCCTGGGCTCTGTCCCTGAGCCTCTTGGTGCTCAAGGCCAGCACTCTACACTTGAGCCACAGCACCACTTGCGGATTTTGAGTGGTGTATTAAAGAGTCTCATGGACTTTTCCTGCGCAGGCTGGCTTTGAACTATGACCCTTAGCCTCCAGAAGTAGTTAGGATTATAGGTGTGAGCCATCAGCGCCTGGCTTTCCATGGACTTTGGCTGAGGGATGCCAATCTCCCTGCCTCTGCATGGCAGAGGGCACCCCTCACAAAGAGCAGAAGCAACTCAAGTGAAGGAAAGGCTGTTGGAGGGGAAGGAGGAGGAAGAGGACGCAGAGGAGGAGGAGGCAGACGGAAGTCAGAGCAGAGCCAGGCCTGACGCAGTGCACTCTGGGGGTAGAGGGTGAATATGGAAGGAGCAGGAGTCGGGAGCTTGGAAGTATGGAGGGGGTGTGGCCAATATTCTGGGGTGCTGAGCCCTGGAGCTGGGGTCCCCTGCTCGCCATCCATCACAAGGTGGCTGAAGAGACATTCTCCCCCCAAGTGCTTGTGCTCTTTCCTGGCAGTTGCTTTGTGAGGGCAGAGACCAGTCCCAGCCAGCCATAGCCAGCCTTAGTGCTGTAGAAGGGCTGCAGGGAGACTGAGGCAAAGCCAGATGTGGGATGTGGGAAGGGAGGGAGTGGAGGTGGGTGCTGGTGGGTTCACCAGTGTCAGACAGGGCTGAGCCAGGCCAGGGCCCGAGGGCCAGGGCCACCAGGGCTGGGCCAGGGCGGATGAGGTGGTCTCTGCGGGGTCCTTCTCAGGATCCCTCCTTCCCCATAATTACTTCTGATTAGCTTCACCACAACAGCCAGGCTGGAAAGAGAGGGGTGTTTGGGATGGAGAGGGGAGGGGTCAAGGTGGAGCAAAGCATGCAGGACAAGCCAGGGCCCCCAGCTAAGTGCAGGACACACACACACACACACACACACACACACACACACACACACACACTCTGGAAAATTCTAAAGAAGCCCCATCGACTAAAGAAGCCCCATCGACAAGGTCAAGAGAGCTGACAGTGAACCAAGGCAATCAAGCCTTTTAGACAACTCACCCCTATGTATGAACTCAAAACACCCTGCCGTGGTTTCCCCCAAGGAAGGGTGGTGACACAGTTCAGACAGAAGGGAGAGAGAGGGACCGGTTCAAGTCAGGCTGGGTGACCATGGCTCACAACTGTAATGTCAGACTCCTGAGTGGCTAACATCTGAGGATCTCAGTTCAAAGCCAGCCCAGGCAGAGAGATGAGCATCTCTCAGTCCAGGGTTCAAGCTGAGAGCTGGGCTTCTCTCCAATTAATTAACAAAAATTCAGAAGTTGAGGTGTGGCTCCAGTGGTAGACCAAGCCCTGCGTGGGAGAAGCTAAAGGACAGCACCCAGGGCTCTAAGTTCAAACCCCAGTACCAGCAGAATCATAAATAAGAATATCCCAGGAAGATGCTTCAATGACCACCGATTCCATGGTACATGACAGACTCTTATTCAATATCCGCTGGCTCCTGCCTGGAATCTCAGCTGCCAGGAGGCGAAGGCTGGGAGACCATGGATCCCAAGCCAGTCTGGACGACACAGTGAAGCTTTGCAAGCATTCGCATTCCTTTGGCACCCCATCTGTAAAGGCAGACCCCAGACCCGGCCACTTGGCCCCCCAGTCTGGCGGGGCGCTGTCTCCGTGGAGGTGGGCTGCCTGGAGGCGGCCGCGCGCCGGGCTGGGCCTGGGCGCAGGGGAGGCCGCCCCGGCGGCGCTCCCACGACCCGGGCAAGGCCGTCTGGGCGCCGTCTCCGGTCTCGGGGCCTGCGGTCGGGGCACCACGGGCCGCGTTTGAGCCGGTCAGCTCTCCGCGGAAATTACAGGGGCGCTCAGCGCTGCGGTCGCGCCCCCCGGGGGCAGCACCCGCTGGTTGGAGGCGTTTTAAATTGAAAGCAGCTTTGGGGAGAAGGGGCGGGCTCGGGGCGCCGAGCAAGGGGAGGGGGCGGCCGGGCACAGTGACCCCATTGTCTGCGCCCGCCGAGGGGCGGAACCTTGCGGTGAGTCCCGGGGCCCGGCGACCCCTCCCCGAGCTCGGGCCCGGGACGGCTCCCAGCGGGTTCCCACGCCACCCAGGGCCCCCGCCGATCACGGCCCCGGCTCCACCTGGGTCTCCCGGGCTACTCCCCAGGCCCAGGCATGCAAACGCGCACAGGCCGGCACACCTCCGCCAGGAGGCCCGCCCAGATTAAGCAGCCACGGTCCAAAGTCAGGGACGGCCAGCACACCTGCGTTTAAGGCCTAGCCCCCGCTGGAGACTCTTCTCTGCGCACCCCAGAGGTCTCCAAACACGCAGATGATTCACTCTCTGCTCACCTTTTTGTCACGGAGAAGATGTTTTGAAGCCTGCAGCTTGTGGCTCACACCTGTAATCCTAGCTACTCGGGAGGCTGAGATCCGAGGAACATGGTTCAAAGCCAGCCCAGGCAGGAAAGTCCAGAAAACTGTGGCTCAGAGCACTAGCCTGGAGCAAAAGAGCTCAGCGGCAGCTCCCAGGCCCTGAATTCAAGCCCCAGGACCACAAAAGAAAAAAAGATGCTTTGAGTCCGGTATCCGGAGAGAGTCTAACTCATCTTCCAGTGGGCTGCACCAGTAGAGGAGGCCTAACAATGACTAGAGGCTGAGGAGATCTTGGTGGGCTTCCTGGAGAAGGAGAATCAGAAGCTGCATTGGGAAGGCCGGAGGGGGGTGGTTCTGAGAGGAAAACGCAGGAGAAGGCAGAGCAGGGGGCAACCAGGCATTTGTCAGTTGGTGAGTGGCAAGGCTCCAGGTGAGGCAGACCAATGCAGGTGGGGGTACAGTCCCTGGGTGGGGTGGGTGGGGTTCTGCCTGTTGCTCCCCTAGGGGCCTTCTTGGTTCTTTAAGTTGGGCACCTAGAGGCTGTGTCGGGGCTCCCTGGGCTCAGAGCACCAGGTGCAGGGAGCTGGGTTTGTTGTCTCCCTCCTCGCTGCCTCTGTGGAACCATGTTTCTGCCCAGCTTCCTGAGAGTACCTGGGTACTGGAGAGCAAAGTCTGAGATGTCTTGAGTGTGGTGGCCAAAGGAGGGGCATCTGCCTGGTAAAAGAGGTGTGTGGGGAAGTGGCAGAGGCTGAGAAGCAGCCTGGGAAGAGGGAGAGAGAGCTGAGGCCTAGGGTTGAGGTGGAGGGGTGAGGGGTGAGGGGCCGGGCCAGGCACGTCCTCAGAAGCCGCCACAGTCCCCTCTGACTTCTCCCCTTGAGTTCCAAGCCCAATGCGCTTGCAAGGACCACAGCAGAAGGGGCTGCGATCTGGCAGAGGGCACCTACACCAAGCTTTAGCAATCAGACTGAGGCCCAGGGCTGGCCTGCCCTCCCTCCCCTCCTCTCTGCAGAGACAGCTGGCTGAACCTGAGCTGGGCTTGCTGGGGCTTGGGCAAGGATGCTGAATGAAGACAAATAGGGGGGCCGGTAAAGGGGGGGGGACTGCCAAGCCACTGTCCAGAAAACTAGACAGGCTATGGGAATCTCCTTAACACCCCTTCTTCCAGGGGCAGCCCCCAGGTCCCCCCGCCCCAGGTGGGGAAGGGACAGGGATGTCCTTGTCTTCAACCCTGAAGGTCAAGTCCATTCTATTGGAAGAGCATCTCTCTAGCCGGACTCGGTTCCTCCTCAGCTTCCTTCAGGGAGCCTGGTGAGGGGCTGGAGGTAAATTGAAATCTGGAATGTCCAACTACGAGGCCTCCTCCCCGCCCAGCCGCTCTCGGGGGCAGCTGTCAGTCCTGTGCGCTACCATCCATCTCCCAGCCCTGATGGCTTCTGCACACAGCTCTGAAGGAAGCCCCCAGGATGAGGGGTGAGGCAAGAGAGCCAGGCCTCACGTGCCCTGGCCTCCAGCGCCTTTCATGGCAGCCTCCTGCAAGAGGCTGAGACCCCTCCGGCCCTTGCCCAAGGGCAGGGCTTTGAGCAAGCAGTAGGGAGAAGGTGCTGGGCCAGAGGCTTCTCCAGGCCTTGCGCCTCAGCTGATCCCTTCCCCATCTTCGTGGGCCCTGGAGAACGGAAGCAATAAACTGGGTTAGACTACATAGGAAGAGAATCCTTCACTTAGCGGGTCCATCCCTGCTGTCCAAATGCCCCTGAGCTCACTCCTGTGACCCTAGCTACTCAAGGGACCGAGACCTGGAGAACTACAGTTCAAAGTCAGCCAGAGTAGAAAAGTCTGAGATTCCATCTAGAAAAAAAAGGGCAAAAAGCTGACCTGGAAATATATTTCAAGTGGTAGAGCACCAGCCATGAGCAAAAAACCTGAGTGAGAACATGACACCCTGAGTTCAAGCGCGCATGCACGTGTGTGTGTGTTCACAAGCAGATGCCCTGATCATCAGGATTCATGAGAGTCCTTGCTCTTGAACACTCAGGCCTGATTATTCCAGAAAAGCCCTGCTGGAGGCGGAGGGGACACAGCCAGGAAAGAGAGTTGGTCCAAATGGACTCTGTGCCCTAGAATCCATTATCTTGAGGACCTAAGAAGCTTCTGAGTGGCACCGGCTGCTTGGGTGGTACTGATGATCAGCATTCTAACAACAGCACAGTTACAAAACTGCATGCCCACCACACTGCTCCATGGTGAGGAAACTGAGGCATGGGGAGATTTTGGGGGGGGGTGCGGGGAGGGCTGCTGCAGAACAGGGAGTCCAGCCTAGCCTTAATTTACAGAGCCAACTCACTGAACTTGTCTGCAGCTTCTGCGATGTTGACCCTGCTCTTCTCAGGGGTCAGTGATTCAGTGTCACCAAGTCTAACCTGAGTGAGTTATGACCCCACTCCCTGGGGAATTGGGGGGGGGGGAGGAGAGCAGCCGGCAAAGGGATGGGTCCTGACAGGGACTCACCTCTTGTGGGGAGGAGAGTGGGTGAAATAAGAGGGAGAGAAGGGATTGCAAGATGGTCAGGTGATGGCCACTCTGGGACATGAGGGTGACACTTAGAGGGAGGTGCTGTTAGAGGACAGGGTGTTGGAGGGACAGAGGTGGGGAGGGTGAAGGGAACCTGGTTTACTAGCCCTCCCCTTCCCCCACCTCCCTGCCCCAGGCCTGTAGTCTGAGGACTCCTGGGGCGCTCTGGAAAGTCTCCTGGGATGGCCCCCTTCCCCCAGCCACAGCACGCAGCTCCAGGCCTCAGACAGGACCCTGGGGAGGCCCGGCCCCGCCGTCTCAGGGCTGATTAGCAGCTGGAGGTGGACATCTGCTCTTCTCCTAGGGGAACCCTGGCCAGTTCCCCAGCAGGCAGGGAGCCTGCAGATACCAGCCAGGTCCCCACAAGAAGACGGGGCTACCCACACAGGCACGGGAACATCCTTGCTTTGCCAGGGAGAAACTGACACCTGCGCAGGTGCAGGCTCTAAACCAAAGCCCCACAGAAAGTGCAGGTGACAATACAAGTGGTTGTCAGGCTCCAGAGCTGGCCTCTATTCTGGCTTTAAGATGTGAGCTGAGGGGGGGTCAGCACGACTACTGACGTTTCCTCCAGTCCTGCCTCCTGCCCACAAAGGAGACCAGGACTCCACCATGGAGCCAGAGGGCTCAACCAGTCACTCCTGGGAGGCAGGGCAGAGCTGGCACCCAGGCAGCAACCATGGGACAGAATCCTGGACAGCCTGCCTCCAACCTCCTGTCACCCCTCTGCCAGCTGCGGGGTGTCAGCTGTGGGCGGGCTACACATTTGACCAGATGTGTGTGGTCTTCAGAAGAGGTCCTTTGACTCTCTCCACAGCTCAAATCACCCAACTGCGAGCAGTGGAGGAGCCAATGAGGTCCAGAATCTTCTCTCTCATCTCCTTGCTATAATGAATCCCCTCCATCTTGCCTAACCAGGGTCCAGCCAGAATGCTTTTTCCTATGTATATGTGCATATGTATATCTGAGTCTAAAACCTAGTACCGGCACACGCGCACACACACACGGATTGGGGGGTGCTAGGGCTTGATCTCAGGACCTGGTGGCTGTCCCTTAACTTCCACATTCAAAGCTAGCACGCTACCACTTGAGCCATTTCTCTACTTCTTGCTTTTTGGTGATTAATTGGAGAGAAAAGGCTCAAGGACTTTCCTGCCCGAGCTAGCTTCAACCAGGGATTCTCAGATCTTAGCCTCCTGAGTAGCTAGGCATGAACCCCTAGCACCTAGCCCTCTGCCCTCTGCCCTCTGCCCTCCCCTCTGCCTCTGTCCAGAAAGACTGGTCCAGGCTGCTGCCACTGGGGGAGGTAGGGGTTGAATCGCTTCTCCTCAGTTAATCCCCACAACACATTGGGGTTCCAGCTCCTTCCAGGGTCAGAAGGAAATGTCTTCAGGGTACTGAGTGCTTGGCAAGTGGCCAAGGCACACGGGGTTCAGGTTTATATCCTGTTACTTGCTGTGTAGCGTTGGGCGAATGACTTAACATTTCTGCTTTCTCTGTTGGCAAGTATAAAGCAGGAAGCAAGCAACATGCTGGACCGTGGGCTAAGGGTGGTGGCTGGTCTCTGGGTGACAGCTCCTAATCTCCCAGCTGGGAGATGCATGGAGCAGTTGGGGTGGGGCCTCCTGGGTGAGGAACTAGGGAGGAAGCTCTTCTGGAGTGTGCTCAGAGCGCCACACTCGCTACCCCACCAGTGCCTGTCATGGAGGCCGACCAGGTACCCAGAGGACGGGTCTGCTCATTTCCTTTTCCAACACCCTCATCCTGAAGTCCCCCAAAGACATGCCCCCTGTGTGGGACACCAGGGAACATAAACCTCAGCTCTGTCCTCACTCCGTAGTAGCATCCAGGCATCTAGAGAGTCAGCCTTACAGATGCTTCAATGGAGGAAGTAGATGAGAAGAAATACAGGAGGACTTCCTGGAAGAGGAAGGAAAGGGACGGACTCTGCCTGCAGCAATTGAGCAGGGTTCAGGGCCTGCATGGCTCATCCACCCATCCATTCACAGACCTATTTTATATTTTCTTCTCTGACCAGGGTCCCAGAAGCCCTTCCCCAATGCACAAAACAAAACTGGGCTCAGCAAACAGGCAGTTGCTGTCTCCTCCCTGAAGACTTGGGAACCAACTGCCTCACCTGTGTCCCCATCTCCTTCCCTTCCATTTCCATCATGCCCCTTCCCTGGCTTCAGCCTGGCCTCACCGGGCTTCACGTAGACCTCAGCCCCTCCACCTTAGGTCTGGCCTTTTTCCTACAATCAGTTATCTCCCAGACCTCACTGTAAGCAAATACCACTTCCCTTCCTCAAAAGCCTCTGTGCCTCCCTATTGCCTGGAGGACTATGGAGGGTCTTTTAAGAATCTCTGCTAGCTAGCCCCAGGCTGGGACCCGTGTTGACACATGGGGTTTTCAGTGGCCCCCGACCCCTTGCAACAGTCTTGCTCCATCTTCCAACACAGGCTCAAAGACTGTCTTTCCATTGTTGGCTGTGGCTGTTGTCTTTCCATTGTTGGCTGTGGCTGTTGCAACTGCTGTTTCTCCCCGTCCCCCTCTCCCCACTCTTCCTGCCCCCTGTGCAAGCAGTGATTGACAGTTCCCATCTCCTTAGTGCACAGTCTCTCCCATCCTCTGATGTCACCTCTGTGCTTTCCAGAACTTGAAGTTACTGGCTGGTTCCTGGGGCTGGTAGAGTTGATGCTTTGAAACTTATATACATGACCTTGGTCAGAATTAATTCAGAAGGTCTTGATCAGGTTCCTGGGTGCATCGCTGGGTGCTGCTTAAGGCTTGGGGGTGGGGGTGGGGGTGGAGAGCACAGGGCAGGGTCATCTATAGTTCTTGGGAGGAGACAGGTCAGAAGCAGCTCTTTGGTGGGTACTGCTTTTCTGGCCTTCATCCCCACTTCAGAGCTGAGGTTATGGAGCCCAGAGAGGTTGAGTCTCCTTCTGAGGTCATCCAGCCAGTGTGGGACTGGAAGTTGATTCCTTTCCTTTGTGGCTCAATAAGAGCCTTTCACCAATGTTGGCTTAGTTCAAGGGCCCCCTAACTGAGACAGGTGCCCAATAAATAATACATCGTAGTATTTGTTTTTCTGGGTTTCCCACAAGTTTTAGTTGCATTGGTTAGTTACACAGTAGGATTTAATTTGGATATCTTGAGATATTTCTACAATGAGTTTTAGTTTTAGCTGATAGAAGATGCAGCTTATTTCATTAGTCTTTAGTTGGTTTGTGTGGGGGGAGACAATACTGGGGCTTGAACTTGCTTTGTACTTGCTAGACAAGTCTTCTATCTCTTGAGCCCTATCCTAGCCCTTTTGCATTAGATGTTTTTCAGATAGGATCTCATACTTTTTTTCCCCAGGGCCTCCTGGAACCATGATCCCCTACCTACAACCTCCCGAATGCCTGAGATCACTCTACAGGGTTTGTTTGTTGGTATACTCTCCCTTTGGCTCTAAATGCTAATTTCCACTTCTTGTGTAATCTCTGTACTCAGTCCCTTGACTGGAATCTTTCGCTTGGTGGATCTAGCGAGCATCTCACCAAGGTGATGGACTGCTTCTGCTTTTGCCATGAGAATTCATTTCAGGAGTAACTTGTTACCTCCTAGGTAAATCACCTGCTTCCAATGTGGCATCTAGCTGAGCCTCTTTGTGACAGGGCAATGCCATGTGACCTCCCAGAGCAGAGCAGGACTCTAGTCCAACTGGGAAATGTCCCTTGTCTGACTCAGGAGTCTGGTCTCCAGTTCCTCCTATGGGCCCCAGAGGGAAGAACAGTTTGGTTCACCCCTCACCCTCAAGACCCTCCCCTGGGGACCCCACTGGGCTCAGGGGCCCTGGCCCCTGCTGGAGCAGGCCTCTAGCCCCCACCAGGCTCACCTGCTTGGCTTCTGTCCAGCGGGACAGAGATGTTATCCCTGGGGCACAAGCCTCAATGGGGTATTGTTCCTTCCCCTTCCAGAGACGACCAGGGAGGGGACAGGGCAAAGACTGGGAATGTCCTGGTTGCCACACAGGCGAGCTTTGTCCTTCTCTTCCTCCTCCCCTTCCCTTTCTGCCTACTTGGCTGGCCCCCTCCCTCTCACCCCTGCCCTGGCTCCCTCTCTGGGCCCCTCCAGAGACTCCTCTATACCTAGGGGCAATGCAGCTGTTGCAGGGGTGGTGTTCAGGGTGGCTCTGGACAGTTGAATGTCCCTTATACATCCTAGTGCTAATGAGTAGCCTAGGTCAGGAGAGGCCCAGCCCCGCCCGGCCAACTTGGCCTGCATGGTATCTGTCTTGTCTGAGTCTGCCGGCTTCTCTCCGTTGTACTGACCTGCCCCAACTCTTGACTCCTGGCAGCCAATCTGTATTCATGGTGCAGCTTAAGAGGCTGGAAGTTAACAAGGCTTCCTATTACCTGGTGACATACCGATAGCCTCAGCTCCTAGGGAGGAGAAAGGAGGGGGATTCCTGGAGCCCAACTTGGGCAGTATAGCAAATCATCTCAAAATTCAATGAAATAAAAAGATCAGTTTCCCCCGAGCTGACCCAAGAACCAAACTTCCTGGACTCAAGTCGCAGCCCCGCTGGGAGCTGTATGACTGTGGCAAGGGCCTCTCCTCAGAGGCCTCCTCCATTCTCTCTGAGAGATGGCAGCTGTGGGTCTCAGCCCTGCCCCTTCTCAGCCTCCAGTCTGTGCTTTGTCCTCAGAGCAGAATGACGGCCAAGGAAAACTACTAGAAGCTGCCCGGCTGCAGGTGACATCGATCTCTAACTCCAGATCTAGTTTCTGCCCTCATAGCCCCATGGCCCCCTCACACCTGCTCCGGTCCCCTTTGTTCCCTAGGCCAGGAGCACTGTCAGCCTTTCAGCCCCCCACCTCCTGCTCCATTCATGCTTTAAGCCCAGGCACCGCCTCCTGCCTCCTGGCTGGGTGCTAGGGCTCTGCTCTCCCCTCCTCTCACCTGGAAAGATCACAGGGAAGGGAGATGTGGACGGTCTGCTGAGGGAGGCTCTATTCCTAGTGGATGTGGCAAGCCCTCAGTGTGTGTGTGTGTGTGTGTGTGTGTGTGTGTGTCTGGTTTTTGGTGAAGAAAGTAAAAACCCAGCAGGGCTTCTGCACAGGTTTAGACCCAGTGATGGGCATGAGCTCATTCTGCTCTCCCTCTCTGAATGAATGAATGGCCCTGATCAATCCTTTCAACCAGGGAGTATTTAGTGACCCAGATAGTGCTGTAAGGGTAAGGAATCCAGTTTGAGAGCAAGACCAAGCCCCTGCTTTGCAGATTCTGTTCCTCAGTAGGACGAGCAGAGTTGGGCACAGAACAATAGTTTGAGTTGGCTACAAGTGCTGAGGACCAAATAAAGATGAGTAAAGTGACAGCTCCTTATTTAAAATATCACCTAGGGTCCTAAGTTAAGCCTCACTGAGAAGGAAATAGGAGCAGAGACAGGTGCAGCAGAGGGGACAGCTTGAGCTGGTAAAGAGTGAATGGAGAGGAGAGGAGTAGAGATAGAAGAAAATTGCTTGTGCGATGAGATTTCACCGGAGTGAAATGGGTCAGGAAACAGCCAAGGACAGGAAACAGCCAAGGACATTTTCTTTTTTTTTTTTTTTTTTTTGCCAGTCATGGGACTTGAACTCAGGGCCTAAGCAGTGTCCTTGGCTTTCTCAAGGCTACAACTGTACCACTTGAGCCACAGCACCACTTCTGGCTTTTTTCCCCCCTATGTATGTGGTACCAAGGAATTGAACCTGGGTCTTCGTGCATGCTAGGCAAGCACTCTACCACTAGGCTAAATTCACAGCCCATGGGGGGCATTTTCTTTAGGGACCTGAAAACCCCAGCAGTCCTCTTACTGCATCCCAGATTCAGAGCTAAATTTGGGGATCAAATTAGCCCTAGGTCCATCCATCCACTCATCCCTTCTTTTGTGTGTGTGTGCGCCAATGCTGGAACTTAAAACTCAGTGTTTTCCTGAGGCTTTTCCCCCCCTCCCCACGCTATTGCTCCAGCCACGCGTCCACCTCTGCCTTTTTGTGCTTCATTGGAGATAAGAGTCCTGAGGACTTGCCTGCCTGGACTAGCTTCAAACCTCAATCTTCCTCAGATCTCAGCCTCCTGAATAGCTAGGATTACAGGTGTGAGGACCCACTCGTGGCCCCATCCATTTGACAAATCCTGCATCCCTTGTTTGCTGCGGTCACTTACTTAGGTGGATGGTTTGAGGCAGGTGTCTCAGACATTTGTGAGGTTTAAGCAAGACCGAGTGCTGGAGTCGCACCACGCTGGGCAGGCACCCAGCGATGAGGGCTTCCCCAAGACTGCTGGTATGATTTCTGTTTAGAGCCATCCCACTCGTGCTGACCCTCACTCTCAGAGCTTCCCTAACTCTTCCCACCCTCTGCCCCCTGCCCCCGATGGTGTCAAAGGTCGACACAATCTTTCTGCAGGCTTCCCATTCCTAGCTCACCTGCTTGCCTTTGGGGGACTCACCTGGGGGGCTGTCGATTCATGGTGCTGCTCACAAGAGCTCGTGGTCCATTTGGGGGCTGGGCTCTTTTGGACTCCACCTGGGAATACAAAAAGAAAGGATGGAACATGAACCTCTAAGGAGGAATTAGACTCCTGCATGCTACTTCCTGTTTCTGGGCCTCAGTTTCTTTGCCCATCTGGAGGATGAGGGTGGATGGGAGACATTCACCATGTTGAGCAGCCAATGAAATGCTTTTGGCCTGTTGGCGTTTATTTTTCAGTTCGTTCACCTTTGACACCAAGCTTTTGGTACTGGTGCCCTGAGGGGGTAGTCAAAGGTACCTGGGGCTGGGGACTGGTGGCTCATGCCTGTAATCTAGCTATTCAGGAGGCTGAGATCTGAGGATTGCAATTTGAAGCCAGTCTAGGCAAGAAAGTCCATGAGATCCTTATCTCCAATTAGCCACCAAAGCTAAGTAGAACTGGGGTTCAAGTAGTAGAGCACTAGCCTTGAATGAAAAGAACTCAGGGCCTAGACGCTGGCCCTGAGCTAAGTCCCCAAAAAAGACCCCTCCATCAAGGGGGTCCCCCCACTAGCAATAGGGACAGGTTCCAAGGGGATGCTGTCCTTTACAAGTATGAATCCCCTTCTCTGAGTCATCTGCCGTGGTCCTTTCTGCTCCTGGGAGAGAGAGTGCTGAGGGAACACTACAGATGTTAAACATGAGGCTCAGAGACACTCGTGACTGGAAAAAAGTCACAGTTGATAATGGAACTGGAACCAAGAACCCTGTGCCTGTACTTTCTTCTGCAGGTCCACCGGCCTCCGGGATGGACTGCTGCTCCCCCAGGCTTCACCCCCTTCCTGCTTTTCCTTCCTCTTCTTTGTCTCCTCCTCCTCCTCTTCCTTTCTCCGCATTTTTTCTCATCCTGTTTTCCTTCTCTCTCTCCTCCTTTCCTTCTTGTCTTCCTCTCCCTCCTCCTTTCTTTTTCCCTTGTCTTCCTTTCCTTTTTCCCTCTTCAGTCTCCTTTTCCTCCTTCCCTCCTCATCCTCCCATCTCCTTCCTTCCTTCCTTCCTTCCTTCCTTCCTTCCTTCCTTCCTTCTTTCCTACGCTCTCGCTCTTCCTCCTTCTCAGCTATGGAAGCAGCCCTGCTCACCAGCCTCCAATCTGACTGGGGTCTGCCAACCATCCTCATTGGCATGGAAGCCACAGAGGCCTGGCCTGCCGAGGGCTGCTGCTAGGAATCATGACCACTAGCTGTCCCTTCTTCCCCAGGGAGAGGCAGGCTGGCTTTGGAGTCAAAGGTGCAGAAGGAGGGGTGGCCTGTATATGCAGGTCGTGGGAGCTGGGGGCACAGGCCGAAGGGCTCTCCCCGAGGGCTCCCTGGCTTTCACCCCTACTGTAGTCTTTTTGATGCTGTTGAGGATAAGCCAGTCCTCAGCCCACGCGAAACTGTTCGCACACACCTCCAGCTCTGGGCGGTCCCCCCATCAGGAACTGGCCCAGTGCCTAGGTCCCAGCCCAGGGCGCAGGGCAGCAGTGAGGGGCGGGAGGCCCGGTGCTCTCGGCTCTCATATTTATTTATTTATTTATTTATCTGAGAGCCCAGCACTTACACAAACCTGGCTCTGATTACTGCCCGGGGCCCGGGAGGAGGGGGACGCTGCTCCTTGCACCTTTGATGTTCCCAGAAGAGATGGAGAGATGGTGCTGAGGACCGGCTGATGCTGCAGTGGGGTGTGTGTGCGTGGGGGGAGCCCTGGTGATGTCACCTCACCAGACCAAAGATGACAAGGACCGTGGCCAGGCCCAGGGGTGATCAGAAGGGGCTCCAAGAAGGAAGGCGGAGGGAGGCCCTTTCTGGGCCAGACTGATTGGGCTTTTGGATTTGAGCATGTCTACCCTCCTAACATGAAAGGGAGAGAGGGTGGCAGTATTTCCTGTCATAGGCTGCAGGAGGCAGGCATCACTAAGGCCCAGTAGCCCAGCGCTTACCTCCACCCCAGACACATGGAAATGGTGACACAGACTTTGAGGAGAGGGTCAGTGTCAAAGGAATCAGGGACTGATTAAGGTCCCCCCCGCTCTGCTTGGGCTCTGTAGCTCTCCTCTTGGTTCCCCCACCTCTAACATCACCAGGGAACACATGCAGAATGCTGAGAGGCACAGACCATGGGGGTGAGGGAAAGAATGCACAAGTGCCGATGGCGAGATGGTGCAAATAGCACGTTTTCCCACAGGAATGAATCAATGAAGAGCTGACCCGGGACTGGATCACATCCCAGCTCTGGACTGATGGATCTACCACTATCCTTTTCTTTCTTCTTTCTTTCTTTCTTTCTTTCTTTCTTTCTTTCTTTCTTTCTTTCTTTCTTTCTTTCTTTCTTTCTTTCTTTCTTTCTTTCTTTTTTCCTAAGGTTTGAACTTGGGGCCTGGATGCTATCCCAGAGCTCTTTGGCTCAAAGTGATAGAGCTCTACCCTTGAACATAGTACCTCTTCTGGTTTTCTGGTGTCTTAACTGGAGATGAGTCTCATAGACTTTCCTGCCCAGACTGACTTCAAACCTCAGTCTTCAGATCTCAGCCTCCTGAGTAGCTAGGATTACAGACATGAGCCACTACCTAGCTATTATCTGTATACTTTGGGTGCGCGTGCGTGCGTGCGTGCATGTGTGTGTGTTGGTCCTAGGGCTTGAACTCGGAGCTCAGTTGCTGTCCCTAAGCTTTTTTGCTCAAGGCTAGTGCTCTACTACTTAAACCATAGCCCCACTTATGGGTTTTTATTGTTGCTATTTTAATTTTTTTGGTAGCCAGGCTGGCTTCAAATTGCCTCCTGAATAGCTAAAGATTACAGGTAGGAACTGCCAGTGCCTGGCACCCATTTACTTTTGTAATTCTTTTTTTTTTGTAAGGATGATGTCCAGTGGGGTTAGTTACATAAGTAAGGTGATGAGGACATTTCTTGTCAAACATTGGTACTCCTCCCTCATTTTCTCCTAGTCAATATCATTTTCCTCTGAGCAAGTAGAGGGCAAGTTAGAGACACTCTGGTCCTTTTTCTCTAAATATTTCAATGTATTTTTCCTAAGAATAGAGATTTTCTTCCCCATCAGTACAGTTATCAATTACAATTTCATAAGTTTGTTTTGCTATAGTATTTAATCCACCATCCTATACTGTATTCCAAAGGGGGTATGAATGGGGTGTGTGTGTGTGTGTGTGTGTGCACACCAGTTCTAAAGAAACTTGAACTCAAACCTGGTACTCTACCGCTTGAGCAACCTCTCTACTTCTGGCTTTTTGGTGGTTGATTGAAGATAAGACTCTCAAATTCCCCTGCCCTGGCTAGCTTCAAGCTGCAATCCGCAGATCTCAGCCTCTTGAGTAGAGCCTGGCACATTTTTTTTTGATGGTTTTTGTAAACAGAATCTCCTCCTGCAATTCATAGGAACCTAAGAAGTCACAGAATCCCAGAGAAAAAGGCAAAAGTATTGACAGAGCTTTCCAGAGACATGAAGGCAAAAGGTTCCTGCTGAATGGTTGGAGGCGAGTCTGTGGCGGGTGGAGTGGTCCTAACACTTTCCAGTCTGGTTTACTCTCTGCAGATCTTGACAAGGAAAGGAGATGGCTGGGATGTAAACCCCTCAATCAACTAATGCAAGGTAAATTCCACTTCTCAGGCATGGCTGTGAAAGTGTTCTGGGGCCTGTATTCCCGGATCTCAAAAGAGCTTTTGAACTGGTGCCTGATGACCTTGAGGGGTTCATTTTCCCCGGACATTGGAGGACTGACTGCACAGCAAAACAAAGTGCTGCATTTCAAGCCGTACCACGTAGTGTCACATAAATCTGGCCTGCCATCCTCCTTGGCGGATGCGGATTGGGTGGGAGTGAGGCTGAGAAGCCTGCCACATCACTTGTTCCAGATGGTCCAACTGGCAAACCCCAGACTCAGCAGGGTTTATAGTGGCCAGTGGGAAAGTAGTGTCCCATTCCCAAGAGGCCTCTGGGATTTATGACGGGTGGAGTCTCAACTCACAGCTTCCGTGGACAGCTGAAATCTTCCTCTCTGAGCTTGTCTAGAAACTGCCCCTTTGCATCTCAAAAGGGCTCCAGACCCTGTCTTCTGGTTAGAGATAGAGGTTTGCAGTCAGGGCTAGCTTTTTGCTTATTGTTTCTGCCTAGAATGGTGCCTGGTGCCTAGTAGATACCAATATTTCCCTGTGGAATGAATAAATAAATGAAGAATATTCTTTTTTTTCTGTTTGGGAGATGAAATCAGCACTTGTAATTATAGTTTCAGAGATCTACCAAATAAATCACTGGGTTGTCATCCTGGGGTCCTGACTTCTGTACAGCAGCGGGTAGACTGTATCCACTGATTAAACCCAGTCACCTCCAAGCACTATGTACCAGGACACATACAAGGAGCTGAAGGGAGAAGGTATGACAGGAAACAGTGGGCAGAGATCCCCCGACCTTTACTCCTGTTTAGGCACAGTGGTGGCATTTATAGCAAGAGGATTCATGCTTTGACATCAAGAAGGACCTCTTGCCAGGCACCGGCAGCTCAGGCCTCAGGAGACTGAGATCTGAGGATCATGGTTCAAAACCACCCAGGGCAGGAAAGTACTTGGGACTCTCATGTCCAATTAACCTCCAGAAAAAATGGAAGTGGCGTTGAATTTCTAAGTGGTAGAGTTCTAGCCTTGAGCAAAATTGCTCAGAGGCAGTGCCCAGACCCTGAGTTCAAGCCCCATTAAAAAAATTTAAAAAGGACCTCTCAATATGCTTTAGCATATCTTAGATGGTTTCCTGGTCGAATGGTCTAGAGGCACAGGGATGTGCCTCTCAGGCCCTACCGCGCGTGGGTGGCTGGACTGTGGACAGTTGGCTCAAGCCTGCATCTGTGGACTCTGCCAACCTGGCCAAAGGTACTCCATCTTCTGCTGGGACTGGGAGAGTGTCCAGACCTTGGTCCCCAAGGTCCTCCCACTCCCGCTGGACAGTGGCCTCTCCCAGTGACTCAGCCCTGACGTCATGGGGCGAGCGGAAAGGCCATGGGCGTAGGAGGTGGTGGCTCCCTCCTTCTTGTCCTCACCTCCCTGGGCTCAGTCCCTATAACCTTCTACCCTCCCGACACCCCCTGTCCTCTCCCATGAGCTTCTGCTCCAGAAACTATTGCCCCTGCTCATGAAGACATGCCTTTGTGTGCTCCTGGTCACTGTTGGGTCACTGATATAAGAAGCCCAGCAAACAAGATCCATGGTTCTGGATCCCACCTCCTTCTGCACCCCAGTAACTCCATCTTAATAGGTGGAATGGCCACAGTTGGTTTCCTTCAGTGGCCGGAGGCATTTTTTATTCACACTGGGATCGCTCTGGGTCCATTTGCCTGTCCCCTGTCCTCCAGTACCTCCCTGAGGTATGTGACCCCAGCTTCTTGATCTCCCCCAGATTGGAGGGAATACCTGGGTCCCATCCCTGGGTATCTTCATCCCTGCGGGCCAGCGCACTTATGTCTCCAACTCTGTTCTGCTGCCTGTTGCACCCTGCCCAGCCAGCCCCCTCCTCCACCCCACTTCAAAGCCCAAAGCCAGCAGGAGTTAATTACATGCCCCCCCACCCCCCTCGCTTGTTAAGTGTCATTAGCCCCAGTTTACAGATGAGGAAACTGAGACTGGGATGGTGGAGGACGTCACCCCCTCTATCCCCACCCAGGCCCCTGAGCCAGGGCTGACACTGGTTTGGGGACCCTGCCAAGACTCCCCCTTTCTTGGAGGACCAATGCCCACTCTCAGCTCCCACTTCCAGCCTCTCCCAGTTCTTTTTCCTTTTCTTGGAGTTAGCAAGAGAGTCTGAAGCAGAGCTGAGAGCTCCTGGGATGGGGTGGGCAGGGAGCTTTTCCAAAATCACACACAAGCAAAATGCAAATGAGGACCCCAATTACTGCAGAGTCGGGGCGGTGGCACTGCAGGTAATAGGACTTGGGGAGTGGAGGGACCCCCGCCCTTCTATTCGTCAGTTTTGCCAGAGGCCTGGATGTGGAAGGGATTGGGGATGGGTCACCCTGAGTGAGTCTGGGGGAGGTGGGCGGGGTGACGCTTGTGAGACTTGGGAGGGCTCTGAGATGATGCTGCCAGCCAGGACAGCCCTGCCCTCGGGGACCAGGGGAGAGAAAAGTCCTGAGTCTCAGCCCCTCCTTGGAAGACTTCCCTTGTGGCTTGGGAGCAGAGCCAACTCCTTCACCCTGTTTGGCTTGGCCCACGGGGGTTTATAGGGCTAGAAAACCTTTGAGACGCCCCCCCAACATGGGGGACAATATCTTTTTTTTTTTTTTTTGCCCTTACCCAAAAGTTGAACTTGGGGCCTTGTGCTTGTTCAGTTGGTGCTCTACAGCATGAGCCATGCTTCCATCCTGACCTCCCACCAACCCAGAGGTGGACTCTTTTTTTTTTTTTGTTACTTTTCTGCCTAGGCTGGCTTTGAACTACCATCTTCAGAATCCCAGATTCTTAGTAGTCATGGTGAGTGCTCTGGGGCTTGAACTCGGCCTGGGCACTGTCTTTGAGCTCTTCAGCTCAAGGCTACCACCCTGCCCTTGAGCCAAGCCCCATGTCACGTTTTCTAGAGGTTAACTGGAGATAAGAGTCTCAGGTCCTTTTGTGCCCAGGCTGGCTTCGAACCTTGATCCTCAGATCTCAGCCTCCTGAGTAGCTAGGATTACAGGCGTGAGCCACTATGCCTGGCGAGTGTGTGTTTTTTTTTGTTTTTTTTGTTTTTTTTTTGCCAGTCCGGGCTTGAGCTCAGGGCCTGAGCACTGTCCTTGGGCTTTCCTCAAGGCTAGTGTTCTACTTTGAGCCACCACACCATTTCTGGCTTTTTCTATGTACGTGGTACTGAGGAATCAAACCTGGGTCTTCGTGCATGCTAGGCAGGCACTCTACCACCAGGCCAAACTCCCAGCCCCAAAATGTTTAATTCTTTTTTTTTTTTTTTTTGCCAGTCCTGGGCTTAAGCTCAGGTCCTGAGCACTGTCCTTGGATTTTTCTCAAGGCTAGAGCTCTACCACTTGAGCCTCAGCACCACTTCCGGCTTTTTCTAAGTATGTGGTACCAAGGAATCGAACCCTGGTCTTCGTGCATGCTAGGCTTCGTGCATGCTACCACCAGGCCAAACTCCCGGCCCTTTTTTTTTTTTTTCCAGACAGAATCTGAGGTCTAGGGATGGAGAGTAGACTTGAGGAAGAACTTTGCATTTTTGTATCCAGTCCCCTCCCTGAGAGAAGATGGCTGTCTTTGGTATCCCCACATGAATCTCCCTATGATGACAAAGTCCACAAGCTTCTCGTTCCATGTTGAGGACAGTGTGTGTGTGGCGAGGGGGGGAAGATCCCACATCTGGGGAAACTGGAGGTGGCATCTCTGCAACTTTGGACCAGATGTGCAGTCTCTACCTACTGAGCCTTCACTGTAAACTGTAAACACCTCCACTGAGTCGTACAAGGAGGTCACAGAGTCACAAAGAAGAGAACCAGAATCAAGACGAGAGAGCCTGGCTCCCTACTTGTCTCATCTGCCCCACCTTATCTCCTTAACATTCTGTTCCAGGACAAAAGCCATCTCTTCAGGATCCTGGTGACTCCTGCTGAGCTGCCTAGGCCAGCTAAAGCAATTTAGGAAGGAAAGAGCAGAAGGCCTGGATCTGAGCCGTGGTATGTAGGATGCCCAGATGTTGAGACTTCTGTGGATGGGCGCAGAGCCGTGCTGCAGGTAGATCCAGGGTGGCCAGAAGTCCTCTCTCCAATACGTTCAAACTTTACTCCCTCCTCCCCCGCCTCCCGGGGGTCACTCTTGTGGAGTCAGCAGGAATTGCGCCTTCTGCAGTCCCAAGCCATGCTTTCCCTGTGATCTGGCACTCCTAGCTGTTTTGTTGTCCACGGGTTCCTACTGTCTGGACTCAGATGTGGGATCTCTAAAACAAGGATGTTTCTCCCCTGAGATGGCTCCATGGCTCAGGGGTAGAGGCGGTGGGCCTGAGTCTCATGCCACAGTAACAACAGCAATAACTTGGCAATCTCTACAGGAACAATTTGGAAGGCTTCCTATTCCAAGGAGTCAGGTGTGATGTTTGATGTGATGGGTGGAGCTCTGGCCCTTGTACCCATGTGCTGGGGGCCTTACACCTAAGGTCTCTCTCCTAAGAGACCTAAATAAGAAGCTGGTGCCTTAGACAGAGACCAAGTCTTACCTGTGGCTCTCTCATCTGGCCTGAGGCATATCACACCGGATGTGTCCTGTGAATGCTTGTTGAAATGAGATGGCCACGGGTAGGAGTTGATGGCTACCTGGCAGGAAGGGTCTTACAGAGGTGGGAGCTAACTGGGGGAAGGAGAAAAATGGTATCAAGCGAGAGAAGTGAGTGTACATTCATCCAGACTCCTTAAGAGGATGGCATGGGGTCCTAGAGAGATTCCCACCACTGTGCGACAGGGACCAGGACACAGAGAGAAGGCAATGAATATGTGAGCTGGGGAGGGGGTCCTTGATAAACTGAATGGAAGAGGAGCTTGGGCTCCAAAGAGAAGGGGCTTGAACTCATGGCAGGGCTGTCAAGGATACTCCCTTGCACAACTCCCACCTCCCCTCCCTATGCCCACCCTGACTCTGCTCAAGCCGAGGCAGCTCCTAGCTGCTGCCAGAGACTAGGGTGCCTCCGTGACTCCTTAGGCTGGGACTCAAAGAAACTACTTCCAAGGGCAGCAAGCAGAGGGTTTGGGAAAGACAGAGCGGAGGAGGGAGCCAGGAAGCCTTGGTCCCAGGGCCAAGGGGCTGAGGAGGTGGAGGAAGGACACCTGGTAGAACCTAGATATAGGCCTGAGCTGGAGCGTTAACTGCATTGCAGCCCTATGCCCACCCTAGCTTCTGCCCTCCGCCAACCTGGCCCCCAGATCTTCCCAAGCCAGCCCCCCCCACCCCCAGCCAGTGCCTGGACAGAAGGGTGCTGCAGCTGCTGCAAGGTTCGAGGGAGTCTTGGTGGGGGCTGATGGGAGACTGCCAGGCGCCGCTTAATAGGATTTTAATTATACAGCTCCAGCAAGAATTTTTTCCCCCCTGGGCTTGGGCCCTCACAGACACCTCCATCTCCACTTCAGCATCTTCCCAGCCCTGGCAGCCAGCTCTCCCAGGCCCCCACTGCCAGCCCTCACGTCGTGGGGGGACTCTGGTCTGTCTTGTGGGATCTGGGGGAGAGCCTGGCATCTTCCCCTAGCAGTGATGGGGCAGACATAGGCTCCTGCAGAGGACCTGGCATGCGGGCTGGGCATGGCCTGACTGTTGCTGGGCAGAGCATGACCTCCACTCTGCTCACGCGTGAACCTGGAGTTCATTTTTCTAGGGTGATTCTCCTCCATACCAGGTTCTTTCCTGATGATTGTCTCATGTGACGTTTACAACTCTAGAAGGCAAGCAGGACAGATGGGTTGATCATTTCCACTTTATAGACGAGGAAACTGAGGCCTCCAGAGGCTGAGTGCCTTACTCAAGGACAGGATGAGTAAGGAGTCTGGACTCCCAGCAGACTCCACGCTGTGTTCTCCCAGGGGCTGGTGCTGCCATTCCATTCTACACCCCAGCCGGAAGGAGCCTGGACAAGCTGGTTCTCTACTCTGAAGGCCTTCCTCCCTGATCCTGTCCACCTACGGACCTGCAGACATGAAGTACTGCATCCACCCCAAGTGTGAGTTGGGGTCAAGCCCTCACAGCGGCCCAATGTAGCCACTACAATGACCCCATCAGAACGAGTTACATTGGTGGTGGAATGATAGTAGCTATCACTTTGGCCTGCCACTAACCTAGAATGTCTTTAGCCCATCGGACAAACTCTTCAGATGCCTACTGGCCAGGCACCGAGAGTGCTTGTCCTGGCTGTGTCCTGCAATACAACCCCTCTCTTGTTGGCCTGCTCCCCCCTGGGTCCCCCCCATCAGGCAATGCCAGCATCCTCTGGCGTATCCAGGTAACCAACTTTCTCAGCTGAAGCACTTTAGGTGAGACTTACTATTATATTTTTACATCTATTTTTTTATTGATTTTTATTAGTTTTAGGCAGAAAAGTTGAAAAGATGTAGGACAGAGAATTTTCATGTTTGTCACCAGCATCCCCCATTGTTAATGTCCTTTATCACCTGGGTCCCTTTGTCACCACCAAGGAACCAATTTTGGCACATTACTATTAACTAACATCAATGCTTTACTCACATTTCACTGTTGATAACATTTTTAAATTCCACGGGTAATACATACATGCATTCTTGGATTTGGCTCAACAGTGTGGCAAAACAAACAGTAAAATACAGCTCTCCTCTCACCCCTTTCCCCAAACCTCTCCTGGCCTGGGGGTACCTTTTCAGTCCCCTCTGTGTGCACATGCGCTCTTCTTGCCTTTCGCAGCTCTGTCTTGGGCTCTGGTGGTGGGCACACCCAGTTGGCCCTTCCCCTCCTTAGTCCTCCTTCCCTACTGCTACGGGGCTTTCCCTCAGGCTCCTGCCCATCCTGGGTGCCCTCAGTCTTGAGGAGCTCCAGGCCCCAGGACTCCCTCCCTCCTCTGCCTTTGTTTCCGCCCCCAGTACCCCACCCTGCCTTGTTCCTCCTGGGATGTACTCTGCCTTTGACATTGAGACTGTGAATGAAGTGCATCAGATGTAGGGGGGAAAGCCATATGGCTGGAGTCAGCTGTTCCCCACCTCCCCAGCACTATGGTAGAGCAGGCAGGAAGGCACAGAAGACCCTAATATCGTCCCATAGTCTGTGAGAGGTGTCTACTCATCCCAACCCATGGTCACCCAGAAGGACCAAGGCTGACCCAGCCATGTGTACCCATGGTCACCCAGAAGGACCAAGGCTGACCCAGCCATGTGTACCTAAGGCTGGGGGTGGAGGTTCTGGACAGACCCTCTGCCATATGTGCTCTGGCTAGCAAGAAAAAAAGGCACAACTATACCTGGCCTCACTCGTAACCAGAGGAGGAGGCTGTCTTCCAGCTCTTACTGCTTTACCAGCAGCTCCTTCCCCAGCAAGTCCTAGAGGGAAACTATGAGCAGTTACTGTAGCCTTCCTGCCTCATCAGGATGGGTCTCGGCCTCTTCCCACTGGCCTGCAGCAGCCTGTGGGCACCTACCCGGGTCAGAAGACTTCCTCTGGCCTGCTCATCATACCTGTTCATCTCCCCCCCTCATTCTCTGGAACCAGGGCTGAGGCTGTGAGGGAGCTGATGCCTGCAGTGGCAACAGGTCCACCTGAGGAGCTGCTCATCTTGTATTTTATTGTGTTGTTTTGGAGATAGGGTTTCACTATATATTCACTAATGTAGTTTAGGCTGATGTGGAACTCAAATCTCCTACCTGGGATTCTAGGAGTGGGCTAACAAGCTGATCGTCTTGACTTGCCAGTGGCCGTTCCCCTATCCCTACCTCTTGCCAATTGTAGTCAAAGCAGGAAAGTCAGATGGAGCAGCTGAAGCCTTCTCGTGGAGCCTTGCTGCCTTCTTCTGCATGCTTGGACCTTTAAGTCAAAAGGGACAGGGCAGGCTGGGCACCAGTGGCTCATACCTGTAATCCTGGCTACTCAGGAGCCTGAGATCTGAGGCTCTTGTTTCACAGCCATCCCAGGCAGGAAAAAAATGTGAGATTCTCGGGTTGGGAGTTTGGCCTAGTGGTAGAGTGCCTGCCTAGCATGCATGAAGACCCAGGTTCCATTCCTCAGTACCACATACATAGAAAAAGCCAGAAGTGGTGTGGTGGCTCAGGGTAGAACAGTAGCCTTGAGGAAAGCCCAAGGACAGTGCTCAGGCCCTGAGCTTAAGCCCCGGACTGGCAAAAAAAAAAAAAGTGAGATTCTCACCCACCAAAAAGTCAAAAGTGGAGCATGGCTCAAGTGGTAAAGCACTAGCCTTGAGCATTAAAGTTAAGAAACAGCACCCAAGCTCTTCTTTAAAGCCTTAGTATCTGCACCAAAAAAATAAAAATCAATGAAGAGGATGAAGATGAGGAGGAAGGGACAGGGGAGAGCAGAAGGGCTCTGGAGACCAACAGGCTCTGAGCTGGCAGTGACGAAGGAAGGGGATCCATGGAGGGAAGGTGGGGCCTGAGCATGTGAGGGTAGGAAGGTGTGCGCACCTGGCACTCTGAAGCTGTGCGTGCGTGTGTGCGTGCGTGTGTGTGTGTGTGTGTGTGTGTGTGTGTGTGTGTGTGTGTGTGTGTTGTGTATTTGCAAGCGGTGGAGGGGCTGTGCCTCTGGACTTAACTGGGCAGGTCTATAGCAGGAAGCAAGGCCCTAGGGACCAAGGTCTCTGGCTGCTGTGGAGCCCAAACCTAGGGGAAGCTTTGGAGCTGGCCAGTGGAGAGGGGGATTACAGCATCATGGCCAGCTGCCGTGGCATGAGATGAAAGGCCAGGAGTGGGGCTGTTGGCAGACGGACAGGCAGGGGCCCAGTGGAGGCGTGGGTTGGGGGAGGGGAGATAACCATCTGTAAGGGCTGCCAGGTGTAGACATGGTGGGATGTGCAGGATGCAGGAAGGATTTTAGCCTTTGGATCAAGGTAAAGAGCCTGAAGTGGGAAGGGTTCCCTCTGAGGTCATCTTGTCCAGTCAGCTAGACCTTGGGGTTCCAGGCCCCAAACCAAGCAGGCCCTGCTCAAGGATGGCTTCCAGGGCTGGGTGCTACTTTGTGGCACCAGCCTGTCCACCTTGTATGTATTCTGGAGCAGTGTTCCCTGAGGTCTAACTCAGACTCCTCTGCTGCAAGGAGCAGTATAGGGAGGGGTAGCCAGGCCTTGTCTCCTTTAATTCATTGCAGCTACCATTAACTACGTCAGGACTGGAATTGCCTTGGCCATCTTTTGTCCTCAATTCTGAAGTTCTCTGATGTTAGCTGATTATTGGCCTGTGTCCCACTCTCATTTCTAACCTTGGCGAGAAGATTCTAAAGACATACAATGAAGAAGAAAAAATTGTGTGCGTGTGTGTGAACATGTGCATGTGCACTAGTGCTGAGACTTGGACTGAAGACCTAGGCACTGTCCTTAGCTTTTTTGATCAAAGCTGCACTCTCTCACTTGAGCCACATAGTATTTTGCTGCTTAATTGGAGATAAGAATCTCTTGGATTTGTCTGCTCTTAATGGCTTCAAACTGAGATTCTTAGATCTCAGTCTACTAAGTAGTAAGGATTATAGACATAAGCCACCAGCACTAATTTATTTATTCTTTTTTGCCAGTCCTAGGGCTTGAACTCAGGGCCTGAGCACTGTCCTTGGGCTTTCTCAAGGCTAGAACTCTACCACTTGAGCCGCAACACCACTTCCAGTTTTTTTCTATGTATGTGGTACCGAGGAATTGAACCAGGTCTTTGTGCCTGCTAGGCCAACACTCTTATCACTAGGCCAAACTCCTGGCCCTGGTTTTTTTTTATTTGTTTGTTTTTTTGCCAGTCCTGGGCTTAAGCTCAGGGCCTGAGCACTATCCTTGGACTTTCTCAAGGCTAGAGCTCTACCACTTGAGTTTTAGCACCACTTCTGGCTTTTTTCTACGTATATGGTACTGAGGAATCGAACCCGGGCCTCTGTGCATGCTAGGCAAGCACTCTACCGCTAGGCCAAACTCCCGGCCCCTCCTGTTTGTTTTTTTTTGTTGTTGTTGTTTTAAATTTTATCTTTCAAATAAATACAATAGGTTTTGCATACATGTAGTAGGGTTTTTCTTTTTTTTTTAATTTAAAAATAGTTCAAGACCATGAGTTTGGCCAAGTAGTAGAGTGCTTGCCTAGAATGCGTGAGGACCCGGGTTCAATTCCTCAGTACCACATACATAGAAAATAAAGCCAGAAAATAAAGCCAGAAATGGTGCTGTGGCTCAAGAGGTAGAGCTCTAGCCTTGAGAAAGCCCAAGGACAGTGCCAAGGCCCTGAGTTCAAGACCCACGACTAGAAAAAAAAAAATAGTTCAGCAGCTAGGCGCTGGTAGCTCACATCTGTACTCCTATTCAGAGGGCTGAGATCTGAGGATCATGGTTTGAAGCCAGCCTGGGCAGAAAAGTCCCCATGAGCTTCTTATTGCCCATTTATCACCCCAAACCAGAGGTGGCACTATGGCTCAAAGCAGTAAAGCGCTAGCCTTGAGTAAAACACTCAGGGAAGCACCTAGGCCCTAAGTTCAAGCTCCATGACCAGTAACCAAAAAACAACAAAACAAAACAAAAAACAAAAAAGCAGGATTCTTGTATAACAAACTTTCCTAATGTACAGCCCCAAGATACAACTCCATGGTAGACCGTTCCCTCGCATGAATGAGGGCCTGGGTTCCATCCCCAGCACTAAAAAATATACAAGTAAATAAATGTCTTCCTAGTAGCGTAAACATCCCATGTGACTCTTAGTTTGATTAAAAAAAGATAGATGTAGGTGGAACAGGTTTAAAATTTAATAGTGAATCTTGAAATTGCCAATTTGATAGGTATCGAGGTTGGAATTCCAAACATATTTTATAAAAATAATTTAAATTTACATAAAAATTGTAATTTTACTATCAGGGTAACATATATTGGGGTTACAGTTACATTCGTCAGATAGTTGGTGCATTACTTCTTGAACATCTCATGTTTTTGTCCCACCTTCCCTCCCCCTCCCCCCTCTCAAGTTTAGACCTTTTTTTGTGGTCCTGGGAATTACACTCAGGAAGTTAAGCTTGCTAGGCTAGTACTTTACTAATTGGGATGCACCATCAGTCCAGTTATATATAATTTTAAATTTAAAAATGTAGATTTAATTTACTATTTTGGTATTTGTTACTTGCCATTTATATTTTGCCTTTTAATAATTAATTTTGAAGCAGAGTCTAGCTATGTGGCCCAGGCTGCTCTGGACCTAGAGATACTCCTGCCTCAGCTTCCCAAGTGCTTAGATTACAGGTATACGCCACCACACCTGGTTCAATCTTTTAATTTTAATAGCTAAATTGTCAGTCATGGGGCTTGAACTCTGGGCCTGGGTACTGTCCCTGAGCTCTTCAGCCTTGAGCTGAAGAGTTATACCATTTGAACCACAGCACCACTTCCAGTTTTCTGGTGGTTAATTGAAGATGAGTCTCGTGGACTTTAGAATCACTTTGTCTTTCGATCCTCAGATCTTAGACTCCTGGGTGGCTAGAATTACAAGTGTGAACCACCTGGCTAAATTACAATATTTTTAAATCACAAATATTCAGCCTTATAAAAACACAGCTTTATGTAACTTTTGAAAATTTGTTATAAAGGAATCTTATCAAAGAAGGTAGAACATTTTGTTATTGCTGCTGTTGCTTGTTTGTTTTTATTTTAGAGACAGGGTCTTTCTATATTTCCCAGGCTGACCTTAAACTTGTGATCTTCCTGCCTCTACCTCCCCAAGTGCTAGGATTATCGTGAGTGCTACCACCCACATCAGAAAGAATGTATTTTGTTCAGTTGCCTGCTATGTCAGGGCAAGGGCACACTGAAGGGCCGGCCACAAACTGAGTCCAGCACATTTGGGCTTGTTCTTCACTTCCCCTTGGACTTAGCATGGTTGCAAAACCTCCACACTTTAGCCTCTGCTTGCTTCTCCACACTGTGCACTGGATGTCTTCATGGCACCCCAGACCACTGGTGTTCCCAGAACACACATTTTACTGCATCTGTCCCAGGCTGAACCAACTTTTCCTTTCCCATTGAGCAACAAGCATGTCCTGCTTCAAGCCTCAGTCTAGTGCCCTTTCCAGAGCTCTGGCAGGCAGCCAGTGACCTTCCAGACACCCATGTGAAAATGCTTCTTCCATCACTCAGGGAAGTTTGTCCCTACCTCCGCCTTCTTGTGGACAGGAATGTGGAGGCTCAGTGGAAGGGAACCAAGCCTCTACAGGGCTCAGAGCTCAGTGCTGGGACCATGGGGGCGTTCATAGCTCTAAAGTCTGCCCTGAAGAAACTCAAAATTCTAGGGGAAACTGAGGTTGTGGCATTGCCCAGGGGGAGAAGACTCCAGAGAACCATTGCTCATGTGTGAGAGGTAGAAGGAAGTCCCTGGCCTCCCTTGTCAGCTGCCATGGCTGAGAGCTAGGGTGGTGGTAATTGGTGGCCAGGATAGGTGAACTGGAGTCTTCTGAAGAAAATCGGAGCTTGTCCTGCAGCTGCAGGGCAGGAGAAGGAAGGGGAAAGAGACAAAGGATGGAGATGACTAGAAAGAGGCAGGGACCAAGAAGGCTGATATGCTGGTCAGTTTCAGGCTCCTATGGCAGAGGTGTGGGGCAGGTGCACCTACTATGTGCTGTTGTTCTAGAGAACCATAACCTGCCTGTCAGGGGGTTTAGTGACTATTTAATTTCAGTCTCTCACTTAACAGAGGAGGAAACTGAGGCTCAGAGAGGGAAGAGTCACTTTCCCTTAGGTAAGAGGCAGAACTGGGCTCAGGTCTCCAGATTTCTGGTCCAGGGTGTTCTCTTATGATCCCTGAGATTTAGGAGACCCGTGCAACCCTTGGTACTGAGGACACACTCCAAGTCCCAACATGACAGACAGCAGGTCCCGTGGAAAAGCCTCCTGGTCCCACCACTCAGTGCCCATCCCTTGAAGCCCGTAGTGCATGAGACCAGAAGAGAAGCTTGTTCTGCCTCTGCCTCCAATCTCTCCCATGGACTGGAGTATCCCTTGGCCTTGCCTCTTTTTGGGCTAGCCATCTCCTCCCAGGGTCCCTGAGTCCCCAATCAAGCCTTCAGTTTCCCTAAGGCCCAGCTTCCCGGGGTTCCACTTTTCTTGAAAAGGGAGAACTAAAACCTTTATTTACTAGTAATGTTTCTATATTTTAAATTATTGTAAAGGTGATATATAGCGGGGTTATAGTTACATAAGTCAGGTTGAATACATTTCCTTTTTCTATATATTTATTTTTTGCCAGTCCTAGGGCTTGAACTCAGGGACTGGACACTGCACTGGATCAAATTGAGATAAAGAGGCCATGCCAGTGATTCATGCCTGTAATCCTAGCTACTGAAGAGTCATATAGACTTTACTGCCTGGGCTGGTTCAAACTGCAGACCTCAGCCTCCTATCTCCAACTAACTGCCAAAAAATTGGAAATGGAGAAATGTTAGAGTGCTAGCCTTGAGCATAAAAGCTCAGGGACAGTATCTAGACCCTGGGTTCAAGACCCAGGACCAACACATAGAGACACAAAAGAGGCTGTAAGTGATGTGTCTCAAAGTGGTAGAGCACTAGCTCTGAAAGAACTCTAGGACAGAGCCCTGGCCACAAGTTCAAGCTCCATTACTGAGGAGAAAGAAAATAGCTGAGATCTGAGCATTGAAGAAAGTCTATGAAAGTCCCACCTCCAATTAAATACCAAAAAGCCAGGAGTGGAGCTGTGGCTTAAGTGACAGAGCACTAGCCTTGATTGAAAAAACTAAAGTATGGTCTTGAGTTTGAGTCTTAGTGCTGGCATGCGTACACACACACACACACACACACACACAAGATAAGAAGGGAGGGGAGGCAGATACTAGCCAAATGTTTCACAAAGCCATGTACTAGGCAAGTATTTCAACAAAGCCATATGCATGTGAACATATAATGTGTGTACAAACAGAGACTTACAATCTCTAGACAACCAATACCTGTGACGTGACTGAATGGTCTCCAGTTCTGCAGCAGGGGTTGATCTAGACCATTTCTCAGACCCATTCCTAAGGTGCAGGAGTGCACCTCTATAAGATGTGTGTGCACAATCTACCATCCTTGGGGCCCTGTGTGGTCATAAGAGTACACACTCTAGGGGGCTTGGTGTGGAGTAACATTGTAGGGGGTGTAACCAGGGAGCCACAGAAAAGCCGTGCACAAACTCTGTGGGACTGTACAGTCCAGGTGTGCCACTCAGGTGTGTGTGTGTGGGCATGGCATGTAGGAGGCAGGGCTGGAAGGGTAAGGGCTTTATGAGTAAATTTTGCACTTGGAGGCCCAGGGAGGGGAGGAATGTGTAATATGTGGCTCTCATCTCCCTCCAGTATTAGGAACATCTGCACACCTCTGTACACGCCAGCTCATCCGTCCTTCATGGGGCATATTATTGTTTCCATAGCAACAGGTGAGTAAATGGAGCTCCTAAAACCTTGCCTGGGGACACTCCTGGCCAAAGCAGAGCTAGACCCTAGGACTCCAGAGCCAGTGCCCTTGCCCAAGGCCACCTCCAGCTTAGGGGGCGGTGAATCACTGGAATGTGGTTAGGGGTCAGAGGAGAGGGGGGACCTGGATGCTTTTAAGAGTGGGCAGGGCATTCTCCCAGGTGAACACCTGCCCAGGCTCTCTGCTCTGCCCCTGACCTCACCTTGATCCACCTCACCGCCACCACCACCACCACCACCTTGCCTCACCAAGCCCCTCTCTCTACAGATTGGCATCCACACAGCTACCTCAGCAGCCCACTGTGCCTCCTTCATCTGTGTTTTCACCCAGCTGGGCGCTCCAGCTCCAGTTATTGTTCTGGCGCAGGAGGGCGAGGGGGCGGCTTGTGGGCGTAGCGACGCCGGGCTGTCTGCTCTGTTCGTCCGCTTGTTATTACCTCTCCTCCAGGCTCCCATTAGCACGCCTGCCCCAGAGGCCTTCGCGGCTCTGCGCTGCTCGGCACCTTTGTTCCTTAATTATCACTGGGGAGTCCCGCTCACCTGCCTGCCACTTTCTAAGAAGCTGTCTGGCTCCCCTTTGCTGCCCAACACCCCCAGGACCTAAGCCCCTTCACTCCCTGAGGCGGGGACTATGTCTAGCAGTGGCTTGCCCAAGGCTCCAACAGGCTCCAGAGCATGAGGCCTGGCTCAGTCCCAGTCCTCCATGGCAGGTCCCCATCTTTTGTTTATTTGTTTTTGGTCCTGTCCACCACCTCTGAGGACCCTGCTTGGATTGATCCAGTCTTCAGAGATCCAAGCACTCTTTAAACCATCACGTGGTTCAGCAGCGCCTGCCTGGATTGGGCCACCCAGTGAATAATCACAAAGGTTGATTCATTGCAGCGGCCTCTCCTTGAATGCCTCCCTTGATGGGAAGCTCATTCTCTCTCTCCCAAGACTGCCAGCACCACCCTTTGAGGTGGCTGTGGCCATTAAAATCCCCTCTCTCCTCTTGAGGAGCTCTCTCTCTCTCTCTCTCTCTCTCTCTCTCTCGAGTTGTTTATGAACACTTGAGTCTCCCACTGAGCTCTGGGATTCAGTCTTGTGCCAGCTTAACTGTAGCCCCTGGCTTTCCTCTGTTTTAGGCCTCTGGCGGCTGTTCTTGGGCAGGAAGGGGAGGGGGAGGAGGGATGGGGTAAGAAGCCTCAGGCCAAACAAGCCCCAACAGTCCACAACCACCACCAACCACTGCGGAGGAGGGTGCTGGCTGACTGCATCAAGCCAAGGCTAAGGGCATGGAGGGAGTCCTGAAGGGCTAGGGTCAGAGTTGGGAATCCCCCCTCCACAGTCAGCCTGTGTGCTGCCTTGCACAACTCCCTGCTGCAATGCACCATGGTCACCAGGCGGCCGGAAGCCCAGCTCCAGGTAGAGGATCAGGAACCGAGCCGTCCAAGTAGACACCAGGGACCTTCTTGGTCATCTCTTGGGAGGATGCCATGGGATGAAGAGCCTACAGCTGCTCTTAGGCCAGGTCACAATGGAGAGGGGACATTCTGAGCAGGAGCACCCTGTGTCACAGCTCAAAGTCTAGGCCTGGCATGGCTCGCACTACTCTCGCTAAAGGCCAGATTCCCTGCTTCTCCCATTCTAACCACTCTCCATTCATGGGAGAGGAATGATGTTGAGGTAGGCTGGCTTTGAACTCCCTGTGTAACCAGGACTGACCTCAAACTTTTGGTCTGTTCCTTCTGCCTCAGCTTCCTAAGTGCTAGGGTTTCAATCAAGTACCAACATGTCCATCAGCCTTGATCTGCTTAGGGGTGTGTGTGTGTGTGTGTGTGTGCGTGTGCCAGTACTAGGATTTGAACTCAGGGCTTGCCACTCCCCACAAAACTGGTACTCTACCACTTCAGCCACATCCACCTCCACTTCCAGCTTTTATCTGGTTAATTGGAGATGAGACCATCACAGACTTTTTCTGTGGAGGCTGGCTTCCAACTGTGATCCTTCTATCTCAGCCTTCTGGGTAGCTAGGATTATAGGCATGAGCTACCAGCACCAGCACCCAGTTTCCGTCTCCTTTTTTGCAGTGCTGTGAATAGAACCCAAGGCCTTGTTTCTAGTAGGCAAGTTCTCTACCCCAGAGCTGCATCCCTACACCACAGAGCTGCCTCCGCACACCAAAAGGGTTGCTTTTTCAAGGATTACCTTTGTTTTCTTCAACTATGACTCTATCTTCTCTTAGATGGGGGCTCTGTGAAGACAGAGTTGGACTGAGATGGCTTTTCTCAGACTGGAGGCTCCCTGAGAGCAGGGTGGGGGCTCTTCCCACAGCCCAGGCACACAGGAAGGGAGGAAGTAGCCGTCTTGCCACGCCCAGGCTTGGCTGGGAGCATCTGGTGTCCCAGGAGTGCTGCTGAGAGGCCAGGAAGGCGCCTGGTACATGTCAGTCGGAGCACGCACTGTACAAACAGCAGCTGGGGTGGAGGACTGGGGTCGAGAGGCCACCTCCAGCCACCAGACCGTGACCTCAGCTGGGCTGCCTCTGCCGCCTTCCGGATCTGACTCAGTCCCTTCCTGGGCTTCCTCAGTCCTGCTGCTGGGCATCTATAGCTGGGGTCAGCCCCAGGAGACCACCAGCTTCCACGTGCTCCACCCTGACTGAGGCTACCCCAGTGCTACTTGGGCCCAAGAATGATGTAGGAGACAACAAGGGGCGAAAGTCCCCTTCTCTCCTCGTCCAGACAGTTTCTCCTGGCCTGAGATTTGTGTCTGGGGTTAATGCAACCCTGGGCAGTCACTGCCCTCCTCCTGACACAGGCATCCCACAGCAGGAACACAGGAACCCCCAACACGCAAACAAGGCAGCTTTTCTATGACAGCTTCTCTCCGCAAACCCTCCTCATCATGAAAAAAATAAATGAAATTCACTGCTCCGGAATGTTCCCCCTAGAGCCTGCGTCTAGGGAGGTAGGGGACATGGAGCTTCTAAAAAGGTGACTCTGATAGACTTCAGCACTCCCCTCTTAAGAGCCAGGGGGAATGAAGAATGTCTCAGAGATAGCGTTCCGCTCACCAATCTTTCATCTTCTTTCTGGGTCTTTCTAAGACCTTCCATCTCTGGAGCCTCATCTCCTGCTTCCTTATCCATCCCACTCTAGGCCCGGGCCCCTTCTTGCGATTGCTCACACCCTCCAGCCCCAGGCCCAGCCTTAGTGTTTTTGTACCGGCCTGTTCCTTCTAACTAGGATGCTCTTAAGACCGTAGGGTTTTTCTTAGTCCAGTTACTGAGAACTGAGAGCCTGGTGCTGGTAGCTCACTCATTCCTGTCATCCTAGCTACGTAGGAGGCTGAGGGTCCGCAATTCAAAGCCAGTCTAGGTAGGAAAGTCTAGGATACTCTTTTCCCCCTTCAGTCTTGGGGCTTGAACTCAGGGCCTGGGCTCTGTCCCTGAGCTTCTTTGCTTAAGGCTAGCATTCTACCACCTGAGCCACAGTGCCACTTCCAGCCTTTTCTGTGTATGTGGTACTGCGGAATCGAACCCAGGGCTTTGTGCGAGAAACTGGAAATGGAGCTGTGGCTCAAGTGGTAGAGCACCAGCCTTGAGCAACAGACCTAAGGGACGATATTTAGGCCCTGAGTTCAAGTCTGATACTAGCATGTGCATGTACGTGAACACACACACACACTTAAAAATAAATAAAACATCAGGAGGCTTCTAGACTTCCTTTAATGGTGGCCTATCGTCTCCTGATACCTCCACCCCTCTTCTCCACAATCCTCGTGTCCTTCTTTTTCACACTCATGCGGTGAGTTTCCTGTAATCACTTGGTTCTGGCCTGAACCTCTGCTTTCATCTTAGCTCCCCAGGTCATGGCAATGTGTGTAGCATGGGGCTGGGACAATTGAGCCAGGAGCAGATTGTTCACCTACCCCTGCTTCTGAACTAATAACTTTAGGCTGGTGGGCCTGGTAGAAACCACAACTTAGGGGCTGGCAGCTTCCATTCAACATCAGTGGCTCCCTGTTTCTCAACATACCCTGGTCACTACCTCAGGACACAAGTCAGTGCCGTGGGGAGGAATGGCAAAGACTCCATCATTCTCAGTCTCTGGT
Source organism: Megascapheus bottae (assembly GCF_031878675.1). NCBI lineage: Eukaryota > Metazoa > Chordata > Mammalia > Rodentia > Geomyidae > Megascapheus > Megascapheus bottae. Next base: position 36,814,101 of record NC_143525.1, read on the forward strand.
ATCCCAGTCAGGTGGAGACAGGAGAGAGTGCTTGGAAAGTCCGGGCTCAGGCTTTCCACCAAGCTTTGAGACTTGTTTCCAATGGAGAACATGGAGGTGGTTTCAGCCTGGCCCACTACATCAGACCAAGCATGTTCTAAACCTAGTGCCTCATCCTTCCTGCAGCGCCCAGGCTCCTACTGTTCTCCTCAGAAGGCAGGTGTGAAAGCCATACTCACCTCTCACTTGCTGGGCCCAACCACTATCCTCCATGACCTCTTCAGCCAGTCAACAACTAGAAAAGCAGCCTTCTGAGGCAGCCTCACTCCCACAGGCTGAGACCGCCACAGCCCCCACCCAAAGCAGATCCTACCAGGAGCCAGCAAGGACCTGGGAAAGGCTTCTGACTCTTTCAGAGGCACTCGATTATGCTGACAAGTAAGTACCTTGACTAGACTTGGGTAGACTTCATATAACTTGCTTTTTCCTTATTCCGTGGCCTTGGAAAGCTCACGATTTCTTCTCCATCTGGAAAAGAAAAAGAAAACCTATTTTACTCTCCTGCCCAAAATCCTGCTGTGGCTCCTATTCTATAATGTGTCATGGAAACTTATCTCTAGCTTTTGAGGGTCTCCAATACCTGGCCTGGACTTTTTAAATTATCTTTCTCTCCTGTCTCTCCCTCCCTTCTTTCCTTCCTTCCTACCTTCCTTTCTCTCTCTCTCCCTCCCTCCCTTGCTTATTTGCTTCTTTCTCCCTTTCTGGGACTAAATTTAGGGCCTTGCAAGCCCTGTCTCACATTAGCCTTTTTGTTTCTATTTTGTTTCTTGAGACAGTGAGGTCTCACTAACCTTGCTCAGGCTGGCCTTGAGTTCACAATCTTCCTGTCTCTACTCCTCAGGGAGCTAAGATTATAAGGTGGGTACCACCGTGCTCTGCTTTGGCTTGAGCTTTTCAGTACAGTTTTTACCCTCAAAACTTCCATTCGCAATCTTGCTCCTTCTGTGTTCGCAGTAAGCACACTGTAGTGAGTCCTCTGTCTACCCTTGAAAGTCTTGAAAGGTTCCAAGAAGCCCTCCACACAGCACGCCTGCTCCAGTTGATCTGTCCCCTCAGCTTGGCACCATAGCTGTGGCTAAATATTTTATGCCTACAAGTGTCACCTCCCACCCAGGTAGAGAACCCCCCTCCCAGTGTCTCCAGAACCTGTTGCACTGCTAAATGCATGTGAAGTCCTCAATAAAGATCTGTCTGGATTTTTTACAGAGCAATACCCAAGGCAAACTAGTACAGGCAAACGGATGTAGGAGGGACTCCAGGACGGGCAAAGTATCGAGCCTCCCCCGCAGAGAAGGCTGGACTCCAGGCTCCGTATGTCATCTCTTAGTTTTCACCACCCTGGGAGGCAATGTTAATCCCATTTTACACACAGGGAGACTGAGGCCTAAAGAGGTGCAGTGACTTGCCCAGATCACATGGCTAGAAGTTGGCAGAGTGGGCTGTGATTGGGAGTGGAAGGTGCAGTCTGGAGGAGGGAAACAACCTGTTCAAAGGGGGAAGGCCAAAAGGCTCTGGTTCTTGCATTTGAAGAATATGAAGAGGGCTCTGGAACCTTCTGACAGTCTAAAGAAAGATGTCGCAAACTCTCCTGGTAAACTGGTACATTTCTAGCATTCTTTTTTCTGGTTTAGAGACAAGCTCAGGTTGGCCTTAAACTTGCAAACCTCCTCCCTCAGCCTCTCTCCTGAGTGATAAGATTATAGATGTCCAGAATGTACTAGAGAAAGCTACAGATGACTTGCCTGTCTATACCAGCTAATCAAGCCAGGGTTTAGGGTCAGCTATGATACCTTAGATAAGAGAAGTGTCCGCTTGAGTGGTGGTACCTGATAAGTTTGAGTTTCTAGCCATCCCTCTTCTGAAAGTCAGCTTTGTCAGAGTCAAATGTCCTTGCTAAGTGCTGGTGGCTTACACCTGTAATCCTAGCTACTCAAGAGGCTGAAATCTGAGGATTGTAGTTCAAAGCCAACCTACATAGGAAAGTCCATAAGACTCTTACCTCCAGTTAACCAGCAGAAAGGTACTAGTAGAGCTGTGGCTCCAGTGATAGAATGCAAAGACAGCACTCAGGCCCTGAGTGGACACCCAGGCTCCTGTATGGATACCAAAAGCAAAACAAAACAAAAACAAGTGACTTAGCCAAGCACAGGTGGTTCACATCTGTAATCCCAGCTACTCATGAACCTAAGATCTGGGGATCATGATTCAAATCCAGCCTAAGTCGAGAGTCCTTGAGACTCTTAACTTCCAGCTTTTCTTTGGCAGTTAATTGGAGATGAGTGCGCTAACGTTGAGTACAAAAGCTCAGGGACAGTGCCTAGATCCTGAGTTCAAGCCCCAGGACCAGCACAAAACAAAAAGAAAAAGCAAGTGACTTGTCTGAAGCCCCATATTACAGACCCTGCTGATGTCACTTTGTACTTGGCCCGAGCAGGACCTCTGCAGGACCTGTCTAGTCCTCAGTGAGGCAGGTGCCAGCTTCAAACTTTATGGTTGCCAGCATTCAGCACAGAGACCCTCATAGTTCTCCTGACCCCCACTGGCGAGGCCTTCCTGCAGACAGCCAGGCCCAGCTGGAATAACACAGGCTCCCTCCCTCCCTCCCACAGCACTGGACTATTTACAGCTCACCAGGGCCTTCACACCCATGAGCTCACTGGATCCTTCCCCACCCACCCTGGGAACCCAGAGCAGGCACCATGAACTCTATTTTGTAGATGGAGAAACCAAGGCTGGGCCTTCTCCAGTGGATTCCTTGCAGCCCAACCTGCTGACTCCTCAGCTTGAGGCTCTTACCAATTTGTCCAGGAAAGTGGCCCCAACGTTGCTAAACTCAGAATGGGGGCAGTCTGGGGCCAGGGCCAGGCTGGTGGAAGGGTAGATCTGCTGAGTTAGCTGGTCCCAGGAGCTGGAAGAAGCCTATGAGGCAGCAGGCCAAGACGGCGGGGGTGGAGGGAAATTTTCATGGCTTTAGCCACCGGCTGGGCAAGGGCCTGGCAGGGACATTTTCAGGGTGGACATGGGGCTGGCAGGGCTTTCAGGCTGACCAATAGCACAGTTAGGATATCTGCCTTCCCTAGCTAGCGTGGAGGGGAGAGGGGAGACTGCAGACTCAAAAGCTCCTGGGCAACTAACCATGGGTAGCTCTACGCTGGCTGCAGCTAGAAGGATACCAGATAGATACTAGAGGGACTTTCTACTCTGGACTCTGCTGAGGTAGAGTTTCTTTGTCATTGAAAGATGGGAAGGCTAAGAGGCTGCATCATTCTGTCTAGCTTGGGCTAAAACATTTCTTTTCTACCCTGTGTACCTTCCAGAAACTTGGTTCATCCCTGGCTTCTCCTGGTCAACCCTCTGCAAAACAAATGTCTTTCCTTTCAGGGACCAGCTTCCCCTGATCCACTCCCAGAATCCTTTCCACTTCTTCAGAGTCAACAAAACTCTTCTCCCAGCCCAGAAAGCTAAGGTTCTGATTCTTTATGTTCTTTGTCTCCCAGTCTGTGTGTTGGCGCGCGAGGAGTTATGACTCCCCTAAGACCTAGGGAGTACCTGGGGACAAGGACCAGGTTGTGGCCATCGAACTTTGTCAACCTCTTTCCTCTAGCTCCACCTGCTTCCGCCTGGGCAGGCTCTGTCCATAGGGGGCGCCCACACAGTGCTATGGAAGCACAGGTTTGCTCCTGCTGGATAGGTTTCTCAGTGAGATGGGGCTGAAACTAGCACTGCAGCCACAGCAACTGCTCTTTTCAGTGGCCTGGTACTAAGGGGAAGGAGAACTTGCAGATAAAGAGAGCGCTTTCTCATTCCAGTAGAGCATGACGTCTAAAGAGCTATCTTTGATCTTCAGACTCAGAGAGGCCTATGAGACCTGGAAGTGATCCTTGGTTGTGAATGATCCAAACTCTGATTGGGACCAAACATTGGTCTCAATCAGGGGACCTATTTTCTTTTCCAAGATTCTTGGAAAGAGAGGTGAGTCAGTTATGGCCATGAATTCATTCTAGGCAGGAAAAATAGGAAAACAACCAGGCTTCTCCTGCAGGAAAGGTGTGAAGAGAGGGTAAGGAGCAGGGCAGGGCAGGGGAGAGGACAGGCAGGGAAAAGGGTAGGCAACAGAGAAGGGCAGAACAGGAGGAGAAGGGCAGGAAGGGAGAAGTGGGTGGGGAAGGGCAAGGCAGGGCAGGGCAGGAGGTGATAGGAAAAGGAAAGAGGGGTTTTTCCTTGGCTGGCAGAGAGGATCTAAATCTTTTGAAGTCCTTAAGAGTGAGGCAGGCGTCCTTGTGGTCCCTAGAAACTCAACCACATCAAAGCCATCTGAGGAAGGTGTCTGAAGGGGATGCTGTGTCACACACACAGTCACAGTCACACACAATGACCCAGCTGAGTCCTTCCGAGGAGCACACAGTGACACACCGTTGATCTGAGGCTGTGACACCTTCCCATACCACACATGCAAAGCCAGAGCCCCCACCAGGCACTGGCTTCGGTATGGTCACATGGAAACAAGCAAGCCAGTTTGTCCCACACATCTGCAGACAATGCCACAGGGTCGCACAGGGTCATTCAAAGCATCTCCTAGCTATACACATGGTCAAATGCACATGCCCAGCACCCCACTGCTCTCAGAACCCCTCTCGAGAGTCACACAAACATAACCACAGTCACATACAGCTACAACATGCACAGAGCCACACCCAACCCACTGGAGTCACACACACACACACACAGACACACACACAGTCTGTTACACACCCACCATGTACAGTTACACACTACTCACATGGTGTCAGTTGTTTGTACTAGCCACACAATTACGCATACAATCACGCAGATGTATGCTTTTCATGGAACCTATGATCCCAATGGCTGCTGGCCCCTGGGGTGGAACCAAGGAGTGTGATTCACAGCTGCCGGCCCCACTTCTCCCTCCTCTTGGCTACATGTCCTTGGCATCCTCAGCTCTGAGTACCCACTCTATGTGCTTGCCGGGCTTGGCAGAGACGTCACACCCTTGTCATGAACAGAACTGAGTTCTGCCTCTGTGAAACATCATCCAGCATGTCTCCCTCATAAGCCTTTATCCAACTCTGGGGGCCAGGCTGGGGAGCAGGGGACAGTGCTGGCCACAGGACTTTTACCAGGTGCTGTTAGCTCTCAGTTTTCTGAGTAGCTAGGATTGATTATAGGCTTGGCTGAGGGTCTCAGTTTGAAGTTGGGCTGGGAAGGAATGTCTGTGAGACGCTTATCTCCAATTAACCACCAAAAAACAGAAGTGGAACTGTGGTTTATGTAATAGAGCACTAGCCACAAGCAAAAGAGACAGCACCCAGGCTCCAGTTCAAGCCCTGAGACCAACACACACACACACACACACACACAGTTGAATGCTATTTCTATGTGCATACCTTTATGGACCAAACACCATCTTGCCCCCATGTAAGTCCTAGGAGGGAAATCCTAGCATTTCTAGGATTGTGAGTGGTTCCTGTGTGGTTGAGTCTATATTTGACTCAGCATGAGGGACAAAGTTAGGACTCCTTCCCTGCAAAAGAGTCCTTTCCTTCTGCAGGAGTGAGTCTTTTTTTTTTTTTCCCCTTGCTGGTACTGGGTTTTGAACTTGGGGCCTTAGTTGTTTTTTTGTACTCAAGGCTGATGCTCTAGCACTTGAGCCACAGTTTTATTTCCAGCTTTTTGCTGATTAATTGGAGATGAGTCTCACAAGCTGGGCACTGGTGGCTCATGTTTATAATCCTAGCTATTCAGGGAGGTGAGATCTGAGGATCACAGTTTGAAGCCAGCCTAGGCAGAAAAATCTCAGACTCATCTCTAATAAACTACTTAGAAAAAGCCAGAAGTGGCACTGTGACTCATGTGGTAGTGTGTTAGCCTTGAGTACAAAGAGGCTCAGGGATGGTGCCCAGTCTCTGAGTTCAAGCTCCAGAACAGGCAGGGAAAAAAAAGTCTCACAGACTTTGCTGCCTGGCCAGGGGATTAGGGGGGTGGTGCCTTGAACTCAGGGCCTGGTCACTATCCCTGAGCTTCTTTTGCTCAAGGCTAGCACTCTACCACTTGAGCTATGGCACCACTTCTGGCTCTTTCTGTATATGTGGTAATGAGGAATCGAACCCAGGGCTTCATACAAGCTAGGCAAGCACTCTACTGAAAAGCCACATACCCAACCCCTGGCTCTGAATCTTGATCCTTAGATCTTAACCTATTGCATAGCTAGGACTACAGGCCTCCAATGCCCAGCAAGGAAACAGTCTTGAAAGATGTGCTATTCTTGAGTCTAGATGGCCATTTTTCACCCAGTTTCAGTATATTGCCTTGGGCCAGTATGGCCCTCTCTTCCTGTGTCACTGGAGGAACAGCACCCATTAACATGCCGATTTCCAAGTGTAACACCAGACCCTCCTGGTCCCAGATTTGGATAACCTGACTCTGGGAACCTCTGAAGTAGCTTTCAGGTCTAGGAAGCTTGAGTAACCTTGCTGGAGGCTAAGGGTTTGTCCCCAGGCTGCTGATGGCCCCTCCCAGTCCAGTGCCTGGCACACAGGAGCCACCACCACCTTCCAAGAGGCAAGATGCCACGTCATCTCGCTGATGGAGAGGCTTGGGCTGGAAAGGGTTTGTGGTTAGAGCAGGTGATGACCAAATCAGAACTTTCCAGCTCTGTGATTGGCTGAAGCTGGACTTCCAGGGTGGACTGGACTCTTTGGGGACTCACGGTGACAATTCAGACCAAGTGTTGCCCAGATCCAAGAACCAGGAGAGTCCTGATCTTAACCCCACCTCCACCCCCCCCAGGCCTGAGGGCCTAAAAAAAGGCAGGGCAAAGGCAAGAAAAGTAACTAGGGATTTGAGTGAGGGTTCTGTTTATTTTTCACTGTTTCCTATGTTGAGTCAGTCTGCTTCCTGATTTCTACATAGCTATTTTCCTAATGTTTATGGAATAGAATCATATGACCTCAGTGGGTACCCAGCCCATTCCTCTGTCCCGTGATACAGCCCCTCAACTACACACATCATCAAAAAAGCTGCATTATTGGCTTTCCATGGGCTGGCACTCTGCTAGGCACATACAGTGATTCATTGGATCCTCACAACAACTTCATGCGGTAGGGAATTATTCACATGAGAAAAATGAAGCTCAGAAATTTTAAGCCACCTGTCCGAAGTCCTTTGCTAGTAAACTACAGAACTGGGCTTGTTCAAAGCTCTTGTACCTGGTCTAGAGTGCAGGCTCTTCATCCACACCTCTTGGTGTACTCCAGCCTGTGCCTCTATTAGAATAACAGACGTTAACCAAAGCAGATGGTATATACCCACTGCAGAAAGCAAAGCCCAGTGAGAAAAGTGAACCTGCCCCCAGATTGTCTCCTTCTACAAGAGGAAACCAGACAGGGAATAATCAAATCACCCTGTACACATGCATGTAGAAAGACTTTGTGGCTGGGGCTGGGAATGTGGCTTAGTGGTAGACTGCCTGCATGCACGAAGCTCCTGGGTTCCTTTCCTCAGTACCATATACAAAGAAAAAGCCAAAACTGGCTCTGTGGCTCACGTGGTGGAGCGCTAACCTTGAGCAAGCTCAATGACAGTGCCCAGGCTCTGAGTTCAAGCTCCAGGACTGGGGAAAGAAAGAAAAAGACTTTGTGGCTAACACAGAGGTGGAGATAGTCCTGTTTTTCAGAGCTCTTATTATTAAAAAATACCCTCCTTCTATTGAACCTAAATCAACGTTCTTGTGGCTTCCATTTGGTTCTCTGCATTCTGGCCTCCCAAGTCACACAGAACTGGTCAGAAGCTCTTTATGCATTTGCATGGAGCCCATTCCTTAATTCTCCCCAAGTCTTGCCTCTTGGCTCAGTCTCAGCAAAAACAGTACACAATGCCATCAACAGCCTCTTCAGAAGCTCCCTTTGGCCAGGGCTGATAGTTTGCCACCTGCCTCCTTTGCCTACTCCGAGGCACCTGAGCTGTTCTGGAAAAATCCAGAGAACCCCAGTCAGGAGGCTGGGGTTCCAATCCCAGCTCTGCTACTAAGTGGTTGTGTAATGTTGGGCAAGGCCCTGGGTTGCTCTGAGAATGAGTTTCTTCATCTGTGAAGTGGGGACAGAAATACTTGCCCCACCTGAAAGGGTGGTGAAGATTAACCAAGATCCCAATATGGAAGTATTCCATATGTGACCCAAGGGGGTCCTGAACTTGGAGAAGTGTAGGCTGGCTTTAGGATTGGTTGGCGGGGCACTTCAGGAGACAGTGCCCAGTACGATAAAGAAAGCAGAGCTCTACCCTGGGACAGACATACTTATCTATCAGCATGTCCTCTAGGCACAAAAACTTTTTTTTTTCTGTTTTTTTGAGACAGTGTCTTCCTATGTAGCTGAGGTTGGTCTGGAACTCAAGATCCTCATGCCTTCACCTCCCAAGTGCCAGGATTCTAGGTATGCGTTATCACATCCAGGTGCATCAAGTTAAGAGGCCCACTGAAAGCTGGTAACATGGGCCTTTATGTGGGTGAGCTGAGGAAGCCAATACAAAAAGGGAGAGGAGTTGGGGCATGTAAAACTTCACCAACTGTGCACAGAGACAATTATTTACTCAATTTCACAGCTTCCCAAGGCCAGGCTTGCAGTTATGTCATTTCACATATGAGAAAACTGAGATACAGGGAAGCTTGATTTGACTAAATCAACCAGGCGGGTAGGAGTAGAAGGCCAGATTAGAATTCAGATCTGTCTGGCTCCAAGCTAGTGCGCATTACTTGGTTGGGCTGGGGGAAAGGCAGAATCCCTTGACTGCTTCTTGTCTCCATAGGGGCAGAGGGAGGAAGGAAGGGAGGAAGCAGGGCCTGTGGCCTGGATACCACCTCTGCCTCTCTGATCTTTGGTATGTGAGGCAGAGGTACACATATCACTCATCCCCATTCACTTCTTCAGTGCCTGTTTACTGAGCACTTAAGATCTCATCTAGTCCTTGTGGAGCAAACCCAGCCAAGAGTCACTGATTGGGAAGGAAAGTGCAGCTGAACAAGTGTGCGCTCCAGGAAAACCCTAGGTGCCCTTGTACTGGATGAGGAAAACATAAAGCTGGGTGTGGGGTACACATCTGAAATCCCAGTAATCAGGAGGCTAAGGCATGAAGATTGGGAGTCATGAAGATTGGGAGTTTAAAGCCATCCCCGGCTACATAGTAAAATCCTGTCTCAACCTAACAAAATGAGATGAAACAAAGCCTCACAGCAAAAATCCTTGAGTGACAGCCAGAGCAATTGTAAAGTCAATAAACAGGTGAAAGTATCAAACAGGTGGTAACCCTGTAAAGGAAAGCCAGAAGAAGAAAAACAGAAGCAGTGTGCCTAGGAAGGAGAGGGTCAAGATCCAGAAGGAACTCTCTTGAGTAGGCGCCTTGGGAGCTGGCAAAGTTCCATTTCTTAGCCCAAGTTCCTACTTCATCACACATTTTTAGCCTTATGCATGTATTTTGAATTGCGTTTTTTTCCATAAATTTTTTTTTGCCAGTCTTGGGGCTTGAACTCAGGGCCTGAGCACTGTCCTTGGGCACCACTCCAGCTTTCTTCTATGTATGTGGTACCAAAGTATCAAACCCGGGTTTTCATGCATCTTAGTCAAGTATTCTACCTCTAGGCCAAACTCTCTGCTTTTTTCCATAATTTTAATACCTACACCTGGCCAAATTCCCTGCTGAGTGGGAGCGAGGTCAATCTCTTATGGCTCCCCATACCAACTTTGTAGCTAGAGCTTGGCCTAGCGGTAAGAGTGCTTGCCTAGTATGCACGAAGACCCATGTTCTATTCCTTGGTACCACATACATAGAAAAAAGCCAAAAGTGGTGCTGTGGTAGAGCTCTAGCCTTGAAAAAGCCCAAGGACAGTGCTCAGGCACTGGGGAGGGAGAGAGGGAGCGAGGGAGAGAGAAAACAAGGCTTCTGAGTTCAAGGACAATTTGAGATATATAGCAAGATCTTGCCTCAGAGAGGAGAGAGAAAGGGTGTGAGGTGCATAACCCAGCTTGACAGGAAGTTATGGCTTCAGTTCCATAGCAAGAGCTCATTTCCTCTCTGAAATTCTTGAAGACCAAGAGAACTAAAAGCTTACCCCACCACTCAGAGAGTAGTAGGTTTGTGGCTCTGGGTTCTATCCCAGCACTGCAAACAACAAACCAAGACACATCTTTCCCATGATTGTCTGGGAAAAACTGAGGTCCCGGCTCTAGAATGTACTCCCCCTTCCCTCCCCCATCACCAAACCCCAGAATGGAGCATAGAGCACTGAGTCAGAAGGCCTGGACTGGAAATCCAGCTCTCTACCCACCAGTCAGGTTTTCCCAGCAAGAAGAGCACTCAGGCCTCAGTGTCCTCATCAATAAAATGGCACTAGTAAAACACATACTTTACAAGTTATTCCATGGTTCCAGTGTCATCAGTGTCAAAGCCTTTAGAGAATGCCACAGACAGATGCATATTTTTAAATGTCATATACCTAGACTTCTGCCCTGTCCCTACCACACTTGACTTTTGTCAGGAGGCTTAGAAGAAGAAATCCTTACTTTGATTTAGAACTCCCTCATCTACAACCCAGCCCCAAGTCTTCAAGTTTGCTATGTTCTGGGTCTGAGCTTCAGGATGATTTCAGAAGCAAGTTTGCCAAGTTGGAGAGTACCAGCTGGGGAGGTGGCATTCCAGGCGGCATGTCAGTGAGTGAGTCAGGACTGGGGCAGCCCTCTCCTTCCCTGGAGGTGGGGGAGGACTTGCCTCCTGGCTCCTAGCCCAGACTGAGTTGCTCTCATTTGCATACATCTGCATATATGCAAGTTTCACCTGTGTGCTCTGGCAGGGCTAGGACAGACACCTGTGCAGACACACGGAGGGAAATTGTGTGCTTGTCCACCTGCTAGAGCATTAGCTCAGAATCTTGGTCCACGATTTATCCACCCTCATCAAGCCTAATTCTCTGAGCCAAATACATGGCTTTGTTCCTGTCCAGGCCAGAAACTACACACTTTTTTTTTTTTTTTTTTTTTTGGTGGGTCATGGGGCTTGAACTCGGCCTTGGTGCTGTCCCTGAGCTATTCAGCTCAAGGCTACTGCCCTACCCTTGAGTCAAGCCCCCACTCCTACCCCCGTTTTCTAGAGGTTAACTGGAGATGGGTCTCAAGTCCTTTTGTACCCTGGCTGGCTTTGAACTTTGATCCTCAGATCTCAGCCTCCTGCATAGCTAGGATTACAGGCATGAGCCACCAAGCCTGGCTTCACAGTCATTCTTTTTTTTGCCAGTCCTGGGCTTGAGCTCAGGGCCTGAGCACTGTCCTTGGATTTTTCTCAAGGCTAGAATTCTACCACTTGAGCTTCAGCACCACTTCTGGCTTTTTCTAAGTATGTGGTACCAAGGAACTGAACCCGGGTCTTCGTGCCTGCTAGGCAAGCATTCTACCACTAGGCCAAACTCCCGGCCCCTTCACAGTCATTCTTGCTTCAACCTTTTTCTGATAGTCACCAGGTTCACTCGAGTTTGTCCTTGAGCCACCTTTCTGCTATTTCCCTTCTGCACTAGCACCTGTGGCCCTCCTTCCACATCATGCACCTGCTTCCTCCTGGATTTCTGACACCTGACTCCTCTGCCCCACCCACTCTGGTACCCAAGAGGCTCCTCTCCCGTCCTGGTCCTCCCCACTGTTAGAAGTGTGAGACCCCTGGTAGTGCATGCCTCCTGCCTCAGCTTTCCCTTCTTTCTTACCTTCTAGCCAGGTGCCTGTTCTGTGGCTCAGCTGTAACAGTGAGAAATGAATGAAGACTCTCTTGCAGGAGACTGTGTGAAGATTTCAATGAGGAATGCATGTAAAGTATGTCTGGCATGTCAACCCCCAATAAATACCAGCCATTATTAATGCTATTTCTTCTTCTGCTTTTCACAGAGAATATTGTTCTGAGGCCCCTCCTCCCCCTTCCCAGCTCTTCCTCTGCCTGTTAGATAGTAGTTCACCCGTGAAGCCAGCCCCATGGGAGTTCAGAAGACCAGATGATTTCAATTCCAGCTGTGTCTCCATTTCCTCACTTGCAAAGAGGGGATAATATGGAAATTTAGATATCAATTTAATCTAATACAGAATTCTTATAATTAAATGGTTTATTAAAGTATCTAACAGAATTAGATAATATAGAATATAGAATTCTTATGATGATTAAATGATACATTTAAAGGCTATGCATGGTGCTGGGAAGACAACATTTGTCATTATTGCTACTGAAGGCCTCAGATCACCACAGCTCCCTTCTCTGAGCCCCGGGACAGGCTCCTTATGATTCCTTAGAAGTGTCTGGGGACATTTTCTTCAGCTGGGCTTCCAGTGCCCTGGATATATAGAAGACCGTAACCTAGCCTTCCAGTCAATGCCCCATGGGTTGAGTGGTGGCTGAGAGTATGGGCTCAGCTTCTCTCAGCTAGGTCTGGGCACAGTCACCCAGAATTTGGGGCAGGAGAAGGCTCTTTCCTGTCAACCTTCACTCCCCTCCTGCTGTGCCGGCACCAAGCAATGGACAAGTGAAGTTGGCTCAGAGGCGGGGAGGGGGCTCTGGAGACTGGGAAACTGGCTTGAGGAGGTGAAAATTCATAACACATTTAGTTCCCTTAGAAGCTACTGCCCAACTCCCAGCCTCCTTCCTGCAAGCTGTGCAAACTTCTTTGCCCACTTCCTTTCCTGGCTCCTCACCTCCTCTGGCCACATCTAGATAGCAGCCATTGTGTGGTCCTTTTCCAAAGGGAATGGAAGAAGGTGATGGATGACACAGGGTGGAATGGATCCAGACTGGAAGAAATTGGTGAGTTACTGGCTCCATCCTTCACCAGCCTCCCCCACCAGCCAAGTGAGCCTGGACCCCAGGAGAATCAGTGGTCCTATCCCCCAGCCAGCTGGAGTGGGAGAGGAGGAGAAGGAGGTGGATTGAACTGCCTTTCACTTCTGACTAGACCCACAGCCTGTGCCCCAGTTTATGGAGCACCGCAGGAAAGTTTACCTTTGGGTTTTTGTTTGTTATTGCGTGTTTGTTTGGTGGTCCTAGGGTTTGAACTGGGTTTGTGTAATTATGATTATTTTTCTCACTTTGGGGGAAAGAATGGGGGTGAGCCATCCAGCTCTGCCCTGAGGCAAAATTTCCCCCCTCCTCCCAGGCCCAGAGCTGCAGTCTTATGTAAAGTGACCCTCTTCTACAGGACTTTGCTGTGTTTAGGGGACTGTTTTTTCTTCTTTAAATGAAAGAAAAATTCCAGACCTTCAAAGGCTCTGATCTGGAAGTGGGGGAGAGAAATAGATAATCTAGCCGACAGACCCTCGGCCTAAGGGTGAGGTCTGGAAATCCAGCTTGAGCAGGGTGCAAGCACACACACTGTGTGTGTGTGTGTGTGTGTGTGTGTGTGTGTGTGTGTGTGTGTGTGTGTGTGTGTGTGTGTGTGTGTGTGTGTGTGTGGTGTGTGTGTATGCGCTGCATTGCGGTCGCCTGTGGAGTGTGTGCTGAGGCTCTTGTGGGAGTCCGGGTCTGTGTGTTTGTGGCCCGTGTGTGTTATGTGTGTATACCATGGGTGCCCGCGCGCACACTCACGTGTGGCCGTGGGTTAGACGCTTCTTTCCAGCTCCAGCCACATCTTAGTTCTGGTTTTCATCCCGGGTCTGGCAATGAAGAGAAGGGAGGCACACCCTCATTTCCGTGCCCACCTCTGAAGTCTGAAGACCCGAACTGAACTGCCTCGGTTCCGGGCAGGGTGAATTCGCAGCAGCCGGGTCTGCCTCGGCGCCTCTCGCCCGCTTGCCCGGTGCCTGGGTGCCTGGCGCGCGCTCCCGGGTCCGCTGCGCTCCCGGGTCCGCTGCGCTCCTGCGCCGGGGCCACTCAATCGGATCGGCTGGATCTGGAGCTGGGGATGGTGGCTGGGAGTGCCACCGCAGCCACGGCCAAGCCCAGAGCCAAAGCACCCCACTCGGGAGCTACGTCCCGCTCGGTCGCTCCTTTGCAGCCCAGGGCGCCCCCACCTCACCTCCAAACCCTTGCAGTTTGAGTTAATCGTTTTCTTCTTTTCGAAAAGTGACACGTCCCATCGTTGTTCCTAGTTCTGCTTTTACCGTGTTGGAAAAATATTCGTGTGTTTAAAACATCCGAGTCAATTAAATAACAATTAAAATATATAAAACAGACTTTTTTAAAAAAATGTTCTGGAATCGAGGCTGAAATTTGGAAACGAGGCAAGAAAGTCGCTGAGGGTGTGCAGTCCCCTCCCCAGCCCACCGGCATTTCCCCGGGGCTGTTGGGGTAGTGATGGAGCCGGGAGCTCGGAGAGAGCGTAGCCCTGGTCAGCCCGAGGCTGGCAGCACCCCGGCCACCAGCCGGTCACCCCCACGTGCGCCATCAGAAAGGAAAAAGAGATAGCGGTTCCAAAGCGTTGGCACGCTCAAAGCAGTCTGGGGGTGCGGAGGTTTCTACAGGAATGCGCCTTCCTCAGGCCTACAGGAGAGCTGGGGTTTTATTCACAGCGTAAAGGAAGGAGCTCAGAAAGGCTGCGGCAACCACGCCGCGCCCTTACCCAGACCCCTACCCTTCTTCATTCTTTATTTCTTTTTCTTTTGCAAACTAAATTGCAAAAAAAAATTTTTAAGAAAAAAAGAAAGCCCCCGAATTCAAATTTTAAAAAAATCTTGAGAGCAGACAAAACAAAACTAAAATTCTGTTTGGGGCTGGTGAGCGGGCTGGCGGATAATCCCAAACCACGGTCCCTTAGAACCTGGGTCGCACTTCAGATCCAGGCAGTCGCGCGGTTTGTTTGCCCCATGACAGTTCTCCACGCCCGACCCCGGGCACACAAGCCAATCTGCTCACCAGTGTGCCTTCTACACTGTGCAGAACCCCACAACCCTGCAGAGAACCCCGCATCCCACAGTCCCCGCTGTGTTTGGGATGGTGGTGATGTACTGCTGGTTTGAGTGGCATTCCAGAAACAAGAAAGGACAGACATCGAAATAACTTCAAGCAAGGAAAAAATCCCAAGTGAAGGATCCTGACCCCATCTGGGGGGTGGAGATGGTGTTTTGCTGATTGACCAGCAAAGAACCCACACTAGAATCAGATAAGATTCAATTGCCCAGCCAAAGCAATTGAATTCATGGAAGCCCCACAGCACCTTTCAGGGTCTCGACCTCCACCCTGCAGTCTGCCCTCAGGGCTCTGCTTTGAAGCTCCCCTCTCCAAGACGGTCTCTTTTAACAAAGTCAGATCTGCATATGAAAAGCTAGGAAAGCCATTTTGAGCTTCTGTGAGCCACTAGGACTGAAGTACTGAACAAGAAAGTTCGTTTTTGTTTCCCCTGACAGTATGTCTTCCTCCTTTTTCTACCCCATCCTCAGTTTTGTTATTTTTTTTGGTTGTTGTTAGATATGAGGTTTTGTAAATTCATCACAGAGCACAGAACCAAGACATCTTCTCAATCTCAGGAAAGGGAGACCCTTTTCTTGGGAATTTGTATCTAAAGGAAACCCCCAGGTTTTCCAGCCACTTGCCCAAGTCCCATACTCTTTGTGCCTCCCTCTTCCCATACTCCAAAGAGCTGAGTGCTGGAAAGATGTCCTCCTCAACTTCACCTAAGATGCCAACCCCAGAACCTCACCTGGCAGCCTCCCTCCAGAAGAACAAGATGATGCTGATAACAGCACCTGCTTCCCATGGTTTTAGGAAAGATGCAGAGTGCTATGTGTGAGTGATGCGTCTCAAAAGGGCAGTAGTCTGTTTTCTGTTGCTGCACTGGGATAAGAATCATCTATGAGTTCAGAGACATCCCCTAAGCACTTAAGAGAGTTTAGGAAATTCATGCACAACTGAACACCTAGCTTTGGAGAACACCCAGACCAACACCTGCACTTCCTAGCCAGAAAGAAGTATGCAAGTATCTTTCACCAATCTTTCAATTCTAGTTTCAAAGCACCTCTGCTGTGAAAGCTTCTCAGCCAACCCTGCCTCCGAGAGCTCTCCTTTCCTCCACTTCACTTAATATGCCAACCTCAGAACCTCACCCTGACAGCCTCCTTCCAGAGGAACAAGATGGTGCTAGAGAGGAAGTCTTGCAAAGACTTCCTCGAATCCATGCCCCAGGCTCTAAGGAGATGGCTACATGACTGGAGTATGGGGCAGAGTGGTCCTGCATCCCATATGGAAGTAGCATGCCTCCAATGAGCAAAACCTTGCACTGTGTCAGACAAAAAGGGAGTGGGTTTGCCAGCCACCTGGAAGAGGAGGCTCTCCTGCAGAGACTCTCCTTTAAGAGCTTCAAGGCTTCAGAGTAGAGAACTCTGCCAAGGCCCAGAAAAGGATTTTCCTGGAGAAACTCATTTTTATCCATTCCAGGGGCAGGAAGAGAAGAGAAGGGGGAGTAGTATTATTTGAAGTTGGTTCTTTCCTCTACTGCTGATAATTGACTATGGGCTTCAACCACTCCCATAGACCTTGAGATTTTTCTCTCACATAGAAGGCCTGACCACCACCCAGGAAGTTGGCTTCTCTTATTCTTTCAGGTTTTCCTTTCTCTGATAGTTGTCCTTCCCTAATCCCCCAAGTCTGCGGTCTTGTGATGTGTATGCATAAGCAAGAAGATGCCTGCCAAGTTGCATATAATGGGAAAAGGAGTATAAGTTTGTCAGGAGAATCTGTGAGGGAATCTGGCTGTCTCCCCTAGCAGGAAGCAGCTGGGATGTCTTTTACAGGGTATGTACACATGCATAAATGCTTGGATTTTCTGTATTTTTGAGTGTGTACCCAAACTGATTTGCTTGTGTAAAATACTTGTCTGTGTAAGTGACAAACTCACAGTGCTTTTATTCAAGGACTTTGCTCTTCATCTTTGGGTTTACATCACTGCCAAAATTCTGTGTTTGCAGATCCAGAAAGAAGCTTTTCATGGAGGAATGCGAATGTGAACACACGTGCAGACACCTGTGTATTGCTATGAGCAGACATGGGTTGTATTTGAGGCCTTGTGCATCTGTGTGTAGGTGGCAACAGATGCATGTATATACACGGACACATATCCATTGAGGCCTTCGGTAGCCGAGTTTAGAGGAGACAAGTTCTGCACAGCCGGGGAGATCTCCCCCGCTGTAGTTTCCATGCCATCCACCCAGGAACCGACAAGCTAAACTCATCCCCACTCCCAGATTTTGTCCCAATTCCTAGGAGGTTTCACAGCTCCTGGGGCGCCAGGAAAGGCGGGGCGCAGCGCGACCGGCAAATCCCAGACAGCAGATCCCTCCCGCACCCTCGGGGGCCTGCGGTGGTGTCGCAACCAAACTGGGGCCCCCGCAGGAAGCGGAAGCTGGCGGAGGAGGGGGCGGCGAGGCGCGGGGCGGCGAGGCGCTGCGGGGGTGGCGGTGGCGGCGGTGGCGGTGTGCCGGGCGCAGGGCGCAGCGCGCGTGCGGGGCAGGCCGGGCGCCCCGCGGCACCTTCCCTCCGTCCCTCCCTCCCACCCACCCTCCCGGTCCCGGCGTCTGTTTACCAACAAACTGCCAGGGCTCAGCAGCGACGCATACCGACGCGCTGAATAAGCCGCCGGCGCTGGCGGTCGGCTCGGGGTTCCCGGGTGCGGGGTGACGCTGGGCTGGGCTGGGCTGGGGGAGCCGTGCGGACCCCAGAGCCGTGGGGAAGCTCGGCGCAGCTCCCCGGATCTCTGACGTACCCACCATCTGGCGATCCATCACCCCGGACCGAGGAGACCCCGGGATGGAAGGAAGTGGCACCCAGCCCCCCTCCCACCTCCCGGGGGCCGGCGACCCCGCGAGGGGCGGATGCCGGCTCCAGGCCTCCGCGAGGTAGCCAATCGCGAACGTCCTAGTGGGAGTGGCCCCCATCGAATCTCGGGAGCCGAACCCCAAGAACCAAAGGAGGGGAACTTCAAGGACGGGGGAGGGGAGGGGGAAGCCATGAGGGCCCCCCCGGAGCCCCGCTCCCGGGTGCGTGCCCTGCTCTGGAAGAGGCGCAGAGATCCTTTTCCCGGGATCCTAAGTGCGGGGCAGCCGGCTGCGGGGGGCTCGTCCACCCCAACACTGGAGGCTGGGAAAGGCCAGTGGCAGAAGGACAGCGCGCCCCTCAGCCCCAGCCTCGGCCACAATGGCCTCGCTGCCCTGCCCCCTCCCTGGCCAGGACGCCTCCAAAATTGACTTCCCGGACCTCGCCCCCATCCCGTCGGTCGTGGCTGCCTCCCCGCTTAGCCTGTCCCCCACAACCGCAGCCCTCCCTGATATGTCCTCCTCCCAGCCATATGGCCACCTTCTGTCCTCCTCCTACACCGCACCGGGGACCTCGGGAGCCTCTTACCTGTCCTGCCAGCAACCAGGGGCGCCACGCCAGCCCTTCTGTGGTCCCCAGGAACCTGAGGCTGGTAAGTGGCGGTGGCAGCTCTCCACACTTCCCAGGTCCGGTTCCTTGCGCCCCTAAACTTCGCCTTCGCTAGGTTGCAAGCAGCTAACGGGATTCAAACCTTACTCAGATTCTTTGGGATCTGGGGGAGGGAGGGCAAAGGGGATGGAGCGGGAAGCATCCTGATGGTTTTTTGGGGGGGGTAGGGGGAGGGGAGCTGAGGGACGAATTGATCCTGATCTCAAAAACCTGTCAGGTTTTGATTTGCCATTGTGTGAAGTCAGGCGGGAGGTCTCCCTTCCCCACC
The DNA here is from genome assembly GCF_031878675.1 of Megascapheus bottae. NCBI lineage: Eukaryota > Metazoa > Chordata > Mammalia > Rodentia > Geomyidae > Megascapheus > Megascapheus bottae. The sequence goes on from NC_143525.1 coordinate 36,832,852, forward strand.
CGCTAGAGCTGCTGAGTGGTGTGAACCTTAGGGTGGCCGCTTCAATCCAGATGTGGGAGTGGGGACCCAGCCCCTTCCTCAGGATTCTCCCCAACCTGTACTCCCCGCCCCTTGTTGGTCTTTATTGTAGAGGAAAGCAAACCCTGCTAAGAACTCAAATCTGTTCCCAGCTGGAGAGCAATAGACATCAAGGCGGGGTACTCTCCTCCCACTTCCTGGGCCCCACCTCCTTCCCCCAGATTGTGCTGGACCTTAACTGGAAGCTGGCCTAGCAAAATCTGGGCTTAGTACCCCATCACCCATTGTTCAAAGAACCGAGCCACGAGTTGACTGGCCAGTCAATAGGGTGGCAGCAACCTTGTCATCCCCACCCTGGATGTTAGGGTAGTTTAGGCCCCAGTTCCTGCTGTCTGGACCAACTTTGAGCTCCTGAGAAAGTGCTGTCAATGAAGCCAAGGAACTAACAGGTCTTCTCTGGTCCTAATTTGCACAGCTGAGCTGACATAGTGCCCCCCCCCCAGTACTAGTGCCCTCTATACACTCCCAAAATGACCTCCAGGCCCCTAGCATTGTCTTTGGTACAGTCTCCTCCTAGGATGCGCATCTAAAAAGTGACTTTACTTCAGTCAACTCCCTTCCATCTCCTGTTGCCCCGACTTGAACTCCAGAACTATCAGAATCTGAAGTGACCTTAGCATTTGAGAGCTCAACTTCCTTGATTTACTGATGAGCAAACTGAGGCAAGAGGAAAAGGTTCACATGGATCAAAGACACTGCCAGTTTCCAGGCCTCTGGCTATAGGCAAAGCCACTTTCACTGTGTGAGGTCAGAAAAGAGAACTTTAAGGAACTTCTCAGAACCTTGCTAAGTGCCTTCTGTGACAGATTTGAGGGTACCCCTCTCAAATTACTGGGTCATTGGAGGAGAGACAGGAGGGGGATCTTACAAGTGAATCCCCCGAACTTTCCTTAAAGCTATGTCAATGTGGTGTGTGCATGTACCCTGGGGGACTGAGGGGGGTGAGACTAGCCCAGGGAAAACTACCCACTGTGCTAAGTGTTGTCTGTCCTGTCGCCCACACTCCTGCCTTCCCTTTCTCTATCTGAAGACATCCTGGAGTGAAGAGTTCCGTTCTGTTAGACTTTACCCGGGTCCAACGAAAAGCTACACATACTCGCTCACCAGGCAAACACAAGAATGTCTTTAAACTAGATTGTAGCTTTTCTCTTTTGGAACCGAGTGTTCAGACTGCTCTAGAGTGAACGGGGTGTGAATGATTGAGAAGGGGTCCGCCTTTTACCTCTACTGCCTGTCCATCTTCCATACCCCAGAAGTTTCATTAGGAAAACAAAAAACTGTGCCTCCAGAGAGACCCTGGGGCTCCATTATCCAGACCAGGGTAAATCCAGTTGTGACTTGTTGCAGCTGGGATGGAAATGGCATTTGTCCTGGAAGGAACTTGGGGTGTGGGGGGCAGTTCTGCTCTGAAAGTCGGGTGTGGAGGGCTCTAAGAGTTCAGCATCAGAGGCGGACTTTGTGCTTTATGCAGGGATAATGCTGTCTACACAGCCACAAAGGCAAGGTTGGTCGCTGGGTTGCCAGTCCCGGGCTGAGAGCTGGGGAAGCTGGACAAGCACGGGAGCAGAAACCCAATGGTTTTTCTGGGAATTGGATGAGGCAGGGGTCCAGGGAGTGTGTATGTGTGTGTACAGGAGAGGTAAAGGCATCTGGAGATCATGGCAGGCTGTCACATGAGAGGTGACAGAAGTCATGCCTGGAGACACATTCTTCTCCAAGTGTCTTCTCCAAGTGGCACGAATTGGGACTGACTAGCCGCTGGAGAAACAAACTGTGGAACCCTCCTCTCCCTGGCCCCTGCACCACATTTTAGGGTCCAGCCGCCGTTGTAGAACCAGGGGAGCTGGAGAGATCTTGCCGTGGAGCGCCCTGCCCCGCAAAGTCCAGGTCAGGCAGCCCTGGTGACTTTCGTGGTCTCATGCCGTGCTCTGGGATGCTGCATCACCTTCCCAGCCACGAAGGAATCCCTCAGTTCTTGCAGCCCACGGGAGAATAGGACTGCCTTTCCCTTAGCCTGGCTTGAGAGCCCTGAAAAAAAAAAAGTTTTCTCTCCATCCGTGGAGGAGAGAAATGGTCATTTTCCTACAGGGAGCGCCTGCAGGGAGAGGGGGGAGATCTGCTACTGTAAGGGAATCGAATGCCAACTGAGGCACAGTCAGACAGAGCTTTATAACCCTTCCAGCCATGGATGCCACACTAACACTATCTCTGTCTGCCCCCTCCCCAACCCGCACCAGCATGGCTTTCCAGTACCCTTCTCAGTCCTCCACCCAGCCTTTAGCCCTGGAAGACTGAACTCTGATCCCCCCCCACCCCCCACCCCCCGCCACCGCAGGCTCCTGGATGGTACCCTAGCTCTGGCCCCTGACCCTTATGGCATTCAGAGCCCATGAGTGTGAGCTCCTGGAGCGCAAGAACAGGTCTGGTCTAGTACCTTGGATACTTAGAAGACTGAAAAAAATAAGAGATGGGCAGGGGCGGGAAGCCGAGGCTCAGAGGTGGTGACAGTACTTTTTGTTAGTCTTCTGTGGACCTGCAGGTGAGGTGCAAATGAGCCTGTGAAAATGCCTGACCTAGCCGGGTGAGGTGGCTCGTGCCTGTAAGCTTCACTACCCAGGAGGTTGAGAGCTGAGAATCTGAGAATCGTGCTTCAAAGCCAGCTCAGGCACTACAAAGCCGAGAGACTCTTCTCTCCAATTAATCACTAGAAAATGGGAAGTGGGCTGTGGCTCAAGGGTAGGGTAGTAGTAGCCTCGAGTTGAAGAGCTCAGGGACATTGCCCAGGCCCAGAGTTCTCCCCACCCCCCAAAAAAAGAAAGAAAGAAAGAAAATGCCTGACCTTTCCAGTCCTTGCCCTCTTGTGCCACCTCCCAGAATCTGAGAAGGTGAAGCTATCCCTGGAGCCCTCAGAACAGCACCCCCAGACCTTCCTCAGGAAGCAGCGCACGCCGAGGACCATCTATTCAAGCCTTCAGCTGCAGCACCGCAACCAGCGTTTCCAGCACACACAGTACTGGCGCTGCCTGAGAGGGCCCAGTGGCAGCCCAGCTCCGCCTCACCCAGACCCAGGTGAGGTCAGTTCACCCTTCTGCAGATGTTCTCAGCCTTTGCTCTGCTCTTGAAGAAGAGCTGCTCCAAGCAGCTGAGTCCCCTCCTCGTCCTCAAAAACTCTTCCATACATGGCAGACAATGAGGTGTTTTTATTTTTATTTATTTTTTTAAATCACATTTTATTAAACATCTTATCCTTCCACGAACTTTTCATACTTTTTTTTTTTTTTGCCAGTCCTGGGCTTGAGCTCAGGGCCTGAGCACTGTCCTTGGACTTTCTCAAGGCTAGAGCTCTACCACTTGAGCCTCAGCACCACTTCCGGCTTTTTTCTATGTATGTGGTACCGAGGAATCGAACCCGGGTCTTCATGCATGCTAGGCAAGCACTTTAACCACTAGGCCAAACTCCCGGCCCCTTATTAGAGAAATTAAGTAGGTTTAAATAATTGCAACCAACATGTCATACACACACACACACATATATATATATATCAAACGTCTGTAAACATATTAAAAGTAAATTCAGAGTAGTAAATGTTAACATGAATGTATTTCCAATAAGTTCTGCAAGTTTGAAAAAAAAAAACTCTTCCATACATACTCCTAATCTTTCCTTCCGTCCCTTTCTCCCCTTTCCCTCAGGTAAAGATCTGGTTCCAGAACAAACGCTCTAAATATAAGAAGCTCCTGAAACAGAACTCTGGGGGTGAAGAAGGGGACTTCCCTGAGAGACCTCTCTCCCTATCTTCATGCTCCCCACCCCTTCCATCTCTCTGGGATTTCCCTAAGTACCCTGTCTGCCAGCGGCCATGGCAACAGCTTTGAAGCCTGGTATCAGCATCTCTCCCCAGATATGTTGGCTCTACCTCAAATGATGTGAGCTGAGGAAGGGCTAGCCAGGCCCTGGCCCTCCTGCCAAGCCCAGGACCCAGCACACCTGTACCTCTTCTGGGATGAGAGGAAACCAGTTCCAGATGAGTTTGTTCAGGTTGAAGAGCTAGAGGAGGAAAAGGAATGGTGGAGTCCTCCCCCCTCCTCCCCTCCTCCCCACTCTTCCCCTCCCCCCCCACCGCCCAGCCTGACTCAAACAGCTAAATGAATGGTTTCAGCATTCACCACTGCCCCCACCACTACCATGGACTAGATGCATTCTCTCCACTAGACAGAGGCTCAAGAGAGAGAGAGATCATTGGTCCCAGTTTTGACTCCTCCAGAACCCAGAGGCGCCTACTCCCTTTCCCCCTTGAAAGGACTGAAGCCCCACCACAGTCTGGAGTCAAAATCAGGAGGAAACATTTGAGTATATATATATATTTTGTTGTTTGTTTTCTCAGCATGCGCCTTGGATTCTAGTATGTTCATTTGTGAGATAAAGCAGAAATGGACACTTGGGGTCTACACAGTTGACCTCCGTCAGGTTCCAGCCAGCTACAGATTTTCTTTGTGTGGTGGTCAGCTCATTACTTCTGTAATTAGGGGTATAATTCACTGTAGACCAAGTGCTCTCCATCCACGAGCTGCCTGAGTTCTATCCCCGCACCAAGCCAACTAAAACTGTGCAAATGTAGACTTTGTTGATCCACGCTCATCTCCTTTTTAATTGTTTAAAAAAAATTTAAGCTGATCTGGAATTTGGCCTAGTGGTAGAGTGCTTGCATAGCATGCACGAAGACCTGGGTTTGATTCTTGGGTACCACATATACAGAAAAAGCCGGAAGTGGTGCTGTGGCTCAAGTGGTAGAGTTCTAACCTTGAGGAAAGCCCAAGGACAGTGTCCAGGCTGTGAGCCCATGCCCCAAGACTAGCAAAAAAAAATTGGTGGATCTTGAGCTTGAGGCTAGCCTGGGCTCCAGAGCAAGAAACAGTCTGTCTTCTGAGTACCAGGTATTACAAGCATGTTACTACCACAATGCCCAGCTTTATGCTCCTCTCCTAAAAACATTTTCTTCTCCTCATGTCTACCCATTTTGAGTAGAGAAGGGATAGAATTATCCATATAATTCAACAGGTATTAAGAGTTTTGTTCCCTTCAACTCTCAACCTTATATGCATAACATATTCGCAAACACCAGACTCTTGGAAACCCTGTAAGGTAAACAGTTGAGGGAAATACAGACACAGATTCTCTAGATGAGTGCCTACCCTAACGAGGTGGGGTTGGCCTGACACTTCAGCCACAGAGCAACAGCATTCTCTGCCCAGAGGAATCATTCAAGTTCATCCTCAGGCTGAATTAGTCCACTTCCACGTGTCTACCATCCTGGGTCCTGTCTTTGATGTTTCTGCCTCCTGACTTTACAGCAGTCTCCACTGTCTGCTTCTTGTCTCTCTGTTGCATCTGCTTCAGGAATCAGAGGACCTGGATTCTAATTTTGCCTCTGCCACTTCCTAGCTCCATGGTTCTCGTTCTAGATTGTTGTACTAATGCCTGTAGTTCATATGCTGTGGTATGACATGAGAGAGGATGCCCATGCTGAGAATGACCAAGGTCAGAGTGGTCTGTTGCCAGCAGATCTGCCCTGGCTTCATTTGGAGGAGGAGCCAGCACCTCATAGCCCCCACAATCCACCTGCAGCCCCAAACAGAAGCCCTGCTTCCCCGGGGAGAAGACACACACTGAACCTTTTTTTAATTTCATTTTTTGTCAGTCACAGGGCTTGACCTTAGGGCCTGAGCACAGTCTCTGAGCTCTTTTGCTCAAGGCTAACACTACCACTTTGAGCCCCGGCACCACTTCCGGTTTTCTGGTGGTTAGTTGGAGATAAGAGTCTCATAGACTTTCCTGCCCGGGCTAACTTTGAACCACGATCCTTAAATCTCAGCCTCCTGAGTAGTTGGGTTACAGGTGTGAACCACCAGTGCCCAGCCTTGACCAGTCTTTTAAGACAAATGTCCTGCTTCCAAGTAGAATGGCCTCTGCCCACCACCAGGAACAAGGAGGATAAGGAAAACTCCATCCAGAAGTGGAATTCTCTAACAGCCATGAGCCCTGCGGTGTGATAGATCCTGGGATAGCATAGTGACTGAGGCAGCTGCTTCAGGCTAAGAGGGAGCCAGACAAATGACCAGAGGCTGTGTGGCAAGAGACAAAGACACAGACAAGATAGGTGGCATTGTGGGCACTGTCCAGGGCTTCTAGTTCAGTCCAGTGGGTGCTGAGGGGGTCAATGCTGGGTGAGAGGGCTGGCCATTGCTGGGAGCAGCAGGCCCCAGTGGTGATTCATGGCCACTGTACCCCACCACATACACACATACACACACACAGCATGGGGTGAGGAGGGCTGTGGGAGGAGGGCAGAGGACAAGGAGAATCATCCAGGGAATCCAACTCAACAGTATCCCCAGGGGCTAGGGAGGGGCCTCCAATTCTAGGCAAAAGGCTTCCTAGGAGAGCTTCCTGCCTTGCCTAAACCTGTTCTCTAGCACTGTGAAGTGGGGGCGACCTGCCCCAGGCTGAAAAGCCCATTCAACTCAGTGCCAGAGAGAAAAAAGCTCTGACTTGGGTTCAAATGTAGGACAGGAGAGGTGTCACATTCAGTGGAACCACTAACCCCTTTAGGATGCCTGCAAACAATCCTTCCTTGTCCCTCTTCTGGGTCAGGGGCCACCCCCAATGACCCAAGACACACACCTAGGGCTCTCTTAGGGATGGCAAATAACACAGAACAGGCCAAAGCCAGGACCCAGAGCTGTGAGAAGTCAGAGTGCCCAGAGGAGAGGCCCCTTTTTCATCCTCCCTTCCAGTGCCTTTCCTTGCCATGCTTCCCACCCCCATGAAGTCCTGGCTCTATTGTTTTGGGGGTGGCCTGGCCTGAGATCCCTTCTCTGGGTCTTCTCTGAGGCCACAGGCCCTTGGGGCAGCTATTCCCTCCCAGACAGGCTGCACACTCTTCTTTCCACAGCACCCAGATAAAATCTACCGCCCCATCTCAGAAAGCCTCCACAGGCCGATTAATTGGACAGCCCAACACGCGTCCTGTCGTTAAAACAACAGCCCAGGTTGTAAAGTTAAGTAGCAGAAGAAATGTAATTGCTCTTGCAGCCAGGGACTGGTTGAGCCCAGCCCACAGAGCTCCTGTCCGCATCCTCATCCTCTTTCCAGGGGAAACAGGAATTCCTTATTCCACTTGGGAACCAGTTCCAATTCCCAGGCCTATGAAGTGGTGTACTCCCGTACTAGGTACCTAGAAGTGCTCCTTCCCACTTCTCTCAAACCCAAATGGCTATTGAGCGGTGCCCCAAGGCTGCTTCTTATGAGCAAGCCCCACTGGAAACATCGGGGAAGGGGAACCAAACTAAGTAGGGATTTTAGCACCCAAAGAGTCGCAGCCCTGTTACTCATTAGCTGTGTGACTTTTGGCAAATTTCCTGTGTGTGTGCACACACGCATGCAGACATACGCTGGTACTGGGGCTTGAACTCAGGTCTTGGGTACTGTCCCTTAGCCTTTTCCATTCAAGGCTGGCACTCTATTGCTTGACCCACACCTCTACTTCCAGCTTCTTCCTGGTTAACTGGAGATGAGTATCTCCGGGACTCTCCTGGGCTGATTTTGAACCATGCTCCTCAGATCTCAGCCTTCTGAATACCTTGGATTATAGGCAGAAGTCACCCTGCACCAGGCTAGGCACATTTCTTAACTTCCTTCTGGGCCTTGCCCCCCTCCCCCAACTTTAGGAAGGGCATGCTAACAGGACTGGCTTAGTTGGTGTGGTTGTGATGATGAGATGAGATAGTGTTTGTAGCATGCTTGACTGGGTGCTGGAATACAGTAAGCTTAATAAATGGCATTTATAGCTGCTGTTATGATTATCAAGGAGGAGAGGAGTTACAGCAACCCATTCACCTCCTGGTCTCCAGCAGACCTGCCTCCTGAGGCTAGAGAGGGGAAAGGGATCTGGGCAGCACCATTTGAGAGCAGGGCCCATGCGAGGTCCTAAATAATACACAAGGCCCTGCAGTTGATATTTGCTGAAATTTGCTGAGACGGGGGGAAAATGGAAGGCGTGTCCGGGAATGGTCCAGGCACAAGGGAACAGCAATGTGTTCTCCAGTGCTGGGAAAGCCGCCTTGGGGTTTCCCTCCCCCTGGGTCACTCACTTTCCCTCCCTTTCCACCCCTATACTATTTTAAGGTATGCCCCTCATTCTGTCCTCTGACAAAATGAGATTCAATTAATTCAATTAAAGCAATTTTGGAAGCAGCTCCTGAAGGCTTTCAATGTGAGATAATTACGAGTAATTTGCTTCTGTGAAGAGGAAAAGGTTACATGGGGTCGGGGTGGGGGGGGGAGGTAGACCCCTCCTCACCAAATGCACACAGATCTAGAAAGATTCCACACTGCAATCTAAGCTGCCCTCCCATTGGCCAAATTACTTGCAGGTGGGAAGGAGGAGATGGTGGTGGTGGTGGGAGGGGGATGGAAGATTTGGAGTGACAGTCCGCTCCTCCTCCACCCCAAATCTCCTGTGTGAGGTGGGGGTGGGGTGTTCCCTGCTCCCCGACAAAATGTCTGCATAGTTGCAGCAGCTGGTTACTCAGCTGCAGCCTCATTGGAGTTCGGATGCCTGGACTTGCCTCTGGGATTGGATCCAGAGTCAATGGAATGTTATCCAGGTAGCTAAGGCCTGTGTAGATGGGGGCCTTGGAGATCAAGGACTTCCCTGAAATTTATAAGGGATCTGAGAAGAGATGAGAAGAGCCAGAGAAGGTGGACAAGTGACTTCCTGCTTCTGAGTTTCAGCTAAAATATTCTTTTCCTTCCCTTTCATTCTTCCCTCTCCAATCATCTCACCTCCCAGGCTCCCGCGGTTTCTGGTTCTACCTGACTCTAATCTCAATCCCTACCATTGTAGTGGTTGGCAAATCTCCTCTCAGCTCTCTGTCCTCAGGGCTACTGAAGTGTCTTTCTCCCCGCCCCCCCCCCAAGCATCCTACAGGTATTCCAAGCCTCCACCTCACCTGTGACCTAGGAAGAGATAAAGAGAGGAAGTCGATGAAACCAGAAGGACCTAGAGGTTAGGCTGGGAGGCAGGAGCTGAGATGGGCTTCAAGCAGCCACAAAGCCTGTCAGCCCTGCCCACACAAAGGCTCTAAAATACTCCCAGCCCACCCTGGGAGCCCCTGCCCATAACAATCATGGTAGAAAAGAAAAGGTCTCTACTCAAGTATTTCTTTCATGCCTTCTTCCCCTCCAAAGCAGTCCCTTTACCTCCAGTTCTCTCTGCTCTACCCCAGGCACCAGCTCCTCAGAGCAGCTAGCCTGCAGGATGTGAGGAATGGAGAGAAATGTCCTTGGTGACGGCTGTCTCTCCTCAGTGAACAAGCCCAGGGGGCAAGAAGAGCTTCATGGGCTGCCCTCCACTTTCTCTTCCCTAGTCATCTCCGATCCAACAAAAAGCAGGAAAAAAAGACCCACCATCTCCAAATACAAGACCCCAGGGCCACGCTGGTAGCTCAGCCTGTGCTCCTCGCTATCCTAGCTCAGGAGTCTGAGATACACTGTTAGAAGCCATGTGAGGTAGGAAAGATATCTATAGCCGGGTGGTGGCGGCACATGCCTATAATCCTAGCTACTCAGGAGGCTGAGATCACACCAAGAAAGTTCATGAGAATCTTACCTAAAATTAATCACAAAAAAAGCCAGAAGGGGCACTGTGGCTTGAGCGCTAGCCTTGAGAAAATAGGAGCTCAGGGATAGCATACAGGCCCAGAGTTCAAGACACAGGACTGGCAAAATGAAAAGAAAGGAAAGGGGGGAGGGGGCGGAAAGAAAGAAATCTGACACTCTATCTCCCATAGACCAGAAAAACAATAACAAAATCTGAGCTATTGACTCAAAACAGTGGAGCACCAGCCATGAGTAAGACAGTCCAATGAGAACTTAAAGTTCTGAGTTCAAATACAAGAAAGAAAGAAAGAAAGAAAGAAAGAAAGAAAGAAAGAAAGAAAGAAAGAGAAAAAAAAAGGAAGGAGAGAGAGAGAGAGACAGAGAGAGAGAAAAGAGAAAAAAGACCTCATACAAATGTCTGACAGTGGGTAGACCCAAAGACCAAGACACCTTTTCACAGAATATGCACAGGTGGACACATATAAGACATTCAGAGTGGGCAGAGCTGTGGGTAGAGATACATATTTGCATGTGTGCATGAAGCATTACGACAGTGGTTCATACACACACACACACACACACACACAGGAAAATTCATCTACAGCTTCCTTGCTCACAGAGAAAAGCTCAGTACCAGAGCAATGGCTCAGGAAGGAGATACCCAGGGCTTCAACATAAACAGACAATACATGCACAGGAATCTGTAGACTAGCTTCCCTGTTTGTGTGGAGATGTGTGTGTGTGTGTGTGTGTGCGTGTGTGTGTGTGTGTGTGTGTGTGTGTGTGCTAGGGGGCAGATCTTTCTTCTTCTCCCACCCTTTCTCTTGCCCTCCCCTTTTCCTGGCTCATATTTTCTGAAAACATTTCTGTGGTGAGCATCTAGGGAGGGAGGCTGCACAGCTACAGAAACTGATAATTTTAGGATGATTTTATTCTTTGTTTCCTGAAGCCTTGCCTGTTTCTTTTCTTGAGCTCTAGAAAGCAGAGCTCTTGTCTGTTCCTAGGTCTTCTTGGCTTAGCTCACAGCTCTCAGACATGGCCATAGAGTCCAGTTCTGCCACAAGAATCTAAAGTTCAGCTAAGGGAGCCCTCTATTTCCTTGTTCAGACACTGACTCCAGCCCCCAGGGAGGGAGAAGAAGGCCTGGCATGATTTTTCTCGCTAAGTCTTGGGGCAGAGAAAGCAGTAGTCTGAGTCTACTCTACGTCCTCCACTCCAGTTTGGGGGCTGTGCTAGGTAGATTACCTCGTCCATCTGCCTGAAGGTTGCTCAGGATTGGTACTCCACGTCTTCCATTCGATTGGATTGACTGGCATCTTGGGGGGACATTATCTGGCCAGCCCAGGAAGAGGCAGGGAGTGGGTCTCATACTTCCTCCAAACACCAAGCTTTGATGATTCAGCGCCACTCACTGAGGACCAGCCCTCAGCATCCCTGGCCCCCAAATGAAGTAATGATGTCATTTCCAGGAGAAGTCTGCGAATCGCTGTGGCATGTGATACTCTCAGCCCATCCGAGCCCTTCCCTGTCAGACTGAACTGGACATGAGATCCTACGATGAACTTTCACTGTCATCAGGAGATTCTTCTCGGCCTACGCCCCCCACCCCAACTCGTTCCCACTTCAAACTTAGTAAACAAGATATAAACTAAATAACGAGGTTGTTAGTGAGCCTCTAGGTGACCCCCACTTAGGTCCTAAAGCTCCCTGAGAACCCCCTGTATCCAGAAGGCATCAGGATCATTTTCTCTGTCCTGTTTTGCACGTTAGCCTGACCGGTGAAGACTTGTCCTCTTCCCTCAGATGAGGTTGCCAGAAAGCAGGGCACTGACCTTCCCTCTCACACTGGTTGCCCTTGGGCTCCTTGGCTTCTTTATTTCCCCTGATGCCCCCACTCTCTTGAATGGGGAAGGGGCCCAGCTCCCAGAACTGGGTAGAGGAGAGGGATGAATGTGAAGGAAGGTATGTGGTCTCTTCTCATGGCTCTCCCCTGGCCCCAGGTCTGCAGAACCATTAGCCCACCCCTCTTGCTGGACTCCAGCGCTGCTCTCTTTGTCTCTGCAAGCTGGGGCTTGCCACACTCCTCCTCCTAGCCCGGGAGCGCCCGGGAATTCTTTGCTTCAACAGATCCTGGGGGAAGCCAGACTGCACGAGGATTCTGACATGCCTCTGCCCAGCTCCTGTCACATTCCCTGAGCCCAGGGGGATCAGCTGGCTCCACCAATGAAGGCCTTTTCCACTCCTTTCCCCACTCCGTGACCCCAGGTCTTTGCCTCCCTCCCAAACTCAGAAATCTGTCTTGAGATTCATTTCCAGCATTGGGGCCTTCCCAATTCCCAGGCCTTTGGCCAACCCCATGTGAGAAATGAGAAATATCCTAATGTCCCCATGAAAAACCAAGTTTGTCTCCTCCTCCAGACAGAATGCATGGTTTTCATGGATTTGTACTCTCAACTAAATCCCTGAACAAGTCACTCTACCCTCTGGGTTTAGTGTGTTTGTGTGTGCATGCGTGCATGTGCATTCCCATACTGGGGGGCTGGAACTCAGGGCCCTGGCACTGTTCCTTAGCTTTTTCACTCAAGGCTGGAGCTCTACCATTTGAGCTACATTTCCACTCCTGGCTTTTTGTTAGTTAATTGAACACAACATTCTGTCTGATGTGTCTGCCCTTGCTGCCTTTGAACTAAGATCCTTAGATCTCAGTCTCCTGAGTAGCTAGAACTATAGGCATGAATCACCAGTGCCTGGCTCTCTCTGGATCTTTATTATTTTTTTTCTCAATTATGCTACAGGGACAGTAACCAAACTCATGCTTCAAAGATCACCTCTGAAAATTTATTATGAAACATATTGGGGATGCCAAGAGATACAATGGCATATTCTTTCACACTGGCCATACCAGGTTGTTCCAGAATGTCTCTCTCCTGTTATCCACCAAACTTCCCCTCTCACCCGCCAGCTTACCAGGTAATAGTGCAGAGTATACTTCTACCCTAGAAACACAAAATTAAAACAGAGCTAGATTCCCAAGTTCAAATCCAGCTTCATGACTTTTCATTAAGTTTCAAACATGTCTTCCTCTACCTGGAAAATGAGGATGATAGCATGTAGTTTATCAAGTTGTGATGATGACCAAGACTAGCTGTAGCCCAATGGACAGAGTGCTTGCCTAGCATGAATGAGACCCTGGCTTGATGCTCAGCAACCCCAGTCTCCCCAAAAAAGAAGTTGTCATGAGAACTAAAGGAATTAAAATACAAAAACACTATAAGACAGCAGTTTCCATTTAAGAAAGCTTTCTCTGAGCTGGGTGCCTGTACTCCTAGCCATTCAGGAAGCTGAGATCTGAGGATTACAGTTTGAGGCCAGTCCAGACAGGAAAGGCTGCTAGTCTCTTATCTCTAATTAACCACCAGAAAACTGGAAGTAAAGCTGTGGCTCAACTGGTAGAGTGCTTGCCCTTAGCAAAAAACCTTAGGGACTGAGTTCAACACCCAGAACTGGTACAAAAGAAGGAAAGAAAAAGAGAAAAGAAAAGAAAGAGAAAGAAAGAAAAGAAAACAAAACTTTCTCTGTCCATGAGAGATCTTACCCAATAACCCCTGCTCCTCTGTCATTCTGCTCTGTTGGGGAGTCTCTGTTCCTACCAAGCTTTGGGCAATGAGCAGAGCCTGGCTAGGCTGTCTCCCTTAGGCACCTAGCTGCACAAGTAGTTAGGTAGACAGAAATTGCTTTGTGAGGAGGGGAGGCAAGTCTTGATTGTGAACCTAGGAAAAACCCTGGGCACCCCAGATGAGAAGACACCTGAAGAGGTGAAGACACAGCTAATATAGGTAGACAGACTACTGAGTCCTTTATTATAAATAATTTCCTCTCCTGTAACCCAAGAATCCCTCCAACTGTGAGAAAAAAAGCAACAGAAATAAAATTATTTCTTTTTACTCATATTTGATTAGATATCTAAAAAACTTGAGATTCTAAAGATCAAAAAAGAAAAGAAAAGAAAAACAAAAGAAACAAGGCTCCCACACTCTCTCAGGAGACTGAGATCTGAGAATTGTAGCCCAGGCAGCAGACTCTCAAGAAAGTGGAGTTGTGGCTCAAAGTGGTAGAGCACTAAAAGAAATCAAGGACAAGCCAGGCGCGGTGGGGCTCACACCTATAACCCTAGCTACTCAGGAGGCTGAGATCTGAGGATCGTGGATCAAAGCCAGCCTGGGCATTGAAGTCCATGAGACTCTTATCTCCAATGAACCACTAGAAAACCAGAAGTGACAGTGTGTCTCAAGGAGTAGGGTGGTAGCTTTGAGCTGAAGAGCTCAGGGACAGGGCCCAGGCCCAAAGTTCAAGCCTCATTAAAAAAAAAAAAAAGTAAGGGAAAGCATCCAAACCCTATGACCAAAGTTCAAGCCCCATGACCAAAAACAAAGATAAAAACCTTAGAGTATTGTGGTATACTGGCTGGATAAAAGATAAATATATCAGTAACTGTTTTCTATTACAGTAATAAAGAAAAGCATCCCTCTTATAATAGAAATGAAGAACAACAAACTACTATAAGCATGCAAGTATGGAGAACTCCTCTTTAGCTAATCAGAAAGTGAACCTACCCTCATCCCTTCTGTTGGTGCTAAGCACATAACCATTTTAGTCCTCCATTATCTCTGAAACATAATGGACACGCGCGGGTGCACACACACACACACACACACACACACACACACACGTGCACACATACACCAATACTGGATATTAAATTCAAGACCTCAAGCTTTCCCCCTCCCTTTTTTTTTTTCCTCAAGGCTGGTGCTCTACCACTGGTACCAAACTTCCACTTCTGGCTTTTTGCTGGTTAGAGACAAGAGTGTCTCAGACTTGTCTGCCTGGGCTGGCTCTGAACCCATGATCCTCAGATCTCAGTCTCTCGAGTAGCTAAGCTTACAAGCATGATTCATCTGTGCCCAGCCCACAACAAACCTGTATTAAACCATCAAGGCAATTTCCTAGTCTGGGGAAAAGTCCTACAGGAGATCTTCCCTGCAGGGGAGGAAGGGACAACTTTGTACCCATGGAGGGGACATAGAGGTCCCTAACCCTGAGTTCTTCAGCCCAGAGCTGATTTATTCTCAATCTGACAGTACAAGTTGTTGAAGATCGCATCCCTGTGCCAAGTTTTGTGCTGAGCCCTTTCGATGTATTATCTCATTGATATTTTTCAGCAGCCCTCTAAGAGAGATATGATTAACTCCATTTTATAGGTGAGAGAAAGTAAGGCTCAGAGAGGGCAGGTGACTGACCTGAGGTTACACAGCCTCAATTATTTATCTAACTTGTGAAATGAGTTAAGAATGGCACTAACCTCATTAGGGCCTTGTTAGTATTAAATGAGATAATGAATAAGAAAGCATGGTATTGGCCTGGTATAGAGCCTGGCACATAGTAGATTTGGGGGGAGGGGTGTGGAGAGGCTGCCAGCTCTGAAGCTAGAACTCCAAGCCTGGGCACTTATCCTTGAGCTTTGATTTGCTGAGTAGTGTTCTACTACTTGAACCACAGCTGCATTTCTGGCTTTTTTCTTTTTGGTGGTTAATTAGAGATTATGGATTTTTCTGCCCAGGCTGGCTTTGAACTTTGATCCTAAGATCTCAGCTCCTGAGCAGCTAGGATTACAGGTGACGCCTGCCCCGCCACACAGTAAATTCTTAATGAGCACCTTCGCTGCCCAGAGCTTGAGAGAATCTGGCGGCACTTGGGAGAATTTCTTCTACTTATTTTTTTTTTTTTCCTTCTCAGTCTGCCTCCTGCTCCCTGGAGCTCTCTGAATTCTCTAGCTGTCCCCCTTCCTGGGCCAAGGGACACTTTAGTGATGCCTGAGCTCCAGGCAGGCCCCACTGGCCTCAGAGGTGGGTGTGGGTTGGTGCCACACGCATTGCATGACATGGCTGGGCGCCTCAGTGCTCAGGGAAGGGCAGGCTACTGGAGTTTGCCAGGTGCGAGGTAAACTGCCTCGGGTGGGGGATGCCCCCCCCCAACTAATCCTCCAGGGCGTGGAGGCTCTGCTCTCTGCTTACTCAGCAGACACTTCCAGTCCTGCTCTGATTTGCCCAGGGAGACAACCCAGGAATTTGGGCCTGGAGGCCCTAACTCTTGTGGATCCCCTACCCCAGGTCTACCTCCTTCCAGGATGCCCTCAGCCCAACCTAGCTGTGCTTTAGAGGACATTCTTGGCTCTGCAAGGGCTCATTTGAGGAGGCCTGTCCCGAGGTGTGCTGGTCAGGCTGGGCAGAAAAGTCCACGAGACTTGAATCTCCAATTAGCCACCAAAAAGAAAGAAAAAAAGCCAGAAATGCAGGTGTGGTTCAAGTGGTAGAATTCTGTCACTTCTTGCTTTGTTCTTGGGTCTGGTGCTCCTGTACATCCTTTGCTTCCAGCCTGAGTTAGACACAGGTGGGGTCAGGGTCAGAGAATAAAGCCCTCTAGGCCCATGCCACAGACTGAGGGTGAAGCCTGAAAGGGCTCAATGTGGAGTTCTGGCTGAGCAGCAGTAGCAAAGGAAGGTCTGGAAAGATTGCTTGATTTGATGGAGACAAGCGTAGATGAGTGACAACGAACGAACACACAGGTTGAGGACCCAGGTTAGAATTCTGGGGAAGAATGCTGTCCACCTTGCTATGTCTTCCCAGATATCCTAACACCAGCTTCCTCCTGCAGACCCCGCCCCCATCCCCTGTGCCCCCAGTCCTACCAGAGTCCCATCCATCCTGTCTTCCTGCACCCCTTCCCTGAGGCAGAGGAAATTCATCTCCAAGCACTTTTTAGCTTCTAAGCCTCCCAGTCTCAGGCTGCCGGGTGGTTGGTAAACAGCTTATTAAGGTGATTAACGCTGCAATTAAAGTTAGAAAAACAGAGACCAGGGTGCTGGCTGCAGGTTCCCCCCCTCCTCCCCCCTGCCTTCTCCCCTTCCCCTCAGTCCCCTCTGGGCTTAGTTGATGCAACTCCATGGACTTAGCCAATCAAAGCCTGAAAACTAGGCTAGTGGCTGGGTAGGGGTCTTTTTCGCTTGGCTTCTCTGAAGCCGCTCCTACCCATTTCACTTACACAATCCCGTTTGTAGTGGGAGAGCAGAATGAGACTGGGCTGTACAGAGGGGTTAATGAATGGAGGCTGGCTGACTTGGATGGGGTCTCTAAGGTCTTCCAGCCTGGGATACCATCTTGAGCCTCAGGGCAGAGATAGAGACCGTGCTTCTCAGCTGCTTTCCCCAGATGGCTCCTCCTAAGTCTTTTGTGAAGCTCAAGGTGGCAGGGAGGCTACTGGCATATCTGAGGGACTGGAACTGCCAACCTACAAACTTTCTGCAAACCCAGTCTCCAAGATGGATTTGGGGACCTTCTGGACTCCTCCTTGGCCTAGCCCTGGCTTAGTTGTTTTCAGGCTGGCTCTCAAGCCTGGTTTTTCTCTGCCCCATGGAATCCTGGGCAAGTCACTGGCAGGTCAGGCCCTGGAGAGTTTGGTTCTCAGAACCCATCTTGTCCTGCTTCCTCCATCAAAAAAATCAAACAAATTCAAAAGCTCCCCATCCCATGAAGCATTTCTGGGTTTCCTTCCACCTGCCACCAGCTCCTGTCCTTCCTCCTGGGTTCTGTCTAGTCTACCCTGGACTCTGTCAGGTTGGCATTACTTGAGCCTCTCCTGGCTGGTCCCACTTCTGACCCTGCAGCTCCTAGCACAGGCTCTCTCTAGGCTTTTGGACATCCATGCCTGGTATACAGCAGGTAAATGCAAATTGGCTTGTTACTTTCTACCCAGAGATAGGTCAGTCCATGTGACAAGGGCAGCCAGGGTCTGGGTTCAAATTGGAAGTGTGGAGTGGCTGGATTTTTGGCAGCCACATTTAGGAACTCAGTCTTACCAAGTGCTGAGTACCTAGTTAAGCATTGTACTCAGATTATTTCATTTTATTCAGATTAAATATACTGGGTAGATAGCATTGCTACTACAGTAAAGAGGAGGCAACTGAACTTTAGATAGGTTACGTGACTTGCCCAAGGTCACACAGCTACTAAAGTGGTGGAGGCAGGATTCAAATCCAGCTCAGCTGACTCCAGCATGCACATTCCTGACTGTAGCATTAAGCTTCTCTGAGGACTTGCCCAGAGGAAGGAGTCTAGTCCCTCCCCGCTTCCATTCCCTTCCCAGGAGAAGAATTAGCCACCCAGTAGGTGGAGCTGCAGTGGCCCCAGTTCTTTCACACTTTGTCCAAGACATCTTAGTAAACATATGAAGAAGAGCCAGTAAAATGACCCAGTCTCCATGCAGACCAGAGTCCACATCCCAGCATTGTCATTCAGGATGGGGCGGGGTGGGTACCAGGGCTTGAACTCAGGGCCTTCCACTCTCCCTTCACTTTTTGTCTGCCTAGGCTGGCTTCAACATGCAATTCTTAGATCTCAGTCTCCTGAGTAGCTAGGATTACATCTATGAGCCACCGTGATCGCCCAGCTAGACTGGGCTTCCTTCCTCCCTTCCTCCTTTCTTCCTTCTCCTCCCTTCCTCTTTCTTTTTCCCCTTTCTATTTTCAGTGTTGGGGATTGAATCCAGGGCATCATGCATGCTAAACACACTGTTTCCTCATCTGAAAAAAATGGGCGCTATTCAACTAACTTGCCAAGCTTCTAAGACTTAAAGAGCTGTGTTCCTTGGAGCAGCCTGGGGGTTCGTAGTTGCCCCTGCTCCTCCCTAAGGATTATCATGAATCGGGATATATCAAGACCACCTGCTGGTGCTCACACTTACAATCCTAGCTACTCAGGAGGCTAATATCTGAGGTTATCGGAAGAGGAGGAGGAGGAGGAGAAGGAGGAGGAGGAGGAGGAAGAAACAGCTGGCAGTTCCTGATGCCAGGTCCCCATCTAAGTCGCTGTCCCCTCAGCGTCCCTTACCAGGCCCAGTGAAGAGGGTGCAGGTGACCTGGCTGGGCTGGGAAGAGGAGGAAGGGGAGGTCAGGGGTGGGGCCGACCCCTGCAGGAGGTCACCTGGGCAGTTAATCCTGCTTGACCGATCCAGGAGGAGCTGGGAGGAATTAGGGAGCTTACAACATCCTTTCATCCCGTGGCCGCCGCCTGCCCGCCCAGCCTCCCTTCTTCCTTCCTCCCTCTGCCCTTTTTTCCCTCTCCCTCCCTTTGCTGGCAACCCAGCCCTAATAAAATGCAGTGTCTCCAGTGAGTCTGCCCGACTGCCGCCTCGCTGCTCCTGCCGGCACGCAGCCCTCAAACCAAACTGCTCAGCTCAGCCCCGCCTGGCAGCTGCCAACTTAACCCTTGCCAGCCCACGCCCGCTGGCGTCCTTGGGTTGAAGGCCTCCTCCCTTGTGCCTCCTAGGCATAGGGGAGCCAGGGCTTGCTTCTGAGGAGAGAGGGGGAGTGGGGAGCCCCAGATCTGGAGCTCTACTGGGAGAGCCTGACTTCTGGGCAGCTGTAACTATCAAGCAAGTCCCATCAGTGAGCCTTCTTCCCGCCTTCAAATTTGTATTCCATAGATGGCTCATAGGATACCCAAAGGCCAGCCTGGTGGGGACTGTTGGCCCCATTTGTCAGAAGAGGACACTTAAGGGCCTGTCTGGGAGACTCCAGGCTGAACTGGGTCACAGTGCCATTGGTGATAGGGCTAATTTTCAGAGCAAGGCTTTTTTTTTTTTTTTTTCCAGGTGGGTGTGCGCATGCGTCTGGGGCTAGAGGGACTGTTTGTGCCTTTGTGTGATAGGGGTCTAGATCTCTTGTGGTGTTGAGGCTTTGGCTTTCTCCGAGCATGTGATGCTCTAGTGTTTCAGGTGTGTAGTTTTGTGTTTAGGGGATGGCCCACTTGCCTCAGGTGTGATGTGTGTATGTGGGCCTATGGGGAAATGTCACTGCTATTGTGTGTGTGTGTGTGTGTGTGTGTGTGTGTGTGTGTATACAACACACCTAGAAAAAAAAAGAGGGAGAGGGGAAAAGGAAGAAGTTGTGCACATACTCATGATATCTACTCTATGTCAAGCTGTAGGTTCACTACCCCCCCACTCGCCCACACCCACGCACTCATTCTCCCCCTTCCAGCTTGTCTCTCTCTTGCAGTTATGGAGCCTGGAGCTGGAAGAGGCGGATGGCAGCAGCCCCAGCTCCAGTCCATGTCAACATCTAGAAAGTTCTGAATCAGGGCCTGACCTGGACACCCAAGCTGGGAGGGACAGATAGGAGGGTGAGGGGCTGGGAGTGTCTGGGCGTGGAGGTAGGGGGTTTACACGCGTGTGAAAGCATGGCTGCGTGTGAGCTCAAGATCAAAGAGTAGCCTTGAGGTGAGCTGGCAGCAATGGGGTTGGTGGCAGTAACAGGACAGCAGTGGAGGGCAGCTGGCTGACAGGGGACGCCAAGCCATAGAGCAGAGTCAGGGAGGCACTGGCTGGGCACTTCCAATTGGGAGCAGCCATCCATTTCCCCCCCCCCCCGCCCCCATCCTGGAGTAACCCCAGGTCTTTGCAAAGCCCCCCCCAACATGGGGACATCAAGGTCCCTTATCACTCAACACCTTAACCAATGTCCAAGTCCTCCCACCCAACCACCAAGAGCTGCCTGCCATCAACCAACCTCCAGTTCAAAGAGTGCAGTGGTTCTTTTTTCTTTTTTTTTTTTTTTTATTAACATTATATATAAAGACGGGTCCAGTAAGAAAGCAGAAATGAGAAGGCTGAAAGGGGGTGGGAGCTGGCTTCATTGCTGTCCCCCTGGGGTAGGCCTGAAAGACTCACTGTATGTCTCTCTTTGCTCTTGCACCTTCCAGGAAACCCAAATCCAGCCCGAGCCCAGATTCCTCTTTCAGCTCAATACAGAAGGAGATCCATCCAGGAGGAAAAAGGGTCACATAAATAGGAAACCACAATAAGGAGGAGGCTGTTTCTCTCTGTTGCTCTTTAAAAAACAAAAACAAAAACAAAATAAAGCAGACTATATATATATATATAACACTACATTTTTTTTTACCTCTTTTCCTCGATGTTTTACCACATGAGGGGTGGAAAGAAGTTAGCTTTCATGGGGGGGGGGGGATTTCTGAGCCAGAGAGTGGCACTGCCACCAGCCTTCTAGGAGGCCAGCCCTTCTGCTAAGGCACTGAGTTCTAGCTCCCCTCTCTCTCTCTCTCCCTCTCTCTCCCCCAAGCACCTCACCCCCATTCTTCAGCTGAGTAGGAGCAATGTTTCCAAAACTGCCCGTGTCTGGAGGGGCTTGCCTTGCCTGATATGTCTACTTGGAGAGCTGAGGTTTGGCGCCCCAAATTGCCAATTTACTGGAGGAGAGGAAGAGGGGAGGAAGGGGAGCAGAATGATCTGCCTCTGTGTTGGGGGGACGGGAGGAGGGAGGAGCGGGTGAGGCGAAGGGGTTGGGTCCTATCTGTCAACAATGCCCTTTGTTTTCCTATTTTTCAACAGCTTTTAAAACCAAAGTTGTGCAAAGTCCTATACACGGAAGAAGAAGAAAGAGGTCTTTAGGAAAAGAAGTGAGAGACCCTCCCCTCCCAACAGCGGGTGGGGCGGGGAGAGGGAGACGGCTCCTTTAGTTCTTCCTTGAAATCCCAGATGTTATGAGGTTCCCTCACTTGGAGATTTTCTTTGGCTTGACCCTCAAGTCTTAAATGAGGGCTAGACGAGCAGAACGGGTACTAGGTCAAGTCCCTACCCTGTGTATCAATCACCGTCACAATATCCACTGTCTTTTTGGCAGGAAAGCTGCTCAGGAGTGGGGAGGCCCCAGGTAGCTTAGAGGGAACTGGGTATGGCAGGCCATAGGATCCACAGATGCCTGGTGCCCCAGGCCAGGCTGGACCTGCAAACACTCCCGATCTCCACATCCCCAAGGTCTCCAGTCTGGGGAACGAGTCCTACTACGGACGGAGAAGCTGGTAGATCATGAGCCATTCAAAGCCAATCCAGGCTCCTGGAGCAAAAGGGTCCACTGTCCTCACTGGGGTGGAACGCCTCGACATCTGGATTGGATGGTGTCCCCTGCTCTGAGCAGGGGCAGGGAGGTTCAAGGGACATCGTTGGTCCATGCAAATTTCATCTGTTAGCTCTTGGGTCCCTGGAGGAAAGGGCAAGGAAGGGGGAAAGGGAGGGGCCCTTTCCCTTGTGCTCCTCCATGATTCCTGAGTGTTGCTAGGGCAGGGCTCCTTCTGCCTGGTCCTGGGGTCCTTCGTGGGGGTACAGGCCAAGTGGGTGCTCAGTACACAGCCCCAGGGTTGGGCGGGGGCCCAGGGGAAGCATGATGCAGGGTGGCCGGCTGCGGTGGCTGCTGCTGTAAGTGGGGTCCACTCAGGTTCTGTGCGTGGTACCAGGAGTTGGTGGGGTCATCCAGGTAGCTGGGGGAGGCACTGTAGGGGAGCGGCGGGGGCAGCTGGCTCCGTGCAGGCGCCTGTGTGGAGTGGGAGGAGGTGTCCCAGAGGGCTGGGGACGGTGGCGAGTTGCAGGCCATGGAGTCACTGTTGTTGGGGCTATGTTCCAGGGGCACCTCCCCGTTTTTGTACAGCTTCTTGAACTTGGAGCGGCGATTCTGGAACCAGATTTTCACCTGGACCAGAGAAGAAAGGAGGGGTGAGTCTTCCAGGGAGCCAAAAGAAAACCCACCTTGAGTCCAGCCCACAGAGAGCAAGGCTAACATCTACTGTCACCTAAGGAAAAGCAGGTCGGAGGGGGTGGGAGAGCTCATTCCCAGGCTAGCATCTTTCTGGCCCTCGTGATGGAGGAAACCATGTCCAGAAGCCTTGGACTGGCTGGTCCGGGCTCTGCCTCCCCTCACTAAGCCTGACCTTGCCTAGGTGTTTAACCTCTCTGGTGTCACTTTCCATTGATTTGCAAACTGGGAAGGAACCGGTGGCAGCACTGTTAGCCCACCTCAAAGGGTCATTATGAGGCTCAATAAGTTAGGACACATGCAGAGAGCTGCCAGGTATACAGTAAACACTTAATAAAAAGTGAGACATGGATAGTCTGACATTTCATTCACACGAGATGCCCATAAACAGAAGGGTACAGACACACACAGCCAAACACACACCCACACCCAGGCACTTCCATACGCAGGGCCATTCTCACTCACAGCCTCCCAGAGACACTGTAAAGCTACACACATACACAGATACACCCAGATAAGCACTATGCCAGCACCCACACTCACACACTCTGGAGCTTACATTGGGTAATGGGAGAGGGGGCCGCAGAGGTGACCTAGGGACTCAGGAGCAGGTGAGCCACGATTCCCCCAATTTTCCCTTGGGGTATCTCCCCCTCCTCCTGCTGCTCTCCACCCCATGACTGGTACAAACAATGAATCAGCTCCTCACCAGGTGACCCAGATTCCCAGCGGACTAGGCCCCACGCAGCCAGCCGCAACCGAGGCCCGCCTGTCAACACCTGTACCCAGCCAGGCACCCAGCATTCCTCCCCAGAGCAGTGACAGTTTAGTTTTTTTAGTTTTTTTTTTTTTGTTGTTGTTGTTTTTGTTTTTGGAGGGGGTGGTATTTAGGGAGAGGTGGAAGGCGTTTGGGGGGTTGGGCTCCCATTTTGGATTCCCTATGTTCCTTTGGTTGGCAACCCCTTCACTTAGCAATGGGCCATATGAGTGCCAAGCAGGAATGTGGTGCTTTGATACAAGTGGGCATTTTTTGTGCGTTCACTTAGGTGGTGCACAATCATTGCTCTCCATCTTTTTGTTGGTGTTGTTCTGGTACTGAGGGGTCTTAGACTCAGAACCTGGACATTGAGACTCTACTTAGCTGAGACTCTACTACTTGATCCACAGCACCGCTTCCAGATCTTTTTTTCTTAATTTGGTGGTTAACTGGAAATAAGAATCTCATAGATTTTTCCCTCCCTGGCCTGGCCTCTAATCACGGTCCTCAGACCTCAGCCTCCTGAGCAGCTAGGAGTCTATGGGCGTGAGGCAGCTGGTGCCTGGTGTGAGTATCCCCAGCTGTGTGCAGACCCTGGCATGTCTGCGCACATACAGGCCGGTACCCCTAGTTCACAGGCCTAGACTGCAAGAGAAACACCGCAAGGACTCCTCATGGCTCGGCTTGGTGTCTCGGTCGCGGGAGAGCTGGGGACTGTGGGGCTGGAGGGGCCCTCTCGCTGGGACAGACGCACAGTGTCCCCCAGTGTCCCCCCTCCGCACACTGATGCCATAGGCGCCCGCGGGGCTCGGCGGGCACCCGGGGGTCCTCGGCGCGCCCCCGCCCCGCGGGCTCTCCACGGCCGCCAGCTCACCTGCGTCTGCGTGAGACCCAGCTGCGCCGCCAGCTCCGCGCGCTCGGGCAGCGCCAGGTACTGGGCCTTCTGGAAGCGGCGCTGCAGGGCGGCCAGCTGGTAGCTGGAGTAGATGGTGCGCGGCTTGCGGACCTTCTTGGGTTTGCCATTCACCATGCGCACCTCGGCTTCCGGCTCCTCCTTGACCGACACTGCGGGAGGAGGGGGGGGGGCTCAGTCTCAGCCTGCGACCCCTTCGCGCCCTCCAGCACTGGCGACGCCGCCCCGGCCCTGAGGTTCCCCCCCCCCCCCCACGCGGCGCTCTCCGCCGCCCGCGCCCCGGGAAGGAACTGCAGCCGCCCAGCCGGACCGGCGGCCGCCCACGACGACGGCGCGGCGGCGCTCCCAGCCCCGCGCCCCGGCCCTGCAGCGCCTGCTCCCGGCGCCAGCCAGCCACCGCCGCGGCCGGGGCGAGGGCGAGGCGAGGCGGCGCGGCTCCGCTCCGCACGCGCTCCCGCCCGGCGCCCGCCGCCGTCCCCGCGCCCGGCCCGCTCTCCACAGCCCCGCTTCCCTTCGTCACCTAGTTCCGAACAGCCGTCGAGTGTTAGAAGAGTTGCCACAGTGCAGATCCTTCTTCCCTCCTCTTCTCCTCCCTCCCCTCCTTCCTTCCTTCCCCATCTCCTTGTTCTTTCCTTCTCCTTCCTTCTCTCCCCCTTTCCTTTTCGCTCTTTCCTCCTTTTTCTCGCTCCCTTTCTTCCGTCCTCTCCACCCTGGCTTGCACTCCCCGCCGCCCTCTCTCCAGCTTCTCTGCACTCGAGTCTTGCTCCACGTGCCCCTCACGACTCCCATCTCTCTCGTAGTCCACGTCCCAAGAAAAAGGGGCTTCCCTCGGCCTCCAGTCTCCACTGCCGCCCCGCTCCCGGCCTTTCCCGACCTCTCACCACCAGCCAGGCCAAGTGCCCGGAAAGTCTCCCCGAGAGCAGCGCTCCCGGCGCTCTCCCCCGACGGCGCGCCCCGCGCCCCGGACTGCAAGGTCTCCGGTCCCCACCTCCTGGAACGTCCGGAGGTTCGCTTCTCCTCGGGGAGGACTGCGGCTGCCATCCAACCCCCCTCCTTCCCTGGGAGCCCTCCGGCGTCCCTCCCCGGGCCCCTCCCGGGCCCCTCTCCGGCCCCCGGCTGCTCACCGGGATCCTGGGCGGGCAGGGGCTGCTCCCGGTAGGCGCCGTACTGCCGGTAGGAGGCTCCGTAGGTGGTATATTCCGACTTGGGCGAGTAGGCGCCGGTGCCCGCGAGCCCGTTGAGATTGAACTGGTGGTGGTAGGTGTAGGGGTTGACGGTCTGGCCGTACGGCTGGCCCGAGTAGTAGTCGTGCTGCGGCGCGCTGTAGTAGCCCAGGTCGGTGACGGAAGACTCGGGCAGGGTGGGCGAGTCCTTGGAGCCCGCATGGCAGCTGAGGGAGCTGGAGATGTCGGTGAGGATGCTGCTGAGCTTGCGATCGAACGAGCCGCTCATGCTGGCGGGCGCCGCGCCTCCCCCGGGCTGGCCTCGGCCGAGCGGGGCCGGAGCGGACGGGAGCGCCGCCGGGGAGGCGGGGTGCGGGCGCGCAGGGGGCGAGGGGGAGGGTCCCGCCGCGTCTCCAGGGAGGGGGCGGTCGAGCGGCGCGGAGACCCCAGCCAGCCGTCGGGGGGATCGCTGCGCGCCACTCTCCGCGTCCCAAGCCACAGCCAAATGCTGCCAGCTCCGCCCGGCCAGCCGGTTATAGACTCAATGTTGGAGTCGCGGAGGGAGGGAGGGAGGGAGGGCTCCTGCGCGCTGATTGGCTGCGAGTCCTGCCTTCGAGGCAAAACACGCTCGCCGCCTCGCTCGCTCCCTCGCTCCCCCCTTCTTTGTTGTTACCCACAACGCAGGCGCGGGCACACACACACACACACACACACACACACACAGACACACACACACACGCCTTCCAAAGGTCTCATCCGGCTGGAGTATAGGTGGGAGAACTAGAGGGGTGTGTGTGTGTGTGTGTGTATCACCCACCCCTGTCCAGTTCTGTGACTGGAGGGTGGGTGGGCTTAGGTGCTACTGGACAGGAAAGGAATTGGCCCAATGAGTGCCAGGTCCAGGCCCTGACAGTGGTGGACGTGGACGGGTGTGGGTGTGTGTGTGGTGTATGTTTATATACTGCACAAGGACATGAAAATGTGATAAAGACCCAGAATCCATGAAAAGATTTTAATCGCTCTTCAAATCAGAAGGAAAAAAAAAGAAGATGTCTAAATGGAAGAAAATGTTTGTGCATGAAGTGCAGTTTTCAAACGCGTACAGAGGAAGGAGCCCACCAAGCAAAAGCACCTTGGGCCTCTTAAGGTCAAAAGTGCCACCAGGGGATCCTACTGGGTGGGACAGGGTAGTGGGGAGGAGGGGGTGACGCCAGAATTGTCTCCAGAACTATGTGGGTTCCACTTGGGGGGCTGGAGGGAGGTGGAGGGCTGAATGAAGGCTGGGTGGGACACTGCAGATAGACTTCAGTGCAGGATGTGTGCGGATGCTGCCTGCAGGAGGAGGAGTGCCAGTGTGTGGGGACGTCCAGAGGGCTGCTGGGACTCCAGCATGCATCTCTGTGGGTATGAGCACTGTGCATAGCTCAGTCCCCCCCCCCCCCAGTCCCCTGCTTGGTAGTTCTAATGCACTACTGAACTCCTTGCTGCCACAAAGACTCTGATAAAGAGTATCTTCCCCCATTCTAGTCCAGCCTGGCCTATAAAACCCAGATCCTAGGTGAGTTTAGCAGTTCAGGAGCACTTCATCTCCCCCACTCACCTCCTGTCCTGCACTTTTGGAGAAGGGGGCATCGCCTAGTCTCATTTCTTAGACCACTGCCCCCCCCCCAGCACTCTTCCCTAGACCTGCCTAGCCTGGCCAGCTTATGAGGACGCGTAGTGCCCG
This sequence comes from Megascapheus bottae, assembly GCF_031878675.1. NCBI lineage: Eukaryota > Metazoa > Chordata > Mammalia > Rodentia > Geomyidae > Megascapheus > Megascapheus bottae. The sequence goes on from NC_143525.1 coordinate 36,859,811, forward strand.
CGCGCCACCTAGTGGTGACCGACGGGCTCTGCAGCGCCCCGACCTGCGTCGAGCCCTGTGGAGGGGTGGATGGAGGGTGGGAAGAGGGGTCTCCAGGATGGGGGAGTGGGAGGGGGGCTCTGTGCCCCTTTTCACAGTCAGACGTGGAGTCGGGCTACCGGGCCTGAAATGCTTGTGAGGTCCGTGGCTGGTGAGGACAGCGGGCCGCAGGCTGGGCTCCGGGGCGGGCGGGCGGGGGTGCTGGCTGGCCACCGCGTGGGAAAGGTGGGGGCGGGGGCGGGCGAGGGGAGCGCTATCTGTCTGTCTATCTGCGCGTCCCCCCAGCGCCTATCGCCCGCCGCTGCGAGCCAGTGTCGGGGCGAGTTGCCACCCGCTCTGGATGCCCTGTGTTCTGCTGCCAAGAGGGCACCGGGGGAGCCCGAGGCGTTGGGGGCAGGAAGGGCACTGGGCGGCAGGCTCCCCTCCCGGGGTGCGAGCGGGGGCGGCAGGCAGGGCCCCCGACTCCCTACACCGAGGGAATGGCGTCGGGCAAGCCCTGTCCCAAGGGTTCGTTTATTCATTCATCAACTGAGAGCAAAAAAAAAAAGTCAGGTGACTCAAAGACACGGAGCCTCCCTCCTCACCTCACCGCAGCCACCCCTGACCACGGGGTGCGCGCAGAGCGCCTGGAATCCCGAGGGCCACCGCGCTGGGCTGGGGCCTGAAACTGCCGTGAGCTTCACCAAACGATCCTTGGGAATTGAGGTCCCTCCACTGCCTGTCCTTGTCCAGCTCCCCAGCGCCTTCAGATACCTCGGATCGTGCTCACTGGATGCTTGTTGACTGACTACATGTGACTCCCTAACAGGGGCTGAGTGGTCTTGATGCTTCGCTAGTGTGGCCGACGCTGAGGCCTGCCTGGTGGGAGGAGGCCTCCATCCGGGGAGCCACTAGGTTTCCCCCAAACGCCATCAGACAGGCAGGCATGGAGCTGCCAGCTGCTGGCTGGGTGGGAGAGGTACCTGAAGGATGCAGTGGGGCCAGTGCCACCCACTGGTCTGGCCAGATGAGCAAGTGTCAGCTGGCCTGACTCCTTGCCCCTGGTGAAGGGGTGAAGCAGGGCAGGCTCTGGGAGGAGGGAGAGGGGGCAGTGCTGGCGTCTGTCCAGCTCGAAGTCCATTGCTCCTCTGCCTCTGGCACTGGGTGGAGGTGCTTGTTGAAGCGATCTGTTTCCTGAAGCCCAGAGACCATGCCTGCTGGGAGATGTGCAGGCAGCCCTGTCTTTCTATCTTGCCTGGGGAGCTGGCGCCACCTAGTGGACATAGTGCGGAACTGGTGTCCAGCTCCGCTGGAGAGAGCTGCAGGGGGTGGGGGGCGCAAGGGGCCCTGTCAGCGCTAAAGATTTTTGTTGTTGCTGATGATGATGATTTTGTCAGTCCTGGGTCTTGAACTCAGGGCCTGGGCACCATCCCTGAGCTTCTTTTGCTCAAGGATAGCACTCTACCCCTGGAGCCACAGCACCACCTCCGGCTTTTTCTGTGTATGTACGGAGTTGAACCTAGGGCTTCATGCATGCTAGACAAGCACTCTACCACTAAGCCACACTCACAGCCCTTAAAGATTCATTTAAAAAAATCACTGCTTTTAGCTACTCTTTGGCCTCTGCCTCCCCTCTCCACCATCTTGGTCCAGCCAGTGGCTCCTTCTCTTGAGATTCTCATTTGTAAACTAGAAAATGGATTGACTGCTTGATGGTTTGTGAGGTTCCTTCCAGCTCTAGTTTTCCTTTATGTGAAGTTCTAGCACCCTTGTCTCTTAGGGGTGATGTACCCCCTCTTCACCTACTCCTTTCCAGCACCAGCAGGTTGTACGTCCCTCCTGAGTCAGTCATCTGCGTGGAATTTCTTGGGAGCCTCTACAGTCATCCTCTTGTTGGGGATGGGATAATCTGCAGATGGGATAGTCAAGGGAGACATGGCATCCCTCTCTGTGGAGCTCAGCAGAGAACAGGAGCACATGGGCCACCAGACTCAATGCCATGTCATAGGTGCTGGAATGGGAGTCGTTCACTCTACTGTGACAGCCCAGGGGGACCTGAACCCTTCATGGACACAGTGTTGGGACTGGGCTGGGATATCAAGGGATAAGGAGAAAGAAGGAGGGGATCCCAGATGCTGGGAAAGGCCACGCAGAGGCTCATGGGACTACCTGGAACATGGCAGTAAAGTGTGGACTTGGGAAACTAGGACTCAGCACTGGAAGTCCTGAGCAGGAGAAAGCATTAAAAAAATATCCCCATCTCTGGGTTTGAATTCAAGGTCTAGACTCTATCCCTGACTTGTTTTTCTCTCCCTCAAAGCCAGTGCTCTACCACGTGAGCCCCAGTTTCACTTTAAGATTTATTTTAATCGTGTGCTAGAGATAAGACTTCCACAGACTTTTCTTCTTGAGCTGGCTTTGAACAGCAATTCTCAAATCTGAGCCTCAGACTGGGAACTAGTGGCTCACGCCCGTAATCTTAACTAGTCAGGAGGCTGAGATCTGAAGATCACAGATCAAAGCCAGCCTAGACAGGGAAGTCTCCAATTAACCACAAGAAAACCAGAAGTGGCACTGTGGCTCAAAATGGTAGTGTTAGCCTTGAGAAAAAAAAGTTTAAGGACACCATCGAGGCCCTGAGTGCAAGCCCAGTGACTGACCAAAAAGGAGCTTTACTATATTTTCTAAATATTCTATAATGAATTAGTGTAGTATTATTAAAAATGCTATTTTTAAGCCCTATGCCAGTGGCTCACAGCTATAATCCTAGGAGGTTGAGATCTGAGGATTGTGGTTTAAAGCCTGCCAGGGTACAAAAGACCGTGAGATTCTTATCTCCAATTAACCACCAGAAAACCAGAAGTGGTGCTATGGCTCAGTGGTAGAGTGCTAGCCTTGAGCTGAAGAGCTCAGGGACAGTGCCCAGGTCCAGAGTTCAAGCCCCACAACCAGAAAAAAAAATGAAAAGGCCAGGGCTAGGAATCTGGCCTAGCGATAGAGTGCTTGCCTAATATGCAGGTTCAATTCCTTGGTACCACATACATAGAAAAACAGCCAGAAATGATGCTGTGGCTCAAGTGGTAGAGCTCTAGCCTTGAAACACAAACTAAGAACAGTGCTCAGGCCTTGAGTTCAAGCCCCAAGACTGGCAAAAAAAAAGCGCTATTTTTAAAATGATGGGAAAGTGTTATTTTAAAACATAGCTCATATAATTTGTCAGTCATGGGGCTTGAACTCTGGGCCTGAGTATTGTCCTTGGGCTCTTCAGCTCAAGGCTACTGCCCTACCCCTTGAACCATAGCACCACTTCAGGTTTTCTGGTAGTTAATTGGATGTAGGAGTCTTATAGACTTTAGTGCCTGGGCTGGCTTTGAACCATGATCCTCAAATCTCAGCCTCCTGAGTAGCTAGGATTTGAAGCTGATTCTTTATGTACTTTGGCAGCCTTTAATTTTATTTTTAAATTGTTATTATAAATATGATGTACAGAGGGGTTACAGTTACATAAGTAAAGAGTACATTTCTGCCAGGTGCTAGTGGCTCACGCCTGTAACACTAGCTACTCAGGAGGCTGAGATCTGCAGATGGCGGTTCAAAGCCAGCCTGGGCAAGAAAAGTTTCTGAGACTCTTACCTCCAATAAAACACGCAGAAAAAGCTGAAGGTAGCACTGTGGCTCAAGTGGTAGAGCACTAGCCTTGAGCAAAAGAAGCTCAGGACCAGTGCCCAGGCCCAGAATTCAAGCCCCAGGATAGGCAAAACAAAACAGAGTACATTTCTTGGGGGACATTCTCACCCCTTCCCTTGCTGTCTCCCAGCTCTTCCCTCCCAGCCACACCACAAGCTATGTAGTTCATTTTCAACAGTGTCCAGTGAGCACCGCTGCTGCATTTGTTCACCCTTTTCTCTCCACTTCCACACCTCCCCGTACATTCCCAAGACCTATATGTGGCCGCACAGAACAAAAAGAAAAGAAAACAAGCAAGCAACCTTTATGTCTGCTTTAATTTTCATGGCTTCTTCAGCTGTCAGATCCTGCTTTCTCCAAAGTACCGCTTAGGGCCATTCGCCATTTTGGTTGCTGTGATCTCACTTTCGTCTGGGGTCTGAGGTTGGACTCTCTTGGTCTCTGTGGTGGACTTTTTCTTGTGGCTCACCTACTCCTCGAAGTGGGACAGGAGCACAGGCTACTTGATTCTGCCAGACAGTATAGACTCTTTTGTATTTGTTTTCCCCTCCTTTCCTTATACCTGTCTCCATCCTCCTCTTCTTCCTCCTTTTGCATTTCTGAGAATGGAGCCCTGAACCTCATGCATGTTCAGTGCCAGCTCCACTACTGAGTAACAGCCCTTTGTCAGGCTTTTGTGTGTGAGTGTATGTGCCAGTCCTGAGGCTTGAACTCAGGGCTTTGGCTCTGTCCCTGAGCTTTGTTTGCTCAAAGCCAGCACTCTACGAGTTGAGTCATAGCTTCACTTCTGGCTTTGGTGACTAATTGGAGAGAAGAGTCTCATGGAGCCTGTGGCTGGTGGATTACACTTGTAATCCTAGCCACTCACGAGGCTGAATTCTGAGGATCTTGGTTCAAAGCCAACCTGGGCAGGAAGGTTCATAAAACTCTTAACCTCCTGACTTGCGAGTTTTAATATAAGAGAAACAGAGAGAAGACACCATAATTTCCAAGCAGGAAGATACTTGGAAATCCTGACCTGGAAGATTAGGGTGATGTGGCCACAAGCCAAGGAATATTGGCAGCCACCAAAAGTGGAGGAGGCAAGGGATGGGTTCTCTCAGAGAGTTCCAGAGGGAGTATGGACCTGCCAGTACCTTGGTTTTGGCCCAGCGAAATTGGCTTCAGACTATTAACTCCATGATGGTGAAAGAACAAAATTCTGGTGTCCTAAGCCACCAAGCTTATACTGAAGCTTCATGATGGTGGCAAGAAAGGAATACAATGCCCCCTGCCTGCACAGTCTAGATTTTCCAAGTTGCAAAGGACCCTAGCAATGTGTGGTCAGATGTTTACATTCTATTGATAGTAAACCCAGGGCCTGAAAACTTTCACCTGCCCCAAATGTGACCATGGAAGTTGCAAGATAAGATTCTTGGAAGCAGGGTGTTGGTGGCTCATGCCTGTAATCCTAGCTACTCGGGAAGTTAAGATGTGAGGGACCATGGTTTAAAGCCAGCCCAGACAGCAAAGTCTTATCTCCAATTAATCACCCAAAAAGCTGGAAGAGGAGCTCTGGCTCAAGTGGTAGAGAGCAAGTCTTAAGCAAATAATAATAATTAAAAAAAAACCTCAAGGACAACACCTAGGACCTGAGTTCAAGCTCCAGGAACAGTGTGTGTGTGCACGCTCACACACACACACATACATACACACATTCTTGGTGCCGGAGTCGTCAATTTTTGTAGTCTCCTAGGATGCAGATGTAGATGGGAGGGTTGTTGGGAAGCTAATGGGATCTTCCTCCTGAGGGATAATTGGGGAGGTATTGGTTGGTGCCATGGCAGAAGTCAGGTCAGTAGGTTTGGATATTTTTCCATAAGACAAAAAAAAGGAAATAAAAGGGGCCAGGAGTTTGGCCTACTGGTTGAGTGCTTGCCTAGCATGCACAGAGACCCGGGTTCGATTCCTCGGTACCACATACATAGGGGAAAAAAAAAGCCAGAAGTGGTGCTGAGGCTCAAATGGTAGAGCTCTAGCCTTGAGAAAGTCCAAGGACAGTGCTCAGGCCCTGAGCTCAAGCCCAGGACTGGCAAAAAAAAAAAAGGAAATAAAAGGTATATAGATCCTGAAGAAGGAAATATACTTCCTTTGTTTAGTAAGGACATATTAAAAATCCAAGTGAATAAACAAAAGCTTTGTAAAAGAAACAAGTGTATCTGGATGCCACTGGCTCATGCCTATAATCCTAGCTACTCAGGATGCTGAGATCTGAGGATCATAGTTCAAAGCCAGCCCAGGCAGGAAAGTTTGTAAGACTCTTATCTCCAGTCAACCACCAGAAAACCAGAAATGGTGCTATGGCTTAAAGTGGTGGAGTGTTAGCCTTGAGTGAAAAAACTCAAGGCCCTAAATTCAAGCCCCAGGACTAACAAAAGAAGGAAGGAAGGCCGGGAGTTTGGCCTAGTGGTTAAAGTGCTTGCCTAGCATGCATGAAGACCCGGGTTCGATTCCTCGGTACCACATACAGAGATAAAAGCCAGAAGTGGTGCTGAGGCTCAAGTGGTAGAGCTCTAGCCTTGAGAAAGTCCAGGATCAGTGCTCAGACCCTGAGCTCAAGCCCAGGACTGGCAAAAAAAAAAAAAAGGAAGGAAGGAAGCAATGAAGGAAGAAAGGAAATAAAATGCTACTTATTGTTCTGAACTATATGCTCTGTTTTTAAAGAAGATGATAGTGATTCAGGAGAGAGGATGAATAGGCAGAGCATAGGATTTAAATATTTGAAACTATTTTGTTGGGGGTGTAAGATTCCCAGAATTATACATTTTGTCAAAATCCATAGAACTGTGAAGTAGAGGGTAAACTCTAGAAGTCACAGGCTTTAGCTAGGTGCTGGTGGTTCACTCCTGTAATCCTAGCTTCTCAGGTGGCTGAGCTCTGGAGACTGTGGTTTGAAACCACTCCTAGCAGGAAAGTCTGTGAGACTCTTTATCTCCAGTTAAGCACCAACAAAGCTAGAAGTGGAGGAGTGGGTCAAGTGGTAGAGCACCAGCCTTGAGCCAGAAAAGGTCAGAGACAGTACCTAGGCCATGCCGAGGTCAAGCTCCAGGACTGGCAAAAAAAAAATGGACTTTAGTTAGCAATTATGTATCTATTTGGGAAAATCAGTTATAACAGATCTATCATGCTAATACAAGCTGTTAACAATAGGGGAAGGTGCATGTCAAGGAGAGAAGGTAGATGAAAACTGCCTGTGTGTTTAATTTCCTACCAATTGAAAACTGTTGGAAAAATAGAAACATTTTTATTTGATTAATCATGGGGTTTGAACTCTGGGCCTGGGTGTTGTCCCTAAGCTCTTTTTGGAGATAAGAGTCTCAGGGTTGGGGGCCGGTGGCTCATGCCTCCTATGCTAACTGTTCACAAGGCTGAGATCTGAGGGTTGCACTTTGAAGCCATCCCAGGCAAGAAAGTCCATGAGATTCTTACCTCCAATGAACCACCAGAAAACCAGATGTGGCACTGTGGCTCAAAGTGGTAGAGTGCTAGCCTTGAGCAAAAGAGCTCAGGTACAATGGCCACGCCCTGAGTTCAAGCCTCATGGCTGACTAAAACAGAGACTGTATGAAGACTGCAGTGTGGTATTCTGCTCAGACATCTTATCTGTTTAGTTGGCTCTACTGTTGGGTAGTACTGGTTGCCTCTTTTTCTACTGTTTGTTTAAATAGTTTTGGGGGTTAAAGAAACGAATGCTATAGAATAATACTTTCCAAATAATACTTACTTTCATACTTTCACAATAAAGTATTCAAACATACATGTTATCTCTATGCTTTGCTTTGTCTTGTGTGACCCTGTGCCCATAGGCTTTCTAAAAAGCCAGTCAACTGCAACTGAGAGCACTCCCTGCCTTTTGCAAAATGAGACCAGGTAGATCCTGCCAGGCTCAGTGGGTGTCTGTAAGCCTAGCCGGCTGCTGTCCTCGGTCCCCTCTTTGGCAAATCTCCCATTTTTTTTTCCCTTCCAGCCATCCTGATGGTAAAACCATTTTTTCAAACAGGGTCTTGGGGTTGAGCTTTCTTGGGTGCCTTTGGGTCACACATCTGTTCCTGAACCACGAGGTGTCTCCAGAAGGGGGTGTCTGAGACCAGATCCCGCTAGTCCAGTGGCGCTCATCCCCTCCGTGGCCGTTTAGAGCAGAGATGTTCCCTAAAAGCAAGTGAGAAAACAGATGCCAGAGGCAAGAGCATCCACAACTGGCCATTACCCCTTGGCAAGGAGCCAAAGTGCTTTTCGCTAAATCATTTTAGGCTAAATCCCTGGAGCCAAACATCCATGCAACCATTTTATCACTTACCGTATTACATTGAGATGATGCCCTGACATTGAAATGTCTCTCAAGGACAGGGACCACTTCTGCTTCCTGCTGAGTCCTCACCACCCTGTACGCAGGGAGGCTCAGGCCTGTCCCTGGAATCCTGTTTTTGCTTGTCCCCAGCCCTCCTTCATTTCTTGCATCCCTTGCACCACCTCTCCACTGCTGATGGAATCGGGCTCTATCACAGCTCTGACATGGACCTTTCCCCTCAGTTCCAAGCGATGTGACAGTTACTGGGCTTGAACTCAGGACATGGCCACTGTCCTTGAACTCTTTTTGCTCAAGGCTAACACTCTACCACTTTGACCCACAGCACCACTTCCAGATTTCTGGTGGCTCATTGGAGATAAAAGTCTCATGAACTTTCCTGCCCAGGCTTCCTTTGAACCACCTTGATCCTCAGATCTCAGCCTCTTGAGTAGCTAGGATTACAGGCACAAGTCACTAGCACCCAGCTCAGTTGACTGAATTTTTCCACCAGCATCAGACAACCCATCCCTAGGTCAACCAGCCTTCCAAACATCTCTCAAGCCTCCAGTCCCCCAGCCCCTGCCTAGTTCCACCCTAAGCTTCAGCCCTTGTCATCTGGTGAGGCTCAAACATGCTATACAAAACCTGCTTCAAGCAGGTATGTTTCTGTCTGTTGTAGCAAAAATTATCTCCCAAATTCAGAGCTAAGGGTAGCAAGGCCCAGCTTAAGCCATTACCCTTTACTTAGGCCCAGATCAGCAGAACTACAGCTCTGCCAGCTTTGGGCCACACAGGCCTACCTGGCCTGCCCTGGAGCCCAGGACATCCTATGTTTTCTCCTCTTTTGAGACAACACTTACTATCAAGAAGGCCTCTGTGGTCCCTAGCTTAGTCCTCCTGGGAGAGAAGCCCACTCCTCTGACCCTCCTGCGCTCTCATCTCCCAACCAAGCACCTTAGATTTGTTCATTCATCTTTTCCAGGTACATTCGTCTGTGGCAGGCCTCTATGCCAAGATGCCAGACAGGCATCTTGACTTGCCCGTCCCTCCCTCTAGACCAAGAGGACAGAGCAAAATACCTTATTTCTATGAAGTAGGCAAAGCTATCTAAGGGATATTCCTCTTGGATTAAATGAATGAACCAACAAAGCAGAGGCAACAGAGGTTGGGAACTATTATAAAGAGCTACAGAGAGAATATTCTGGCTTTGTGGGCCATATGGTCTCTGTCACAACAAGAAAATAGCAACAGACAACACATAAACAGGGTATATTTTCAAAGGCAGCTGGCAAACTGTATTAGCTTGTGGACTGAAGTCTGTTCCTCTCTGCCCCCTCCACCTCAGCTACAAGAATGAACTTCCCTTAGCACCAGGGAACAATACCTACCCCCAAGGAGACCTGGCCCTGTCTTTCTGCTGACCCTTTCCCTCCCACCTCTCAACCTCTCCCTCCCATCCATGCCCTATTCTTAGAACTCTCAGGTCTGTCTCCCTTAAGATTCACAGCTCCAGGGGCCGGGAGTTTGGCCTAGTGGTAGAGTGCTTGCCTAGCATGCACAAAAACCCAGATCTGATTCTTCTATACCACATACACAGAAAAAGCCAGAAGTGGTGCTGTGGCTCAAATGGTAGAGCTCTAGGCTTGAGAAAGCCCAAGGACAGTGCTCAGGCCCTGAGTCCAAGCCCCAGGACTGCTAAACAAAATTCATAGTTCCTAAGAGAGCAGCCCCCAGCCTCCTTCTTACCAAGGATTCCTCCAGCCCAGCTCCTTGTCCTCCCCCATGTCCTTCCACCCTGACCCCTGTCATCACTCATAGACACTGTGCACACACAACCCTCAACCCTCATGCCATGGCATGAAGGCAGTCACAGTAGCTGAGGAGAAGCACTTTCCGATTTTCAGCTGCATTTAGTCTGCTGGTCCCCACTGTGGCTGATGTACTAGGTGTGTCTGTCAACAACCTTGGTTCCCAGGAAGATGGGCAAAAGGAGTTAATTTAATGTGGCAACTTGACTGGGCTACAGGGTTCTCAAATATTCAGTTGAATGTGAGTCTGAGTTCTCTATAAGGGTGTTTCTGCATGTGATTAGCATTCATGTCAGTAGACTAAGCAAAGCAGGCTTCCCTGCCCCCCCATATGTAAGCCTTGTCTAATCAGAAGGCCTGAATGGAAAAAATGTTAACCCTAAGCTAGGCATTGGTGGCTCACATCTTATAATCCTAGCTACTCCGGAGGCTGAGATCTGATGATTGTGGTTTGAAGCTAGGCTAGGCAGGAAGTCCATGAGATGCTTATCTTCAATTAAGCACACACACACACACACACACACACAAAAGCAAGTCAGAAATAGAACTGTGGCTCAAGTGGCAGAGCACTAGCCTTGAGCAAAACTGCTCAGGGACAACTCCCAAGCCCTGAGTTCAAGCCCTAGGACCAGCACACACATACAAATGTTGACTTTCTGGAAACTAGAATGGGCCTCTCTTTCCTGTCAACTTTTCCCCCCTTGCTTTCAGACTTGAACTGAAACACCAGCACTTTCTGGGTCTTCAGGCTGTTGGCTTTGAGACTGTAACCTCACCATTGGTTCTCCTGGGTCTCTAGTGTACTGAATTACCATGAGAATTTTGGGAGTCTGAACAATAAAGTAGTATGGCCAGGGACAGAAGGGAAGAAAACAAGTTGATCCCACAACCAGCCTTCATTACAGTCCTGGCCTGTTCTGTGGGGAAGGGTGAAGCAGAGCCTGAGCATGACTGCAGTCATCCCAAGTGGCCACTAGGTGGCAGGCCTGTCCATTTCTGAAGGCCTGACTGTTGGGATTGGTTTGTAAACTGGGTTGATGTATTTGCTTATTCATCCTTTATTTATGTATTCACTCGTCATTCATTCATGGTTTTTATTCTCCATACATGGTTGACTGCTCTCATGTGCCAGCAGGCATTGAGCTAGGTGTGGTCAGGACACAAGTTCTAGGTACCTCATAGTCTAGGCTCTGCTCAGTAGCTGTATGGGCTTGCCCAGGCCAGGGTTCATAATGGTGGCAGGTCTATGGCCAGGCCTGCAGGCAGCAGGCATGCCCCCAGGGTGGTTTCCACGGCAGCCACATGGGATGGTGCCGCTTGTCCTTCCCTCTCTAGCAGAGTCAGTGGGCAATGGGCCCTGAGGTTGGTTTGGATCGCCTCCCACCTTGGCCTCAGGTCACCCGCAGAGGTCTCAGGTGTAGCCACACAGCAGTCCCCTGGGGCTGAGGTTTTCTCCATGTCTCTTCTTCCAGCCAGATGCAACCTCAAGCCACCAGGCCACTCCACCCCCATTCGGCTCTGTTCTCGGCTTTGTTTCAAAGTGTCCGTCTACACAGCGCAAGGTGTGTAATTGGAAAAGCCTAGGGGTTCTGGTACTGGGAGTCCCCAAGACTCTTCTTTCTTCTTTTCTTCTTCCTTTCTTTTTGTCGTGTGTGTGTGTGTGTGTGTGTGTGTGTGTGTGTGTGTGTGTGTGTGTGTTAGGGGCTTGCACTCAGGTCCTGGGATCTGTTTCTAAGCTTTTTTTGTTCAAGGCTAATGCTCTATCACATCAGTCACAGCTGTTTTGGAGATAAGTATCTCATAGACTTTCCTGCCCAGGTTGGCTTAGAAATGCAATCCTCAGATCTCAGACTCTGGAGTAGCTAGGATTACAGGCAAGAGCTACCAGCGTCCAGCCCTTCTGCTTTTCTTAAGCCTCGCTCTTCACCTCTCCACCCAATTCCCTATGTTCTCATTCACTGCCCGAGCACTTGTTTTCTGGAAAGGATGCTGGAAGCTTCCCTATGGGAGGACGGCCCCTGAGGGCAGGAATCTCGGCTTGGTCCAGGTACAAACAAAGCTCACAGAAGCACAGAAAGCCCCAACAGAGGTGAGATGTCCGACAAGGACAGAACAAAAGCAGCTATGCAGAGACAAAGGCCACACAGATCCTAGGTAAAGCAGAGTGAGGCAAGCCTGGGCAGTGAAGATCAATCCAGCATGGTGCCCTGTGTGCCCAGTGCCCAAGGAGCTGCAACTACCCCGGTCCCACCCAGTGAATGCCACACGATCTCCACAGTCCCCTTCTCGCTCACTGTTCTATGTAAAGACTTTCAATTCACGAAGGGTATTGCGGCGGTCCCCTGTCCCAGGCTTCTTTGTCCAGTTGCCAAAGTGCCCAGTCCTCTCTTCTACCATCTGCTCCCCACCCCCAGCCTCCTGGCAGTGGACCCCCTCTCCCTCAGCTTGGTCCTTGCTTCTGACTCACAGTGTAGCTCAGCTGGAAGGCATCTGGCTGTGCCCACGGTCCTGGCATCTGGCCTACTTGCCCCATTCCTGAGCCCTTCCTTTCCAGAAGTCCTTTCTTTAGGGTTGTGTTCACCAAATTTCTCCCCTGCAAAAACAAAAACCCTTCAGAAAAGCAGGGCTGAGTAGCACCCCAGGCCTGGTACCAGGTGGAGGGGAATCCTGTGCTTATCAGCTCATCACATTCCAGGCATTCCAGAGTGGGCAGCTGGGGGGAGGCCAGCCAGAAGAGGAAGAAGAATGGACCCGTGCAGCTCTGCCCCCTGCTCCCCTCCCTCTGTGTGCCTCCCTCTATGGACCCCAGGTCTTGCTCCTTACTTTGGGGGATCTTTTCTTTCTCCTCTGTTCTTCCTTTTGTTGTTCCCCCCACCCCTTCTCAGCCTTATCATCTTTTGGATTGAGAAGCTGACAGGTCTGGAGAGATTCTGGGGCTTGAGGGTGACCTTCTAGCTGGTGAGAGAAACTTGGGTGGAGTCCTTAGGTATATGGTTTATTGTGTGACTTAGATCTAGGATCTACAGGCATGTTAAGAGCACTGGTCTCCGGTCCCTGTCCTGCTGTCTGAAGTTTCGGGATGTTGATCATCTAGGTCTGTATCTACCATGGAGGGTGCCTCTTTAAACTCTCCTTACAAATTGGCTCGAGCTAGACTTTAAGGGCCAACTCCTCTACCTGATTTCCCCCTGCATTCTACCTGGGCCTCTTGGAGGTCGGGCTACCTTCTTTCCACAGGCTTTGTGAGAAATGGGGTCACCGCTTGGATGGATCGCTCCTGTTCCTGAAAGATTCGTACCATATCCCTTGTTCTTTGGACCCTGCCCAACTCCTGACCACAATGCAGTGAGTAAAGGAGAGAGCTAGGATCCAGGAGCCTTGAACTCTAGTTCTGGGTCTGTCCCAACATGCTGTATAACCAGAAGCTTTTATTGTATTGTCTTGTGATTAATTGGGGATAAAAGTCTCAAGGACTTTCCTGCCTGGGCTAGCTTTGAACCACAATCCTCAGATTTTGGCCTCCTGAGTAGCTAGGATTACAGGCATGAACCATTGGTTTCTGGCACCAGAGGCTATTCAACATCCTGCCCTGAGCTTCTGCCTGCCTGAGAAATGGAGGAACAAAGGATAGATCCTCATGTTTGAGAGCCAAAGGAGAACACCCAGCAAGACTCACCCGAGTGGGAGTTTTGACCACAGATGTGGGGCATAGAAAGAAGTTATTCTTGAAACTCCCCTTTTGTAACAAATTTGTTCGAGTTTTATTTGAGCAAGAAACAGGTCTTAGAACCTTTTCTTATCAGTGGGTGTGTCCAAACAAGTGTAGTACTGTCAGAATAACTGAAACACACATTCATGCCCACACCCCCCTCCACACACACACAAATCAGGCTTAATGTTGAAATGCTAGATTTCCTACTAAGATCAAGAGCCAGACCGATATCATCATTTCTTTTTGGCACTACATTACAGTGTCAGACAGAGAATAAAGTCCAAAGAAGTTATAAGCACTAAAGGGGGAGAAATGAAACTACCAAATTTTTATTTAATTATTTTAAAATTTTATTTATTGTTGGTCGGGGGGGCTTGAACTCTGGGCCGGGTACTGTCCCTGAGCTCTTCAGCTCAAGGCTCCTGCTGTACCCCTAGAGCCACAGAACCACTCCCAGTTTTCTGGCGGTTAATTAGAGTCTCACAGACTTTAGTGCCCAGGCTGGTTTTGAACCGAGATCCTCAGATCTCAGCCTCCTGAGTAGCTAAGATTACAGGCGTGAGCCACTGCATCTGGCGATATGTGTTGATACTGTGGCTTGAATTCAGGGCCTGGGCACTGTCCCTTATGGAGGAAGGAGGGATGGAAGGAAGGAAGCAGTCAACATTCACCCTTAAGAAAATAAAAATAGTGTCAGCATGCACACTAAAGTCCCTGAGACTCTTATCTCCAATTAACCAATAGAAAACCAGAAGAAGCACTGTGGCCCAAGAGGTAGGGCAGTAGCCTTGAGCTGAAGAGCTTAGGGATAGAGCCCAAGCCCTATAACTGACAAAAAAAGAAAAGAAAAAAGGAAAAGGAAAAGGAAAGGAGAAAAGAAAAAGAGCTTAGTATGGTGGCTCACACCTGTAATTCCAGCACTCAACTTGTTACCAGACAGAGGTGAGGTTTAGTGATGCCTCCTTTTAAATATAGGAACTCTTCACTTATGGTCCTTGACTTCCATCACAGAATAAGAATTTCTGGGCAAGTCACAATGGTAAGAAAACTTGGCAGAGCTTTATCAAGTAAGTAAACAGTCAGACAAATAGACAAAAAGCAGACAAACAGAAGGGTAGGGGCACACTCTAGCAGAGTGTGGGTGCTTTCATAAGGAGATTGAGACATGGAGAGACAAACACACAGTGACCCAAACACAGATAGAGAGGGAGACACACACATACACAAGGAGACACACACAGAAACAGACACACACACACACACACACACACACACACACGGAGGCACAGACAGAGACTGAGAGAACCCATTTTGGGGGCTATTGGGGGGTATTTATAGGGTAAAGGCAGAGAGGGGTCTGGCTTGCTCTAACCACGCCTGGTGTTATTCTCTGAGTTTCCAGGTAAGACTGCATCTTTCTTAACTGAAGTCCTGTTTTCCCAAGGGGATCATTTTGTTAGAAAAGTAGACAACTTTTTTTTTTTTAATGTTGTGCTACACTCAATAAAACATTCTCAAAAATAAACATACCAAATAAAATAATGGTCTAGAAAGACATACTAACTTGTCCAGAGCCACAGAGCTCTTGAATAAGTCCCATGTTCTTTCCTGTTTTGGTCCTCACTCTGCAGGCTCTGGTCTGTCATTTCACCTCTGCAGCTCACAGCAGCCCCCCCCCACCCCCCCCACACACCCTGCCTCCCAGCCCTGCTATGATAAAAGCCTGCTGTGGAATTCCTGAGAGGGAGAACTATCCACAGCCCCCTCGCTGGGCCCTCAGGATGTCAAGAGAGGAAGGCAATATCCTAGGAGAACTCTTTCTGGAAAGGAGGAAGGGAGGGAGGGAGGGAGGGGGAGAGAGAGTCAGGAAGAGAATGAAAAGTTACAAAGGAGAACCAACTAGAATGAGCAGAAACCAAGGCTTCCTAAATTGAAATTTTGTGATTGGGGGACAAATACGTTCCTGCGTCCCTTCATCCCTCAGGAGTAGCGCCGTCCGTACCGCCTTAGGTGCTGAACCCAGTATTTCAGGAGGAATCTAAGGTCCAAGGGGCCTCTTTCCCACGGTGTGGATGGAGTTAAGAGCAGGCTGGAAGGAGGGGGGGAATGGAGAACCAGGCACCCAGCCCCCTTGAGGAGGGTGAGCCCCAAGTGCTTCCCCAAGGCAGGAGGACAATGGAGGCACAGAGGACCCTGGGTTTTACAGAGACCCATCTGTGGGGCTTCCCACTTGGGAAAGACACGCCATCCCAAAGCTCTTCCTGAACTGGTAGAGGCTGTAACCCTAGCCAATAAAGCACACACACACACACACACACACACACACACACACACACACACACACTAGGTGGGTCCTCAAGGCCAAAGGTTGCCATAGCTGGAGATTCAGCTCACCAGCATCCAACAGAAGCTTAAAGGCCCCACTCCTAACCCCACCCACAACCACACTGGAGGAGGCTGATAGCCAAAGAAGCAAGGAATTCAGTCCTGGCCACAATCCCCAAGAGGAGTCAGCGGAGCCTGAACACCAGCAACCAGTGATACTGAAGACAATGAGTCACTTGAACAATTCCAGAGCAGCGAATCCCGAAGCCAGCAAGGTGGAGGGGCACCTGCCTCTCACCGTGTGGCACCCACCAGGATTCCCACCCTTTGGATGGGGCTGTGTCCCAGGCCAGGTCCTGTAACGGGGCAAGTCCAGTGCTATCTGTGGCATGATGTTGAACTCCATGGAGAGCGCGAACGCACAGCTGAGAGGTCCTGGATCCCAGGCCCACAGTCAGTGAGTCCCACCCAAGTTATTTCCGGCCACTGGTACATAGTGAGGAACAGAGAAAAGCTAGTTGCCTGTGGATCCTGCCTGTAGCTCTCAGCAGGCCGAGATCTGAGGACTATGGTTCAAAGCCAGTCCAGGCAGGGAAGTCCATGAGATTTTTATGTCCAATTAACAAAATACAGAGAAAGGACATTTATTCCGTGGCAGGCGTGAGAAGACGGCACTTCGGTACATCTTCAGCTATCCTCAGGTGGCACAGACATGGGCTTGGGGGTAAATAGAATTGGGGGCAAGGGATGAGAAAGGTATGTGTAGTTAACACAATCCCAGGTCCCAAATGTGTGACCTGGTTGACCATTAGCTCAGTCTTTGTCTTTAGAAAAGTTATGAAAAAGTTACTCCATTACTGGAGACAGAAACCAGGTGTATCTTGAGTCTGGGACTGTTTGCTTTAAGATAATAATAAGGCCATGCTTGTGTGAGGGGAAGTCTGCCTTCCTCACAAGACGCTTACCTGAATCTCTTTGCTTCTGCAAATTGGGGATTGCAAAGGGACTGCAGCCAAGAAATAGTGCACAGATATATACAAAGTTGGGGGGGGCGGATTTTAGTTCATTACAGAACCCACCAAAAGCAAGCTGGCATCAGGACTTGAACTCAGGGCCTGGGTGCTATTGTGTTCTGGTTGGCTAGTGAGCCACAGCTCTATTTTTGTCTTCTCAGGTGGCTTTCTTAGGTGAGATAAAGCGTCTCAGGGAACTTATCTGTCTCGGTCCAGCTTCAATTCATGATCCTCAGATCTCGGCCTCCTGATCATAGAAAACCATTTTTAAAGTTGCCTCTGACAGTGAGAGGTGGAGGCTGGCATTCCACCGGGCTGCCAAGTAGTGCTTGGCTTTGCTCGACCCTGACTTAAAGAGGCTGACAGGACATGGGGGGAAGGAGTGTGCATGCTCCCCTCCCCCACAGAGATAAGACCATCTCCACATGTCACCTTCTTCATGCACCCTCACTCGAGAGGCTGTCCTACCCCTACTCCAGAGAACCCACTGGCCTCTGAGGAGGGGTAGACAGGCTCTGGGTCCCCCAGGGAAGGACTTTATGTACAGCAGGTGCATCAACACTTTTTTTTTTTTTCCAATGCTGACATTGGAACCCAGGGCTTTCTGCATACTAGGCAGTATGACTCCCGAGTCATACTCTCACCCCTCTAGCACTTTTTAGGTCAATCAGAGAGGGATCAGTGCCATCTGGAAGAAGTCCTAAGGGAAAGAGACAAGAATATTCCGGAAGTTGGAGGCAGGAGGAGGGCTTAGGGCTGTGGAAGGAGGCTAAGATCTTCTATAGGAGCCAAGTACCCTGATGCTAAGGTGGGCCTGCACTTGCTGCCCTGTCTCAGGACCTCCATAGGTAGGCAAAGTGCAAAGCTATGAAGGTCTCCATCTTCCAGCTCCCATCCTTTCCTCTGTGTGGTCTTAACCAGAACACCCAGACCTGAGGAAACAGAGCTGGTGACAGAGCACAGTTCCCATCCTTCACTGGACTGTGGAGCCTCAGGCAGACAGTGGCTGTCCAGGAGGCAAAAGGGATTGTTTGTTTTCCCCACTGTCGTCAGAGGCTGTGTGTGTGTGTGTGTGTGTGTGTGCGTGTGTGTGTGTGTCCATTTGTGTGTGCATGAGTGCGTGTGCACCAGTACTAGAGCTTAAACTCGGGGGCCTGGGTGCTGTCCCTTAGCTCTTGCACTCAAGGCTGGCACTGAGTCACAGCTCCACTTTCAGTTTTTGGTGGTTAATTGGAGACAAGAGTCTCACACTGCCTGGGCTGGCTTTGAACCTTGATCCTCAAATCTCAGCCTCTGGAGTAGTTCATCAAGAGCTTTATCTGAGAGAGAGGAGATGCTTGGTTGAAATCCAGGTTTAGGTGCTTAAACCATACCAAGAAGAGATTTTTTTTGTTATTGTTCTGGTTGCCAGCCCACACTCCAAGGGGATAGGTGGGGACCTAAAAGGGATGGAAGAGGCTTGAGTCTGGACTCCCCACCCACACACATCCCGGGGGAATCAGTGGCTACTTACCCTGGCCTAGTTCCTTTCCTCCCATCAAAGTGCTTTTTCAATGGGTGGCACCTGGTTTCCTGTCCCAGCCTGTGGGTGCAGACTTGAAAGATGAAGGGGGAGGGGCATGGAGAGGAGAGAGAAAGACTGGGAATGGGGAATTGAAGCAGGACTTGGAGGCAGAGGAAAGGTGGCAGAGGAGAAGGTTCCAGAAAGGGTCTTGGTGTGGGAGGAAACCAGGTGCCAGGTTGGTCTCATCCAGAATGGGGAGGAAAGCAAGGACTGTCCCCTTTTGCAATGTTCACAAAAAGATCTTAATTTTCTGGGGGCTGCGTAACCTCTGGGTACATACCAGCTGGTAGTTCTGGGTGTTTCTCATGGCTGCCATGTGTGAACCAATGGGTATCCTGGGAGGCATGGCTGTTAGGACTGCCCTGTCCCAAGCAGGACCCCCATTCCCGCCCCTTTTTCCTGTTGCTCTGCCTCCAGGGTCTGCCTCCCGCCCAGGATGTGAGGCCGGCAGTGGCTTGTCTCACCCTGCCTGGGCCTGGGGGTGTTCCCTCTTGGGGTACTGATTCAAGCTAGGGAGCAAGAGATCATTTTCCTACCCCTGTCCTAGAAGCCAGGAGGTCTCCAGCTCTCCCACCTCTGCTGGAGAGACCAGGCCCACAGCTTGGAGATGCAGCCGGACGCCTGCCAGCCCTGTGGGCTCACCAGCCACAGCTACCGCCCTTCAGCATCCCCATCCCCCAGGCAACGAGAGCCAGGCTCCTGCCTTTCCCTCTCAGCTCTCCATCCAGGGCCATCCAGGGCCTGCTTGTGTGACACAAGAATAATGCTCACGGAGCAGGGCCTGACCCCAGGGCCTTGGCTGAAGGCCCAGTGCTAGGAACGCTGTCCGTAAATATTTGGGGAGTGAATAATGCCCGCCTCTCCCCACACAGCAATGCTTTCCTGCAGCCCCACAAAGTCCTCCTTGCAGGAGGAGGGCCTGGTGCTCATCCCCCAGCCCTCAAGCAGAAGAGGCCTGGAGGATCTGTGGGTCTGGAGTGCTGAGCGGACAGGTGGCCATTTGTCTAACTCAGCCATCCCTGTGCTTCTAAGCCTGTCTGGCATCTCCTCCAGCCTCTGTCTTAGGTACAGGACTTTTTGTTGAGGTTGTTCCTTCTGAACCTTAGCTTTTGCCCTGCCAGAATCATTTTACTTGGTTCTGACGTTGCACCCCTCTGTGCTTTGAGCCATTACCTGTGGTCTTCTTTCTGCTCCACTATGACCCTCCTGAGAGCTATGGCCCCTGTCTCCCTACCTGGAAGGGCTCACCCTGGGTGGATGTCCCAAAGCTACTGGGAAGCCTCTTGCCTGACCCACTTAGGAGAGTTGAGAGAGCAACACACCTCTCAATAGTCTCTAATCATTTCCTCCCTCTCCTTGGGCCTCAGATCAAGGTGGCAAGCATGCCTTTGGATACCTGAGCAGACACGGGAACTGCCAGTTACCTGTTAGCCTTAAGAGAGGCTGGGGGGGGGGGTGGCTGGGCTGAGGTAGAACAAGAATGTGGGAGGCTTTTCTAGTGTTGTTCCCTTAGGTATAATTCCATTTCTATCAGAATTTTATGAGACTCCTGTTGTGTAATAATTGTGAAAATTTAGGCTAGGTATGATGGTGCCTACCTCTAAACCTCAGAACTCAGGAAGCTGAGGCAAGAGAATTGTAGGTTTGAGGCCATCTTGGGCTACATAGTAAAACCCTGTTTCAAATATATAATTTTGGAGCCAGGTACTGGTGACTCATACCTCATACCTCATACTCAGGAGGCTGAGATCTGAGGGTCGCCATTCAAAGTTGGCCCAGGAAGAAAAGTTCTGTAAGACTCTTATCTTAGACTAACCACCAGAAAATCGGAAGTGGGGCTGTGACCTCAAAGTGGTAGAGCCTTGAGTAAAAGAGCTTAGGCACGGCGCTCAGCCCCTGAGTTTAAGACCTACAACCAGCCCCCCCCCCCGAAAAAAAGAAAGAAAGAAATATATATTAAGCAAATTTTTGAACCCTTCTTGTAATTCTTCATCATCTGTACAATGGAGGTAATAGCCAGGCACAGGGGTGTGCCGATAACCTGGGCAACTCAGGAAGCTGAGGCAAGAAAATCACTTGAACTTAGGTATGTAAGATTAGCCTGGGTAGCATAGCAAAGCCTCATCTCAAAAATAAATTAATTGGAGGCCGGGAGTTTGGCCTAGTGGTAGAGTGCTTGCCTAGCATGCACGAAGACCCGGGTTTGGTTCCTCAGTACCACGTACATAGAAAAAAGCCGGAAGTGGTGCTGTGGCTCAAGTGGTAGAGCTCTAGCCTTGAGAAAATCCAAGGACAGTGCTCAGGCCTTGAGCTCAAGCCCAGGACTGGCAAAATTAATTGATTGATTAATTAATTGGGCTGGGAGTTTGGCCTACTGGCAGAGTATTTGCCTAGTATGCACAAAGACCCAGGTTTGATTCCTCCATACCACATACATAGAAAAAGCCAGAGTGGTGCTGGGGTTCAAGTGATGGGTTTTTTCAAGGCTAGAGCTCTAAGAACAGTGCTCAGGCCCTGAGTTCAAGCTTCAGGACTGGCAAAAATAGCTAATTAATTAAATGAATATAAACATTTATTAATATCATGCCCTGGCATAATAAAGCCTACCTGAAATTTAAAAAAAAAAAACTTTTCAGATACTATTTGCACACAAAGCCCTTAGATAGGGTATACAGTAAGTGCTCAATAAATGCTATGAAGACCAAGATGTTTAAAACCTAAAGATCAACTTCCCTTCCCCAGTGCCCTCATCTCTGAGCTCTCCTCCCACCCACTAAAAACATGCCTTATAACTGAACAAGACCCCCTGCCTGACACTGGGCCAGCCAACCTGTTCGCACCCACTGTTTCCCTCATCCTCAGAGATCTGGTGACTCCTTCCCATACCTACCCCATTATCTTGGCAGATGAGTAATGTCCTACTTCCAGGAAGAGGGATATAAACACTCCTGGCATAGCCCAAGGTTTTGCATCCTTCCTGAAAGCCATGGATAAGTCAGAGTTTTAGTCTTGGTCAGGCTTTATGGGACTTAGGTTGGGGTGGGGGTAGAGGGACAGGACAGGGAGAATCTCTCCTTCCTGAAGCTGAGTCCTTCTGGAATCACAGGGGCAAGGTGACCAGGCCTGGGACAGACCTGCCTGTGTCCCTAATGGTTATAAAGTGGGACCTCACTGGGGTTTCATTTGCATTTCCTGATGACTGATAATTATGCTACGGTTCCTGAACCCACTGGTTCTTCATGTGTCGCCTTTGAAGAAATATCCTTTTGGGGTTGGAAATTTGGCCTAGTGGTAGAGTGCTTGCCTAGCAGGTACAAAGTCCTGGGTTTGATTCCTCAGTACCACGTCCACGGAGAAACTGGAAGTGGTGCTTGACTGAAGTGGTAGAGTGCTAGCCTTGAGGAAGCTCAAGGACAGTGCCCAGGCCCTGAGTTCAAGCCCCAGGACTGGCAAAGAAGGAGAAGAAGAAGGAGGAGGTGATTTTTCTTTGGTGGGGAGATTGTTGGGGGGGGGTCAGTGTTGAGGACTGGACCTGGAATCTTGCACATGCTAAGCAAACACTCCATAATAACTGAGCTAATCCTAGTTTAAATTTGGGTAAAGTTCAATTTATCTTTTTTTTTTCTTCTGTTGCTTCTGCTTTTGGTGTTACATCTAACATTCCATTGCCAAAGCTGAGATTACAAAGATTTATTCCCAGGTTTACTTCTAAGATTTTGAAACTCTTGTAAAAAGTCTCGCTCTTATGTTGGTATCTGGTCTGTTTTGAGTCCAGCTTTTATATATGGTCTAATAGGAGTTCAGCCATCCTTTTGCATGTGGAAATTCTTCTATCCTTCCTTGCTCCTCCCTTGTATGTTTGTGAAACTCTTGACTCTAGTGCCCCAGTCTGTGTGACCTGAGAGTCACTGTGCTTTAAACTTTGCTCTGCTCTCAGCTGTGTTTTACACTGAAATATATTCACTGTGCTCTGCTAAGTTCCTTTTGTTTGTTTCTTTGTTTTATGGGTTATAGGGCTTGAACACAGGGCCTGGGCACTGTCCCTTCGCCCTTTTGCTCAAGGGTAGCACTCTACCACTTCGAGCCACAGCTCTATTTCTGGTTTCTGAGGGGTTAATTGGAGATAAGAATCACCCTCGGACTTTTCAGCCTCCTGAGTAGCTGGGATTACAGGCATGAGCCACCAGCACCCAGCTTCTGCCATGTATCTATTTTACTGGAATAACACATTAACCAGTAAGTAGAAGAATGAGTAGAGTTGAGTTGCCAGAGCTGGAAGGGATTCAGGTGGTGGGATTTAGTCTAGGATTGCAACTTGGTTTGATGGCTAGGAATCTCTATGATGCATCCAGTGGTCAATTTTGACAGCATGACATCATGGGGTGACATCTCTAGGGAACACATATTCATCACATAGCTTCTCTGTGCTGGGCCCAGTCTGGGGCAAACAGGACAAGACCCTGACCTGGGGATCAGGCCTGGGAAAGAATGACTTGGGCTTCAGGACTCTCCCAGCCCTGTCCACTGTGTGGGGACATCTCCCAGGCTCTGGCCCAGCTTTCTTGTTCCCATAGAGGGAGCACAGAGAATGAAAGGCAGCCAGCAGCCAGGGGCAACAGGGCGGGCCCAGAGGAAGGGCCTGGGTCCAGGTCATTTCCTGGTACCCTTGTTTGCCGTGTGCCCCTGACTTCTGGTGGCTGTTTCCGCCCCACCCACAGCCTGACTGAGTGGGCAGCTGGCCTGGAGCTGGAATAACTTCTACCATCCTCACCCCTCCTGCTGTCTCTCGTGGGGACCCTCCTCTGAGAGCCTAGCCTGGGGGAGAATCCTGCTTCCCGTACTGCTGTGTGGGTTCAGACAGGTCAGTCACTGGTCAGGACCTTTGCTTTCTCCTCTGGAAAAGTGGACGACATGATTAACCTCATGAAGAGCAAAAGATACGAGAAATGCAAAAGGCCTGGCACAAGGAGATTCTCTCCCCCAAAGTGTGATCTTCTTGCTCTTCCCATTTTCCTCCTCCAGGGAGTCTCAGGTCCTCTGGACTTGTTTGCATGTTGGGTCTCAACCTGAGACCTGGAGCTTTCTGGGCTCCTGTGATGGGGGCACCTTTACCAGGTACCTGTGTCCCCACTAGCTCTTTGATGCCTGTTTCCTATTGTGAGGTTTTCAATGGACCATTATGAAGCACGCAATGAATCCCTTTACTGTAAGTGGAGCCCTCAGTAGGAGGTCGTGACAGGGTAGAGAGAGAGGGTCTGAGTTTGTGCTCCTGCAGGTAGGGGCTCTTTTTTTTTTTTTACCAGTCCTGGGCTTGAGCTCAGGGCTTGAGCACTGTCCTTGGACTTTCTCAAGGCTCGAGCTCTACCACTTGAGCCTCAGCACCACTTCCGGCTTTTTTCTATATGTGGTACCAAGGAATCGAACCTGGGTCTTCGTGCATGCTAGGCAAGCACTTTAACCACTAGGCCAAACTCCTGGCCCCTGGTAGGGGTTCTTAAAAACAGGATCATTGGCCAGAAGTTTGGCCTAGTGGTTAAAGTGCTTGCCTAGCATGCACGAAGACCCAGGTTCGATTCCTTGGTACCACATATAGAAAAAAGCCGGAAGTGGTGCTGAGGCTCAAGTGGTAGAGCTCTAGCCTTGAGAAAGTCCAAGGACAGTGCTCAGGCCCTGAGCTCAAGACCAGGACTGGCAAAACAACAACAACAACAACAACAAAAACAGGATCATTACTGCCACTCCCTTCCCCCACCATTACTACCACCATTCCAATAAAAATACTATATTATTGGGCCGGGAGTTTGGCCTAAGTGGTAGAGTGCTTGCCTAGCATGCACAAAGACCCAGGTTCGATTCCTTGGTACCACATACACAGAAAAAGCCAGAAGTGGTGCTGTGGCTCAAGTGGTAGAGTGCTAGTCTTGAGGAAAAGCCCAAGGACTGTGCTCAGGCCCTGAGCTCATGACCCAAGAATGACCAAAAAATACATCATCATCATCATCATCATCTGTGCTGGTACTGGGGCTTGAACTCTGTGTCTGAACGCTGTCCCTTAGCTTTGTTGTTGTTGTTGTTGTTGTTCAAGGCTAATGCTCTACCACTTGAGCCACAGCTGCACTTCCAGCTTTTTTGTTGGTTAATTGGAGATGGAGAGTCTCAGGCACATTCCTACCCAGGCTAGCCTTGAACCTTGATCTTTAGATCTCAGCCTCCTGCGTAGCTAGGATTACAGGTGTGAGCCACTGGTGCCTGCTGGCCATTGTCTTTAAGGGAAGTGAAGGAAGGCAAAGGAAAGCACAGTGTGCTGGGCCTGGTGCCAGGGGCTTCCCATGCCTAGAGTCAGTTAATCCTCTGCAGTCCAGAGAGCTGGGCATGGGTGTCACCTCCTTGCAGTGAAGAAACTGCAGCTCAGAGATGAGTTAGTAATGTGAAGGGGAGGGGGACAGCTTGGGCTTAGCTCTTTGCACCCTGGTGGGAAGTTGGAGTGTGCCTCACCTTGAGGTCTTCTCAGGGCATCTGTAGGTGTAGACAGAAGAGCAGGTTGCCATGAAATGATGAACTGGGAGGCTTGGAGCTGCAGCCAGGGCCACCAAGAGAGCCAGCATAAGGAGGTCGGGAGGAAGAAAAGAGAGTACTGAGGAGCGAGAGTCCAGCAGTGAGAGACCTGTGGTAATTGAGACCCAGGGCCACTATCCTGCTTGAACTTCCTGTGACCCAGCTGGGTCACAGGGAGCCATGCCAGAATGGCCCTGCTACATCAAAGGGAAAGGGCTGTCAAGTGCCAGTGGCTCGTGCCTGTAACCCCAGAAGCTGACATCAGGATCATAGTTCAGAGCCAGGAGGCTTTGTACTCAGGTGGCTGAAATCTAAGGATCATAGTTCAGAGCCAGAGCAGTCTGTGAGACTCTCATGTGTAACTATCAAGAAGTCAGAAGTGGAACTGTGCCTCCCATGATAGAGTGCTAGCCTTTGAAAATGCTAACAGACAGTGCCCAGATCCTGAGTGGAGGGGGGAGGGGGACACAGGGAGAGGGGGTCACAAGGAGAGGGGTCTGGTGGGGTTGGGGAGGAATGGCATGTTTGCTTCTTGGGCTTGGTCTCCTTGTTTCCATCCCTGTCCTGGGCCTGGAGCTAATTGCCAGCCAGTCCTCTGTCCCTAACAACAAGCCCCAAGGGGTTCCACAGACTCTCAGCTGCCCTCACTCTGTGTCAACTGTCACCAGTTCTTGTGCTCTCTTTCAAGCCTCTTAAGCCTCTGTCACTCAGGGCCTTGAAAATATTAGGCAAGTGCTCTACCACTGAAGCCACGCCCCCAGCCCATCCATCTACATCTCAGTGGCCATTTGCTTTTAATTAAAGAAAAATTTAAATCGTTATTATAAAGGTGATATACAGAGGGGTTACAGTTACATAAGTCAGGTGAAGAGTACATTTCTTTTTGAACAATGTCACCCCTTCCCTCGCTCTATCCCAGTTTTTCCCTCCCATCCCCACCCACAAGTTGTATAGTTCCTTATAAACATGGTGTCCAGTGAGTATCCCTGCTGCCTTTGTACACCCTTGTCACTCCAACAAACAGAACCAAAAAAAAAAGAGCAAAAACAAAAACACCAAAAAAGAAGAAAAAAAACCCACAGAAATCCCTCTGGATCTCATTTCCTGGAGTTGATTTTGATAAACATTATTTTATATGATCAGATGTGCTTAGGCATTATTGCGTGTTTCTGTTCCTCTTCTAAGAGTATCTTCCTTTAGTGTCCCTTTCTTTTCATAATACACATTCTCAACCCCTTCTCATCTCTATTCTTTGCACCAGTCCCTAGGTGACCTGCTTGGCTCCCAACCAGAGAGACGCTTTGGAATCTATCAAGACTGTCAGCTCATTCCCTTGAATGACTCCACCAGCTCCTTCTGTTCCAGGCCTGAACATGGATGGCCCTTAGGGGGCAGCTGTACTTGAGATTTCTGCCTCCTCTTCTCCTGCTTGATCTTACTCCCTCCTCCTCTCCCAAGTTCCTTGGGCTTCAATGGAGGTGGACTGTGTCCCAGGGCAGTTCTGCACTGGAAGAAGTGGTCCTCCAAGTCCTTCAAGCCCCACAGGACTCCTCCACTCAGGGGAGTCACTGAGGTATGGAAAGAACCAACACCCTGGGGGGATTGTTCTGCTGGATGGAATTTCCCTCACCATTGTCCTCGTGGTGCTCAGTTCACCAGAGAGGGTGGGCACCAAGGACCCTATGGAGCCCCTGCCCACATTCCCAATTAAGTCTTTGTCCCAGATTTTCCCCATACTCTGGCCCTTCCCCACCCCCCACCCCAAGTTCCTGACTCATCTACCTCAATGCTCTCATCTCTGGCCATGCTGTCACATCCTGCCCCTTCCAGCAGGAAGGCCATAGTGCCAGGTGGGGCTCTCTGCAAAAAATAAAAAAATGTTTCTGTAGTTTTGGCAGTCCTGGAGGTTCTGAAGAAAAATTCCGAGGCCTTATACTTGCTAGGCAAGCATTCCACTGTGTGAGCCATAACCCTTTGTTTTTGTTTTGCCTGTATTTGAACTCAGGGGCTTCCATCTTATTTGCCTGGCCCTGTTATCACTTAAGCTCTACCTTCAACCTGTGTTTTGGTTTTTGTTTGGCCTGGACTACCTTCAAACTGTAATCTTCCAGATTTTAGGATTATACTGGATGGTATGAGCCACCTGTGTCAGCTTTTTTTTTGCCAGTCCTAGGCCTAGAACTCAGGGCTTGGGCACTATCCTAGAGCTTTCTCAAGGCTAGTGCTCTACCACTTGAGCCATGGCACTACTTCCATCTTTTTCTGGGTATGTGGTACCAAGGAATCGAACCCAGGGCTTCATATATGCTAGGCAAGTACTCTACCCCTAGATCACTCCCAGCCCCTTCGTTTTGTTTTTGAGAGAGGATCTCAAAAAAACCCTGGGTTGGCCTCCAACCTATCCACACCTCTCCAGTAGCTGGGATTATAGGTGTGAATCACCTGGCCCTCTGCATTGAGGAACCATCAGGATACCAAATCTTCAACCACCTGAGGGCCAGCGTGCCATCCCTGACCAGACAGAGAGAACCATTATGAGCAGGAAGCTGTGGCTCCCTCCTGTACCCCTCCCCCTGCCCCAGCTCCAGCTCTGTCATGGTTAGAGCCCACCAGGCTCAAGCTGAGAGCAGGGCTTGTGCCTTCCCACTCCAACTGCACTAACTCTTCAGCTCAGTTTGAGTTTACACACAGCTTTCAAACTAGCAGCTGTTGGTTCTACTACCTTGAAGTTGGGAGCACCTTCCTCCCCCACCACGGGGGTCATAAGTTGGAGTGAGGGGCAAGGGTCGTGAGGGAGCTTCCACCTGTGTTGCTTGGGACCTCTGCCTACCGGAACAGGCAGGGAGGAGGAAGTGAGTCAGCGGGTCCAGAGACTCATGCCTCAGAATTGTGACTTTCCTTTTCAACTCACTGAGCTAAGACATTTGTCCCTACAGGATCCAGGGGGTGGGGGAGGGGCGAGGAGCCTAAGGATACTAAAGAAACAAAGCTGGCCTCTTGCTCACCTCCATTCCCCCTACCCCTTGAGGGGCTTGAACTCAGGGTCTGGGCACTGTCCCTGAACACTTCTGCTCAAGGCTAGCACTCTACCACTTGTGTCACAATTTTACTTCTGACTTTTTGATAGTAAATTTAAGACAAGAGTCTCACAAACTCTTGTTGTTGTTGTTTGCCAGTCCTGGGCTTGAACTCAGGGCCTGAGCACTGTCCTTGGACTTAAGGCTAGAGCTCTACCACTTGAGCCTCAACACCACTTCTGGCTTTTTTCTATGTATGTGGTACTGAGGAATTGAACCCGGGTCTTCGTGCATGTTAGGCAAGCACTCTACCATTAGGCCAAACATCCAGGCCTAGTTCATTGTTTTAATCACCATAAGGACTGTATATGGATGACTGAATTCAGCGGGACACACACAGGTTGTCTGGGAAATACAGGTGTCATCACAGAACGAATGACGGCTCATGCCTAGTGAGCCTGCAGTCCACTTCCAGTCCCAGTTCTGCTGCTTCGACTCGCCTGTGTGTTTGGTATCTTTACGTCCAGTTTATGGATAAAATGAAGGCAAAATGAAGGAATTTGTGCCAGGTTACAGTTCTGCCAACCAATAGTCACACTACTAGTCCAGACTTACAGTCCGTGTGAAGCCTGGAAGACTCCAGCACCTGTGGCTGTGTATGCAGGGTGTGCCCGCATTTGTTTGGGCACATGTGGGTGGATGTGAGAGGAGGCTCTACTGAGAAAGAACTCATGAGAGATTCTGAAGAACAGGTAGACATGTTCAAAGTGATTAGGTAAGTCATGGGCATGGGGCCAGCGTGATCAAGGATAGGCAGAGAGGGGTGTTTGTGGTACGTCCCCCGAGAATTGGGAATGGCTCCAAGACAGAGGCTGGGGCAGGAGGAGAAGGCCATAAGACAAGAGGAAAATGTAGAATCTGAGGAAGCTGGAGCCACCAGCTAGAGGTGGCTGGCAAGAGCCCAACATTAAGGTTCAAAGCTGGGGGAGGCCATGTTGAGCATCATTAGCATGTAGGAAAATGGTACTAGTACCACATGAGGGCTGTGGGGAGAGAGGCAAGATACAAGCCCTGGTGGACTGGGTAGTAGACTGGGTGGAGGTCCTGCCAGGGACAGTGATAGGAATTCCTCAGAAAGAGACTGGGAGAGGTGGGGAGGGACTCACATAAAACACAGAGATGGGGATACCAAAGGTCACACTTGTAATCCTAACTACTTAGGAAGCTGAGATTGTTGGGATCACAGTTTGAAGTTAGCCCTGACAGACGAAAAATGCTCCAATTCCCTTCTCAACAAAGAACTAGATGTTATCCTAGCTGCCAGGAAGCCTAATAATTGGAGGGTTGTTCCAGGAGCACTCCTGGGCTAGAAATGAGATCCTATCTCAGAATTAACCAGCAAAAGCTGAGTGCCAGGGGCTCACGCCTGTCATCCTAACTATTCAGGAAGCTGAGATCTGAGGATCATGGTTCAAAGCCAGCTCTGGCAGGAAAGTCCGGGAGACTCTTATCTCCAATTAACCACCAGAAAACAAAGTAGTGGTGTGGCTCAAGTGGCAGAGCTCTAGCTTTGAGCTGAAGGGTTCAGGGACAACTCCCAGGCTCAGAGTTCAAGCCCCATGACTGACAAAAAAAAAAAAAGAAATAAAGAAAATAAATACCCAGCAAAAATCAGGCCTGGAGGCATGACTGCTTGCTTAGCAAACTTGAGGTCCTGAGTTTAAAATCCTAAACTCAATCAATCACAGAGGGTATGCTGCCAGCCAGAGAGCCACACGAAACACCAAAGATGTTACAGTCTTTGCCCAGAAGAGGAGCCTTCCATGAAATAAAGGGGGAGGTTGGCAAAGTGGACCATCTAAGCTGTGGCTTTTGGAAGACTAAGGACAAGAGGACTGGAGGCAAAGAAGCAGTCCCCTGGTCCCAGGATACCTGGTGGAAGTAGTGCTGAAGGATGGAGGCAGGAAGAAACCTAGAAGTTCTGTCGGGGAACTGTGGGCAAAGGGCTCTTACACGAGGAAATAGAAGTAGTGTGAAGATGTAGTGGGATAGGGTAAAATAGAAAATGCTGGCTCCCATGGCTCATGCCTGTAACACTAGCGACTCAGGAGACTGAGATCTGAAGATCAAGATTCTAAGCCAGTGGCAACAGGAAAACCCAAGATTTTCATCTTAAACTAACCACCGAAGAGCTGCAAGCAGAGCTGTGGCTCAAGTGGCAGAGTGATAGACAACACTAAGGGACAGTAAGTACCCAGGCCCTGAGTTCAAGCCCCTGTACTGACACAGGAATAAAGAAAGAAAGAAAAGTAAGAGAAAAAAGGAAGGTGATCAGGATTGGCTCGAGCAGATCCCTATGTTCAAACAGGAGGAGCCATTAGCCATTGCGGGGGATTTAGGAGAAAGCTATAAGAAGGCTCTATGGTAGGTACAGGGAGAGAGGTAGATGCAGGGAAACATGAAATAATTATGGAGGAAGGACCCAGAACAGCAGCAAGAATACTGAGAAGGAGCAATCAGTGGTGCACAGAGATTGTCTAAGTGGAGTAGAGTCAAGGGTGGGGGGGGTCCAGATTCCAGCAGAGAGCCCCTTGAGTAGAGAGGCTAGATGAGACCTGTGGGTCAGTCTGAAGTGCCCTGAGTCTCAGTGACTGAAGTTTTCCCAACAGGGACTATATTCAAAAGATAGATCTACAGGGTGGCAAGGCTGGGGGCCGGGAGCATAGCCTAATGGTAGAGTGCTCGCCTAGCATGTGCAAAGCCCTGGGTTCAATTCCCTGGTACAATATACTCAGAAAAAGCTGGAAGTGGTACTGTGGCTCAAGTAGCAGAGTGCTAATCAATATATCTATAGGGTGGCAAGGCTAGAAGAACACTGATTTGAGACTTGTTACTAAGAGCCAGTGGTAACTGGCTGTGGCGGCACACACCTGTAATGCCAGCAGGTGGGGGGCTGGTGTAGGAGGATTTTTGAGTGACACAACACAGGCAGATCTTGTTCCTAAATAAATATTTTACAAAGCAAATAGGTCAATTTTTACTTATCGGGAAGAGACAGGATTTCCCACTTCAATGTGTTGGTGTTGGTTTCTATTTTGTGAGCAGTCAGTCATTTTTTCCCAGTTTTCCATTGCTGTGACAATGAAACAATTTAAAGGAGGAAAGATTTATTTCGGTTCATAGTTTCAGTCCATAGTCACTAGGCTCCATTGTTCCTGGGCTGTGGTAAGACTATGGCAGACAGGAAGCAGAGAGACATAAAGGAGCCAGGGGCATGATACAATCCCAAGGCCATATCCAAGGCCTACTTCCTCCACGGAGGCAGCACCTCCAAAAGATTCCACCATCTACCAAAACAGTACCAAAAGAGCTGGGCACCAAGATTCAATAATGAGCCTGGAAGGAACAGTTCATATTGAAACCATAACAGTATGGCAGATCTATCCCCAAATTAATTAATAAGAAAGCAACAAGCCAGGTGCTAATGGCTCACACCTATAATCCTAACTACTCAGGAGGCTGAGATCTGAGAATCACAGTTCAAAGCCAGACCAGCCAGGAAAGTCTGTGAAACTCTTATCTCCAATTAACCACCAGAAAACTGGAAGTGGTGCTGTGGCTCAAAGTGGTAGATCACTAGTCTTGAGATGAAGGGTCAGGGACAGCACTTAGTCCCAGAGTTCAAGCTTACAACTGACAGAAAAAAGAGGAGAAGAAGGAAGGAAGGAAGGAAGGAAGGAAGGAAGGAAGGAAGGAAGGAAGGAAGGAAGGAAGGAAGGAAGGGAGGGAGGGAGGGAGGGAGGAAGGGAAGAAGGGAGGAAAGGAGGAAGGAACGAAGGGAGGGAAAGAGGGAGGGAGGGAGGGAAGAATTCGTAAGCCCCTTGGCTCATACCTGTAATCCTAGCTACTCAGAGGACCTAGATATGAGGATCAAGGTTTGAAGCCAGCCTGGGCATGATAAAGTCTGGGAGACTCTTATCTCCACTAAACTATCAAAAAAAAAAAAAAAGCAAGAATTGGAGCTGTGTCCAAGTGGTAGAGTACTAACTAGCCTTGGGCACAAGAAGCTCAGGGACAGCCCCTGAGTTCAAGCCCCAGGACTGGCACTAAACAAACAAAACCCTCAGCAACTGGTAATCCTTGGTCTCTAATGAATTGCCTAAACTAAACAGAAGCCACTGTCATCTATTCATCCAGTCACTCCCTAGGGCCTTACTGGCCCCACCTTCTAGAACAACCATGGCCACTGGCAAATGGACATATACACTTCTCAAGTGTGGAATCCCGTAAGCCCTGGGGAATCCTGCCTCATCAGGGAGGAGCTCACACTTCTCGCACGTTGAGCTTCTCAGTATCCACTGGGAAGCATGTCTACCTCCTAGAGTTATTACAAGGTAACATACCTAAAACACTGGGCCATGAAGGTGCTCAATAAATACTGACTCTCCATGTTCACAAAATATTCAGGGACACACCACATAGGCACACGGGTGAATGCATAAGACACAGTGTGCATTGACACATGTACTCATTCCCTTCTCACCTGGGTTTCCCATCAGAGTACAAGACACTACCAGTAAGAAGACTTCTCCCAAGACAGTTAAGCCCTAAGGGGGCTGAGGACTCAACCTGACTCAGCTGGCACTGCCTGACACAGGGATGGGCCACCCCACCTCCACACCCACCCTGCTCAAAGGAGCATGTTGACATGAAGGAAAGAATGCTGCAGGCCAGGAGTTGGGCCTCATGGTAGAATGCTTGCCTGCATGTATGAAGACCTGGGTCTGGTTCCTCTGTATCACATACATAGAAAACGCTGGAAGTGGTGCTGTGGCTCAAGTGGTAGAAAGTCCAAGGACAGTGCTCAGACCAAGGATAGCACTCAGACCTGAGTTCAAGCCCCAGGACACACACACACACACACAAAAGAATGCTGCAGAGCCCCTTTGAATCAGCAGCTAGGCCTTGGGCAATAGGAAGGGACCCTGGAAAGGGCATGGAAGAATGATTGAGACAGAGGGGTCAGCTGGTAGGAAGTTCCTAATGTTTAGGACCAAGTACAAAGGGGGCTTTTTCCCACTAATTCCCAGAAGCCCTTTGTGCTCCCCTTCCCCTGCCCCTACCCCTCACACACAGCAGTCCCTGAAGTCTAAGTCAAATCAGCTGAGGGGCTTTCTGACACATACACACTCCCTCAGCCCTGCCTCTGCTCAGCCCACCTCACCCCTTGCCCCAGTTATGGCAGTAGCCCTTGCCTGGCCTCTCCCCCTGTTTATCCTGACAATGTCAACTTCATGCTGCAAATTGAATGAAATTTTATCTTCTCCTCCTCCTCCTTCTCCTCCTCCTCCTCCTCCTCCTCCTCCTCCTCCTCCTCCTCCTCCTCCTCCTCCTCCTTCACCTTGATGGGGCAGAGGGTCACTACTATTGCATCTTAAACTCAAGGCCTCACACTCTTGCTTAGCTTTTTCCATTTAAAGCTGGAGCTATACCACTCAAGCCACATCTCCATGGGACTTTTCTGTCCAGGCTGGCTTCAAATAGAGATCCTGAGTGGTTAAGATTACAGGTATGAGTCATCGGAGCTGGGTCAGAATGTTCTTTCTGATAGCTGTCTTGTTAATGCTAAAGCACAAGATGATGTGAATCAACATGTTTAAATTTGAGTTTCTAAAATGTGAGACCCAGATGAAACCCCAGCTTCCTAGAAGAGGCTTTATTCATCCCTGATGGTCCTGGAGGGAAGGAGACTCAGTTCTATTCTAGTGACTAGCAGTCTTTAGGCTTAGGGATGCTAGACCAAGTAAGTGGCTGGGACTAGTCTGCATCTGGGTCAGTGGATAAGAAAATCTGATAAACCCATTCATGCTTAACTGCTCCCTTCTCCCTCCCTTCTTCCTTCCTCCTCTCCCCAGTGATTTACATTTTCAATAAAAGTCAGAGCTAAAAACCTGAATCTTAGGATTTGACCCACTTAGTTCTACGGTTATGGGACGCTGAACCACACCAGATGCTGACTGACACAGAAGGAGGGCTTTTCTGAAGACTTTTCATTTGATTGGTGTACAAAGAGGGCTTCTCTCCAGCCTTTTCATTTCACAGATGGGAAACTGAGAAGCCAGAAGATCACTTGTCTAAGGTAAGAAGCTAACAGAGCCTGCACTGGATGTAAGAGACCTATTCTAGGGGCTGGGATTTGGCCTACTGGTAGAGTGCTTGCCTAGTATGCACGAAGACCCGGGTTCCATTCTTTGATACCACATTCATAGAAAAAGCCAGAAATGATGCGTTGGCTCAAGTGGCAGAGCTCTAGCCTTGAGAAAGCCCAATGACACTACTCAAGCTCTGGGTTCAAGCTCCAGGACTGGCAAAAGAAAAAAGAGAGAAAGAAAGAAAAAAAGAAAGAAAGAAAGAAACAAAGAAACAAAGAAACAAAGAAACAAAGAAACAAAGAAAGAAAGAAAAAGGCTGGTTCTGGCCATTGCACACTTTGGAGTGTCCTTCTAATTCCTCCATCAGCTACCTAGCACCTACATTTGCCACACCAGGGCAAACAAGCACTCTGTGAGCTGAAGCCAACTTCATGGAATACATTATTACTGATATAGCTGGGAAAACTTTGCCCCAAACTAGGGCCCTGTCTTCTCTTCTAAGGCTCTCCACCCCAGTGTTGTCTTTCCCTCTTGTCTCTGCTCTCCTTCCCTCCTCCTCCTCCTCCTCCTCCTCCTCCTCCTCCTCCTCCTCCTCCTCCTCCTCTTCCTCCTCCTCATCTTCCTCCTTCTTCTCCTTCTCTTGGAAGCCTCCCAGACTGTCTAGGAGAACACATAGCTTGTGTATTGTGGTCACCTGCAGAGGCCAAGGGACCCCTATAACAAGGTTTTGTTTAGATATGAAGATGGATGATGACATGTATACACCACAAGGGAATGAAAAGGATTCCTATTTATTTGCAACACTGTAGTCTCTGAAGACAACAGGCCCCAAATGACTCCGGAGAGTCAGGAAGGAGATTGGCCTGAGTTTCTTTTGTGGTTGTGGGTGAGTGATCATGGCAGAAAGGGGCTCATGAATCTCCCCCCATCAAACCTTGATGCCAAAGAACACAGCGCCAAATTTTCTTATCAGCTTGTCCAGGTGTGGGGAATTAGGGGAAGAAGGAGGACCAGAGTTGAGCCTCTTTTTTTCACTGTTACTGGATACTGGCATGCCTTTGTTTCTTAGCCTAGGTTTCTAGGTGGGTCCATTGTCTACTGGGAAATGATGACGATAATAATAAAGTCCTCTTGATCAGATGAGGCTGTAGATGATAATATGGATTTTAGCAAAAGATTTCAGTCTGGAGCAGGAACTTGGGATTTCTGTTTCTCCAGCTCTTAGTCTCAAACCCTGCACTCTCCACATCTTCTACCCTCAGGGCCTCTCCCCCAGATCTGTCTGACCCTGCCCGCATTCCTTAGCTGGGCCCTCCCACTTAGCAGTGGCTCAGCTCTAGCTCCTACATTCCCTGTGGACACTCCCCTGGACTGGAAAAGCCATCCCTCATCCCTTTCCTCTCTCAGTCTCCAGTCGGACATGCTGGTAATTCCTGTTTGGGATGGCCAAAGAGATAAGGCCTGGCATGGTGCCCATGTGTCATCACAGAACTCAAAGCTATTTTGGGTAGGAACCCATCTCCTTACTAAGTGTCCATCCTGGACCCCAGCCCTCCTGGCTCTGGCTGTCTCCTCTTCTCCAAGAACAACACAGAGGACCCCGGAGCCACCAAGAAAGCAAAAGACTGTTCAATTTCTGCCCAGCTTCCTGTTCCTTGACTCCAGATATCTCCTGATTACATAACATTGGTGGCTTTGGACCACAAGACAAACGGTGAGAGGCTGAATAACTTTGAGAGTCACAGCTCAGGAACAAGTGCTGTTCTAAGGGCAGCCAGGGACAAGTGTCCTCTCCCCCAAATGCTACAGAGAGAACTGTTATCACAGCTGCTTTTACTTAGGTGTGTCTGGCTGTCTGAACAACATCTGCCTAGAGTTTGTCTCTTAAAGACACAGCTATGGACAGTGGTCCAGTCCTATCTCAGCCTCCCTCCTATAATTCATACTGCACAGCTTTGTGCATCTAGGCAATCTCCTGAGCCTTACTGAGATCCCCCATTGGGCAAATGAAGATGATAATCCCGACCCTCCCTAGGAACCTGAAAGATGAAAGCAGTTTGCACATGCCATAATTTGTAAATTGTCAAGTCAGACTGGAAGCTCTGATTCTATCGAATCTTGTGTTCCTAATGTTGCTGGATTATGGTTTATGTGATTTGCTGCTCACAATCCAATATCTAAAGACCAATCTGAGTTCCATAAGGGGAAAAAGCCAATATTCAGGAGACCAAGTTAGTAGGAAGGAATCACCTCCAATTTGGAGGTGGGGGTATTATAAAGGACTGTTTGTGTGTCGGTGCACTGGGGCTTGGCTTCCCCTCATGCTCTCCCTTAGCTTTTGTACTCTAGGCTGGTATTCTACCACATCTACACGTCCAGCTTGTTGCTGGTTAATTGGAAATAGTCTCATAGACTTTCCTGTGGGAACTGGCTTTGAGTGGAGAGCCTCAGATCTCAGAGCTAGGATTACATTAGCCGCCTTCCTCCTTCAGGGACCCTGGGCTATAAAGGACTTTTATAGCAAGGACTTTTATAGGGAAGGAAAGGAAGTATAAGAGGGCAGAGTCTTGAATTTTCTTAAAACAGATCTATCAAGTTTCAACAAGCTAAACCATTCAGCAATTTCCATGCTGTGTAGTACTTGAAGAGCAAGGAGGGATATGACAAAGGTCGTCAGATACTTTAGGTTCTTAAGATTTAGCAGCTAATTCCTTTAGGTGAGATTTCTCTTCAGAATTTAAAAATGCCTCACAAACAGGAGGAGGAAGCAAAGCCAGCACAAAAAGATAGTCCCATCCCAATAAACTTTACTTTCTTTCTTTCTTTTGTTGGTCATGAGGCTTGGACTTGAACTCTGGACCTGGGCACTGTCCCTGAGCTCTTCAGCTACCACCCCTATCCCCTGAGCCATAGCACCACTTCTGATTTTCTAGTGGTTAATTGGAGATAAGAGGCTCAGGATCTGTGGTGCCCAGGCTGGCTTTGAATTGTGATCCTCAGATCTCAGCCTACTGAGTAGGTAAGATTACAAGTGTGAGTCCCTGTGCCTGGCTCTTTATTCTATTTCTTAAAGAGAATGCCAAACTGCATAAGCTTCAGGTCTCACCAAACTTCAGGATTTGCCTGAAGTGTTGTACAAAAGATAATTATTAGCAAGCCAGTTGCTGATGATAGCTCACACCTGTAATCGTAGCTACTCAGGAGGCTGAGATCTGAAGATCAAGGTTCCAAGCCATCAGAGTCAGGAAAAATCCTTTAGACTCTCATTTCCAATTAAGCACTAAAAAAGCTGGAAGTAGAGGTGTGGGCTCCAGTCATTAGCCTTGAGCAGAAAAGCTCAGGGCCCTGAATTCATATCTCAGGATTGGCATAAAAAGAAAAAAGTTATTACCATAGATGATTAAGGACTCCAGGATTAGATAACACAGGATTAAAATCTTTATTTGTTGCTTTAGCCAAGTGGCTTATCTGCCCTAACCTTCAGTGTCCCTATCCTAAAAGAGATGACTCCTTAACAATTGAAGTGAGGATTTAATATTTGAAAGGTACTTAGTATGTATTTGATACACGATGGTTTTCTTCTTATGAGAACCTATTGAGAATGTAATATCCAGGGGCAGAGGGGTCCTTGTGCTGTAATAAGAGAAATCTCAATTAGACTCAAAGATTTCTTTCCATTTGATTCTTCTGCCCGCCCACACTTCACCTTGCTTCATGGATTTAAGCAACTTTGATGGGCATGTGGGCCTAAAGACTTAGCAGAACCTGGGAGGATGCGAAGACCCCTGGACATCTGCTGCCTACCGGCAGAATCGGATGAGATAAGGGAGGAATTTGAGCCCAGCTCATCGCCAGAAGTCGCATCCCTTAGGGGAAATGTCCTTGGCTAATTATAATTAGTGACCTGTGGTTATTACACACCGCTAAATATTGGTCTGGGTTTTCTGAGGAGCCATGTGTGTCTAGCTGGGATCTGGATGGGTGTGGCTGGTGGGCAGGAGAGTTAAATCTTCACAAAGACCGAGAAGGGGGCTGAGCGAGAGGAAAAATGCCCAGAGATTCTCCAGCTGCCCCTTAAGGAGCTGCGGAAGCCATCCAGCACGCCGGCCCGCCGCGCGCGCGCGCGCATGGACGCCGCCTCTCCTAGGCTCCAACAGCGGGTGTGTCCAGCGGGGATGGCTGGTGACCGCACCGGGAGCCGGCTTTCCGGCTGTAGTAGCAGCCGCAGGAGGGGAAAAGCAAAACATAACAAAACTGCTGAACAGATCCCACCCCCAACCTCACCCATCCCATCCACCTCGCGGGGAGGACAAGCTCCCGGAGAGAAGCAGGAGGAGGCGGGGAGAAGAAATCCAAGCCTTTAGGGTATCTCGACAGGTGTCTGGGGGTGAGGGCGGAGCCGGGGAAGGAAGGATGAGGAGGGAGGGGCGATGCTGCCCCTTTAAGAGGCGGCGGCCGAGCCCGGGACCTTTTCTCTTTCCCCGGAAGGAAAGCGGAGTTCGGGCTGGGCGCGCAAGGTGGGGAGGTGCGGGGTTGGGCGTGGGGAGGCGGGGCGCACGCCGGGGCGGCGGGGGTGGGGTGGGGGAAACCTCTCCTTCCCCTCCCCCTTGCGGTCGGCCGGTCTGCCTCGCTCGGATCCACCGCGTAGTTGGGATCTCCGGCGGATAGCGCGGCCGAGGGGGGCGCGGCCAGGACAAACTGGGGGCACACGAGCAGGGTACGAGGATCCGGCTACGGGACCGACGAGAAAATCGACTCCGGTACCTTGGCAAGGGGATCGGAGGCCGCAGACCCAGAGCCGAGGTGGAACCGGCCGGGGTGGGGAGAGACGAGAAACTGACCGGCCCTGCGGGAGCGCGGGTGTCCTCCGGCGGCGCCCGGAGCAGGTGAACCGGTGGTCAACCTCTCGGGGGCGCGGCGCCATCCCCGGCTGTGCCCGGGCTTGGGCGGGCTCCCGCTCGTCGCCATGGGCCCCGGCCCCCGCTGCGCGCCCCGCGCTCCGCGCCCCATGCTGTGTGCGCTGGCTTTGATGGTGGCTGCCAGCGGCCGGGTAGCCAGCGCCTTCAACCTGGACACCCGATTCCTGGTGGTGAAGGCCGGGAATCCGAAGAGCCTCTTCGGTTACTCGGTCGCCCTCCATCGGCAGACGGAGCGGCAGCAGCGCTACCTGTAAGTCCGGCGGGCTGGGGAGGGGTGAAGTGGGAGAGAGGGTGTGTGCTGGGGTGCCGGAGTTCGGGACCCCGCTGGCTTCCAGGCCTGCTGCGGCTTAACCGGAGGGCGGGTATCCGGGCAGCCCCTCCGACTGACTGCCGGGGCTTGGCAAGTACTGACCCGACCAGAACCTGTCGGCTCGGCTGTTGGAGATCTCTCCTGCAGCGGAAGTGGGGACGGGTGGGGTGCGGTGCGGTGGGGTGGGGTGGGGTGGGGAGGTCTCTCTCTTGCCTAACGCCCGGGTGAACCTAGTATCTAGTTTTATCCTCTTCTCTCTCCGGGGGGGCTAGCTGAAGCACACTGCCAGATAAACACCCCTCCGACTCTGCCGGGGAATAAGCCGGGAGCGGATGTGTTTAAGCTCATCACACTTCGTATTTACTCTGCGGCCACCCCAGCCACACCCTCTGCGGGATCAGACTGGACGCGGTGGACGCCTTCTTAAGCGCTTGGCTTACTGGGGTGGGGTGATTGCCCGAGCATGGGCATTTTTGGAGTTGTCTAAAGGCGCACGCTCGCTCTCTTTCTCTCTGATCCTTAGAGGAAAGGACAGTAGGGGACAGAGGAGGTGCAGACCTAACTCGGCCTTGGTCTCCATCGCCCACCCCCAAGCAGACGTCTGCGGTGCATTCCACAGATTCATGTTGACTCTGAGTGTGTTTGTTTTGGTTTGAAGAGGGAAATGGTGTTAATAGGGTTCTTGGTTTTGTTATTGTGCTCCCTCCTGCTCTCCTTCATAAGAACTGCTAGGAGAAGGACTGGGAAGAGCTAGGTGGAGGGGAGGAGGGGAAGAGATGCCTGCCCCTTCCCATACCCAGAGGGCCATATCCACATTTCAGAGGTTTCTCTGTATGTGTTCAGGCCCCTGAGGTTGGCAGCTGGGGGAAAAGAGGGTGGCTGGATGGAAGAGGTGAGCTCTCCCAGGGCTGACAGTGGTTGGGACAAGCCCCTTCCGCTTCTTTTGACTGGGTGCCTAGCCAGTCATCTGCCTCTCCCTGGCCTCTGACTTCACTGAACTTGAAGACCACGGTCAGGGTAAGGGTGTGTTGTAAACTTTTCCTGCTCTGGCTGGGGCCTGCAGAAACTTGAGGAAGTTTGGAATGTTTAAAGTCCAAACTACTTCAGCCTTGGGCTCTGCCTAGCTAGCCCAGCCCCTTGTCCAGTTTACCTGCCTGGACTTAGCCTCTCTACCTGACATTTCTGCAGAAGGGAGGGGCCACCATATCCTTCTGGCTTTGGCCAACCCTTATGATTTCAGAGGTCATGTTAGACCCATCGTGGGTGTGAGTTTCTAGAGCAGAGTCTTTTCTATCCTAACTCAATATTGCGAATTTTCAGATGTTTCAGTGGGGAATCTGCAGGACATAAAGTAACTCAATAGAAGGAGATCAGACTGGAAAGAGTTTAAAAAAAAAAAAAAGAAAGAAAGAAAGAAAGAAAAAAGATTCCGCAACCCCATGCCCCCTCTGCTAGCTTCTCTAGCTTCTTTCCAGGACCAGTTTCCCCCCAAAAAGCTGTAGAACCTGGACATACACATACATACACACCTTCCTGTCTTTGGGGCCTATGAGAAGCAACGTGGCATTGTGGAAGAGGAAGAGGCTTAGCTAACTCCCAAGGCCAGTGTCCTATCTTGGATGTGTCACTGATACCTGAGCCTCAGTACCCTTCCATGTCCAGCCAAGGGAAACAACAGTCCTTTTTGTTGTTTTTCTTCTTGTTTTAATTTGAGACAGGATCTTGCTATGAGGCTAGACTGGCCTCAGATAGCTCCTGCTTCTGCCTCTGCCTCCAGAGTGCTAGGATTGTAGGTGTGTACCCCCACACCTGGGTACAACAGGTCTTGACTGGCTGTGAGTGGGGCTTTAATGAGATAGTGGATGTAAAGTACTCTGTGTACCTGCTTCCGCAAAGAGCACTGTAAGGCTCTCAGGCTGAGGCCAGGATATGGTGTACCTCCTTCTCCCAAGGACCCCACTCAAGGTGGCCGAGCAAAGGAGAGGTGCTAAAACCAGGGAACTTCCGAGAGCAGGTGCTTCTAGACAGTTTCCTTGAGTATCCCCTGGTTGGATATTCTCAGTGTTGCCCAGGAGTGCCTCTCTATCTTGCTTATCTGTTCATCTCACTGAATCTAGCCTCCTGGCCCTTTGGGAGAGCCAGGTGCACCAGCTGGGCTTCACTGCAGCCAGCTGTGTAGCCAGAAGTGAGCATACACAGCTCTAGGGTTCCTTAGAGGCTGCACAACAAGAGGCTGCAGCCTCTTATTCCGTGATCCCCCAAGTCTCTGAGTAAGTCCTTCATCTGGGGTTCGCAGAATAGTTTCAGGAGATGCAGGGACCTCTAAAAGTACTCACAAAATTGTACATTTTTGGGGGTGGGGGTAGAAGGAGAGGGAGAACACAGCTTTTGTGTTCCCAAAGGAGACTTTTACTTTAGAAATGGTTAAAAATGCAAAGCGGGTACTTTGCTGTGCCATTGCTTTCATCTGTGGATTGGGATTCCCCGTTCACAGCCCGGGTCTCAAGCTCCTAGTCTTGAGAAACAGGGAGGACCCCATGCCATGAATTGGAAGGGCCTCTTGGAGACAGGGGGACTCAATCCTTTCTTCCTGACTCTGGTCTGACCTTGTAGACTGTAGGGAATCCTCTTCTCCCTTTCCCCCTTGCCTGGAAGTGAGGGTGACTGGGAAGCCTGGCACAGAAGCAGCTATGGCTCATGGGAATGAGGTCATGCCTGAGGTAGGAGAGCCCTTCTGAAAAATGTTCCCTGGACAGGGCAGGTGGCCTAGCAACTTTCATGGCTTGTGCCAGCAAAAGTGGCCCATCAGCTGGAGTTGCAGACAGAAGGCCTACATTGCAGTATATGCTTTTTTTCTGGCTCTTTCCATGACCAGTCTAGACTAAGGGGCTAAATTGGTAGGAAGTAGAAAGAAGGCTTACCTTGCAGAAAAAGCTGTAGCAAAGGGGGCTTTTGTCAGAGCTCAAGGAAAAAGTGGGTGTCCATTGCAATATAGGGAACTGAGGTTCAATGACACAATACCCTAGGAGGTCAAATATGGAAAGAATACTAAAGAGCTAAGACTAAAGGGAGAAGAAATGAGAAAAACAACCATATCCTTCCTATCTGAGGCTCGACCAAGGCCTCTTCTGTCCTTCTCCTGTCCTTCTCCTCTGGCTCCCTCTAGCTTGTTGCTCTGGTTCTAAGGCTGAATCCTCAAGGGAAGAGGGGGCTGGGTGAGCAGCCCAAGAAGTAGGGAGGAGGATGAGGGCTACAGTTTCGGGGGCCACAGGAGCTGCCTCTGGGGAGGTGGCTAATTTGGGTAGCAGGGCTGGCACAGAGCTGCTATCCTGACATCCAAGGACTGAACCCCCCCTGGATTGGAGCAGATCTCCTCCCCTCTTTCTGGCCTGGCATGGGAAGGGAGCAGGAGGAAGGCCTTGTGAGGGGAATGCAAGATCCTCTGGCCCTCTCTGGCAGCTCCCCAAGGGAACCACTCTACACCTCCCTGAGATGAAAGTGGGAAACTGAATTCTATTGACTGCATCTTAGAGCATCGCCCCACCCCACCATCCCCTGAGGCCTTTTGCTCTTTGGGGGTCAGCCAGCCTGGTGCCTTGAACTCTCCAAGGCCTTTTCCTAACCTGCTTCTGCTTTCTATTCTGCTGTTCCATTAGCTTTGAGCTGTCCAGGAGGAACACTGGGGCAGGGCGAGGAAGAGCTTTTTCCAGATATTAGAAGGGCCTTTCTGACTGGTCAAATGCAAGGGTGAGGAGGCATCAGTTTTAGACATTTTACCCATCCACCCTACCACTAGGTGGGTTCTGTGCCTAAACCCCAGGAGGTGGGGGGTATCCCCCTTCTACTTTCTTCCTTCCTTCCTTCCTTCCTTCCTTCCTTCCTTCCTTCCTTCCTTCCTTCCTTCCTTTCTTTGTCAGTCATGGGGCTTGAACTCTGGACCCAGGCACTGTCTCTGAGGTCTTCAGTATAAGGCTACCGCCCTACTCCTTGAGCCACAGCGCCACTTCAAGTTTTCTACTGGTGAATTGGAGAGATAAGAGTCTCAGGGACTTTAGTGCCCAGGCTGGCTTTGAACTGTGATCCTCAGAGTTCGACCTGTTGAGTAGTTAGGATTACAGGCGTCAGCCACCGCACCTGGCACATTCCTCCATTTCTTGTCCCATTTCTGACTTGAATTCAGTGCTAGTTAGCTTTTGGATGAAGAACTAAGGACCCCCCCCACACACACACCTGGTTGCTAGGAGAGATGCTCATTTGCATATCTGTGATACTAATTTATATAATAGTAGGGTCTCCTCCTACCACCTGGATTCTCTAATCTCTGGTCTGAGAATAATACACACCTGGCTGTGACTGTAGGAAGCTGGGCCTGACCCTCTGCATACACTCCTCACTCCCTCTCCTTCCCCCCACCCCCAATCTAAGCAAGCTTCTGACTGTAGACTCTTTGGATCCTGGGCTAGGAGCCAGAGGGCTTTAAAGGGCCTCTAAGCAGGCCAAGTTGGAGCTAAAAATACTCCGGGGGGGCAGGGGGGATGCGTGTGTTGGGGGGTGCTCCCTGTGGAATCTCTGAGGAAGGAAGGCCTGGATGTGGAGTTAGGATTAGGGCACTGACCCTGTTCCATCTCCATCCGTGGGCACAAGGCTGGCTCTGGGCAAAGACGGGAGGGTTATGGGTGCTTTGAGGATTTGCTTTTGGTTGCCATTAATGCCTGGCTCTGCTCAGTACCTCAGGAAGCTAAAAGGAGGGAGGCGTGGAGACCACTACCCCGCCACCCCCCTTGCCTGGCAAACACACACATTCTT
This sequence comes from Megascapheus bottae, assembly GCF_031878675.1. Taxonomy (NCBI): domain Eukaryota; kingdom Metazoa; phylum Chordata; class Mammalia; order Rodentia; family Geomyidae; genus Megascapheus; species Megascapheus bottae. The sequence goes on from NC_143525.1 coordinate 36,904,024, forward strand.
GGATACCACTTACCTGACAGTGTGTCAGGACAGCAGGAGAAATGAGGACCATATTTTCCTCATATGCCCTGCCCTGTAGGAAAACTCCAGGGGCTCCTTTACCCTCTGAAATCTACAACTCTTCGAGGTCCTTGTAGTGGGACTCTCTACCTCCAACCCTCCACCTCCAGCCAATCTACAGTTCCCACCCTAATATGAATAGCCATCAGTGTCCCCCCACACATGGTGATTGCTGAATCTCCTCAAGCTAAGAAAGTCCTACTTACAGTCTTCCTCTGCTCCCCAACCATGGCAGTAATCTATCCTCTTCCATCTACTCTGTCCAGCCTGTTGGGACAGTAGTTTCTGGGCCTTGCAGGGAGTGTTGCTCATGCCAGGGCCAGCACCAGCCACGAGAAACCCGAGCAGCAGTGCTTCTCTGGGCCCTGACGTTGTAATTAGACAGCCCTTTTACTGAATGAATCCATTTATTCAATAACAACCTGGATGGTTGGCAGGACAGCTGCTGTTCCCATTTTACGGAAAGGACATGCAAGGCTCAGAAAAGGAAAAGAGATTGCCTTGGAGGCAGAAGCAACCCCAGAACTAGATCTCCTGCATCCTGTAAATGTTACTTTTTCAGGGCCCTGGCTTCTTTCTCTCCTCTGTCAGGCCTGCTAGGGGAGTCAGCCAGTGGAGGCACCGTCCAACCTTGCAGGAGGTGACTTAACAGGGCCTGGCTACCTTCTGTCTGTGCTTACTGTATTTTTCTCCTCCCAGGAACATTTATTTCCCCAGGGGAGGTCTAAACATCTCAGTCTCAACTGTGAGGTGTCTCCAGGTCCCTCCCCTTCCCAGAACCCCCAGGCAATGCATTCCTTACTCTCAGTGGGCGGAGGTACCCCAAGTCCCAGCATGCCCAGGCCCTGCCCTACTCCACTCCCTGCTTCCCCTACAGGTCCCTGGCAGGGCTGCAGGTATGGCATTGTGGCTTTGCTCCCTGTTTCCGTCCGGGCAGGAAGCCCAAGGCCAGGTTCTGAGCTGGGAAAATGAGAACCGAGGCATTGCTAGGGCTGAATGGAGGGATATCCCAGAGGTGCCTGTCCATCCAGGAGGCTGAGCCCTCAGGATTGAGGAAGGGGCTCTGGCAGAAAGTGGATTTGGAAAGAAGGTGAGAGACCTGTGGTTCTTGAACTGGGGTGTACCAGATTGGCTCTATTTGGCTTGGGGTGGAGTTGAGAAATTATCCTCTTTCACAGATATCCCAGGGGTTTCTAATGGGATGGGGTTATCCGTGAAGGTGTTTCAAGACTGATACCCCAACCCCACCCTCCCCCTTCTTTAGTTCCTCTGGTACCATCGGTTTTATATAGGTGGCCAGGGCCCTAACTAAACACGTTTATAGGAACTTAGTCGTTTTCCCCAAAGATGGGTTTTAATCCTTGCTCATCCTCACTCACTGGGAACTTTACTTTTGAGCCACATGTTCTCCAAAGTGTCCAGTCTCATCCCATACCTTTGTGCCTTGTCAAGGTGGGAGAGAGGGATCGAGGAGTGTGAACATCACACGGCTCACTTAGCGGCCCTGCCTCCTGTATCTAAGTCCTTGCCCTACTCCGAATGACCCATTCCTGTGAGCAGAATTGGAAGCTTTTACCAGGATTCCTTCCATCTTGTTCTCTTCCCATCTACCTTCATCTCAGAGGCCAAAACATCGGGAAATCCAGACATACTCCTTAGCCTCCAGTCCTCTGTGGCTCCTTCAAAGGCCCTCCTCCCTCCCCCCAACATGGTCTTGGGCGTTAGCTGTATGAACAACACCTGCTCCCTGGATCATGCTGCTTCTTGATCCCTGCACATGCTGTACCTTTGTCTAACGTTCTCCACCCTCTTGGTTATCATCCTCGGGTATAGGCCTAGGCACCTCTTCTGCAGACCTCTGATGAATCAGGACGGGTTAGCTCGATGCTAACCAGTCTCTTCTCATGAGACTAAGTACTGGGGCTATCCATTTCTTGGCCTGCTTCCCCATCCTGGCCTCTCCCAGAGGGCAGGTGCTGGAGTCCATCCATTCATGTCTCAACCCCAGAGTCTGACACAGAAACGAGGCTCAGTTAATGTGGGTTGAATAGCAAGTTAGTCCCAGGGAGCTGTGGAAATTCTGGACCATCTGCCTTCCTCTCTTTCTTCAGACTTCTGGCTGGTGCCCCCCAGGACCTTGCTGTGCATGATGGCTACACTAACCGGACCGGTGCTGTGTACCTGTGCCCCCTCACTGCCCTCAAGGATGACTGTGAACGGATGGACATCAAAGAGAAAAGTGAGGGGAAGGGGCTGGGGAGCAGTGTGGGTCAGAGGCCTGGCCAGTGGGGCACCAAGAGAATGACCTGGTAGAGAGATGTAAGGCTTTAATTACAGCTGGGAAGAGGGAATCTTGGAGGAGAGTAGGGTCATATGGGGTTGGCAGAGCTGACAGGCAAGAGTAAGGAGAGTAAGGGAGGCTCCCTACACTGGGACAGTGTGGGTCCCCGAGGGCCCACTCCTGCCCTCTAGAGGCTTTGGGCGCTGGAATATGTGCTGAGGTGCGCTGACTCATGAATCCCTTCCATGCCCACAGGTGATCCCGTCCATCACATTATCGAGGACATGTGGCTTGGGGTGACCGTGGCCAGCCAAGGTCCTGCCGGTCGAGTCCTGGTGAGTGAGAGCTCACCCAGTCCCTCTCCTACCCCATCCCAGCTCTCTTGATCTTCCAGGGGTAGCGTGGGGGTAGGTTGTTCCACAGTGACCAGCAGGGATCGAGTGTGTGTGTGTGTGTGTGTGTGTGTGTGTGTGTGTGTCTATGCTGTAGTCTTTCTGCAGCTGTGTCTCCCCTGTATGGTTCTCCTTCACTGCATGCCCGGGAGGGGTGGTGTCTGCACTCTGTCAAGGCTGGCATGGCCTGGGTCCTGTGTGAATCAACTCACTTCCTCCCTGTTCCCTCATGGGATAGTCAACCACTCGTGGGAAAGAGCTGAGGGAACTTGGAGGAGGAAAGGGCAGAAAAGGCCCCAGGCGGCTGGGCTGGGCGCTGGCTGGCACTGCTTCCTGGGAGGCTGGCTGCCGGAAGAAGCTCAGCCCTGCTGACCCCAGCTACTCCCTGCTGTTATTTGTCACCTCCTGCTGACAGTCTTTTTGTTTCTTTTCTTTTCTTTTCCTCTGTCATGGGGCTTGAACCTAGGGCCTAGACAGTTTTTTTTTTTTATTAAAGAATTTATTAACATTGACTTTTACATCATATTTCAATGACGTTTAACAAACAGGTATTCAAAAAGGGAATCTCTATATACAATCACTGGCACGTAGATTTTAGAACATAATCAAAATTAGGGTGAAGGTTTGTATGTCATAGATACATAATAATCTATGTAATAAAACATGATGCCTATAGAGTCATAAGTTTTTATGAGTGTGTAGTTGTGCTTATATTTCCAATACCATGTCCTTAGCATTGAGTATGCAACTTTTGAGTCCTCGCTCTATTAGTCTTTGGATTTAATAGCCACCTATTAAGGATACCATGTGCCTTTTGTTCCTTTGGTCTTTACTTGTCTCACTCAACATGATTCGCTCTACATTCATCCACTTCCCAGTGAATGCCATTATTTTATCTTGTCATGTAGAATTCCATTGTGAATATATATATATATATATGTCACATTCTTTGTATCCATTCAACTGCAGTAGGGCATCTGGGTTGTTTCCATCAATTGGTTATTGTGAATTGTGCAGAGATGAACATGGCTGAGCAGGTATCCTTTTCATATCCTGGGTTATGATGTTCAGGATAGATGCCCAGGAATGGTATGGTGGGATCATAGGGAAGATCTATTTTCAGTTCTTTAAGAAACCTCCAAACTGTCTTCCAGAGTGTGGTGCCCAGATTTTTTTTTAAATTATTATTATTATTAATTTTTTTGGTGGACTGGAACTCGAATTTAGGATCTTTCTTTGCTTGGCCAGTGCTCTACCACTTGAGCCATACACATCTCCAGGTTAATTTGTTTGCTAGTTAGTTGAAGAATTTTCTTGAAGAATTTTCTGCACAAAGTTAACTTCGAACCTCAATCCTCCAGGTCTTAGCCTCACGAGTAAGATTATAGATGGGACCCACTGGTACTCAGCCTGAGCATTGTTCTAAGCACCAGGTTGGCATAGTAAGTTCACTGAAATGCCTCTGTGTGCACTGTTGTGTACCTGGACCCTGGGTCCTTAGCAGTTAGCTATTCAGTATATCTTTAGTGAGTACCTATGTGTATCATGCATGATGCTTAGCGCTAGAAACAGCTGTGGCTCAGGCAAACTCATATCTGGAAGGAGACAGGAAAAGCATATAGGCAAAATTGCCTACTTCAGTCTACTTTACCCCCCTCCTTTCCTTGTGATGCTGGACATTGAACCCAAGACCTTACATATGCTAGACAAGTGTTTTACCACGGAGCCATAGCCAAGTCCTAAAGCAATATAGAGTGCGTGCAATGTGCTTGATGCTGTGTATAGTTTCTTGCATTTACGAGGGCAAGAGATCAGACTTGGAACCAGTCAGCCTTGGTTAGAGTATTCTCTATTTCTGTCTAGATGTGGGGTCTTGGATGGTTTCTTGGGAACTAGCTACTAAAGCTCTCAATGACTTGGTTTCTTTATCTAAAATGGAGAAAGTAGCCAGTGTCAGTGGTTTCCATCTGTAATCATAGCTACCTATGACCAGATCAGAAGGATCATAAGTCAAAGTCAACCAGAGGAAAAAGTTACCAAGACCCTATCTCAAAAAAACAAGCCAGAGCCTGGTGCCTCTGACTCGTGCCTGTAATCCTAGCTACTCAGGAGGCTGAGATCTGAGGATCACAGTTCAAAACCAGCCTGTGCACAAAAGTCAAAAGTTTGAGAGACTCTTGTTAGCTCAATTAACCACCAGAAAGCTGGGAAGTGATGCTATGGCTCAAGGGGTTAGCCTTGAGCTGAAGAGCTCAGGGACAGTGCTCAGGCCCAGAATTCAAGTCCCATGACCGGATACACAACAACAACAACAACAAAAACAAGCCAAATGTGGTGATTCACATCTTACTGTATTCTCAGCTACACAGGAGACTCATAGGTAGTAGGATCACATTCCAAAGCTGGCTTGGGCAGAAAGCAAACAACTAAAGGCAAAAAAAAGACTATGAGTGTGTCTCAAGTGGTAGAGTATCTATTTGTCTAGCAAGCACAAGGTGCTGAATTCAAACCTCACTACTGCTGAACGTTAAATAAATAAGCAAACCAAACAACAACAACAACAACAACAAATGTCCCTAACTGTAGGGTTATGATCAGGCTTAAAAGAATTAATATGGAGCCCATGCCGGTGGCTCATACCTGCAATCCTCACGACTCAGGAGACTGAGATCTGAGGACTGTAGTTTGAAGCCAGCCTGGACAGGAAAGTCCCTGAGACTCTTATCTCCTATAAACCTCTCAGAGAAAGTCATAAGTGGAAGGGGCCGGGAGTTTGGCCTAGTGGTAGAGTGTTTGCCTAGCATGCACGAAGACCCGGATTCGATTCCTCGGTACATAGAAAAAGCCAGAAATGGTGCCATGGCTCAAGTGGTAGAGCCCTAGCCTTGAGAAAGCCCAAGGACAGTATTCAGGCCCTAAGTTCAAGGCCCAGGACTGGCAAAAAGAAAGTCATAAGTGGAGTTCTGGCTCAAGTGGTAGAGCAAAAGAAGCTCAGAGACAGCATCTAGGCTCTGAGTTCAAGTCCCGGGATGGATACCACACATACACACACAAAAAAGTTAATATGGAAAATACTTAGAATTGTACCTGGCATATAGTAATTGCTCAGTGTTAGCTGCTGCTGGTCTTATTGATGCTATTATTAAGATTATTATTATTTAAGAATCCCTTGGTTAAGAGTCACTGGGGGATAGAGAAGCAAGTTCCCAAATTTCTGTAAACAGCTCCCAAAGAACCAGGCATTTAGGCGCCTCATTAGCTCATCCCTTCCCCTTCTCTTTCACCGAGACCCCTAAACTGTTCTCCAGTCCATTCTTTCTGGCTCCCCTCACACTGGCCCTGCCTGCTGGGACCAATGCTCAAATGCTCTAAGGCCTGGAGTCCCCTTTCTACTCCTGTCCCACCCAGCCAGCGAGGCTCAGGGTAAGAGAGACTAAGGCTGTGGGTTCGGGGTTTCCCTAGGTCTGTGCCCACCGCTATACCAAGGTGCTGTGGTCGGGGTTGGAGGACCAGCGACGCATGGTGGGCAAGTGCTACGTGCGGGGTAATGACCTGAAACTAGACTCCAGTGACGAGTGGCAGACATACCACAATGAGATGTGCAACAGCAACACCGACTACCTGGAGACGGGCATGTGCCAGCTCGGCACCAGCGGTGGCTTCACCCAGAACACTGTGTACTTTGGAGCTCCTGGAGCCTACAATTGGAAAGGTGGGGACAGTAGAAAAAGGGAGGAGGGTAAAGACACTCCTCCCCCCGCCCCCGACACACACACACAACCTTTTCCCCCATAGTTAGCAACAGACAATCCACCCAGGTCATCCATCCACGCTAGGAAGCAGAAGAGACAGGGCACACTGCCCCCCATTGCAGCAGGCCCCAGGACCTGTGCTGGGTTAAAGCACTCACAGTGCCAGAGGTTATGCACATATTGTCTTTATCCTACTATAGTTTAGAAGTTTAGATGGAAATGTGGGTCAGTCTGATTTCAGCTTAATCGTCAGCTTAAGTAATCCATGTTCCTGGTATAGCAGGGTTTGTTAAAAAGAGGGAACGTGTCCCATCTCTCCCATCCTATATCTCAATGTTCATTGTACCTTGTGAGTCCCTCCAGATTTTAGAATAGATACCTTAACAAAAACAGCAAATAGAATTATACCGTTTTGGGGGGTTTTTCTTTTGGTCAGTCATGGGGCTTGAACTCTGGACCTGGGCACTGTCCTTAGGCTCTTCAGCTCAGTGCTAGTGTTCTACCACATTGAGCCACAGCGCTACTTCTGGTTTTCTGGCGGCTAATTGGAAATAAGAGTCTTTCGAACTTTCATGCCCGGGCTGGCTTTAAATGGTGGTCCTCAGATCTTAGCCTCCTAAGTAAGGGTTACAGGCATGAGCCACCAGCACCGACTTTTTCTTTTTCTTTTTTTCTTTTAACTTAATAAAAGCTGTGGATATTTTTTCATGTTGGTAAACACTGTTTTTGTTGTTGTTGTTGTTTTTTGGTGCTGGTTTTGGAGCTTGAACTCAGGACCTGGATCCTGTCCCTTAGCTTTCACTCATGGCTGACATTCACTCAAGTTTCTACTTGAACTGCACCTCCACATCCAGCTTTTTGTTGGTTAATTGGAGGTAAATCTCATAGTCTTTCCTGCCCAGGTTGTATGTGAACCTTTATCCTTATATCTCTCCTCCTGAATAATTCAGATTACAGGGTGAGTCACCAGCAGCAAGTCCTTTTGTGTATGTACGTATGTATGTTTTTTAGTGGTACTGGGGTTTTACCTCAGGCCTTTGTCCTTGCTGAGCTAGTATTCTGCTTGAGCTATGCCTCTAGCTCTTCTTCTTCTTCTTTTTTTTGGGGGGGGCTGGTTATTTTGCAGATTGAGTCTTGAGAACTTTTCTGCCTAGGCTGGGCTCAAACCATATTCATTCTATTCTCAGCCTCCTGAGTAATCCTGAGTAGTTAGAATTGCGGGCTTGAACATCAGTGTCCTGCAAGACTCATGAGGTTTTGAGGTGGGAAGGGTTGGGGTGTGTGTGTGTACACATACGTGTGCATGCATGTGCATACGTTTATGCATACAGTGATACTGAGGCCTAAACCCAGGACTTCACAGTCTTGATCCACTTGCTTGTGACTGGAGCTGTACTACTATGCTATTCTTCTAGCCCCTGCTTTTACCAGTTAATTGGAGATAAGTGTCTTTTCTGTTCTGGCTGACTTTGAACTCTGATCCTCCGATCTCAACCTGAGTGGCTAGGACTATAGGAGTGACCTGCTGGGGCCTAGCAAGATCCATGCTTTCAACTGTTATGTGACTTGAATCTGATGACTCAAGCTCCCTCTATCTCCTTGCCTCTCTCCATCACATAGCTTGTAGCAATAGCCACCTGTCTCTCTTCCTGAGCTCCCCTTGTCATAGAACCAACAGATGGAGAGCATTCAGTGTCCTCTTGACCAGTAGGGAGTCTGGTAGAGTAGCAGCCCTGGGCTAATGTAAGGCTGAGGCTCTGTCCTCCCCTACCCCATGGCCTTGCTCCTCCCTTCCCTGGTCCTTCAACAAACAGCTTGGTAAGGGACACTGGTTTCCTCCATAGCAGCTCTGGGTACAGGAGCTTGGCAGCCTGAGTTTGGGGACAGGAGAAAATGGTATGAGGGTGACCATGACATTTAGAAAGTGGACAAGCAGGGACCCACAGCAGGATGCCAGCTGTGTTCTGTAGCTATTGCCATAGGACTATGAGAAAGTCCTTGCTCCTCGGAGCTCTACTTTCTCTCCTTTTTACCTCACAGATTGTTAAAGGGGAAGTGATTTACCAGTGACGCTGTATTCACAAATAAAAGGGGGTAATTATTATTAGGTGGGCACGATGAAGGAAAAGGATGATGACTGACACTTCCCTTGCCCCTCCCCCAATACTACAGGAAGTAGCTACATGATTCAGAGGAAGGACTGGGATTTATTTGAATATAGCTACAAGGACCCAAAGGACCAAGGAAATCTCTATATCGGTGAGTCCAGTTCTGGTGGCCCATTAGTGATGGGGAAGGGGTGGGGGGAAGCTGGATGGGTCCTTAAAATGCTGGCCTTCCTGCCCTCAAGTAGTTCATAATCCAAGGGGCAGGCAGGACTGCAAATGGGATGGGGTGTAGCCTCTGGAATTTTTTTTTTTAAAGTTCTGGATCTTGAACTCAGAGGCTTGTACTTGCTAAGCATGCACTCTACCACTGAACTTCATTCCCCCTCCCCTTTTTTATTTTTACTGGTCTGGTGCTTAGACTCAAAGCTTGGACACTGTCCTTGGGCTTTCTCAAGGCTAGCACTCTACCCTTGAGCCACACCACTGCTGCCTTTTTCTGTGTACTTGGTACTGAGGAATCAAACCCAGGGAAAGTTTTGTGCATGCTGAGCAAGCATGCCTGGTTATTTTTTTTTTTATGTGTGTGCTAATACTGGGGTTTGTACTAAGGGCCTCATGTTTTCACTTTCTTCTACCAAAATGTCACTTCTGGCTTTTTGCTGGTTATTTGGAGATAAAAGTCTTTCCAATTTGTCTGCCCAGGCTGGCCTCAAACCTTGAGCCTCAGGGCTCAGTCTCCAGTGTAGCCGGGATTATTACAGGCAGTGAGCTACCAGCATCTGGTTCTACTGGTTGTTTTGGAGGTAGATCTCACCTCCTGCCTGGGCCAGTCTTCTACTCATATGTCCCCATATTGGGGAGGTGACAGACGAGCACCACCATACCCAGCCATTGGTTGTAATGGAGTCTTGTGTACTTCCCTTTTGCTCAGCCTGACTTCAGACCATCCCAGTTGTGCCATTCAACTAGCTAGGACTATGACTTGAGCCTTGCCCCCCCCCATTTTTGGAGATTGGGGCCCCACCAGGTAACCTCAGCTGGCCTGGAACTGGTTCGCGCAGCTTCAGGTTGTCCTCAAACTCTAGATCCTCCTGCTCAGCGTCTCAAGTGGTGGGGTTGTAGGTGTGGACTGATATACTCGGCTAGGGGCTGAGGAGAGCTGTACTCTTTGTTCAACTTGGAATAGAAGAATAGGTGATGTGGGGTGGTTAACGAGAGGATTGGGAGAAAGATTACTGGGGATTTGATGGAACGCCCTCCTTCTTCACCTTATCCCAGGTTACACAATGCAGGTGGGCAGCGCCGTCCTGCACCCCAAAGACATCACTATTGTGACAGGCGCTCCCCGTCACCGACATATGGGCGCCGTCTTCTTGCTGAGCCAGGAGGCAGGCGGAGACCTGCGGAGGAGGCAGGTGCTGGAGGGCACGCAGGTGGGCGCTTATTTTGGTAGCGCCATCGCCCTGGCAGACCTGAACAATGATGGGTGAGAATCTAGAGACCGGGGACAGCCTCTTGGACCAGGGGTAGGGGAGGAGGAGGGGAAGAGGGCAGGCTTGTCCAAGCCAGGTGAGAAAAATGGAAGCTTCGCAGTTGTGCATTTGCTCTTTGCAGGGTTTTGCAATGAGATCTTACGGGAGCCTGGGCGTTTGCGTGCTATTTGCATGACACCTGCACTTGCTTGTCTGCCCCTGTCATTTGCTTGGCTTCGGTGGATGTGGGCTATGTGAGTGTGCTCCTTGACTGTGCGGCTTCTCTGTGTCATGCATTTTCTATTCCGTGGGTCATGACGGCCTTCCCGGGCTCTTTGTGTATCTGTGTGTTCTGGCCAATCCGTTCTTGTTAAAGAACAGTTGCTGTCTGTTGGAGATCAGCCTTTCTCCTCTTCTCCCGTGCAGATGGCAGGACCTCCTGGTGGGTGCTCCCTACTACTTTGAGAGGAAAGAAGAGGTAGGGGGTGCTGTCTATGTCTTCATGAACCAGGCAGGAACCTCCTTCCCCACCCACCCGTCCCTCTTTCTTCATGGCCCCAGTCGCTCCACCTTCGGCTTCTCTGTGGCCAGCATTGGTGACATCAACCAGGATGGATTCCAGGGTATGAGCCAGCACCCCTCCCTCAGCATCCTCACAGAGTGCCAGCTGCATACCAGCTTGATAGGGCCCGCAGAGGAAAAGGTTTGGGATCTGCGCCCAGTTTGCTCAGAGCAATGCTAGAGAGAAGTTGTGCAAGGGTCCTGGGGGCACTCCTGAAAGGGCTGGGACTTGCCAGAAAAGGAACAGGGGCACAGCCACAGTGCGGGAATGTTCCCAATGACAGGGTGGGAGGCTGTGTATAAATGGTGTGGACATGCTGAAAGCTACTTCTTGAGTAATGAGCCAGGCACGGGTAGCTCACCAATGGCTGTAACCAGAGGCAGAGATCTAAGGATATCTGTTAGAAGCTAGCCCAGGAAATAAAGTCTGTGCAACTCTTATCTCCAGTTACCCAGCAAAAAGCTGGATGCAGAGCTGTGGCTCAAGCAGTAGAATTATAGGCTTAAGTGAAAAAGCCAAAAGCTCTTAAGGTGAAATAGGAGGGGTTAGGGCTGGGGAAGAGGGGTAAAGATCAAGAACGTAGTCTTTCAGATCTGGGGTGTAACTAAGGGCTAAAACAAAGTGGGACCCCTAGAGTAGTAGAGGTCATCTCCAGTGCTTTTGTAGACATGGGACTAGGCAGGCCTGGGGTGGCAGGGGGTAAAAAAGTATATGGGTGTGAACCTGGTTGCCATGGGAACAACTGGATTGTCCCAGTGTCACTTCTCTGACAACTTCCCAGGATATAGCTGTGAGCCTAAGGGAAGGCAGAGGAGCCAGAGTCCAGCAACAAAGCCCAGCACTTCCTATAGAAGGTTGATTGATGGCTTCTGCTGAGGCTCTACGTAGTTTTCCTTGGCCTCCTGTACTAACAAACTTGGCCTTCTGGTTACTCAGGCCTTAACCAACCAAATGTCACAAAGGACAAAGAGCCTCGTAAAAGTTAAGGTCTCCTAGTCCTTGGTATTTAGGCAGGAGCTCAAGCATTCTCTTCTCATTAGTTGTGTAACTGCGTCTGCTTCCTCGTCTGTGAAGGGGGCACAGTGATAACTTCCCTACAGCAACTCTTGTGAGGATTTATTAGACACATCCTGTTCCCCCTGGCCTCACTGACTAGGGACACCTCTTTAGTTATTAATTTATTGATTTGTCAGTCATGGGGCTGGAACTCAGGGTCTGGGTGCTATCCTGGAGCTCTTTTGCTCAAGGCTAGCACGCTGTGACTCTGTGGCTCAGTATCACTTCCGGTTTTCTGGTGGTTAATTGGAGATAAGTGTCTCACAGACTTTCCTGTCTGGGCTGGCTTAGAACATCAATCCGTAAGCCTCCTGAGTAGCTGGGATTATAGGTGTGTGCCACCAGTGGCTGGCTTTAGGAATACTTCTTTTACAACGCTCTTCTGATGGTGCTTTTTAGAAGAGCCACGTGTCTGGAAAGGAAGTTAGGGTGGGAGAGAGAAAGGGGTAAAACTCTTGAATGTTTTACTGTGAGACGCTGGGTAAGTTACTTCCCCCTTCTCCCGGCTCTACCTTTCTGCCTGGAAGCTCTGCAACCTCCTGCCTCTCCAAGCACATTTAGCCGAGTCAAATCAGTGCCACACTGGAATCTACAGCTTGTAGGACAGGGTCAGGGAGATGTGGGGTCCAGCATACCTGGGTAATCTTGTGTCTGTCTCTTCTTTCCAGACATTGCTGTGGGAGCCCCATTCGAGGGTTTGGGCACAGTATACATCTACCATAGCAGCTCTGGGGGGCTCCTCAGACAGCCGCAGCAGGTACGGATGGACAGATGTGACCACTGTCCCCTCCAGCTGTGAGGACCGTCCCCTTCCTTCCATCCACTTCTTCCCTATTCCCCTCTGGCCCCATCAGCCAGAGCGTGTCCTCAGCATTTCTCTCATCACAGATCATCTGTGGAGAACACCTGGGACTGTCTGGTTTGTCCACCTTTGGCTACTCCCTGAGTGGACACATGGATGTGGATGAGAACTCTTACCCGGACCTGCTCGTAGGAAGTCTGTCAGACCACATCGTGCTGCTGCGGTGAGACGGGGAAGTGGGCTCAGTCCATTCTCTCTTCCAACTCTGACTACGTGGCGCCTCAGCTTCAGCCTTCTTTGACATGGTGGAAGTCCAAACTTGAGCCCTGGCCAGGGGAGTCACTGATACCTGCCTGCTTTTGTTGTCTCTGCAGGGCTCGGCCTGTCATCAACATCGTCCACAAGACCTTGGTGGCCAGGCCAGCTGTGCTGGACCCCACACTTTGCACAGCCACCTCCTGGTGAGACTGTCAGCCGTGGCTCTAAGATGATCAGGCCCTATTCCTCATGTATGGGTAGACTAGGAGAGGCCCCAGGTCCCAAACCCTGTTCCCATCTATAACGATTGGATCTCAGGACATTCCCCAGTGTTAGCCCTCCTCACCCAACCTTATTATTTACTTTTTCTCGCCATAAGGCTTGAACTCAGGGTCTGATGTGCTGTCCCCGAGCCCCTTTGTGCTCAAGGCTAGCACTCTACCACTTGAGCCACAGCTCCACTTTCAGCTTTTTCTGGGTAGTTTATTGGAGATAAGAGTGTCATGGACCTTCCTGCCCAGCTGGCTTTGAACTCAGGTCATCAGATCTTAGCCTCCTGAATAGCTAAGATTATAGGCATGAGCCACCAGCATTTGGTTCCACCCAACCTTATTAAAAAGCAAAATTCCTCGTGGTGGTAGCTCACGCCTCTAATTCTAGCTGTTCAGGAATATGAGACCTGAAGACTGCAGTTCAAAACAAGCCCTAGCAGCAAAGTATGAGACTCTTATCTCCAATTAAACACCAACAAGCCAGAAATGGAATGATGGTCCAAGTGGTAGAATTGGGGGCAAAAGAACCAAGTGGTTGGCAAGAGGCACTCTGGAACAACTAGTTCAAACCCCAGCTGTGTATTGCAGGGTGGGAAGGTAGGCTCCCAAAGGAAGGGAGGAGGAGGAAAGCTATTAGGTGTATGGATGTGAGAAAGGAGGGAAAGTCATCTTGGGCAAATTATTAATCTCAAGATTCTTCATCTATAAAAGAGGTAATAATTTGGCATCATTAAGTGAGATAATATATTAAAAAGTTTGGGTTTTTTTTGGAGCCTTAGGTGCTCAAAAAATGTTAGCTGCTTAGAATGTGATAATTGGGACCCTAAATTCTATGTGAATGAAATGAAGGAAGGCAGGGAGGCAGGATAGTGGTGGCTGTGGTGTTCTGGACTAAAGAGCCTGAGGCTTAGGTTCAAAGGCTGGCTGTCAAATGAATGATGACTTCATTCCGTTTTCCCAATGGTGATCTTTGCCACCACCTCTTCTCTATGTCTGTAGTAGGAAAGAAGGAGCCAGGGACACCAAAGACCAGATTTGGGGACACCCCAGTTTTGCCCCTGCCTTTCCCTGGAGAGGAGCATTGAGTCCCTTTGCCTAAAACATAGGTGAGAGGTGAGGCCTGGCTCTGTGTCCCACTGTAACCAGACTCTCCCCCTCACCTCCCCCCCACCCCTGCAGTGTGCAGGTCGAACTGTGCTTTGCCTACAACCAGAGTGCTGGGAACCCCAACTACAGGCGAAACATCAGTGAGTGCTGGGCTCAGGGCAAGGGGGAGCACACTGGCCTGACCATTCGCTGACTGTCCTGTCTACCTGCAGCCCTGGCCTACACCCTAGAGGCTGACCGGGATCGCCGCCCACCACGGCTCCGATTTGCTCAAAGCCAGTCTGCCATCTTTCATGGCTCCTTCTCCATGCCAGAGATGCTCTGCCAGACTCTGGAGTTGCTTCTGACGGTGAGGGAGGAGATTGGGGCAGGATGGGAGCTCCAGGAAAGGTGATCAATGTCCTCTAGGTCAAAGGTGAGGGAAAAGGAGGGTCTCCTCAGATTGGAAGTTAGGGAAGTCAACCTGGAATGCCATCGGGCTGATGGGCTTAGATAAGCCTTGCTGGAGTAGGAGCTGGAGGTCAGGGGGAGGTGAAGATAAAGCCTAAGGGCCCTGTCACTGTGAGAAACTGGAGGACTGTGGGATGAGAAGGCTTCGTTCATTGTGGGACTTGGGGGAAAGGAGTCCCTGACTGGTGGCAAGCTCAGCCCCTCTCTGGGATTTGGTGGAAGAGGAAGGTAGAAATGGAGACCCCATGATGAAGGGGACGTCTCCCTGGAAGGACCTTCTCTCATGGTGGGGAGTCAAGATGGTAGAAAGTTTCGATTTACTAGCAGAACGAATGGGGGTTCAGCTTAACAGGGTGGAGACAGGCCTAGTTTTTTGTCGGAGGCTTAGGATAGCATGAGGAGCCTTCCCAGGAGATGGCAGGACTGGATTCAGTCCCCTTTGCCTCATCAGGACAACTTCCGAGACAAACTCCGGCCCATTGTTATTTCTCTGAACTACTCTCTACCTCTGCGGCTGCCCGAGCGCCCACGGCTGGGGCTGCGGTCGCTGGATGCTTACCCAGTTCTCAACCAGGCCCAGGCTCTGGAGAACCACACTGAGGTGGGTGGGGAGGGGCCATGCTTGGGTGGGCTCTGGGGGCCTGGGGATGTTGTTGCTGTGGAAGCCCCTCATGCCTCTGACTGACTGCCCCCAGGTTCAGTTCCAGAAGGAGTGTGGGCCAGACAACAAGTGTGACAGCAACTTGCAGATGCGGGCAGCTTTTGTGTCTGAGCAGCTGCAGCGGCTGAGCAGGTGAGCTCAGAGGTGCCGACTGGCCCAGGGTGAGGCAGGGACCCATTGACTAGGCCCAGTCCGAATGGAAAGACTGTAATGAGCCAATGAGGAGAGTCTCCACCAGGGGAGATGATAGAGCCAGTCAGGCCATGTGCAGAAGGGGATTTTTCTCATCCCCAGAGACCCCCAGGGGTGTGGCCGGGTGGATCTGAATTGTGCTTTGGAGGTGGGGTTTTAACTGAGTTCCAGGCTCTCCCTGTCCCCCCTTTTCCAGACTCCAGTACAGCAGGGATGTCCGGAAGCTGCTCCTGAGCATCAATGTGACCAATAGCCCCAGTCCAGAGCGGGCCGGGGAGGATGCGCACGAGGCGCTGCTCACCCTGGAAGTGCCTCCCGCCCTGCTCCTGTCCTCAGTGCGCCCTGTGAGTGCCTGCTGGCCAGGCTCGGCCCAGTTCAGGGCTTCCCACGTATTTGTATTGCAATATGCATGATTCTGGGAGCTGGCCTCCTCTGGATTGGGCCTCTTCCCGTGTCCTGCTTTGTCCCTAATGCTTGGGGGCTCATCTTGCAAGACTTCTGACCCTGCTCCCGCTCCATAACAGCAGAGTGTAAGCCCACACCTGACCTTAGGTCTTTTTTCCTCAGTCTGGAACTTGCCAAGCTAATGAGACCATCCTGTGCGAGCTGGGGAACCCCTTCAAAAGGAACCAGAGGGTAAGCTCTTGCTTATATCTTCCCCCTCTGTGTGTGTGTGTGGGGGGGGTGTCTGTGTAGGTGTTGTGTGTGTTCATCCTCACCTATCTGCCTCCACTGCCTTGAAGTAAAGATTAGGATAAAGGAAGCCAGACACTGGTGGCTTAAACCTGTAATC
Source organism: Megascapheus bottae (assembly GCF_031878675.1). Lineage (NCBI taxonomy): Eukaryota > Metazoa > Chordata > Mammalia > Rodentia > Geomyidae > Megascapheus > Megascapheus bottae. Next base: position 36,920,242 of record NC_143525.1, read on the forward strand.
TTAGCATCTCAGGAGGATAAAATCTAAAGATGGCTTCATGCATGCCAGGCAAGCATTCTACCACTAAGCCACATTCCTAACCCAAGATTACTATTGTTTTACATAAGAAATATGTTTAGAAAGTTGCAGTAGCTGAAGTGTCAGAAATGTCATCTGGAGGCTGGTAGTTTGGCCTAGTGGTGGAGTGCTTACCTAGCATGCACAAAGATCAGGGTTCAATTCCTCAAGACCACATAGATAGAAAAAGCTGGAAGTGGTGCTGTGGCTCAAGTGGTAGAGCATTAACCTTGAGAAAGCCCAAGGACAGTGCTCAGGCCCTGAGTTCAAGCCCTAGGACTTGCCAAAAAAAAAAAAAAATAGAAATGTCATCTGGACGTTAAAAGAGGAAAAAAAAAAAAAGAGAGACAGGGGTATGTTTGGAACTGGTCACCTAGAACGGAAGGAAGAAGAGGTCAGCCAGCCATCTCCCTGGCATGGTGTTGGCCTCTTCTCTTCCCTGAGCTATCACCTGACCAGGCCACCAATGCCCCTCTCTCTGACTCGGGATAGATGGAGCTGCTCATCGCCTTTGAGGTCATCGGGGTAACTTTGAACACCAGGGACCTTCAGGTGCAGCTGCAGCTGTCCACGTGAGTAAATTAGTAGAGCCAGTCTTGTGGTGGCTGAGGTCAGATTCTGGGTCTCCTTTCTACCCCTTGTATTCCCTCCCCAGGTCAAGTCACCAAGACAATCTTCAGCCCATGACTCTGACCCTGCTGGTGGACTACACACTTGAGGCATCACTTAGCATGTGGGTAACTGCTCTGTTCTCTACTTCATCCCACCCCAGCCTGATATGCCTGAGCCAGGGTCCCCCTACCCCAAGGTATCTCCTAAATTTCTCTGACACCCCTCTTGGCTTGATGACTACATGTCACCTTTCCCTTTGTAACAGAAAAGGAAGAGTCAGCAACCTGGGGCTCAGGTGTTGGTCCATGATATTCCTTAAAAACTCTTTGCGAGGGTATCAATGTGTGGGAATTAAGGCACCATTTATCTGGCAAATATCATGTAACCCTTCTATTAATTACAATAAAAATATATTTAAAAAAAACTCTTTGTGAGGGCTTGGGGCATAGCCTAGTGTTAGAGTTCTCACTTAGGACTCACAAAGCCCTGAGTTCGATTCCTCTGTATCACATACTCAGAAAAAGCCGGAAGTGGTACTGTGGCTCAAGTGGCAGGGCGCTAGCCTTGAGCAAAAAATGTCCAAGGACCGTGCCCAGGCCCTGACTTCAAACCCCAGGACTAGCAAAAATAAAAATAAACAACAGGGGCCGGGAGTTTGGCCTAGTGGTTAAAGTGCTTGCCTAGCATGCACGAAGACCCGGGTTCGATTCCTTGGTACCACATACATAGACAAAAGCCGGAAATGGTGCTGAGGCTCAAGTGGTAGAGTGCTAGCCTTGAGAAAGTCCAAGGACAGCGCTCAGGCCCTGAGCTCAAGCCCAGGACTGGCAAAAAAAAAATAAAATAAAATAAACAACAACAAAACCTCTTTGTGAACAGGGCACCAGCTGCTCATGGCTGTAATGCTACTATCATGCTACTCAGGTGGCTGAGGTCTGAGGATTAGGGTTCAAAGCTAGCTCTAGTAGGAAAGTTCTGAGATTCTTCAACTAACCAACAAAACATGCCAGAAATGGAACTGTGGCTCAAGTGGTAGAGGCTAGCCTTGAGCAATAAGGCTGAGGGACAGTGCCCAGGCCCTGTATTCAAGCCCCAGGACTGAGAAACAAACTCATTGTGCGTCCAGGTGATGGTGGGAGATGAAGCCAAAAACAAAACAAAAACAAATAATGCACTGTACAAAGAATTTCACAATTATCCCACTGACTTCTCAAACTGCCCTATGTCATACTAATTATTACCAACTCCACTTTTTACAGTTAGGGAAACTGAGGACAGTTTGCTTGAGGCCACTTTGCTGGTAAATGGAAGAGCTGAGTTTATACCCAAGCTCACCAGACTTCAAAGGAGCTGTTGTTTACCAGCTTTGGTGTCTTTCCCTCTGCCAGGGCCCTGCCTTCCTACCCCATGATTTGTCTTTCTTACCCCTAGGGTAAATCACCGGCTACAGAGCTTTTTTGGTGGGTCTGTAATGGGAGAGTCTGGCATGAAGACTGTAGAGGATGTGGGAAGCCCTCTCAAATATGAGTTCCAGGTAAGCACCCCTGCAGGGTCCTGGCTGGTACTTGTGGAAAAGATGATGGAGGTTCAGGTGTTAGAAATGATTCAGGATGTTGAGGTGTCGCATAGAAATAAGGACACCAACTCAAAAGGAATTTGGCAAAGCAAAGTCTACTTGGGGGAAGGGAAAGTGGGAGAAAAAACATGGGAAGGAGTATCTGTTCAAGTAGTAATGTACCACTACCTAACAAATGTAACTGTAATCCCTCTATACATCACCCCAACAATAAAATATAATTTTTTTAAAAAAGTTCACTTCTGCCGAAGAGTAATCATCAACCAAAATCTGGCAAGCAAGCACACAAAGCAGGCAAGCCCTGCCCCTCTGCTCACATTGGCTGAACTCGGGTTCACAATCTGTGAAAGTATCTGACTTAATTAACAGAATGTAATTAAGAAGCTCTTTAAAATTTTTTTTTTTCAAAAGAAATTTTTTTTCTCCTTTTTGTCAGCCATGGGACTTGAACTCGGGGCCTAGGTGCTGTCCCTGAGCTCTTTTACTCAAGGCTAGCAGCATTCTACCACTAGCAGCCATAGCACCGCTTCTCCTTTTCTGGTGGAGTCTCATGGATGTACCTGCCTGGACTCATTTTGAACCACGATCTTAAGAGCTCAGCCTCCTGAGTAGCTAGGATTACAGGCAGGAGCCACTGATATAGGCTGTCTTAGTTAAAGTGCAGCAGGAAAAAGATGTAACTAAAATGTAATTAACAACGGCCAAGCCATCGGGCCAAAGCAGAACGATTCAGCAAAACAAAATATCTGAAAATAAACAGAGAGGAAGCAGACTACTTTAATAGAAAAGACGCTTTTCTCACAGCAGACAGGAGGACTGGGAGCTGGTGAGATGGAGGTGGTTTTCTAAGAGATAGTAACCATGACACCCTTTGTGTCCACAGGTAAGCCCAGTAGGGGAGGGGCTGGCAGCCTTAGGCACCCTGGTTCTAGCGCTGGAGTGGCCCTATGAAGTCGCCAACGGCAAGTGGCTCCTGTACCCAACGGAGATCACTATTCACGGAAATGGATCCTGGCCCTGCCTCCCACCCGGCGACCTTGTCAACCCTCTCAACCTCACTCTGTCTGTAAGTTCACCAGCAGGGACCCCTCTCCTTTGCATCTCATTTGCATCTCATTTGCATCTCATCTCATTTGCAGCCTACCTAGCAGAAAGCTGGTGTCTTCCAACCCTTCTTCAAAAAGTCTCCTTCTTTCAAAGTCTCCTTTGGAAAACCCTTGCTTTCCCAATCTCCTTTTCCTTGCTCTCACTTCTACCCCCCCCAACAAATAATGTCTTCCCTGTTCAGGATCCTGGGGACAGACCACCGTCTCCACAACGCAAGCGGCGACAGCTGGACCCAGAGGATGGACAGGGCCCTCCACCTGTCACTCTGGCTGCTGCCAAAAAAGCCAAGTCTGAGACCGTGCTGGTGAGTGACCAGGACAGGAATGGGTACAACCAGCCAGGGTATGAGAGGTAGAGCCCACTTACTAGGAGACTCTGGTTTGAAAGGTGATATGGGCCCAGCCCTCAGGAGCTTCTAGACAGAGAGAGAGGCTTGTCTCTTGCCCCAGGGGTACCCTCCTCTGACAGGGGAGCATTCAACACACTAGACCAAGGAGGAGGAGCCATTGGCTCTATTCCAATGAACCCCAAGCTGTTGCAGGCTGTTCAAAGCTTTGAACACCAGGCACAGGGAGTGGGGAGGGGCAGGAGGATGAATGGGGCATGGCACCTTCTATGACAGGAAAGAAACAGGCCTAAGAAGCCAGTATGGACTTAACCTGGGTGACGTCTGAGGTGATGTCCCAATAGGCTAAACACTACCAAAGGCTCAGTGGGTAAGAAGGCGGGGAAGAGGAATCAGGTGGTTGTGACTGTCCGGGGACTTGAACTTAGGGACTGGGTGCTGTCTCTGAGCTTTAGTGCTCCAGGCTGGTTTCTACCTCCTTGAGCCACAGCTCCACTTCCAGCTTTTGGTGATTAATTGGAGATCAGAGACTCACAGTCTTTCTGGCTTAGGCTGGCTAGGAACCATGATCTTTAGATCTCAGTTTCCTGAGCAGGTAGTAGGATTTCAGGCCTGAGCCATGAGCACCTGGCTAAGAATAAGTTTTATGTCACTAAGTTTCTGGCATCAGATAAGCTTGGCCTAAACAGGAAAAAAAAATCTACTTTCACTGTATGTGTGTGCCATGGGGAATGTGGGTATGTGAAGAAATGAAGTCAGATGGCCTCCGTTGCCCAGGGATGAGGCAAAGACTAGGTGAGTTGAAAGGAAGGAAGGAAGCCTGAGGAGCCAGTTCTCATGTCTTACGTTCACTGTCCACCTCAGACCTGTGCCACTGGCCGTGCCCGCTGTGTGTGGCTGGAGTGCCTCATTCCTGATTCTACCACCACCACCAACGTGAGCGTGAAGGCCCGGGTGTGGAACAGTACCTTTATTGAGGTCAGTCCTGGGTCTGCCATGCTATGCCACACACCGGGGTGAAGAGAGCAACAGGGAAGGGGTGAAGCCAGGGTGTGTGTGTGTGTGTGTGTGTGTGTGTGTGTGTGTGTGTGTGTTCTGCACAGGTGTGGGTCCCTCATCATGGGCTCTCGTCAGTGTCACAGTTGCGTGTCTGCTTGTGGATATGTGATGTTTCCATGATACCTGTTCTTGTGTGGCTGTTACTCTGCCCTGTGCCCATTATGTTTTCCATCTCCATATATTTACCCCATTCCTTCCACCCTGTAGAAGGCCAGCTTCTCTGCTCTGTCACTGTGTAGAAACTCCCATTCAGCTTTTGAGGTCTTCATCACCTTTCCAACTTCACCACTGAACTGAGTTTTCTCCCTCTGGACGCACTAGAACTTTCTCAGAAAAGCTGCACCTACCTCTCATGCTTCACTCTGAATTGAGGTTTCTCACATGCTAGCCTTCTCTTGTCACCTAGACCAGACTTTTGCTGTGACTATGTGACTAGGTTATCAATCTTTCTAGGATATGTGGTTTCTTTCTTTTTTTTTAATGCCAGTCCTGGGGCTTAAACTCAGGGCCTGGGCACTGTCCTGGGACACTTTTTGCTCAAGACTAGAGCTCTGCCACTTGAGCCACAATGCTACTTGCAGCAGTATGTGGTACTGAGGAATCGAACCCAGGGCATCGTGCATGGTAGACAAGCACTCTACCACTAGGCCCTACTCCTGGCCCCAATATGTGGCTTCCCCTACTTACTTCCAAAAGATGCCATAGATAAATGAGTGAGCAAGACTGCATACCAAAACTTAGGCTAGATTTGACCTATGGGTTTGATCTATGCCCCTCATTATCTCTGCTGTCCCCCGTCTCCAGCCCAGCACCTGAGTGAAATGCATTTTTGTGTGGCAGAAGGGCCTAGCTGATAGGTTTTTAGAGGTTGTTGCTTAAAGATGCTGCCTAGTGAGAGAATGAGGGAAGGGGGGAGGAGGGTCAGGGGTGTGGCTTGGAGGGGCTTTGGTTGCTTCTTCTGACCCTCTCTTCCCTGCTTCCAGGATTATAGAGATTTTGATCGAGTCAGGGTAGATGGCTGGGCCACTCTGTTCCTGCGGACCCACGTCCCCACCATCAACATGGAGAACAAGACCACGTGGGTGAGTGAGCACGAGAATGAGGGCCTCAGCCAGGACACCTTGAAGAGGATGCTGACACACTCTAGCTATGGAATGTCCATCTTGACAACAAGGCAGAAGCATTCTAACGTCAGGCCACACCCCAGAGTAACTAAGTACGATCTCGGGACAGTGGGCACAGTGCTAGGATGTGCCCACAGGACTCTTAATGTGACTCTGATAGGTAGCCACGGTAGAGAACAACTGCCTTGGACTGTATATCTATTTTACAGCAGAGGAGACTGAAGCCCCAAGGACACGACTGACCTGCTCAAAGTAGCATAGGTTGTCGGGCAAGGGCTGGTTACCTGGCCTTCCTGATCACCTCACCTCACCCCTTGTCAACATCCACTCTAAAGACGTTAAGTGTCTAGTCACTGGCAATGCAGAGAGGGCAGTGGATAATACAGCAAATGAGGGACCACTGATCAGCGGTATAGATGTTATGACTGCCATGAGACAGAAACGAAGAGGTAATTGGGCTCAATGAGAATTCAGGACGTCCCAGAACCGAAAGGTCAGAATACCAATGTCCTACATGCTACCCATCAAAAATAGAGTTAAAACTGGCTGGGATGATGGGTACGTATAATCCTGGAACTTGTATACTGAGGCAGGAGGATTTCCTGAGCCTGAAGTCCGAGCTAAGCAACTTAGGGAGATGCTGTCTCAAAAAGAAAAAGAAGGCCGGGCGCCAGTTGCTCACGCCTATAATCCTAGCTGCGTAGGAGGCTGAGATCTGATTATGGTTCAAAGCCAGCCAAGGCATGAAAGTCCATGAGACTCTTATCTCTAGTTAACTACCAGAAAACTAGAAGTGGTGCTGTGGCCCAAGGGGTAGAGTGGTAGCCTTGAGCTGAAGAGCTTAGGGATAGCATTGGGCCCAGAGTTCAAGCCCCACGACCAACCAAAAAAAAAGGAAAAAAAGAAAATGTAAACGTGTGTATATGTGTGTATATGCATCTAGATGTGTTTGTGTGTAATAAAACATATTTACAAACGTGTACACACATTTACACACATGTGTATACATACATATATGAAACGTATGTATATAATTCACTCCCCATAATAGGCACAAAAGTTAGTGTACAACAAACAAATAATGGGTATTATCAAGTACTGTCCCATTGCCAGATCTTCCCAGATGAGTCTCGTCCCTGGTAGAATCAGAAAGCTTGAAAGAAAAGCTTCCAAACTTGATTTTAAGTCACAACTGGGGGAATAAATATGATAAAATGTCTATAATTTGTTGTGGAAAGGATATAAGTGAAATATGTAGGACATACATGCAAGAGAGATGAGAGGGAGGTTGGTCAAATATACCGCATATTTCCTAAAATAATGTACTATAGAAGAGGTGGAGGAGGGACCAGACAGAAAGATCAATGGGACAGAATTTAGGTGTTTTGGTTTCTCTCTCTCTCTCTGTCTCTCTCTGTCTCTTTCTCTCTCCCTCCCCCCCCCCTTTTCAGTACTGGGAATTAAACTCAAGACCTCAAGTTATAAACATTCTGTTACTTCATCCATACCTCTAGTCCCCCCACCCCCTTTTTTTGTATTTTATTTTTATTTATTTATTTTTTGTGTGCTAGTCCTGGGGCTTGAACTCAGATCCTAGGCACTGTCCCTTAGCTTCTCTTGCTCAATGCTAGCACTCTACCACTTGAGCCACAGCACCTCTTCTGGCTCTTTTTGTTTATGTGGCACTGAGTAATTAAACCCAGGGCTTTATGCATGCTAAGCAAGCAGTCTATCACTAAACCATACTCCCAGCCCCAACCCTTCCCTTTTCTTTTGTTACTCAAAGCTAGTGGTTTTACCACTTGAGCCACAGCTCCCCTCTTGGCCTTTTGGTGGTTAATTTGAATAAGAGACTCATGGACTTTCTTTCCATTGGCTAGCTTTGAACCTTGATCCTTAGATCTCAGCCTCCTGAGAAGCTAAAATTATAGATGTGATCCACCAATAGCCATCCAGCTTTGTGTGCTTTTATTTATTATTTTATTTATTTATTTGTGAGGCTTGAACTCATTGTCTCGACACTGTCCCTGAAAGCCACAGTGCCACTTCTGATTTTCTGATGGTTAATTGGAGATAAGAGTCTCACAGACTTCCCTACCTGGGCTGGCTTTAACGTCAATCCTCAGATCTCAGCCGCCTGAGTAGCAAGGATAAAAGGCGTGAGCCACCAGCACCTGGATTATTATTATTATTATTATTATTGTTATTATAAAGGTGATGTACAGAGGGTTATAGTTACATGAGACAGGTAAAGTATACATTTCTTTTTTGACAATGTTACTCCTTCCCTCACTCTCTCCCAGCTTTTCTCTGTGTTTGTTGTTGTTATTGTATTGTTTTTGGTTTTGGTTGTGGGGTTTGAACTCTGGACCTGGGCACTGTCCCTGAGTTCTTCAGCTCAAGGCTTGCACTCTACCACTTGAGCCACAACTCCACTTCCGGTTTTCTGGTGATTAACTGGAGATAAGAGTCTCACGGACTTTTGGGGCCTGAACTGGCTTTGAACCTTGACCTTCAGATCTCAGTTTCCTGATTAGCTAGGAATACATCGCCTGGCTATGTATTTCATTTTTGAGATAAGTTCTCACAAAACTTTTGGTGTGCTGGCCTTGAGCTTGCCATTCTGCCTTTGCTTCCTGAGTAGCTGAGATTAAAGGCATGACCCACCAAGCCTGAATAGAGTACACGTTAACTCTATAGAGAATGTTTTATTTTGCTGTTCTAGGATCCATAATGTTATCCAGGCTGTCTCTAAACTCTGGATCATCTAGGATTATATGCATGGGCCACCATAACCAGCGTAGAAAGATAATTAAGTAGTATTGAGAGAATATATTTAGTTCAGACCATGAGCAAAAATATATTGAAGCTAGATTAAAAAAAAAATTTCAATGTTGGAAAGGGAATGAGCCAAAATAAAGGACTAACTTCAGTACCTTTAGACACAGAAGATTCAGCAGAGAAGTTCACACATCTGGGACAGAACTGGTACACAGCCTAGATATGTGGCTCATAAACCACATATGTGGCTCCAGGCTGCCTTATCAGATCTGAGGCTGGTGCTAAGGAGCTGGACAGATAGACCTGCAGGTGTGAAGTTAGCAAGGGTTTTTCTATTTCCTGGCTGCCCCCTACTGGCAATAGGTCAAACCTCTGGTCCCCAGCCCAGCTGGGGTAGAGAATTTGGCACAGGACTGAGTCTCTTCCTCCCCTCCCCAGTTCTCTGTGGACATCGACTCTGACCTGGTGGAGGAACTGCCAGCTGAGATCGAGCTGTGGCTTGTCCTTGTGTCCGTGGGTGCTGGGCTGCTGTTGCTGGGCCTGATAATTCTTTTGCTGTGGAAGGTAGGACCCCCAAGCTACCTGGGACCCTCCCCCCTCCCCCAGACCTCCTGCCAGCACGTGCTCCATGCCATGGCTCCCTAGCCCATTCCACATTTCCATTTCAGCCCCTTCCTCCCAGTTCCTCCCTTCCTCCTCCCTAGCTTCCAGTCTCCTCCCTGCCTGGGTTATAATGGAGGGAGCTAAGAGTTGAAAGGGACACTCAAGAGCACAGGTGTCTGGTCATCCCACCGTGCGGGACCCCCAAACTCAGTTATGCAGGCTCCCCAGCCCTAAGCCCCCAAACCCCTGAGTACTGCTGGCCAGGAACTGCTCCCCAAAAGTCCCTGATGCCCTCCCCACCTCCTCCCCTCCAGTGCGGTTTCTTCAAGCGAGCCCGCACTCGTGCCCTGTATGAAGCCAAGAGGCAGAAGGCGGAGATGAAGAGCCAGCCTTCAGAGACGGAGAGGCTGACCGACGACTACTGAGGGGGACAGCCCCCACCCCGGCCCACCTGGGTAACGCAGCCTGCAGGCCTCTCCCCCGAGCATCCCAGCTGGCCAGGGCCTCTAACTCTGTGCTATCTGCTCCTCTCCCCTCACCTCAGAGGATAGCCCAGTCACACACACACACACACACACACACACACACACACACACACACACTTCCTGTCTGGCTCTTAAGGAATCCCAGAAGAGTGTCACAGTCCTCTCTGTGACCCATCTACTTTCTGGGGACAGGAGAAGAGTCACAGTCAAGGTTAACCCCACCACCACCTCTGTAGGAATGTTGAGAATGAGTCTAAGCGTCTCCATTCCTGGCCTCCCCTTCTGCCTCTCCCTTTCCTCTCTGCCTTCCTCAGTTCCCTCTTCCTCTGGATGGGGCATGGGGAAGTTCATTCTCTCCATCTCACACTGAGATGGGTGTATTTGCATCAGGGTCCTGGATTCTGAGGACCGTGGCAGGGAAGAGTCTGGGCACTTCCTCCTCTGCTTGAGAGCTGGATGCTAACAGTCTTCCTCCTCTGACCCCCACTTCCAGTGTGACTTCTTTAAGCGGACCCGCTACTACCGGATCATGCCCAAGTACCATGCCGTGCGCATCCCGGAGGAGGAGCGTTACCCGCCTCCAGAGAGCACCCTGCCCACCAAGAAACACTGGGTGACCAGCTGGCAGACCCGGGACCGATACTACTGACGTTCTCCCCGATTTCCCAGTATCCCCTCCCCCACCATGTGCCCTTCCTATTTATCATAACTTATGCCTCCAGTGGTCCACTGGGGCTGCTGCCTTTGGCTGGCACCAGCAGGCTCAGGCACATGTGCCCCTTTCTCCGCCCTCTCCCCTCCCTTCAGACCCAGGCCTATGCTGTCTGGCTGCAGGCATCTCCCTCAGGGCCTCACAATGCTGAGCATTCGACAGCCCTGCGCCCTGGACACACGTGGGGCCCACTATTCATGGCCTGTGTTTGTGTACTATGTCTCAGCCTCTGCCTGTGCCAAAACCAAGCCAAAGGACCTCTGCCAGACATGGAAGGAAGAAAAAGCCCCTGATGGGGTGACCTCTCCTCTTCCACACTGGATCTAACTTGAGCCATAGTCACTGGACTGACTTTGCTGTCCAGAGGAAAACTACTGACTGACTGGTAGCCGCTGCCCTTCCCAGCTGCAGCTCCCAGGCACCCCCAACCACAGAGTTGGGTCCCACCGAGGACTGTCCCAGGTGGGAGCACGATCACAGGCACTGAGCTCAGACCCTCGAGCCACAAACTAGAAAGCAGGTCCCTAGAGCATTTTCTTTCATGGATTTCTGAAGCTTCTCTTCTTGGCCCTGACTGGACTGGCAGGGAACGCAGCCCAAAGGAACAAAGAGAAACCGTGGGCAGCCTGGACACGCTGTGCTAGGACGCCTCAGGAGACCAGAGGGGCAGTTCTGGCTAAGCAGATGTTGGCAGGGTGCAGCAGATGTTGGCAGGATGCAGAGGGCATCAATTCAGGCCACCACCACCATCCCAGCCTCAACAGGGCCTGGCGAGATCCCACTGCGAACAAAACTTGAATGTAGAATCCGGAGGGAGCCCCTTCCCTGTCCCAGCCAGCCGCACCCACTCTCCTCACTGACTGGTTTGGAGCCTAGAGTCTCCCTGGCTGTTCTTGGCTCTCAGAGCAACCTGGCTCTTGCCCCATTCTGTACCCCAGGGCCCATTCTAGCAGTTGAGGTTGGTTCCCAAGACCTCTCCTGATCCCTTCTCACTGACAGGCTCACTCCCCAACTCCCCCCCTCCATGGTACTGTAGCAGGGGGGCTCCCCCTTCCCCCTTGTGCCTTCTTTGTATATGAGCTTCTCACAGCTACCAATAAATAGCTCCCAGTTTGTACCACTGTATTGGCCCTCTACTCATCCCGACTTTTCAGTCGGAATGGATGATGGATGATGCCAATCCCCTTGGTAGACAAGTCCAGGTTGCTGGTGGCTAGGCTTGAAGGTAAAGATCTGTGGAAACGCCAGCCCCTATCTAAAGGCTAATCACAGACACAGAAATGAGATCAAGAAGCTCAGATGATGGCAAAGAGACACTTTGGAGAAATCCAGTGCTGGGCTGGTGTGGGGTGGGGGAGGTGGGGGCAGCGGTGGTGCAGGGAAGGAAAACTACTCTGTGCTGGTGGCTCATGCCTGTAATTTTAGCTGCTCTGGAGGCTGAGATTTGAGGATCATGGTTCAAAGCCAGCCCTAGTAAGAAAGTTTGTGAGACTCTTTGCTTAAAAAACAACAATAACAAGCTGGGCGTAGTGGCTCACGCCTGTAATCCTAGCTACTCAGGAGGCTGAGATCTGAGGATCAAGGTTCAAAGCCAGCCTGAACGCAAAAGGACCTGAAACTCTTATCTCCAATTAACCTCTAGAAAATGGGAAGTGGGGCTTGGCTAGGTAGCCTTAAGTTGAATAGCTCAGGGACAGCACCCAGGCCCAAAGTTCAAGCCCCATGACCCACAAAAAAAAAAAAAATACCAAAAAAGCCAGAAATAGAACTGTGGTTCAAGTGGTAGAGTGCTAGCCTTGAACTAAAGCAAACCATCCTGAGGGACAGAGCTTAGCCTGTGTTCAGGCCCCAGGACTGGCACCAAAGAATAACCTACAAGTAATCCTGGCTAGTGGTCAGGTATGAGGGTAGAGAGAGCTCTCAGGGCTGAGTTTCAGGTAAGAGGAGCCTGCTTGTCTGTCTCCATTTCCCTACCACCAACCCTGAATATCACTAGGAGATGAGTCTGCAGACAGCATTTTTTATGACTGTTCCCGCCTCTGATCAGGAGTTGCTGGAGCACTAATTTTGTATGTTAATATTTATTTACTCATGTGTGTGTGTGTGTGTGTGTGTGTATACACTGGTATGAGGGCATAAACTCAGAGTCCAGCACTGCCCCTTAGTTTTATATGCTCAAGGCTGGTACTTTACCACTTGAGCCATCACTCTGCTTGTGGCGTTTTGCTGGTTAATTGGAGATAGGAGTCTTTTCGACTGACTTCAAACCTCAAACCTGGGCACCGATGGCTCATGCCTATAATTCTAGCTATTCAGGAGGCTGAGATCTGAGGATTGTGGTTCAAAGCCAGCTGAGGCATGAAAGTCCATGAGACTTTTATCTCCAATTGACTACCAGAAAACTGGAAGTGGCACTGTGGCTCAAAGTGATAGATCACTAGCCTTGAGCAAAAAAATTCAGGGGCTGCCGGGTGCAGTGGCTCATACCTGTAATCCTAGCTACTCAGGAGGCTGAGATCTGAGGATTGTACCTCAAAGCCAGCCAGGCATTGAAGTCCATGAGACTCTATGTCCAATTTACTACCAGAAAACTGGAAGTGGCGATGTGGCTCAAAGGATAGGGTGGTAGCCTTGAGCTGAAGAACTTAGGGACAATGCTCAGGCCAAGTTCAAGTCCCATGACTGACAAAATAAAAATAAAAAACTCAGGGACAGCAACCAGGCCCTGAGTTCAAGCCCCACAACCACCACCACCAACAACAAAAAAAACCCCTCAATCCTCAGATTTCAGCTTCCTGAGTAGCTAGGATTTCAGGCCTGAGCCACTGGTATCTGGCTTATTTATGTTTTTGTCAGTACCGGGGTTTGATTCGGAACCTAAAGTGTGTTATGCTGATGCTCTACCACTTGAACCATGCTCACAGCCCCACAGCACTGGTCTTTTGGAAGTTCCTCAAGAGAGTGCAGGTGGTAAGCTTAGATAACTATGAATTAGGATGAGGAGACCCCCCCCTGCCACCCCTGCCCCAGCAGCCTGCATTTCTAGGGGTTTCTAGAGTAGTTCCCCTACTGCCATGTTGAGGTTGTCCACACAGCCTAGGGAGTACAATATGACTCCCTTTGGTTACTTTGGCTTAAATTATGGTGCACTAAATTTGTCCTTAAGTCTGTGGCTTTGGCAAGATTCCACTGAAGGTTGGAAATTACCGTTCAGAAGCCTAAAGGCAGATCCCAGATTCAGCTCTTCTCAGGTACCACCAACCAAAGCTGTCATAGAATTCCTTCCCATATCTATCTTGGTATTTTCCAGCCTTGGCATTGTGGCAATTGTTTGCCCTCCATTTCATCAGCATCCAACATGACATTATCCTCAGCCCATGTCCATCCTTCTCTCCGTACCTCACCCCTCTCTTCTATGCCAGAACTTGCCACCTCCTAGAATGATTGTCAGCAGAATATCTGATTTAAAAACTCAGTCCTACACAGAGTGGCTAGACTCTCAGAATCCAGTGACCAGAGATTTTGTTTTCCAGAATCTGGGATGAGTGTAGGTTGTCAAAGCCCCAGTCAGTTGTGCTTAAGTCAAAGCCACTTCCAATTTAAAGAGGATTTTTTTTTCTTTTTATTGTCAGTAATGGAGATTAAACTCAAGGCTTAGGCACTCTCCCTGACCTCTTGCTCAAGACTAGTGCTACCATTTTTCCCCCCTCCCTGGTCCTGGGGCTTGAACTCAGAGCCTGGACACTGTGTCTAAACTTCATTGTGCTCAAGGCTAACACTCTATCACTTGAGCTGTAGCACCACTTCTACAGGAATTTAACCCAGGGCTTCATGCATGCTAAGCAAGCACTCCACCACCGATCCACATTCCCAGCACTCTATCACTTTGAGCCTCAACTCCATATTTCTGATTTTGTGGTGGTTAAATGGAGATGAATCTCACAGATTTTTCTGCCTGGGCTGGCTCTGAACCATGATCCTCAGCTCTCAGCCTCATGAATAGCTAGGATTACAGGCGTGAGCCATGAGCACCAGCTTCAAAGAGGAATTTACCCCTCTGGTCAGCTTTGCATCACCAGCCCACAGGCTACAATGAACTGCTGCTTGCACACACACACACACACACACACACACACACACACACACACACACCCTGAGACTGTCATTTTCAGGATGAGCACAACCTTTTTCTATAAAAAGACACTTGTATGCCTGAAATGCAGCAAGGCCCACTACAAAAGGACTCTCTATAAGCCATACTTCTTGGGTTCATGGCTGTAGCACCTCTACACCCCATTCCAGAAAGGGTCTTGAGTCTTGCATCACCAAAAGAACACCCAAGGTGATTCTTTCCCTGCCCAGCAGGAAGTGGGATTGCACTTCCTGGGCCCTGTAGGTTGGAAAAGGTCATATGATCATTCCTGCCCCATGAGATTGAGCCAGAGAACACGGCTCACTGTATGTTGAAGCATTCCACTGCTGGTATAAACCACCACATTCAGTTCTTCTTTGCCTCTGCTACAGTGGAAGCTGGTGTTGACTGCTATGCTTCAGCTTGAGTCCCTTCAAATCTATTTATCACCAGGTCAAACATACAGTGTAACATTTAGAAATTGGGGTTTCTGTGCTGGCACTGGGGCTTGAACTCAGCGTGTGGTCCCTTAACTTTCTTGCTCAAGGCTGTTACTCTATCACTTGAACCACAGCTCCACTTCCAGGTTTTTGCTGGTTAATTGGAAGTAAGAGTTCCCTGCCTGGGTTAGCTTCAAACTGTGATCCTCAAATCTTAGCCTCCTTAGTAGTAAGAATTATAGACATGAGCCACTGGTGCTTAGCTCTGGTTGCTTTAATTTTAATAACAGTAATAGCTGCCGTTTATTGGTAGACAAAGAACTTACATAATAAAAATCCCTCGTACATTTGAAAACTCGCCAGCATATGGCTCACCTTTTAATTGCTAATTCAGCAAATGTCAGGTGGTCCTCTCACACACCTCTGGAACTTGACTCCTCACTGATCTCACTTTTTTTTTTTTTTCACTCTGTCCTCTTTACTACATGCTTGGCACTGTGGCCAGTGCAGTGAGCAGGACACACATAATCTGCACTCTCCCAGTGCTAAAGTTCAGTAAGGAAGACAGATAAGTCAGCAGTTACTACTCAGTGTGCTAAGCTACACTTTGCTAAGAGCAGGGAGACAAGCTGAGTAGGGGTGGGGGAAGGTATCCTGAATGGATGACTAAGAAGCTGAGACCTAAAGAATAGGTAGGGGAACTTGAAAAAAAAGAAAGATCCAGACAGAAAAGCTAATACTAGCAATGGCTTGGAGATGAGAAGCTGGGTCAAGACAGCAGGTAGGTGGGGCTGGAAATTGACCAAGGGAATGTGAAAAGATGAGTCTGGAAAGCAGAGCCAAAGCAGATCTTGACAACTGGAAAAATTCCAGTAGGAAGTCGAAAACAGACACTGATAGCTTGTACCTGTAATCCTAACTACTCAGGAGGCTGAGATCTAAGGGTTACAGCCTAAAGCGATCTGGGGCAGACAAAGTCTGTGAGACTATCTCCAGTTAACCGTAAAAAGCCACAAGTGGAGGTGTGGTTCAAGTGGTAGAATGCCAGCCTTGAGTGCAAAAGCCAGAGAGGCGCTGAATTCAAGCACCAGTCCTGGCACACACACCACCGCACACACACATTCACACGCACACACACAAATGAGATAATACTAACAGTTCCTGGCATAACAGATCCTTATTCTATTTGTGAAGCCTCTTTCTGGGGTAGCCATAATTGCACTGTTGTAACTGGTTACTGACAACAGTTATCTCCCAAACTGAGATATCACATGATTCGTGGAAAAGGCCAAATCTTGATTCGTGTTTTCTGATCTCAGCACAAAGCCTCACACAATTTAGGTCCCTGCTTTCGTGCAGGCCAATAACCTAAACCTTCAAAGATGGCTGAGAATCACCAGCCCCGGGCTCAGGATGGGACCATACCACGTCCTGCCACCAGAGGGCACACGACGTGTCTCACCGAGGGGGCGGAGCTTCCGGAAGGGCGGGGCTGCTGGGTCTCCAGCTCTGTGGTCACCGCTCCGCCTGCCCAGGAAGCGGTGCGGCGAAGGTGGCGCGCACCTTGCCCCGGGCTTTCTTTTCAGTCAAATAAGCTACATAAACATAAAAAGAAGAGAGTTTCTGAAATTAGCACCAGCTTTCTTCCACCGCGACTGCTTTGACTTCGGGCGTTTGTTGTTTTTCCTGTGCTTGAGGCTTCCATCCCGCACGCTAGACGAGTGCTCTGGTCAACTAAATGACACCCCACCAAAGATCAGCCCTGGGCGTTTTGTGGTTGTTTTGTTTTTACGGGTAAAAGCAGGGCGCCACCTATTCCGGAGCTATTAGCTAGTCACGGCAATCATCGGGTTGCAAGTATAGAGGACAGATGAGTCCTGGATTGCTGGGCTTGTACCCTAGCTTTGGGAACCTCAGTCTGGGTCAGTCGCGATGGCCCCGCCAGGTGTGCAGGCGGAGGAGGACTAGGCGCGCGCCTCCGGGGAGCAAGGTGTTAACTCGGGGCTCCGTCGTCGTCCACCCGGCCGGGGCGGGGACTGGGCGCACGGGGGCGGGGCGTGCTCCGGGCTTCGGAAAACAACAGGCCGCCGCCTCCGGCACGGACTGGGTTAAGGGGGCGGGCCGAGAGGGAAGCCACGTGCCGAGGCGCAAGCCTATTGGTCCTCCCAGAGTTGTTTGTGCGCAGCCATTGGAGACGTGGGGGCTGCGCGACGAGCCGATTGGCTGAGCGTTGAGAGGCGCCGCCGGGGCAGGAGGAGGGAGGTGGTGACCGAACCCCCGCGTTTGGGCCGGACGGGACCGAGCAGAGCGCCTGTGCCGCTTGCTCGGAGCGGGGGGGACCCGGGGACCGGGGGGTTCCGCAGCCCGATCCGAGCCCCGACCGCAGGCGTCGCCGTCGCGGCCGCCGCCGCCGCCGCCACCATGCGCTGGGTCCGGGCGCTGCTGAAGAACGCGTCCCTGGCAGGGGCGCCCAAGTACATCGAGCACTTCAGCAAGTTCTCCCCGTCCCCGCTGTCCATGAAGCAGTTCCTGGACTTCGGTACGGAGGGGGCGAGGGGCCTCGGGGCACGGAAGAGGGGGGTCCCGGCGATGAGGGGTTAACGCCGAGGAGACGAGGGGCCTCGAGTATCTGGGTACGATCAGGAAGGGGTTAACGGTGAAGCCGACTGGGCCCCGTGCTTAAAGAGTTAAGTGGACCCCGGCAGGAGACACTGCCTCCACACGGTTAGCTGAGGAGGGGCGGGCCAAGGATCCCCCCTCCCTGGGCTTTGACAGTAAAGGGGTCGGGGTTGCATGGTAGGTCATAGAGGGAGTCTGGATCCATCAATGGCCTGAACGTGGGGGTTGTCCTGTCGCCAAGGGTGGGAGAGAGAGAGAGGAAATAGGCACCGACCAGAGTGAGTGACAAGGCTGGTTACAGTTACAGCCATCTGGAAGGAGACCTGGGCTGTGCACGAAGGGTCAGAGCAGCAGAGAAATCTCCCAACATCTAGGCAAGGGGCACTCTTTCAGACTTAAACAAGAAGTCCCCCCCCCACACACACACACACTAGTTAGTGTACCTTCAGTCACTGCAGCTGCCCCAGTAGTGGGCAAGGACATTTGAAGATCAAATCCATTCTAGCCTGGCAGCCTGTCCCGGGCTGGGCAGAGAACCAAGTTACCATGAGATAGTCAGGCCACTTGCACCCTCCCTTGGCTGCCCATGGGTTTCTGGGTCAGGATCTCCCACTAACTGTAGTTCTAAGTGTGGTTCGTTCTGGAGCAGGAGGGAGGCCATGGTGACTGATAAACACAGTGATAGGGGCTCAGTCTCTCTACATGGGGTTTCCTCCAGGCCAGCTAGGGACTGGGAGTAGGTCCAGGTCTCAAGAGTTGGGGAGGTAACATTGGCTTAGATTACAACTTTGTCACTGATGGGAAATGGGCAGAGAAGTGACAGCCACGACAGGACAGGACACCTGTTTTCCAGGATATGTACCCCTCCATGTGCCCTATTTGACACTTGGACTTTACCTATGAAGAAAAGCCTCCTTACCCACCAGCAGTTGTTCAGCCCATACTGCTCCCTAGATACAGATGCAAATGACTCCTCAAAGTTTTGTCCACTAGTACTGTGAGGAAAACTGAGACCATCAAGGTGACATGCCCTGAACAACAGAGTTAGAGGCAGAGCCTACACCAGAACCCAGGCATCCTTCCTCCATTCAGGTTGCCATCATTTCTCTACCCACTTTTCATCACCAGCCTGGGTGAGGTATGGGACCTGCGGCTGTGAGCATCTAGGCCTCGTTCCCATCCACTAGGTACAAAGGACCGATTTCCCAGGAGTTTCTGTCCCCCTAGATCAGTCCCTCAGAGGGAGTGCTGGGAGGGAAGAAAAGTAAGGTGTCTTAGGCCATAGCAGCTCCAAATGGGCCCTGCCCATAATGATTTAAGACAAATGGAAATTCAGCTACAGGTGAGTAGGGAATGTCATCCTGAAGTGGATGGAAGAAGCTTAAATTTTACAGGATTAAGAAAGCTACTTTGCTATGTACCTGGAAGGTCATTCACCCCTTGAATTCTTGGTCAGTGCAACCCTGGGAGGGGCTACAGTTCCCATGAGCAGTTGTGGTTTATCCATTTCTCTCTCACCAGGGTCCAGCAATGCCTGTGAGAAAACCTCATTCACCTTCCTCCGGCAGGAGCTGCCTGTACGCTTGGCCAACATCATGAAAGAGATCAACCTGCTTCCCGACCGGGTGCTGGGCACACCCTCAGTGCAGCTGGTACAGAGCTGGTAGGACACCCTTTCAACACCCTCACCTGTGACTCCAGGCATGGGACAGAAGGGAGGCAGGCCTCTGGGATGCTGGAGACTTGCCTAAGGTCACATAGGAGTTCTAGGCTCAAACAGGGACAGAAGTCAGGCTCTCATTTTGTATCTGTGGGAGAGTCCTGGTCTCACCATCCTCTTTTCTCTAGAAACCCAGGAAGTCATGATTTTCACAGCCATAATTAAATCATGCTAGTGTCGATACTAGCCACCCACCTGGCCCTGCAACCCCATCCCCTGGTAGATTTTATCTACCCAGGGTCATATCTGAGGAAACCGAGAAACAAGAAACAAATCTTAGAACAAATGATATCATCCAAGCTAGCTTTCTGACTGTTTTGGAAAACACAATGTCCACCAGCTTAGTCCATTCCCAAAGCACTTTTGAGGGCAAAGACCAGAGTTTATTAACGGTAGCCGCAGGGGCAGGAAGAAGCCTGTTCACGTAGGGCTCTGTGCTGGGCTGAGTAACTAGATGCCAATAGCCAATGGCTTGTCACATGAAGCATAAACACGGGCGTGCCTTGTCACTGGGCATGCCACTGACTGTTCATCTGTGAGCTTTCATGGCTCCTGGTTCAGGAAGTACAGCATGAAATGCCTGAGGTTTCCTTTGGACCCAGAAACTCAGAGAAAACCTTAGACTCTAGCACTAGTCTGCATCTGAGAAAACAGCAGCAGCTGCTCACAAGGAGCCCACAATATCTCAGAGGAAAATAAAATTCCTGCCAAGACAGGACTGACAAAGTGCAATGGAGACAGTGGGAGGAGAGAGTGCTGAAGAGCTAGTTTTATTTAAATGAAGAATCAAAGTGTTTTTTTTTTATCATTTGTATGTGTTCACATGCATGCACAAATACTGGAGCTTGAACTCTGGGCCTGGGCACTGTCCCTGAGTTGAGTTTTTTTTTTTGTTTTTTTTTTTTTAACTCAAGGCTCACATTGTCTAACACTTGAGACACAGCTCTACTTCTGGCATTTCAGTGGTTTATTGAAGATAAGAGTCTCACAAATGTTCCTACCTGGGTTGGCTTTGCACCACAATCTTCAGATCTCAGCCTTCTGACTGGCTAGGACGATAGACATGAGCCAACAGTGACCAGCCGAAAGTATTATTGAAAAATAATACTGAGTGTCTCTCCCCTTGCAGAAGTATAACATGTTTATTTTGATACTTGGAAAGCGTAAAAACATAGAAGAAAAATGTCTGTGATTATCTTCATAACCAAACTAAGTGTAGTTGGTTGAATCTGAAGTTGTGAGGAGCTGGATGTCATGGTACACAGCTGTAATCCCAGCACTTGGAAAGTAGAGACAAGAGGATGGCAAGTTCAAGACCAACCCAGATTACTTAGTGAAACCTTATGTTTAAAAAAGTAAAATAAAACTGGGCACAGTGGCTCACACCCTATAATCCTAGCTGCTTAAGTGGCTGAGATCTGAGGATCAAGGTTCAAAGCCAGCCTGGGCGCTAAAGACCGAGAGCCTCTAATCTCCAATTAACCACTAGAAAACTGGAAATGATGCTGTGGCTCAAGGGGTAGGTCAGTAACCTTGGCTGAAGAGCTCAGGGACAGTACCCAGGCCCAGAGTCCAAGCCCCATGACCGACAAAAAAATAAAATAAAAAGAAAGAAGACAAGGAATTTGTGGGAGAGTTAAAATGGACACTAACAGAGGAACCTAGGTAACTCCAAGCTGGGAAGAAGAGCTGTGCAGGCTTGTTAGAGCTTTACTTGGTGGGCGTTGATCGAACCCTAAATAGAAGCTATGAGGGCGTGGTGGGGGGACAGAGAACAGAGTCTGATTCTCATGTAGCTCAGCCAGGTCACCCCTTGCTGTACCCTACCCCTAAAAGGCCCAGAACCTCAGAGCTAACCTGCACATCCCACCACAGATTGGGGAGTATGGGGAGGTGACAAAAGATGCCATCTGTTCTTCCCAGCACTTTACTCTGTCCAGCTGACTGGCTTGGCTGCCTGTCCAACTGGTCCCTGACTCCATGAGATAGCTTCTGGGGCTTTTCCTGGACATAGTGTTCCTAAAACAGCCAGAGATGCCAGAGCAGGGCAAAGGGCCTCTGGACGGCCCATGACTTCCCTGGGGGCCCTGAAGAGTCCCTGCCTAGAAATCAGTGATACATATGGGACCTTGCTCTATTTTATTCTTCCCTCAAAGCTGGGAAGTAATGTCAAGTAATAGCAGGAGGGAGATAAGTTAGATAAGAGTAGACGCTTCCCCAGTGGATGATTCAGAGTAGAGAGCTGGTTCAAGGGATTACTAAGACAAGCAATGGACTTAAGAGACAGCCTACTGGGAGTATTTCCAGAAGCAATGGGTGTCCACAGGAGCAAGAGAGACTGAAGAGTGGGAGCAGGAAGGACTTCTTGATGGGGACAAGGCAATTGTCTGTAAGAGAGTGCAGACCTCCTTCTTTAGAAGAAATAACTAACTAGTTAGGATGGTGGCAGCGGGCAGGGACACCACACAAAGCAGCAGGCCTGGAAAGAGGTCCATCAGCCTGAGTCTAATGAGTTTTCCAATCTCTCCTTTGCAATCAGAAGAGCTCTGTTCAGCTACATTTACTAGCAGTTTAGTAGCTAATATGGTTGGGGCCAACGTGGCCTCCTCTCAGGTAGGAAGTAATGCTCAGACATTCATCTTAAATGAAGAATTCCTAGCACTCAAACCAGATAAATAATTGTAAGTGGACAGACTTAAGATAGTGGCATTTAGGCAGGCGCTGGTGGCTCAGGTCTGTAAATCCTAGCTATTCAGGAGGCTGAGATCTGAGGATCACGGTTCAAAGACAGCCCAAGCAGTAAAGTCCATGTGACTCTTGTCCACAATTAACCACCAGAAAACCGGAAATGGAGCTGTGGCTCAAAGTTGTAGTCTTGAGTGAAAAAAAGCTCAGGGACAGCACCCAGGCTCTCTCTGAGTTTAAGCCACATGACCAACAAAAAAAACAAAAAATAATGGCACTGGACTTTGGAGGTGATTGGAAGGTGGTACAGCTGTAAGCTTTGACCTGGGTTTTACTGGACAGTACTCCCTGGTGAACAACCTGGCATCTCTAAGCCTCAGCTTGGTCCCATGTGTCTCAGCAGCAGCATCTCTAGGCCAGAGGTGATTTTAGAGACCATGAAGCAGTGAGTGTGAGGAGGATGAAACACACCTGAGCACTTGCAGTGTGTCAGGGTGCATTGTGCTTTTACACAAGTACCTGTGTCATTCTCACCAGGGCCCTCACAAACTGGCTTGGACATCACCCCTACTTCTTGGCTGAGAAACTGGGATTTGGGGAGGCAGAGAAATTTGGCTGAGGTCACTTAGGGAGTTGTGGAGCCGTGGCTGTGGGATGTGGAGGTTGCATTTTGAATGAGACAGGAAGCAGGCTGGGCCCTGGAAACAGGCCGAGATCCCCATGGGAATGGAGGGCTCCCTTACAGAGGTAGAATGTTAGTTGGCATTGCTGGGAACCTCAGGGGAGGAAGACAGCCTGAGGGCTGCAGTTGCATCTAGGGTTACGTAAGCCTGTGTGCGTAGCTCACACCTATAATCCTAGCTACTCTGGAAGCTGAGATGGGAAAATCAAGGTTAGAAGCCAGCTCAGGCAGGAAAATCCATGAAACTCTTTTATCTCTAACAAACTACCAAAAGAGCCAGAAGTAGAGTGGTGGCTCAAGTGGTAGAGTGCTATCTTTGAAAAGAAAGAAGCTCAAGGACAGCACTCAGACCCGGCATTCAAGCCCCAGGACTGATATAAAAGGAAGAAGAAATGAAGGAAGGAAGGGAGGGAGGGAGGAAGGGAAGAAGGAAGGAAGGAAGGAAAGAGATATCAAGTGATAGCAAATCCAGGGTCTACTGGAGCCTTTGTGGGGCTGTAGAAAAGGTGAGGTGCTAGCATAGCATGTCTGTCCACCTCTCACCAGGCTCCTTCATCTGTCAGCAAACTGTGTGGACCCCAAGTTCTGTCAATGGAGCATCACCACCCCTCCCCTCCCCCCATAGCCAGCCCTTGTTATTAGCACAACTCCGCAGGAGGCCGGGCCATCTTCCAGTCCCTCAGGCTGGCCGCCTCCCAGAAGCAGAGCATTCATTCTCTGAGTCTCCTTTAATCTGCACTCTACTCCCTGGTACACTTCCTGTTTTGAACCCCATTTTATACTTGAAACTTAGCAGCCCAGCCAGTCACCAAACTCAAGCTTGCTGCTCCTGCCACCATCTCTACAGATGGGCTCCAGCTGCAGGACGCCATTGTCGTCTTCTTTGGTGCAAGTAGTCAGGCTCCCCAGCCACGGCCTGAATGGTATCCTTGTCCCCCTGAATGGTGGGCACTAGCACACATGTTGGCTGGCCCTTACTCTTCACGTTCACACTTACCCTCTCCTCCACCCTCCTTCCTGCTCCCACACACCTCCCTCCCTTCTCCCCTTCCCCTCCACTTGTCCTTCCCCTTCAGCCTTCACTACCCCCTCTGCCCAAGTCATCACTTAGATGTCCAGCCTTCTCAGGGCCTAACCCTGCTTGGAGCAGCCCCCTGCTTTCAGACTCAGCTTATTTCTTTAGCCCTGAGAGGGTGGCAGGCAGGAACTTGCATGACTCTGTCCCCCTGTGGTTCTCTCTGGAGGACCCAGGTCTAGCCAAGAGTAATGTGGCATGCCAGGTGAATCTCCGAGCAGGCCCACGACCAACAGCCCTGTTGGGAATCCTCATGTTCTCCTCTCTGTTCCAGGATTATGCCCCCTGTGGGAACAGTCCCCATGCCTCCCTGATCTGGGGGCATTGCCCTTGTGAGTGCGTCCTGCTGCCCCTTGCTCTGTATCACTGTCCATGTGACCAGGCTTCATTACTGCCCTTGAAGGTTTACTGACCAACTCTGCCTTGTGCTGGGACTCTGCCCCCCCACCCCCACAGTGCTGACTGCCCGCAGTGTGTGGGGGGGAGGGCAACCTCCTAGCTTGACCCCTTCTAGTCTCACCTGCCCTGGCTTGTGAGGAGTCTCACAGCCCCACTTTCCAAGTAGCTGCTCCCCTTTTTCTTCACCCCCTACCCAGTATTCACACTGGCAGCATTTTCACTCTTCCTCTATGAATCAAGTGATTCGTTGGCTCATGCTTGTAATCTTAGCTATTCAGGAGGCTGAGATCTGGGGATCCAAGTTTGAAGCCAACCCCAAGCAAAGTCTCTGTGACTCTTCTCTCCAAAAAGCAAGACATGGAGGTGTGGCTCCAGTGATAGACCACAAGCCTTGAGTGAAAAAGCTAAGGGACAGTGCCAGGCCCTAAGTAAGGTCAAACCCCAAGACTGCCTTACACACACACACACACACACACACACACACATGCATGCCCTGTGCCATGGTTCACTCCTGTAATCCTAGCTACTCAGGAGGCTGAGATGTGAGG
The DNA here is from genome assembly GCF_031878675.1 of Megascapheus bottae. NCBI lineage: Eukaryota > Metazoa > Chordata > Mammalia > Rodentia > Geomyidae > Megascapheus > Megascapheus bottae. The sequence goes on from NC_143525.1 coordinate 36,945,004, forward strand.
ATCACAGTTCCAAGCCAGCCTGGGCAGAAAAGTCCATCAAACTCTCATCTCTAGTGAGCCACCAGAAAACTGGAAGTGGCCCTGTGATTTAAAGTGAGAGAGTGCTAGCCTTGAGCAAAAGACCTCAAACAGTACCCAGGACCTGAGTTCAAGCCTCATGATGACCACCACCACCAAAAGAACAAAACGAGGAAAAAGTTCTCTTCTGGACATAGTTAGGGGCAAGGGATGTGGACATACCTTGGCTTGGGCAAAAGAACCCCAGGTTTGCATGCTGTGTTATCATCTGTGAAATGGCCTTCCAGTAAGCAGTGCCCACTTCATAGGTGACGGGAGGTGACTCTGGGAGCATTAACCCAGAGCAGAGCAGGGAGGTGCTGTTGTTCCGTGGGGCAGATCACTATTAGGACCAGTGGAGATAGTCATGCAGTTGGCTTCATGGTGTGACTTGGAGTCAGAAATATCAGGGCTTGAATCCCAGCTGCTTACTGTGTGCCTGGCATGTTGCCTGCCCTCACTGAGCTGGTGACTTACCCAGAAAAGGAGACAACTGAGCAGGCCCAGTCCCTCTCAAGGACAGAGTTGGCTGTGTCTTCGCTCCATTATAAAATTCAGTTCGCTGCCAGACACTGGTGGCTCACACTTATACTTCTAACTACTCAGGAAGGTAAGATCTGAGGATCATAGTTCAAAGCCAGCCCAGGCAGAAAAGTGAGACTCATCTCCAATGAACCATCAAAAAGTCAGAAGTGAACCTGTGATTCACGTGGTAGAGCACATGAGCACCTTTGTGCCTTGAATATAAAACCTCAGGAACAGAACTCAGGCCCTGAGTAATTTCTAAGCCTTGGCCACCCCAGCCCCAGTTGTTCTGGGAAAAGTCCTCTGTGAGCTTGTCTGCCAGCTTTGCTCACTGAATCACCAGCTGCCTGTAGGAGAAGTGTTAGGAGCTGTCTGGGAAGGTGCTTGGAGATGTCTGCACCCTTTCTTGCTGCAAGCCCTTGGTCCATTTTCCTCTGTCCACTCTGGGCCTCAGTTTCCTGATCTGCAAGACCTCACGGATGGTCTCCATGAGATCTCCAGGCCCCCACTGAAACTACTATTCTAAGATTCCAAAGCGGAGGCTTTACAAGGAAGCCAGAGAATTAGAGGTTGTCATGCATAACTCACTGGGTTGTCAGGGAAACATGTGCAGATGGCCCATGCGCCACAGGTTGTCAGCAGATCCAGCACTGTTGTCACACGGTAGAAGGAGACCAGCCCCAACTGAGGCTGTGGCCTCTCTTGTCCCTTGTGCACAGGTACGTCCAGAGTCTACTAGACATCATGGAGTTCCTGGACAAGGACCCTGAGGACCACCGCACCCTGAACCAGTGAGTGAACTCCCCAGTGGGTGACCAGAAGTCAGGGGCATCTGGGGTCACAGACCCAGGAGTCTGAATACCAACTAAGTAGAAGTATAGGCATTCCTGGCGGTTCATGCCTGTAATTCTAGCTACTCTAGAGGCTGAGATATGAGGATCATGGTTCAAATTCAGCCTGGGCAGGAAAGTCTATGATCTCCAGTTAACCACACAAAAGCTGGAAATGGAGCTGTGGCTAAGTGGTAGAGTGCTAGGCTTGAACATAAAAGCCCAGAGATGACGCTCAGGCCCTGAGTTCAAGCCCCAAAAGTGTCACAAAAAAGCAAGCAAACAAACAAAAAAAACCCCACCTACCTTCTGGGGTTCCCGTTTAGAGCATGAGGATGGGCTGTTTCCAGGGGTCCTGAATGGTGAGAGACTTAGTATCTGAGCGTACAGGAGGAGTCCAGGCTCGTCCCTAGGAGACCTCTTCCCTTCAGAGGACCGGAACTCCATCTAGGAGTAGGGGGCGTTGCCTGTCAGTGGCTCTGGAGAGAGAGAGGTGGTCAGAAGTGGAGGTTCTCATGGTAGAGGAGCAAACGTCGGCCCTCCCCACAGGTTCACCGAAGCTCTGGTCACCATCCGCAACCGGCACAACGATGTGGTACCCACAATGGCGCAAGGCGTGCTAGAGTACAAGGACACCTATGGCGACGACCCTGTCTCCAACCAGAACATCCAGTACTTCCTGGACCGCTTCTACCTCAGCCGCATCTCCATTCGCATGCTCATCAACCAGCACAGTGAGCTTGTGGGATGTGGGGGAGAGGCTCTGGGGCATGGGTGTGGGCAGCCTGGAAGGGGCAACTCCCCTCTACCCCCCCACCCCAGGGCAGGACAGCCGGCCTCTTCAGCCACAGTGTTCAGGAGCCTAAGGCACCGGTCAGGAGCTAAGAAAGTTACTGGTTCCAAAAAGAAAGTTGTACCATTGAAATGTATTGTTTTAAATGTTTGCAAAATGTCAAATGTCACATCTTTATTTTAGTGTTTTTTTTAAAAAAAAAAAAACAACTCTCATTATATTTAAGAACTGTTGCTTACAAATCCTTTTTTTGTTTTTCCTGGAGGATTTACTGTGAATGTTAACAGATCATAAATGTTACACATGAAATGAGTTCCTTATGTTTGAATCGTTCCAAAAGCAAGGTGGTGAAAATTATCTTACAATGTTATACCAAAGCTAAGAATGTGCCAGGCACTGATGGCTTACCCTTGTAATCCAAGCTACTGAGGTGGCTGAGATCTGAGGATCATGATTCAAAGACAATTTAAGCAGAAAAGGTTTTGGGGGTTTTTTGGGGGTTTTTTTTGGCTGGTTGTGGGGCTTGAACTCTGGGCCTGCGCGCTGTCCCTGAGCTCTTGAGCTCAAGGCTATCACCCTACCCCTTGAGCCACAGCACCATTTCCATTTTTTTAGTGGTTAATTGGAAATAAGAGTCTCAGGGTCTTTAGTGCCTGGGCTGGCTTTGTGAGAATTTTGCTTTTCTTTATTTCTTTACTTCTTTGTTGTTGTTGTTGGTAATGGGGCTTGAACTCAGGGCCTGGGCGTTGCCCCTAAGCAATTTTTGCTCAAGGCTAGTACTTTACCACTTACCACAGCTTCACTTCCAGTTTTCTGGTGGGTTTTTTTTTTTTTTTTTTTGGAGGTAGAGTCTCACAGACTTTTTTGACTGGGCTAGCTTTGAACCATGACCCTCAGTCAAAAGCCTCAGAGGCCTAAACCAGGGACAGAAGGCAAGACAGGAGGCATTTTAGGATTTGAGTCTATAGAGGCTTAGAGATGGAGGGGAAAAGAGAATGTGACCTGGCTAGCAGCCTTTCCTTCTGTCCACAGCCCTCATCTTCGATGGTAGCACCAACCCTGCCCACCCCAAACACATTGGCAGCATCGACCCCAATTGCAACGTGTCTGAAGTGGTGAAAGGTGAGCCTAGAGGCCTGTGAACTTACTTGGCCATTTCCCAGTGGATGGGGCAGTGTCCCCCAGGGCTTAGTGTTGATGAGAGCCAATATTAGTGCCAATAGGCCTGCCTGCTTAGTGAGGTCTGAATAGCCCCATCCTTCCTAGATGCCTATGACATGGCCAAGCTCCTGTGTGACAAGTATTACATGGCCTCACCTGACCTGGAGATCCAGGAAATCAACGGTGAGCAAGTGATGTGTGTGTGTGTGTGTGTGTGTGTGTGTGTGTGTGTGTGTGTGTGCATGTGCATGTGCATGCATGTACACATGTGCACACCTCAGGGGAGGGTTGGGGACATGGGAGAACAGGTGAAGTAGGAGTCAGATCATGGACCGCCATCTAGGAGACCCTACTGTATTTTTACTCATTCTGTAGCCATGAAGCATTTGGTAAATACGTAAACAAGACTGGCAAGATCCTTGTTTTCACTGGGCTTACATTCTTGGTTCTGAGCTATTGGGGGAATGGAGCGTTTCACTAATGAACAAATAAATACACAAAATAATTTCAAATCATGGTGGCAGGAAGGAAAATGTAGTAGTAATAAGACCAAGACCAGGAGGAGATATCAGTAGGATATCAGTTTGGCTGCATCCCCTAAACTAAATTAGTGGTTTAGTGGTTTGGGGGTGGCTAGCTTCAGAGCTGGTGCCCCTCCCTCCAGGCCTTGGTTCTAGCTGCGCCAAGACTGAACACATGGCTTCCATCGTTCCCTAGCTGCCCAAGCTCAGGGGCAGTTAAAGCTATAGAGAGAGGTGTCCATTCCTAATAGAAGAAGTGGCGGGGGGCGGGGGACTACAGGGTCTCCATCTGAATAAGGTTATAGAAGATGACCTGCCAACAATTTCTGATCTTGGCCTTGACTCTCACAGCTGCCAATAGCACCCAGCCCATTCACATGGTCTACGTTCCCTCCCACCTCTACCATATGCTCTTTGAACTCTTCAAGGTGAGGAGAGAAGGCGGGCCCTTTGTGGGGGGGGCACCATTAGAGCTTGCCTGTCAGTCAGCTTGTCCCTCATTCCCTTCCCAGAATGCCATGCGGGCCACAGTAGAAAGCCACGAGTCCAGCCTCACTCTCCCCCCTATCAAGATTATGGTGGCCTTGGGTGAGGAAGATCTGTCTATCAAAGTATGTGGCCCTTTGGCTTTGTCAGTGGGGAACCCCATGGGAAGATTGGGAGGTGTCAAACTTGGGGGGGAGGGTGGAAAACTAAGCCCTGAGGGTTCCCAGTGTGTCTCCTTTCCTCCAGATGAGTGACCGAGGTGGGGGTGTCCCCTTGAGGAAGATTGAGCGACTCTTCAGTTACATGTACTCCACAGCACCCACCCCCCAGCCCGGCACTGGGGGCACCCCACTGGTGAGGCAGCTTCATCCAGTCCTCCCCACACACTGCCCCTTTCCTATCCCCAAGCAAACTGCTCCTTATACAACTGTGTGCTAACAGTCCCCTCTCCTGAACTGGGCCTCCAGGTCTTTATTTCTCCCCTCTTGGTACATGACCCCCTGCCTGCCAGCCATCTGTGTGCCTTGCTGTCACTTTCCCTGAGTCCCTCCCTCTTCTTTTTGTTTTCCCCTTCTTTTTGTGCCAACACCCACCGCCCTGTCTGCTTGCCTTGCCCCCTCAGTAGGTAGGCAGGGCCAGGTTTGGAGGGTTTGAGACTCAGAAGAGCCCGTGACCCCAGGTCTCCTTCATGTCCACCAGAGCAGAGCTCTCCTTGCCTCCATGTTTACCTGCATTGTCTGTCTTCCCCTTCTACCCTAGCTTCCCAGCCCCATGCATGCCCTTTTCAGCACTCTCTGCTCACCTGATTGGTTTTGCACTCCTATCCCTTTGTCACCCTACCTCTTTCCCCCCCTACAGGCTGGCTTTGGATACGGGCTCCCCATTTCCCGCCTCTATGCCAAGTACTTCCAAGGAGACCTGCAGCTCTTCTCCATGGAGGGCTTTGGGACAGATGCTGTCATCTATCTTAAGGTGAGGGGCTCTGCCCACAGAGCCAGCTGGAGATGGGATCTGCTGCTGATAGGTTTCTGGCCATCCCTCCATCCTCTCCTGACTCCAGCATCAGAGCAAAGCTATAGCTCCCTGACCAGTGAAACCCCAGCCCTGACATACACACTGTGCTAGGGAATTGCAGGGATCCATGATCCATGATTGAGACCCTTCTTTGGGGGACTATGGGCCTGTTAGACCTGGATGGAAAGGGCATGGTGAGGTCTTGTCACTCAGCTGGGAGAGTAAGACCAAGGACCCATGCGGTGACCCTGTTGAAGTCACAGCCCAGCCTCTTCCCCCTACCTTCCTCCTTCCCCTTTTGAGAGAACAGCTTTCTAGATGGGCAGAAGCAGGACAAGAAGAGTCAGATCCTTTCCTAGGCCTTTCCAGGCCTGAGTTAGTGACTGAGCCAGCATGAAGTGGGTAAGCTCATCTACTTACTGGGGTAGGATATGAGGGGGAGACCAGCCCACCCCATCTGAGAAAGGCTGGTCTGCTGAGGAGTGGGCAAGGCACAGGAAGTGGGGGGACTGACCACAGCACTCTTCAGGCCTTGTCCACAGACTCAGTGGAACGTCTGCCTGTCTACAACAAGTCTGCCTGGCGTCACTACCAGACCATCCAGGAGGCTGGCGACTGGTGTGTGCCCAGCACAGAGCCCAAGAACACGTCCACCTACCGAGTCAGCTAGGGGCCGTATCTCCCCCATACCTAAGAGGACAACTGCCATCTCTGGGTCTAGTCACGACCGTGACCCACCCCATCCCCCAGGGGTGTATAGACCAGGGGTGGTTCTCCCTGATCATCATCAGCTCTGTGTGGAAATCGAGGTGAACAGTCTGCAGTGGTCCCTAAGTGCCAATCTGTCTCCAGGAAGACACCTAGGCAATCTCCCGAGGGCCGTGTCTCTGTGGTAGTACCTGTGAGCTGCAGATAGCTATACCCTAGAGAGGGCCCAGAGACCCTTCCCCGGGACAGTCCTCTCAGACTAGTATTGTTACTTCTCTGCCAGGAGTCCCGGTCTTCCTCACTGCCTGCACAGTCCTGGCCCTCCAAGCAGCCGTCCCTCTTGCCTTCTGCCCCATCCCTTACAGGCATACTGGCCCAGGTCCTTCGTCAGTGTTAGGAAGGTTCAGATGCCTTTGGAGTTGGTGGGACAGGAGTGCATCCCCTGGTTGGGGGCCTGGTTCTGCAGCCTCCCCCTCTACTCCGGGCATTAGGGTTGAGAGGGGTGTGTGTGTGTGTGTGTGTGTGTGTGTGTGTGTGTGTGTGTGTGTGTGTGTGTGTGTGTGTGTGTGTGTGTGTGTGTGTGTGTGTTAGGGAATGGTTCCCACCCAAGTCCCACTCGAAAGAGAGGAACCAAGGAAGAACCAGATGTTTCCTGCTCCAGCCAAGGACCCTCAGATGACCTTGGCAATGTTTGTGTAGCCTCTCAAGCCCTTCCCCAGCATGTCCTCTCAGGCACACCCCCACCTGCGCACTGGACATGCACCCAGTCCTGCCTGAGCTCTAAATGCCAACCCCACCATGCTCAACACGCACTTGGGTAACTTTCTTTCTGGGACTGTCTGTACATAGCCATTTTTTTAAAAACCTTGATTGCCCATCCTTCCCCTCAGCACACAGGGGGTTAAAGTCGTGTGTTCCTCCCAGTGGCTGTGATAGTGACATTCACAGTAAAGAGGAGATGGAATGAGAACTGAGGCCTGGCTGTATTGCTGGGGGAGGGAACACACACACACACACACACACACACTCTGAAGTACCCATGAGTAATTACTCATGGTCCAGCTCAAGATCTGTCCACATGAGTACTTGGCCTCTTCTCAAGAACACCGGGCAGTCCAGCACCCAGTGACAGGCCTCAGGGTCAGGACACTTCAGGACACGGCTTAGTTCCTGGGCTCCTGACCAAACCCTCAGGCCGCGCAGACAGAGTAGTCACTGGCAAGTTGTAAGTGTTTATTGGAAGAAACCAAGGACCATCTCCCCCTATCACATGCAGGGGGGCACCCACTTAGCTCCTCATGGCTTCCAGGACCCAGGTGCCTCCAGTCCCTCTGCCAGGCCCAGGTTGTACCAGTGCCCCTACGTCTCAGTTTCTCCCAGTCAGAAGGCAGAACGCAGATACAGGACCCTGGCCCTAAGCCACAGAGCTGGGCAGGAGTCAGAGTTGGCATGCACTAGACTGTCCACCATACCAGGCCACTGGGAAAGTGGAGGCATTCTCAGGCCCCGAGTCTGTTGTTGACCCTAGTCAGCTCCCTAGAAGCTGGGCCAGCTGCTAACCAGCATGAATACCTGGATTTTGTCTCTGGACATTTCCTGAAAAGGACCCATGTGATCGGAAGCTGCTGGTAGATTCTACCCCCACCCAAGGCTGGCCTGCTCTCCCTGCAGTCCAGCAAAACACCATCCCTGTGACTTGTCAGTTCTGGAGCCCATGGAGCCCTGATGATGGACTCTTCGGATCCAGCAGCTTCCAGGCAGCCTCTACTCAGCCTCTACTTCACTGTTGGGGCACTGGGGTGGGGTGGGGAAGGTGTTCTCTGTGCCCCAACAGCCCAGGGACTCCTCTGAGGAAGCACAGTGGCTGGGTGGTCCTGGATCAGAGAATGGGTCAAAGACTCACTGTAGGAGGGGCACCATGTGGCTACCATCCTACCCCTTGAGACCCACAGGGCAGGAAAGGAGGTTTCTTCTTCTATTCCCACAGCCCTTGCAGAAAGCTGGACCTGTCCCACTACACTCTGTTCTCTTGTTGGGTTGGCTGGGAGTCTGTCCTGAGTGCAACTTGCTGTGGTGCCCACCAACCTCCCTGGCAGCAGAATAGCTTCTCCCCACAGTCATCTAGGGGAGCTGGAGGGACACAGCTTTGTCCTCCTAGCCCTGCTGAGGTGCCCAGCCTGAGGACCCTGGCCTGCCACAGGGCCTCTGGGAGGAAGGCGGGCACAAAGCTGGCTCACTTTCTGCCCTGTACCACCCTGGCTCAAGGATGGAGGGTCAGCCTAGTCCAGAATCCTCAGGGTCTCTGGACTTGTTTCAGCCCTGGCCTCTGCCCTCTTCCTTCACCCGCCACCTGCCTCCCCTTGGAACTATGCCAAATAAGTCCTCAAAATCAAGTGTATTATTGGGCCCTCTCCCTGGGGTCTCCCACCCCGGGGCCTCTGGGTCCACACAGGGTGATAGGGTGTGGCGCCCCCCCCCAAGAGAGAGAGGCCAGGCCACCCCAGGCCTGGTGCTGAGGCCCCAACTCCCTAGTGAGGCCTGTGGTCGCTGGCGGCTGCCCGCACCCAGGTGCCAGTGCCGCCCTGCCACCCCTAGCTCTTCTTAGTCTCCTGCTCACGGCGCCGGAGCTTCTCTCGCTGCCTCGCAGCCTTCTCCTGTGCCTTGCGCTCCTTCTCAGCCGCCGCTGCCAGCTCCTTCAGCTTCCGCTTCACTAGTGCCCGGTCATGTGAGTTGCTGAGCCCTAGGCTCTGCGGAGAAATCCAAAATGATGGAGAGAGTCCTGAAACCATCAGAGAGGGCCGCCGAAGCCCCACGTCCTTGCTGCCAGATGTGTCCTCCCTGAGGGGTGACTTCCACCTCCCACACTGACTTGCCCAATGATTGGAACCCTCGAGCAAGAACCTGGATTTCAAACCATTGGGAGACATGGGAACCGAAGATACCAGGCCATCTGCCCTGTCCTAGACTCCCAAACCTCCACTCTAGAATTTGGTTTTGGCATGACCCCTGCTCAAGGTCAAATGGCTCATCAGTGGTTGAGGACCCTCCTCCTGTCCAGAGATTTCCCGGGGGGGAGTCAGAAATGCCTCAGTTGATGTTAGTAACCACTTCCCTCCCTCAAGACACCACTGTTACTAGCCTGGGACTGAGGGCTGAACAGAGCCGATGGGGAGAGTTTCCTGTGTCACAAGCACCCAAGGTTGAGTGACAGCCAAAAAACAAGATTAGCTTAAATCCTTAAGCTAGAGCTGAGAGGTCAAACTGAAGTGCTGGGCTTCTGTTTCATGTCCGACTGGTTCCCTGCTAGAGTGCACAAGGTAGACAAGGGCCTTGCCCCAGAGGTCTGTGCAGTCTAGAGAGGAAGTTGGGAGGGCAGCCTGGGAGTCTGAGCTGAGGATCAAAGGACAGGATGAGAGACTGAAAATTGCCCGGATCTCTGGCAAACCCTTGCATGCTGACCTACCTTCAGCTTGCTTCCATCCAGCTGCAGTAGCTGTGGCCCATCGACCTGGCGAGCGGCAAACTCAGCAGCGTACTGCTCTAGGTTGAGGCTGTGCAGCCACTGGCCCACCTGCTGGCTGTTCCAGTGCTGGACAGTGGGGAGGGGCTCGTCCAGGAACTGGGGCAGAGACCAGCGACAGTGAGTAAGGGGCTCGGCCTTCGGCTGACATACCCAGTAGAGCCTGGGTCAGGGACCCAGGAGCATGCTGCTAGCCTTGCTCACCTCATCTGAAGACTGGGACAGTGTGTGGTAGGGGTAGGAACACTTGGCTTCCTGTCGAGGGCCACTGGGGATCTTAGGGCTGCTGCTGGGGGGCGTGGAGTCATCACTCAGGGTGGATTCCTGGACAGAAAGGGATGTGTACACTGAGGAGTGAGTTCACCCCAAAACAAGGAGATACCCCCAAACCCATGTCTGTATTGTTTGTGATGTTGACCCAAGGGCCCAACACAAGGGAAAGAATGAAGGGAGGGATGAAAGAAGGAAGTCCCAAATGGGAAGGGACTCGGCACTGAATCCTCAGCTTTACTAATTCTCTGTGCTCAAGGATAGGGCTGGGCATCAGATTTGCAACAGAACATGAGTCTGTGCCAGCCTGTGGGCAAGTGCCTTCTCTCTGGCCTCATCTGTTCATCCATACAGTGGAAAAAAGTGGGTCTCTTCCTACACTGCTATCAGAGCAAAAAGCAAAAATGTGTGTTTGAGGTGTCAATTGTAGAGGGCTGTGTGAACATAAGCAGACACTCTTGGTTCTGTCACTGGCCTTACTTCTCTCCCAGGGTTGTGAGCATTCACTAGGCTAGGGGTTCGATCCATTGCTGTAGCTCAGAAACTTCATTAAACAGGCAGCCCAGCTCCTTACATACATGACACAGAACTGAGCCAGGAAAAAAACAGCTGGCAGGAAGGGCAGCCTCAGGCAGGGTGACTAGTAGGGCGACAGTTGTTGGAAGGTAAGTGCCAATGAAGGAAGCCACAACTGAATCTCCCAATGCAAATGCAAGAGCAGTGGAGCAAATGGACTCTGGGTAGATGGGATAATGGGTCACTCCTGGCTCTGTGGATGGACAAGTGGAATCCAGGAAGGCCTGGCTTCCCAGCTTGAAGGATGCCACCTGACTCTCTGGGGACAGTTGGAAGCAAGCAAGTCCTGGGCTTACCTGGGAAGCTGACTTCTTAGGGCTAAAGCCCTCATGTTTGGGAGAGCAGGTCGGAGAGGTGGTACTGCCTGAAGATGCCGAACCCTTGCCACTGTCTGTGAACCAGGAAAAGGGCAGGAATGGGGAGCCTCCGGACCTGCCAGACCCTTCCACCGACTCCCTGTGGAGAGATCACAGGTGTGGGTGCCAGGGGAAGTCAGGAGTTGGAGATGGGGATCCTGGGTACCTCTCACCTGCTACCCATGGACAAGCGGTTGCTGCCCTTCTCCTTCCGGCTCTTGCCAGTGGATGCCCGGCGGAGGGTGACCCTGTGGGGAGAACAGGAGGAGTAGGAGCCCACTGTGTTCCCATATCTCAGCAGCACTGTTTGCTGCCGACCCCTCCCACACTCACCCCAGGTCCAGGAACTTCCGTCGAGTCTTCTTATCCAGGCCAATGGTGGGGCTGGCCGGCTCAGGTGGGCTAGCATCTCGGCTGTCATCTTACAGGAGAGAGGGAAAGAGAGAGGCTGAGAGCCGGCTTACCGGACTCTTTCTGGAGCCAATGCAGCTGGTAGAAATTCTCTTGACATAGACTCCTGCAAGCTGGCTCTGGTGGCTCTCACTAGCTGTGAGAGCTAGGATGTGTCCATCTTATCTCCCTGAGCTTCCTGCATGTCAAATAGAGGGATACTCTTGCCATTCCATGGTACCTAATGAAATGCTTTTTACAAACTGTGAGGCACTTCGACCACTGCTATTCACTGATACTTTTATCCAACTTGGAATCAGTGCTCCAATCTTAATGCCTTCCAGGATGCTCCCAGCTACAGGAACTCTCTGACAAAGCCTCTCCTGCCACCTGTGCTCATTTCCAGCACGGTCTTTGTTGCCGTTTGTTACTATACATGTAATTAAAAGATGATTTCGTTTTAGCCCTCCAAACTATAGAGAACGAGGGAGGACTGCCTCTATGTTTCCTGTTCACGTGCTAACGAGCAACAGAGTCTGGCACTCGGTAAGCGCTCCTTAAGTGAATGATGGAGCCCTGGGGCTCATCCTCCCCGGCTCCCAGCGTCCACTCCGTCCCACAGGCCCAGCCTAGGACAGGTGCTGACCAGGGACCGCTGCAGTTCCGGATCTCACCAGCAGGGAGTCGCCGCTCTCACCTTCGCTGTGCGGCTCTGCGCGCGGGTGACGGCGCACGAAGCTGGGCGAGCTGTCCGAGGAGGGCGCGGAGCGCGGCGGCGAGCTGGAGGCGGCGGCCAGGCCCTCGTGGGAGGCGGCATTGTGCAGGGGTCGATAGCGGGTGCGCGGCGAGGGCGGCGGCTCGTCCTCGTCTAGGCTGCGACGCAACCCGGGAGGCTCCAGGCAGAAGGAGCCCCCCGCGGGGGAGCCCGGACCCGAGTGCAAAGGTGAGCGCAGGCGGTGCAGGGGACTCCCGCAGCGATCGGTCACCTGGGAGGGGGACAGCTACTCACCGAGAACGCTCGTCCTCCCTTCCCGAGGAGGAGAGGCCGCTTCGCCCTGCCCACTGTGCAGGAGTCCTCCCAGGGTACCCCAATTACAGACCAGGAGCTCTGATTCAGGAACACCAGGTGACTCAAAAGAGGGGAGGTCTGCCTCCTGACCTTGCTAACCATTTGATAATTACTGAACCCACAAGGGGCTCAGCTTCCTCATCTGTAAGATGGGATAATGTGTGTGTGTGTGTGTGTGTGTGTGTGTGTGTGTGTGTGTGTGTGTGTGTGTGGTGCACACACATGTGTGCTGGTCCTGGGATTTGAACTCAGGGCAGAAACACTGGCCCCGAACTTTAGTGCTCCAGGATAACCTCCACCAACTGAGCCACAGCTCTACTTCTGACTTCTGGGTGGTTAATTGGGTATATGAGTCTCACAGACTTTCTAGTCTAGGCTGGCTTCGAACTGTGATTCTCAGATCTCTTAGCTCCTATGTAGCTAAGATTACAGGCATGAGCCACTTGTAGCCAGTTGGCCTTGTACTTTTGTTAGGCTTTTTTTTTTTTTTGCGATAGTGGGCTTGAACTCTGGGCCTGGGCACTGTCCCTGAGCTCTTCAGCTCAAGACTACCTCCCTACCCTTTGAGCCACAGTGCCACTTCTGGTTTTCTGGTGGTTAGAGATAAGAGTCACATGGACTTTAATGCTGGGTTGGCTTTGAACCTCGATCCTCAGATCTCAGCCTCTTGAGTAGCTAGGATTACAGGCGAGAGCCACCTCGCTTGGCTTGACTGGCTTTTATTACTCATGACTGGAGCTTTCTGTCACTTGTGCCACGGCCTCCAGTCTGGATAATCAACTCAGAAGTGAACTCCTGCAGATCACTGGTGGTGTCACTGTCAAGATGTCTAGGGGGTGGGGCTTCCCGGCAGAGATGGTACCACCCACAGACAACAGGGGTTTATGTTGTATGTGTTGCCCCAACCTTGCCTCCAGGGCCATCAGAGCCTTCACCATCCTCAGCAGAGCTGGCACTGTCCCGAAGCCTGGAGCGGGAGGGCCGGTGTCTCCGGCCCTTGGCCAGCAGCTGGGCCCGGGCCTTGTGTAAACTGCTGTCCAGTCTGGCGGTCTCTGGTACAGCCAGGTCTAGGTCTGTGAAAAGAGACCACTCATGAGGGGGGCAGGGGTGAGCCCAGAGACTCACCTCAAGTAGCCACCTGTACTACACCCCAGTCAGCCAGTGCTGGCAAGTGCCAGGCACTAGGAGACCAGTGAGGAGCATGGATACAGTGCAGTGGTCCGAGCCCTTTGGTGGGTACAGCACAGACTGGCCCTGTGAGGAAAGCTCAGAAGAGGTTCAGCTGGGTCATAAGGCCCGAATATGAGTCTGTTAATGACACAGTGGGCAAAACTAGGAGTGCTAGGAAGTGGGGAGGCAGGGATGATGCCTCCAGGATGGAAGGCGATAGCCCTGTGGAGAAGGACGAGGCTGCTGGGATCAGGAAACATCTAACATGGGCGCAGGTACACATTCAACATCTCAGAACAACCTGAGGAGAGGAGGTGACAAGAGTGATGACGCACACAAAGGCACACATTACAGCTGAGCAAACAGAGGCTCCTGGAATCCATCTGAAGCCGTTGGCTAGAAATAGTCTGGGATTTGAGCTTGGCTTAGCCTGGCTCCAGAAATGAGGGCTGCTGAGGACACGCTTTGGCTGTGCCAAGTACCCAGTCAACTCCAGCGAGAGCCTGACTTAAGGCCTACCTTTGAAGTGGAGCACGGGGCCTTGCACAGGCCAGTGGCAGTGATAGGAAAGAAGGCCTTGCAGGCCCCTCAGTCTTGGGGTCTGTGACTCTAAGCTAGGTCCTGCACCTAGACCTGGTCAAAGAGTGAGTGAAGCCTGTGGATTGTGCGGAGAAATGCTCATTGGTTATAGTTCCACTTTTCCTGTGCCCATCTGGGAGTGAAGCCACATTCTGTACTGGCCTCCAAACAGAAAAGATTTTCCCAGCCTCACTCAGGATGGTAAAGACCTCCCTGCCTCAGGTTCTCCCATGATCTCCAGGACCTCTGTTCTATCCCTCAAGCCCACCCTTTCTTCCTTGCTCCTTTCTCAACTGCAGACATCCTAGGAGCCACCTTAGTGTCAGCAGTCCTGCTGCCTCCCTCAAATGCTAAACTCAGGCACTCAGGCACCTCAAACAACCTACCAACACAAACCCACTGCCTTGTCTCAAATAGGCTTCTCTTCTCTTCCCTGGTTCTGTCAGATACTGCTGAGCTACTCTTCTCTTTCAGACCCAAACCCTTTGGCAGTTCATGTGTCCATTTGCTTGACAGACACCTTCAACTTCTGCACCAGACTGGGCTCTTGGCCTCTCCTTTAGCCCAAGCTGCTGGCTAACAGCAGCTCCATCTTTTGTTGTTACTCAGGTCAGACCTCCAGCTTGGCCCAGCCCAGCAATGAGGCTCACACCTGTATTCCTATCTACTCAGGAGTCTGAGATCTGAGGACTGCAGTTCAAAGTCATCCAGGGCACCAAAGTCTGTGAGATTTTTATCTCCAATTAACCACTAGAAACCCAGAAATGGAGATGTAGCTCAAGGTAGTAGAGACCTGGCCTTGAGCTAAAGAGCTCAGAGATAGGGCCAAGGCCCAGAGTTCAAGCCCGATGACAGACTAAATAACAACAACAACAAAAACAACCAAAATCCTAGCCGGGCACAGTGGCTTACACCTGTAATCCTAGCTACTCAGGAGGCTGAGATCTGAGGCTCAAGGTTCAAAGCTAGCCCCAGGCACAAAAGGACCTGAGACTCTTATCTCCAATTAACCTCTAGAAAATGGGAAGTGGGACTTAGCTCCTGGATGGGGCTGTAGCCTTGAGCTGAAGAGCCCAGGGACAACGCCCAGGCCTAGAGGTAAGGCAGTAGCCTTGAGCTGAAGAGCTCAGCGACAGTGCCCAGGCCCAGAATTCAGGATCCACAAAAAACAAACAAACAAAAAACAACAAAAAACACCTCTGGCTCATCCTTTACTTAAGCCACGATTCCTGCTACCTCCACTTTCAAGCTACATCTAGGTATACTGAAATACTGATGGTGAAGTGACATGATGTTTTTGAATGAAGTTCAAAACAATCCATGACATTAGGAGACTGAGATCTATGGACTGAGGTTTGAAGTCAGCCTGGGCAGGAAAGTCTATGAGACTCATCTCCAACTGACCACCAAAAAAGCTGGAAGTGAAGATATGGTTCAAGTGGTAGAGGAAGCACTATCCTTGAGCAAAAAAAAAAAAAAAAAAGCTCAGGGACAGTGCCCAGGCCTTGAGTTCAAGCCCCAGGATGAGACACCCCCCCCCCCAATTCAAGACAGTGGAGGTGAACCATGGAAAAAAAGAGAGGTGAGAGAAAAGACCAACCATGATTGCATTGGAATCATGGTACCTGAGCCCATGTGAAACGAGTGCACTGTGTTCTTTTCTCTATTTTTGAGTGTGCTTGAGGTTTTACCAACAAAAGAATTATGAGAAAGCAACACTTATATGTTGAGAGAGAGAGAGAGAGAGAGAGAGAGAGAGAGAGAGAGAGAGAGAGAGAGAGAGAGAGAGGGAGAGAACATGCACAGAGAGGAGAAGCGCTGAAGGACCAGAAAGATCTCGCTGCCCCTGGTCTAGGTCATCATCTCCTGCTCATTACAAAGCCTCCTTCCTCCTCCCTCCCCACTTACAGCCTATTTTTCAACTCAGCAGTCAGAGTGAGCCTAATGCAACATGTCAGCTCTGTTATTCCCTCTCCTCAGAACCCTCGGGTGACTTCCATCTCATGCAGAGTAAGAGCCAAGTTTTTCCCAGTGGTCTTCTAGCTTCAGTCTGTGCTCCGCTTGCCTCCCTGAGCTTCTGCTTCTCTCCCTCCCTGCAGCCACCCTGCTTTCACATCCTCCGGGCTCTGCATCTCAGGACCTTTGCCCTTTCTCTACTCTCTTCCTAGGAGGCTCTCTCCAGACTTCTGCATGGTTTTTTCCTTCACTTCTTTCAGCTCAAATGCTTTCTTTCCCCAGTCCCCTACCTGGCCATCCATTTTCTTTTGTGCTGCTCCTGGGCTTGAACACAGGGCTTGGGTACTGTCCCTTAGTTTGGGAACCAGGTATGATGACAAAAAGGAAGACATAGAGATGCCATGGTAGCTGTCCAGGGGGTGAGCAACGGATGGGAGGGACAACTACAGTCAGAGGACTGCCCAGGTGTGACTCGTCCCCTCTAGGTCTCCCTGCACCTGGCTCACTTATGGTATGTGCAGCCCCTTAGGAAGGGCTGGGCTAGGGGGCAGAAGGCGGGGGCTGGGAGGAGCTTCTTTCCAGCCACTTAGCCTGGGATCTCCAGATGTTACATGAAAGCAGCAAGTCCAAAACTGCACCACAGAGGAGCAGACAGCAGTCACTGCTGAGCTCTGGCTGTGCTGGTAATACTCTAAGTACCCCAGCTTACTCGTTCATTTAAACTCCTCACACCCTACAGGAAAAGGCTTGGGGAATCCCCAGGGTATAGAGCTGGCAAGAGCAGGCCAGGCTTACAGGCAGGCAGTCTGACTTGCTTCTAAGCACCAGACGTACTGCATCCTTTCTGAAGCAAAGAGGGGCACGACATTGAGTCTAACACCTCATTTTATGGGCAGAGAAACCAACCTCAGAGAGGAACGGTTTGGTCTAGAGTGTGGAGGGAGTTAAAGATGGTCCACTTTCTCCTAAACCAGCATTCTTGCTTTCTCCACCCATCTGTTGTTCAACTAGTGCCCTTCTAGTCTGTGCCAGGGAGGGAGAAGGACCCTCTGCCCCCAACTCAGCCACTGGGTACCACCCAGAGTCTGAGGACAAAAGAACTGCCAAGGGATTGGGGTTTCAAGGCAAGGTGGGACCAGCAAAGCCTGAGTCCCCTAGTTTATTTGACTTTTCTTCCATTTTTTCCCTTTCATCTTCCCTATCTCCCCTTTCTCTCCCATTGGGCTCTGGGGTAGTGGGATAATGAATATTTAATTGCCTTTCTCATTGGCAGCAGGCCAGGCAAGGCCCGGGTACCTTGGCACTGAGGAAAACAAGAAGGGATCTATGAGGAGCAGAGGGAGTGAGGTAGGAGCAGGGAGAGCCCCAAGGCTTAGGCTGGACTTCATGGAGCCAAACTCAAAGACTCAGGCCCAGAGGAGCCCCAGGGGAACTGGAGTGGGGACGCAGTGTTGACCAGAAGCAGGAAGCAGCAGTTGTGGCATGACCAGGCTAATGGCAGTGGCAGGGGAAAGAGAGGAGGGAGACAGAGAGGGGAGAAGGTAGGGAGAAGCTGGCCCTGGGCGTTCTATGCAGAGAAGCCCTTCCAAGCTGTGCAAGCATGTGCGTGTGTGTGTGTGTGTGTGTGTGTGTGTGTGTGTGCGTGTATATGTGTGTGTGTGTGTGTGTGTGTGTGTGTGTGTGTGTGTGTGTCCTTCCTTCATGCAGACCCTCCTTTCTATTCCAGAGCCTGCTGTGAACTCTGGCTTGCAAGCAGTGGTCTACTCTCCAAACAATGGCACAGGTGGCACAGACATGTCTGCCAGTGAGAGCTGGGAGGAGCCCAGAGGCTGTGGGTGTGCATGCACAGCCAGTAGGTGAGATCTTGGGCACTTATGCAAGCAGCTTGGAATTCCCATGTGTTTCCTGGGCTGGAGTGTACAGGATGTTACAGCACAGTGACCCAGGCAGTCTGAGGTTCTAGTTCCAGCTCTGCTAACTTGCCATACAACCTTTAAAGCAAGTCACGTTTGTACTCTGCACCCAATACTCAATTAAAGGGGCTTATTTCTTAGTTTTATTGTGAGTATTAAATGCCCAGGAGATGAGTGCATAGAAGATCTGGAATAGAGTGTAAAATGAGTACTTAATAAACGGGGACCCTTGTGGGTATGGCAAGTCCACTTAGAGAACACACACACACACACACACACACATACACACACACACTGAAGCTGCAAAAGCCGCCTTCCATCACTCAGTGGCTTGGAGGCCGTGTTCCACAGCGGTGTCTATTGCTAGAGAAAGAGTAGCATAGAACTTACCAAAAACCTCGTCTGCAGTTTCTCGGAGCTTTGAAGAAGCCATGACTCAAGAGAGCTGGGGAAAACAAGGGGTGGGGAGAAAGAAAAAGAGACACTGGGTCAGAGGTTCAAGTTGGTTAGGAAGGGAGCATGCCAGTTGACTACCAGCTTCTGGTTTCCTGGCCCCTCTCCTTAAAATGTTCCCTCCAGCTCCTGAAGGAGAAGACAACTAAGTCCTTTTCCTAGATGGGAGGTGCTGGGACAGGAGGCACAAGAAGAAGGGTATGGGTAAAGCCAATCCAGAGTACAGTCACAGGTCACATCCTGCAACTAGTTGTTGCCTTCTTATGGTCCCTAGATTGTCTTGAACCTTTCCATCATTAGCATCAGTAACATCTCATAAAAGCTTCTCATCCTTACAAACTGTATGACTTCAAATCTAGAAGAAGACATGGAGATTATTAAATCCAGTCCCCTTATTTTACAATCAGAGGGAACGATGGCTGACCCAAGATCACACAGCAAAATTAATGGAAAATACAGTATTAAAACTCAGGTTCTTTCATCCATCTACCTACCTATTTTCCTACTCATTTTGCTTATCCATCCATCCATCCATGCATCCATCCATCCATCCATCCATCTATCCATCCATCCATTCATCTATCCATCAATCCAATATCCATGGCACCCACTAGCATCTACCACAATCCATATATCCACCGGTCCATCCACTCATCTTTGCATTACCAATTCTCCATCTTCTACCTCTTATCCAATCCTGCCTCCCGTCCACTCCCATCCTTGAGGCCCTCACCACCTGCTTTTCTAAACATGAGCTGTTCAGGAAGCTGGCAGCACTGGCAGGGCCACTGTTCTAGACAGAA
This sequence comes from Megascapheus bottae, assembly GCF_031878675.1. Taxonomy (NCBI): domain Eukaryota; kingdom Metazoa; phylum Chordata; class Mammalia; order Rodentia; family Geomyidae; genus Megascapheus; species Megascapheus bottae. Next base: position 36,964,154 of record NC_143525.1, read on the forward strand.
GCACAGTTTTTCCAGTTCTTGCCAGACTCACAGATGCAGAGGGGCCTGAGGAGTTCTACCAACAGAACAGCGGACATCCAACGAACTCAGAAGCATCCAGTGTGTTCCAGGAAGGAGTGTGGCAGACTGGATTGTTTCGTGGTGGGAGGCAGAACTGACGCAGCTAGAACAATCTGGGTTCAGCACTGATGGATTGGGATAAGAAACATCGCATAGCTGAGACATCTTCAACACTGAGGTCAGGAGAAAGGAGGAAGGCAGGGCACCAGGCTTGATCATATACTTGACAGGTGTAGAAAAGCCAGGAATGCCTTTCAGCTTCTGTCATTCCATCATCTCAGAACAAGCTTCAGGTCTGGAATCTCAGTATCTCCACTTACAGACATAAAAGCTGAGGTACAGGAACTAAGAGCCGAAGTCTGCCTTGATCCTAGTCTCCTGCCTCTCAGCCCTTTCCTGAGGGATGATCTGTAGTTCCAGAGGGTACTCATGAGGACAGGACAGTGCTAGGGGAAGGAGGGAGTGGAAGGAGGGGAGCTGGCTCATACTGGCTAGGATTAGGGGAACCCTTAAAACCATCTCGATCTCAAACTCCAAGGATGCCTGGACCAGCACAGGAACAGAGAGTGAGAAGACAGGCACAGCCATTCAAGGATGCTCCTGCCGTCTAGAGACTAGAAGCCATTCATCTAGGACATTCCTTCCTAGCCTGAAGGGCCAGATGGGAGGAATGAGAAGTCTGCCCTTGAGATGAGCTGAACTCCCTCACTGAATCATAAAACTTTATCTGACCAGGACTGAGCTGCCTCCTCCTTCAGAAAGTTGTTCTAGGTTGCCCTCTCTCTTCTTATCTACACCGTTTCTAAGTCTACCCTTCTCCAGCCCCTGAGAAAGGGAAACATATATACAAAGATATGTATACACACACACACACACACACACACACACACACACACACACACACACTTCAACTTCATTGATTCCCTACTTGGATTTTACTTCCCTTATCTCAAATGGGAGCTTTTACAAGTCAGACTAGGGGTGTGTGTGTGTGAACTGGAGCTAGAACTCAGGGCCAAAAAAAGTTAAGGCCTTTGTCCCTTAACTTTTTTTTATTTTTTGCCAGTCCTGGGGCTTGAACTCAGGGCTTGGGCACTGTCTGTGGACACTTTTTGCTCAAGGATAGCGCTCTGCCACCTGAGCCACAGCGCCACTTCCAGCTTTTTCTGTGTATTTGGTACTGAGGAATCCAACTCAGGGCTTGTATGCTAGGTGAACACTACCAAGAGGCTGCACTCCTGGCTTCTATCCCTTAACTGTTTGCTCATGGTTGGTGCTCTGTCACTTGAGCTACACCTGCATTTCCAGCTGTTTGCTCATTAGTTGGAGGTAAGAGTCTCCTAGGCTTCCCTGCCCGGGCTGACTTCAAAGTTATTGTCAGATTTCAGCCTCCTGAGTGGCCAGGATTGCAGGCATCAGCTACGCATGCTGGCTTTGGACTCTTTGGACTCTTGAAGATGGAAGCTGCGTTTCCTTTGCAAAGGGAGGCTCTCTGCAGGCAGGGGTGGTGACTCCTCTCACAGAGACTGAGAACAGGGAGCTTGTGAGCTCTTCAGTGAGGGCCCCTAATGAATCAAGTGCATGGAGGAGAGGTGGGGGCTTCCAGCTCATATAATGTTCAGCCCATTCTGATTCAGCACAAACTATTTTCTGTCCCTCTCTTCATCCCGACTGGGTTGGGGGGGGGGGAGTGTCTTGCTCCACTATCTGGTGGAGGAAGTCTTGGGAGATGGGGTATGTAGACGGTCACTAGGCACCTGCCATGCCAACATTCTCCTTTCAAACCTCAGCTTTGGAAAATTAAACAACCACCCCATCTCCTCCCCTATTCACACACACACACACACACACACACACACACACACACACACACACACACTTCTAAGCCACATAATGACACTCTCTTGGTTCTCAGCTCACCAGCCCACTCCCATTCCCCAAGGCTGCCAGTTCCTGGAGGAACCATAATGACCTGTGACCCTTCTCTGGGAGAAAGGGAGGCAGGTGAGCCCAGAGCTACCTGGTACCCCTGGGAAGAGAAAGAAAAAGGAAAGCTGCACAGCCTGGAGAGGGAGGGGGAGGGAGAGCTACAGACATTGAGATTGTTGGTGTCCACAGGGGGCAGAGAAGAAAGAGCAAGGAAGGGCTGGCAGAGAATAGGCAAGACAGCTGGCAGCCTGAGTGTGGCCCACGGGTGGGTGGGGTTCTCCCAGAAAAGGGAGAACCCCAGCCTTGCAGGCCAGAGGAAAGAAAGAGGCCCGAGGAAAGGAGGGAGAAGTTGAAACTGGAGAAGGTGGAGGAGGACTGGCTGGAGGCTGGCAGTCCAAGGCAGTGGAACTGGGTGTCCCTGCCCCTCCCATTTCTGCCAGTCTTCGTCCCTACCTCCGGGGTTGGGGTTGTCCACAGTCCCCCCAAAGGCGGGGGAAATGGAGCTGGGGACGCAGCACCCTTCCAGGGCTAGGCTCCTCTTCCCAGCCCCAGCCGTGGCCAGCGCCGATCCGACCCATCCGTCCAACTCCACGCCAGGCTTGAAGGAGTTAACGCCCCCCTCCCCCACACACTAGTTTTTTGTGCTTTTTTTTTTTTTTTAAATTAATGTCCCCCGGCAGGAGGGAGGGGATTAGGGACACAAATCCTACCTCTCCCCGGCCCCCTCGACAGCCCGGTCCCCCAGGGGGAGGAGAAGAAAGACCCCGGTAGCTAGGGCCCGGCTGGGGTCGGCGCCCCCGCTCCCCGGCCCAGCCCTCACCTCCAGCCTCGGTCATCTTCAGCCTCCGGCGCCCCGGGAACCCCTTAGCCCGCGCGGCTCCGGGCGGGGGCGGCGACCGAGGGGCGGGGGTGGTCACCCCGGGCGCGGGGGGCTCCGGGTGGGCGGCCGCCGCTCCATCCCCGGGCGCACGCGGGCGCGGGCGCGGCGCAGGGTCGGGGCGGGTGAGGAGTTCCGAGGAGAAGCTGTGCGGGCAGCCGGAGGGGCGGGCGGGCGGGCGGGGCTGGACCCGGAGACCTGCCGGGAGGATGCTCCGTGCGGTGCGCGCGCGTGTGTGCGTGTGCGCGTGTGTGCGTGTGCGCGTGTGTGTGTGTGCGCGCGTGTGTGTGCGCGTGTGTGTGTGTGTGTGGAGGGAGGGGGGGAGAGAGATTGGAGGGCGCCCGCCCCGCCCCGTCGCGGGTCCCCGCCTGCCAGGCCGCCCGGCGCACCGTGGGGGTTCCCCGGGGCGATGCGGGGGGCGGAGGGGCGCGTGGCGACGGGGAGGCGGGAGCCCGGGAGACAAAGAGCGGAGGGGGAGGATGGGAGGGAGGGGGCGGGGAGGAAGGGGGCGGAGGCAGCGGGGACCGAGGGAGGGAGGCGGAGGCGGCGGGCGCTGTGGGCCCGGGCTGGGGCGGGGGGGGGGGGGGGGGGGGGAAAGCAGCGCCCCTGAGACTGCGCGCCCACCCGGAGAGGCCGGGGGTGCGGGAGAATCCGGGAAGGCCTCTCTGCCTGCGACCTGCAGGGCTCCCGAGTCCATCACTCATTCATTCAACAAACACCCACCGAGCAGCCAGCCTGGGTCCCGTAGTGAACAGACTCAGGCCCTGGGTACTCACAGTGTAGTTGAGGCACAGCGGAGTGGGGGAGTCCTGCCTTGGCCTCCTGGTCAGGGTTGGGGTAGGGGACTAGGAGTCCAATAGGCCGAGGAAGAGGAGATGTGGGTTTGGGAATGTGTGGACAAGAGGGGAAGAGAGCTGAACCCCTCCCCCTGCCACGCACAGCCTGCACTTTACTGGCCAAGGAAAATAAGTTAACAGCAGGGAGAAGCTCTTAGCTGGTCGTATTTGAGGAAAAACCATTGGGCTTTTCTATGGAGAAAGGGTGGCAAAGGGCAGGCTAGAGGATGGGCCGAGCTGGGCACTCCTTCAGGAGGCTGTGGAGATACAGTAGTGGGCATGAAGAGTAAAGACCAAGCTGAGGAACTGAGACGGGATTAAACTGATGGGGCCAAATGGATACAGAAGTAAGGCAGGAGAGGTTCAGTGTTTTTTGAAGGACCTGAGCCTCAGCTGAAGACTGGGAGCCATAGGGCTAAGGGTGGGAACTGATGAGCTCAGACTTGGACTGGGAGAGCTGGAGGCGGTGGCAGGCCAGCCAAGGAGAATAATGTAATCAACAATGCAATCAACAATAACTAGCTAAGCAGGGGACTGTGTCAGGCACTGGGCAACCCTAAGGTATTTAGTGTAACCCTCAAAATAAATATATTACACAAAGTAGGTATTTCTATTACCTATTCCCTACCACAGAGGCTAAACAGGGGAAGGAGAGTGGTTTATTTAATAGCAAATGGTAATGCTGGAAAGCCAAGGGAGGGGTGAGGAAACTGGAGGGAGAGAACTCTCCTGATGTCCTGGGATTACAGGGGCGGGGTGGGGGGGGGTTGGGATTGGTAGCCTTTACTGGTTGAGGGCATTCTTGGGAATCTGTGGGAACTGAGGAGTGGGTTCTTCTGGGTGTCTTCAGAACCTGGCAGTGGCAGGGCTAGCTAGGTTGTGGAGATCATGGTAGGAGATGGTGTCTCCAGGCTGTGTGCAGGCTATGTCTGGGGTCTTTAAAGATATGGTGTGTAGGTGTGTGCTGAGACCTGGGTGGTGAGCCTGAGAGAGGGATTGATTAGACAGTCCTCGTATAGACACCAAAAGGCTAGAGTACTGGGAAATAAGATCAGTCCTGGGGGAGGACATTCAGCGAGAGGATACCAGGTGGGTAGCTGGACTTGGGAGTTTCCTTGTCCACTGCATTGCCAGTGTTGAGACCTTAGCAAACGCATTCAGGCTGCAAGTTTAAGTGTGGGCTGTTGACAGGGGTAGGAGCTGGTGATAGAAGAGCTAAGGTGACAACTCTCCAATAGGCCTGCCCACAGCCACCTTGACACAGCTTTAAAATGGAATATTTTGTGGGACACATCTCAGGCCCAAGAGACTTCCAGCAAACCATACACAGTGCTTACAACCACAGAATAACACTGGCTTAAACAAAAAGGGCTAGCCTCACCCCCCCCACACACACATATACAGCACACTTTAGTACATACCTAATACACAGATGGAGCTATAGGACTTCAACCTGGATGCTGACAACTCCCATGTCTGCTTCCAACCCAGGAAAGGTCCAGCCACTCTAATTTTTCAGGATTTCTTGGCAAGATTTTCTAAGATCTGAGTATCCTGGACTCTCCTGATTTAGTGGCCCACACACACAGAATTCAGCCACCCGTGGCAGGTAAAGTGTTCCCCTTGTAAACCCTGGAGAAGCTCTGAGAGGCCTGGTCACCAGTCCTAGGGTCCAGGTGAGTGGCAGGTGGGTGGCGAGGCACTACACAGCCTTGAGGTGTGGAACCAGGACTTCTGAGTAGTTTGGGGAAGACAGGAGGGTCGTCATGGAACTTAGCTTGACATGAGACCTGTGATGGAGCCGTCCTTGGGGGAGTGGGCTGCCTCAGTAGTTCTGAGACTAGTCACTTTGGATGCTGTCACGGGTGCAAGGCAACGCTGAAGAGCATTGAAGCAGGGGCTCCTATCCCTTAGAGCCGAGCGAGGGAAAGACGATTCTCCCTTTGGACCAAGCCACAGGAGCACAGGCTACAGGGCTGCACGGGGAGGCGCAGAGGCTGTGGCCTGACTCCTGGACATTCTGGGTCCACCTTGCACATCACGGGGGTGCCCCTGGAGGCTCGCATCAGCTCTCCGTGGAGAACTCCACGATTTGAGCCCCTGGAGGAGGCCGCCGGCGCGGCGTGAAAGCCGAGGCTGGTGGCCGCCGCCGCGGGAGGGGAAGCGCGCGGAGATGCCCGGGTGGACATCGGAGGGGAAGCGCGCGGAGATGCCCGGGTGGACAGCGGTAGCAAAATCAAGAGACCAGGCAGCGAGGCTCTGGGGGCTGCTTTTATGGGGACGACCTGACAGAGGGCACGGTCCGTACAAAACCGGGAACAATACATACATACATATATATATATATTATATACAGAGACGGTCCTCCCCGGGCGGAATCGGGCGCCGCAGGCCCGGAGGCCCGGCCCGCCCCCTCATCTGCCAGGGCCGAGCAGGGCCGGGCACAGCTCTTTCCCGGGCGGGGGCACGTTGGGAGGCAGGTGCAGGCGGGGAGAAATACTGATCGATGGCACCGCCTATTTACAGGGGACGAGGAGAAGCCGGAACATATGGAACGGAGTCGTTTGAAAAAAAAAAAACCAAAAAAAACCCCAACAAAAACCCTGACTTGGGGCAGGGGCACGAGGAAGTGGCAAACCGATGGCGTTTGAAAGGGGGGAGGTCTCACCTCCCTTGGTCCAAGCCCCAATTTGGGGTTAAAGTGGGGAAAGAGTCAATTTCACTTTAGAAAGCAGACTGCCAGTAAGGCAGCCCTGGTCTCCAAAAAGATGCGTAGTAAAGTTTTGCCCTCCAGTCAAACATTGGTAGAGTGCAGGGTGGGGAGAGGAGGCTGAGTCTCTGCCCCGGGAGTACGAGGCTTCCAGGTGTGGCCCTGGGCAGGGTGTGGCTCTCCAGTGAGGACCTTTGCCCTTGCTCTGCTGCCAGGCCCACTAAGCTGACCTCTGTCTCCACTGGCCTTCCTAGGCTTGGCCCAGAAACCAGGACCCAGAGGCAGCAGAATAGTTCTAGGAGGAGGTTATGGCTATTTGGCACCTGGGAGAAGGGAGGCACGACAAGTTGAGGGCTGCTGTCCTTTTCAGGAAAGAGGGGCTGGGGACCAGGTATCCTGGACTCTCCTTTTTCCTCCCCTACTCTCAAACCCCTTTTCCTGAAGGATGCAGGAGAAACCAGTGCAGGGTCAGGCCCAGCCTCCTCGAGGGCTCTATCCCTCCCAGGATGGGGAACAGGGCTGGGAGGTGTTAAGGTGAGCCCCCCATCCCACCAAGCGGGAAGATTAGAATGCAACAGACAGCACAATGATAGGGAAGAGGGAAGGGCCAAGAAGGTAGACCCTCAAGTCAAGAGCCCCACGGGCAGGGAGCAGCCTCCAGTTGGTGAGATGCTGGGAGAGCCCCAGCCCCACTCCAGTCCAGAGACAAAGGCTGGAGGTTATGAAGTCTGGCAGTTTGGTCTGCAGGTCCTTGTGTCCATTCACCACCCAGGCCAGCCCTTGGCTTCCCTCAGCCTCTGTGCCTCAGCCCCATGGGGCAAGGAGGCCACCCTTCCAGCCACCATTGACTGCCCTGGCCACCACAAAGGGGCCTGTGGTATGGGCCCTCTGGTCCCTGAAGCTGGGGGAGGTGGGGTGGAGGAGTAGGGGAGTCGGGGCACCTGTCCCCAGGCTGGTAGGGGTGGGATGGGGTACTGAGGACTGGGAGCAAGGATAGCGGGAGTTATTATTGTCCCGTCAAGGAATGATTCCTGTTAAGTAGAATTGGAATTCCTCAGTGTTTGTAGGTTTCCTTCCAGTTCTGAGATCTGGAAAACAAAGATGAGGAGGGGATTAGGCCCAGCCCCTTCCCCCCCCATGAGGGTCGCACCCTCATTCCCAGCCAGCAGCACGGCCCCACCCGAGGATCCACAAGGTAGGTGCTCGATAGGCGCTTCTGTGTAGCTCCCTCCAGAAGCCCTACCTCGAAGGCACTCCCAGGTCTACCTTGTCCAGGAGCTTGTCCATTTCCTCCTTCCTGGCCAGCTCTGACTCCTCCAGAACCCGACGCTGGGCAGTCTCCTTTTTCAGAAACTCAATCTCCCTGGAGACACACAAGGACAGGCAGGGGTGAGGTATGGTGCCCGGCTTCCGGCTGGGGAGAGGCAGTGTCTTTGGCAACACCTGGCCAGCACTGCTGTGCTTCTCTCAGGTCAGGAGGTCTGAGGGCTCCCTCAGGCCTCTGAGACCTGGCCCTGTACTGGTGGTGCTCTGCTGTTCCAGGCCGGGGTACACTACCATAGGGCCTGCTAGCCTCTCTGCTCTGTCTCCCTAGGGGGAGGGGCTGCCTCTGAAGGTCTCTAATCACCCAGGGCCCAAGCCCCCTAGCCTGCCACGTACTTCTGCTGGTAGTCCTTGATGAGGCGCTTGGCCTTGCTGTACTTGCGCTCCAGGGCCTGGTATTGAGCCTGGGTCTCCCGAAGGTGCTCGTCCACAGCCTGACACAGGCTCTGTGCCTCGCCCCAGTAGCCCTCTAGTTTCTCCATGCGCTCCTTGTTCTCCTCCACACTCTGCTCCAACTGGGCCTTCTCCACTCGCCAGCGTCCCTTCTCCTGCTCCAGGCTCTGCAGCTGAGAGGAAGAAGCAGCCCTGGGTTAGTGGGGGCCAGAGGGAGTCATGGTACCAGGGCCACAGTCTTTAAGAGATTCTTGGGGAAGTGGAGCCCATAGCCCCAACCCCAGCTCTCCTGTGCTGAACCAACCATGGAAACCTTAGCCTCGGGCTCCTAAGCAGGGCACACCCAGGAGGTGTCCATTAGTCACTGACTAGCTCTGGGACTTAAGGCACGGTGTTTCCTGTCTGGCACCTCAGCCCTCTCATCTGGAAAATGGGAGTGACGTGTACCTCCTTAGCACTTAGGAGCTGAAGTGGTAAAATGGCAAGGCGCAAGGCAGGCGAGGGCTGTCATTTCTCTGTGCCCTCTGTAGCCCTGGCCTGTCAACCAGTCCTGGAGCTTCCTGAACAATCTAGACCCTCTTCAATATCCACTGACTTTGAACCTCCCAATGGCTCAATCTGGATCCTTTGTTCTCTCCATAAAATTACTTGAGTGGAGCCCTAACTCTGATGTCATATCTGCATTGACCCCCAAATCCCAGCCTCCAGCTCAGCCTCACTCCCAACTTTTAAGCCTGCTCCAACCAGATTCCCATCTGTGCAAATCAATGCCTGCTTTCCTAACTCACTCATCCATCAGAAGGTGCTACTACTTCACGGCCACCCCGGCACTCAATCTCAAGCCCTTGCTAGCCTGTCCATGAGTCTGCTGTTAAAGCTCTGTGCATTTCATGTCTAGCCACAAAGGCCTTCCTGTAGACCTCAGACTCACACAAGACCTCTACGTATGTCTCGTCTCCCCCTTGCCTGGGAATGCCCATGCAACCTTCTATGTCTCTGTTCCATGTAACACTTCAGATACCCAAAGAAGCTCTCCGGGTGGCCCACTCAGATCAAGTCCTTAGTAACTGCATTATCTCCTCCAGAATCCCAAGTCAGCTTGTGACAGCAGTCACTGGTGTACCGACTCAAAGCTGCACAAGAGAAAACTTTCTTTTGCCTAGCACCATGACTGCATCAGTGCCAGACATCTAGAAGGTACTCAGTGCATATCTGTACATAGAATGGTCCTGGCTTTCTGTGCCCCTGAACAGACCTTCACCTCACTCTGATCTGTGCCCTGAAAACATCCAGGAACATACCTATTACCTGGAGACAATACATGTGGCTCTACTCCAGCCTCGAGAGTGCTCAGGGCAGATCTGGCCTACCTTGCCCAGGTCTCTAGCTAGTTTACCCAGCTCTAAGTCCTGCCCTCCCTGGTGTCCTCTCAGTTTCCTAAGCAGTGCTGTCTACTCAAACCTCTGTGGCCACATAGCCCCATGCTACAGGGCCAAGGCTGGCATTCTTGAAGGGGAGTGGTATACTGACCTGTTCAGCCTGTCTCCCACCTCTCCCACCAGCAACAGCTACAAGCTAGCAGGCCTCCTCTCAAAGCCAGCCTCTGAGCTCAAGTTCGTCTCCCTGCCATGAACATCCTTTCTCTGTCCACACGGAGAAAGTGTACACGCACATGAACTTGGATGAATCCAATCTGCATGGACCCTGGGAACTTTCTCCCACACTGGAAGCCCTGGGAAGCTGGAACACCTTCTATATGGAACCTGAGGGTTCCCATGCCTTTGCAGGTGTGCATATTGGTAGCAGTGTGCTTGTGTGAATATGGATTGTGTGTCATGTGTCACCAGCACCTCTGGGTTGCTTATTAAGATCAGAATGTACATATCCTGGGGCCAGGGAATTTGGCCCATGGTAGAGTGCTTGCCTAGCATGCATGAAGACCCGGGTTTCATTCCTTGGTATCACATACATAGAAAAAGTCAAAAGTGGTGCCATGGCTCAAGTGGTAGGGCTCTAGCCTTGAGAAAGCCACAGACAGTGCTCAGGCCCTGAGTTCAAGCCCAGGACTAGCAAAAAAAAAAAAAAAAGACTATACATGTCCTGTCCAAGGCCAGATGGTCTGGATGGAGTCACACCCTGGGTCTCCGAGCACTTGAGGGCAGAGGGAGGTCTGTGGAAGTATGGGAAGCAGGGACAGGGCCCCAGCGATCATATCTGTGCAGTGTGGGTGAGTGGCTCTGTGGGTACTATGGGTCCTGGCTGGCATGTGTGTTTGTACATCCCTCTGGGGAGCATGGATTGATCCTTAGTCCTATGCACAGAAGATGTGTAGAGCAGTCCAGGCGCAGACACGGAGGACAGGACTCACGGTGCCTCTGTGAAATAACTGACTTTTTTTTTTTTGCCAGTCCTGGGGGCTGGAACTCAGGGCCTGGCACTGTCCCTGAGCTTCTTTTGCTCAAGGCTAACGCTCTACCACTTGAGCCACAGCACCACTTGCAGTTTTTTCTGTTGATGTGCTACTGAGGAATGGCTTCATGCATGCAAAGCAAGTACTCTACCATTAAGCCACATTACCAGCCACGGCTGACTTTTGATTGAGTAATTACTCTGTGTACTAAGGTTGCAGATGCACCTATCTTATTTAATTCACATGGCTCCTATGGTGCTGGCAGTATTTTACCCATATTTTAGGGGACAGAAGCCCAGGTAAGTGAGTGATGGAGCAGCTCTATATTGCAACCCTCATGTCCCAGTGGCCTGCTAAGCTCTGGAATGAGAGGCCCTCCCTCCAGCCCTCTGACCTGCTCAATGCACACACAGGTGCATGTGAACATGCACCCTCACCTTCCGTTTCAGCTGCTGGATCTCTGCTTCAGTCACCGCGTGCTTGATCTGGAGCTGTGGACAGAGGTTGGCACTCAGCACCAGAGGGCTAAGACCCACCTACCTTCATTCACTCCCCCAAGACCCATCTCCCACCTCCTTGAACTTGTGCACCAGCTTCTCAGGCTCCATGTCCACAGGGGACAGTGCATCCTCGTTCTCTGCCAGCTCGAACACCTCAATGGCCATCTCGCCACCTGGGAATGTGGGGCTCAACTCCTCTTCCTCATCAGTGGCGTACTCCCCTGTCTGTGAAGGGACACAGGTAGTGTGGACTCCACACACCCCAACCCCTTAGCATCCCCATAACCAGGTGTAAGGCCAACAGCAGTTCATGTCAGATTTGTGACTGACTAAGGGAGTCCTAGAGACAGAGGCAGGTCCTTTACAAAATCCCAAAGAAACAGACTGCACTATTCCCTATATAGTATAGGTCTCCGGCATCTAGACCTGTCCTCACATTGAGAACTGTTTGAGGTAACTGAGTTCCTTGCAGTACTGCAAAGACAGACAGTGTGATAAGATAAGGGGTTGTCTGAGGGAAGGGTCTTGTTTCTCCTCCTGAGTTTTGGGCTTCTTTACCAAGCTTGAGAAAATGGTAGAGGCAGATGGCTGTGTTGCCTGCACGGGCCACTAGAGGGCAGCCACTGCACCAGCCAGGCTGGGAGTCCTACCTCATCGTCATCTTCCCCGTACTGGGCATATCTTTGCTCCATCATCTCTCGCTGCCATCGCTCTTGCTCCAAAGTCTGCTGAATTAGCTGAGCCACTTCACTCTGCTCTCCAGGCCGCTCCCGGCCAATCATGAATCTGCAAGAGCACAGATGTCATCCATGGGGAATGCCAGTACCATCGCTGCTGGCAGTCCTCTCTCCAAACCCAGAGGCTATAGTGTTGAGACTTGATTAGGTTCCCCCCTAGGGAAGGCAGGAAGACCCCCTAGTCCTCCTGGACAGTTTTGAGCAGGGGATATAATCTAAACTTTGGGGTGGACTTCAGAGGACATGAGCTCAAGAGCCCCTAGGGGAGGGGGCTCTTCCTCTAGCATGTGGGGGAAAAAGAGACAGGAATGGCAAAGGTGACCATCCTAGCAGGGCTGTGGCTATGGAGGAGGGTCTTGGGTGAGCTCCAAGCCCCTGTGTTTCAGGAAGGGAAGGGATGATGGAGAGCGGAGATTAGGATGGAGAGGAAACAGTGGAACTTCCAGGCCCCAGCCCCTCCTCCCCAGGGCCACCCACATCCTGTTTCTCTCTACCACTCTTTCCTGGGGGTAATGCCCCTCTTAGAGGAGGGCAGAGAACAATCCCTGAGTGCTATGCCAAAGGTGGAATGCACGCAGCGAGTTTCAACTCCATGCCCTGTTCTCAGGGAAGGCGTACATGGACTGGTAAGAAGGAAGGAATGAGGTTCTGGGTAAGGTGAACCCAGCGGGTTGGCATTCATACTAGATACCTGGGTTTTTCCCTAAGTGATCCAGAAAAGGGCAAGGGGAAGGAGGATAAGCCCAGGAAGATGGGGTGGGGGTGGAGGGAGGCTAGGGGCTTGGAAGCAGGAGTACTGTGGCTGCAGGCACCCCTCAGGCAGGTGGGCATAGCAGCCAGCCTCCTCCCTAGTTCTCCGCCCGCGGACTCTCACCGTACTCGGCCCTTGGTGTTCCTGAGCACAGAGGCTGCAAAGCTCTGGGTCACTCCCACCAGACTCGTTCCATCCACCTCCACCAGGAGATCATTCACCTGAATCCTAGGGAGGTGACAATGGTGATGGGGTCAAAAGACAACCTGTCCAGTTAAGGCAGAAGTGACCCCTCCCTCTGGAAATTGCAGGCTCAGTCCCACAGTCACCAGTATTTTGCCTATAGGCATAACATGTGTGAGGCCACATGAGGCAAAGGCCGGACCAACTTGTGTGGACAGGGAGCTCAGGGCAAGCCAAGCAGACACAGGATTCGAGGAGCAAGACAGCTGGCGGGCTCACTTCCTGTGACCCTCACACACTTGTCCCCTCTTCATCATATTCAACAGAGCAATTGGACAACCTCAGAACTCAACTCTCAGGCGCACATGTTCCAGGTCACCACCCTTTTAAATGGACATTTCCGCCTGAGGCCCCAAAATCCCCTCTCTGGCTCACACACTGCCACACCCACACACTCCCCATACACTCCAGCTGTGGCTCCTAAAACTTTGTCCCTCACAGGAAGGGGAAGATGGGGCATGCATCTGGCCTGCTAAGAAAGGAAGAGAACCTAGATATCTTCTTCCTCCTCTCCCACCTCCTCCGAACTCCAGGCCTAGACCTGGGGTCCCACGTGGCAGTGGAGACATGGCCTATTGTAAAGGTTCATTTATACCCCAGGCTTTTATGTAAAGGCTTTACCCCCATAGCTTATTCACAAGCTAGTGGGCATCCTCATCACATACACTTTCCAAATCGACAAGTGACAGCGGGAAGGCTCTAGAGAGGGAGAGGAGAGGAGAGATACTTTCACCTTTTCTGTTCTGTCCCCTGCTCCATGCTGCCTGGCCACAGCCACAGAAGCCAGTGGAATGAAGAAACAATGCCTCCAGTGTGACCTCTTGGACCCTCTAGAGGAAAGTTCTGCAGCCCCTTCCTCCTTCCCTCCTCCACAGCAACCCACACACAGCTGAACAGCTGGTAGAGGGGCACTGACTGGCCCAGAGCTCTGGGGCACCTTCCCTCTGACTTACCCTTATGGCCACAGATGTTCAACACAGCACATGCACACACATCTGGCTTCAGAGCACACCCTACCTCCCAACTAGTCTAGTCACAGCAACACCTGCATCCCAGCTGCCCGCTCCCCTCGCCATAGTCCTCTTTACCGTATCTCCTCTTTCAGCTCCTGGCCTGGAGCCTCTCGCATTCATCTGGCCCAGCTAACGCCTACTCAGCTCCAGTGACATTTCATCCAGGAAGCCCTTCCCATACCCACACAGGTCAAGCCCTCCTGCTTGGTTTATGCATTTCTTCTCCATTTAGCCACTTCCGGTGTGCCCCTGTCTGGTGTCTCTCTGCCTCACTACACTGTTTACTTCCTGAGAGCCAGGCCCTTGACACCAACTCTCCAGGCCTGGCATCAGCCCAAGAACAAAAGGAAAACAACACTCAAACGTGCTTCACCCAGCCCATGCAGGCTCCTTTGCCAAGGCTCACACACTCTAGGCAGGGTACCTGGTACTAGGTACAGCTCCCATGCCTACCCCTGCTGTACATGGCTGTCACTCCAAGACTGCTGCGGCCCTGCACAACCGTGCTCCCCAAACACTGGAAGCCACACAGAACACACCTGCCTCCCGGGGAATGGGGGAGTGCTCAGGCTGCCTCGTGGCTGCCCCATGAGTGACAGTTGTGCAGTGGGGAGTCCTGTAGGTGATACCTGCCATCCCGATGGGCAGCGCCACCCTCAGTCACAGTCTTGACGAAGATGCCCAGCTTCTCCAGGCCCATGTCGGCCCCGGCCCCCATGCCGATGATGCTGATGCCCAGGCCCTCGGAATCTGTGGGGCAGAGGAGGAGATGCAGGAGCTGGCAGGACAGCCTCACGCTGCCACGTTCCCCTGTGGGCACATCCCACAGAGGAGGAAGGGGCCTGCTTGTGTCCACACCCTACTTGCCAGGCTAACTAAGATGGCTCTTGGGTTCACCACTCTGTTCTTTGTCCAATCTAAAGAGCAGACAGGAAGCGGGGTGTGTCAGCTGGCTGGGGTGTGACAGTATTGTGCATATAGATAAGGTGGTGTGGCTGGGATGGGGACTGTGACAGGGCTTAGGCCTAAGCCTTTTGGTCTCCTCATCCCAGTAGTTTCTATACTTGGAAGCTTCCATACCTTTGAGCTTACAGACCATGGTTTTCTCTCCCCTAAGGCTCACTGCCCTAGCCACACCTATCCTGCAGGCCATACCTGCCTCCGCCTGTCTCCCCAGCAACTCCCTCCTGAGGCTGGCACCACCAGCTGCTGGCTGCCAGACCTGGAAAGCACGTAGATTCCACCCCCACCTCCCCAGCATCCAGAGCCAAATAAACACAGGTCTTGTGGATTCTCCCTCCTAAATCCACCCACCCTCTGTTCTACCAACACCTTGCCTGTGTTCACTGGTCCTCCACCCACTCTGAGCCCTTCCGTGCACTGGAGCCAGTGTGATCTTTCATATGCCTTGCAATGGCTGCCAACCCATCTCAGAGAAGACCATGTCCTTGCCATGGTCCATGTGGCCTTGGTCCCATGCTCTGCTTGTTGTCACTATGTAAAGGCAGCCAACAGTGTCTACCCTACACTCCCAAATTCCTTCTCTTCAGAAACCCATGTGAGCATTGCTTTCTTGGGAACTGCCCTAGTCTGGCCAAGACCCGTGAAATGCCATAACTTCAAAGGCAGCCTCCTTTCCCTCTGCACACCTCTGACAGCACAGGACAAGTTAGAGAAATTCTCCGAGGAGATGGCTGCCAGGGAGCTTGCTTTTGCTCATCACCATTCCTACAACACAGCACAAGAGCCGTGCACATTGCTGGGGAGAAGGATAACTAGAGGTGCCAACAGTGTTCCATGCAGGGTGCGTAGTAGCTGTATACTGGGGTGCGGCTGAATACATGAGGCTACTGAAGGCTGATGGAGAAAGCCCAGTACGTGACAGGGCAAGTTAGACACAGGTGCCCGCACAAGGAGACTGGGTGAGCCCGCTGTGCCCACGGGTTTGAGTCTGGCCTCTCACCCTTCTCCAGCTCCACAGGAAACAGCTCCAGCCGCTCCACTCGCTTCTCCAGCTCGTACTCTGCAGAGGCAGCCATGGGGTCCACATCTTCATTGCGGCGGTCATAGTCCTCGTTGGAGTAGGTGCTGAACACCTAGGGAAAGCAGCTTGTCAAGAGGCCAGTGGGAGAGCAAGGATGGAGCTGGAGGGAGAGGCTGAGGGGGTCCCCACCCCTGCTTTGTGAACAAAGGCCTTCCTGGTTCTGGTGCTCAGAGGCCAGGAGCAGGGCACCCAGCCTGCTCCATATTGAAGCTCACCCAGCAGAGCATGATCTGTGTAGGAATGGATGAGCATTCCCTGGGAGAATGCCAGGTACAGAGAGAAAGTGAGAGACAGGACCCGAGAGCAGACAGGCCAGGATGGACACAAAGGCACATGCTGAACACACACACACAGGAACAGGCTGAGCAGCAGAGGGGAAGAGGAGGAGGGGAGAAAAGATGAAGATGCTGGATGCCAGATGGGGAAGGGGGAGGAGAGCAGAGGAAAGGGATGGAGAGGCAGAGAAACAAACCTCCCTGCCCTGAAGTGAACGGATGGTAGGGGTCAAAGGAGGGAGTAGAAAGGACTCCCACAGTGAAAGGAAGCCCTCTGCTCATGAGGGCCCCCCAGGAGACAGGAACAGGGTAAAACCTGGACCCCCATGACCCTGCAGGTCCAAGTGTGTGTCCTGGAGAACAGCAACTCTGTGTTCTGCCCTCTGTCTGCATTATTAGGAGGCTAGAGTAGAAGCTCCTGGTCCTGCACCATAGAGGGACCAAGGGGACATGGCAGCCCTATCTACCCCTGCCATGACACCCCTTGTGCCCTTCTGTTGTGACCTCCTGGGTCTCTTGCCATGGGCAATTTTCTGGCTCTCACTCTCTCCAAAGGACCAGAAAAGACAGGGTAGGGGTTCTTCGGGGAGAGGGGGCTTAATTCTCGGTCCAGTGGGGGTACCCCAGTGGGTGGTTAACAAGCAAGCACCATTTGGGGTACCATGACTTGTTCAGCTTCACTGCCGGCAGCGACAGGTTGGCACCACTTGGAGCCAAGCGGAGGCGGGAGGGGTGGGAGCAGCTCTATCAACTGGCTAGGCGTGAGGCCTTGGGAAGCTAGAGTGGAAAACTGCCCCCTTCACCCCAGAGGCAGGCTCATAGGCATTCTGGCAGGCAGGGGCACTCACTCTTGTGTCCCAGCCTTTGTTTGGGCTTGCTTCCAGTCATCCCCACCCCCATCCCAGAGGCTCAGTGCCATGGTGGGAGGGGGACAGAGCCCTCAGAGGACTAACTAACCAGAAGCATGCTGGGAGTTGATCTGTGTAGTCACCTACTCATGCCCTGAATCACACTGCATCACAGACACCGGAGCTCAGGCTTTTAAAGCTCACCCAGCGCCGCCACCCCTCCACACCCCCCCCCCCCTGCCCCAGTAGTGGTTTGGTGGACATCAGCACCAGCTGCTGAGAGGCACAGGCTGCCTACCCACTCCTCAGTCCAGAGGAAATATGGGGTGCAGTGCCTGGAGACATAGACTCAGCTAGTGGCAGGGTAGGATGGAGTCACATTCAGATGAGCTCTGGATGGTAGGTCACCAATGATGCTGTCCCCACTGTACAAGTGCCCCAGGCTTTGGGACAGGCTGGCATGAACCTGAACTAGCCTTGGCCCACTTTTGCATCTAAGATCCCTACTCTTACTCTGTATTCCACCGGAGAGGGTGTTCCTTCCCATCTCCACATACAAATGCACATCCCGCTATGACCTCCAAAACACCAGGCCTGTCCTGGGCCTTGTCCTCCCCTCTCCTCTCCTCTCCTCAGCTGGTCAAATACTATTCACCTTTGCTAGCCTGCCCACTCCAGAATCCCAAACCTCAGGCTCAGAGGCCCTAGACCACTGCTCACACCTCTTTGTCAGAAGACCCTGGGCCCAGCCCTGCCTCCCCAGATAACAGGCTAGAATTGGATTCTCAGCCCTCGGTGGAAACTTCCACCTCCATCCCTCAGATGACAACTGGGTCATGGAGGGGTGGGGGGGCACAAAAGAACCCAGGACTCAGAATCAATGGATGAGTGGGAACGGGGGGTGGGGGGGAAGACCCCTTCCCTTCCCCCGGTGCTGGGGTAGAAAGGAGGAAATCCCTAGCAAAGCCAAAAGTCAGACACTTAGCTGCTCCACCCACCCTGGCTCTCCTCCTGCCGGCCAGCTTCAGTCACCAGGGAGGTGGGAGCACTGCTCCAAATCATGTGCTATTTTTTACCAAAAAAAAATCAGGGTAAGGCGTCAGATATAGACAGCCAGAGGCCAGACCATGCTCTCACTCTGAGGGCATCAGGCAGCTGGGAGGACTGAGGGGGCAGGGTGGACTTCTGGGCCCTCCCAGGAACACCAATCTTCCTTCTAAGATGTCCACAGAGAGGGCAGGGGATCAAAAAGACTCTAAGGTCCCCATCAGGGAAGGGGTTGCCTGGGAGGGGAGCTGTAGTCATCCTCTTTTAACAGTTCAGGCCGGGACTAGGAGGTAGAAGAGGGCAGAGGGTGAAACACTCATACTTGGGGTGAGAGAAAGTTGGGTAGCTTCAGTGTCGAGGAGTAGTTATGGAAACAGCAAGCAAACAGATTGTGGGGGAGGGCAAAGGCTGGGCAGGCTCCAAGGCTAAGGAAGTCCTAGGACCTTGACACTTTCATAGGGAAAGAAGAGTGGAGGCACAGCAGAACCTGGGACTGGAAGAAAGGACCATCGAAGCTAGTGTGCCAGATGAGAATAGAGCGTGGGGAAGAGGAGCAGGGCATTTGGGGTCTTAATTCTTCCCAGGGGACATCTTCTCCTCTCCGGGCACTGTTCTGAGCATCTCAAGGCACTGAGCAGCGCAGCCCACAAACCAATCACTAAATAGTGTGTGTGTGGTGGGGAAGACACCCCCTTAAAAGAAGGGGGCAGCTACCACCCTCTTTCAGGGTATCTAGAGGATGTGGCAAGAGCAGTTGGAGCCTGCCAAAGCCATGGGAATCTGTCCCATTGAACAGCTAAGAGCAAAGGCATGTGGGCCTCTGCCAGGCACCCGGGGACAAACTCCTGGTCTCACTCTGCCTCACTCTTCCAGCCTATAGAATGCCTACCCTCTCATGGGCCAAAATGTCCTCTCCTTGTGCAATGAGGGAGGTGGGAAGTTAGCCCAGCACAGACCCCAGGGGACTGGGCCTCTCTCCCAGCCCATCACATGTCATGGTAGCCAAGCTCACCCTCTCAACCTGCTTCCTTCTTTCACTTCTGCAAAGTTGGGGGTGGAGGCACCGAGAAGGAGGAGGAAAGGCCATCAACCTGGGTATCTTGGTTTTGGAAAGTTCCTGACTCCCTCAATACTCAGAGCCGGATCCCACACTTGGGAAAGCAGAAAGTATTTCTAAGCCTGGACCTCTCTGCCCCCACTGCAGTGTCCCCACCCGTGTAGGACAATGTGGAGAGTCTAGAGGACACCCACATCCTTCACACCACCCTGGCCTCCAGCAGCCTCTGGAGGAAGCAATGTCTGGGAGAGGAGGGGAAGCAGGTGTGCCAGGCCAGGCCAGGGGCAGGTTTGGTGTGTCTGTGCTGGGTGGGGCGGCCAGCTCTGGGAACCTGAGGGCAGGTCACAGCAGGCCATCCCAGACCCGCAGCCCTCCCCCTCCGCTCAGTGACAAACAGCTGGAACTCCCCGACGCCCCCCACAGGGAGGAACTTCAGGGAAGGAGGCTGGGTACAGGGGCTGACTCAGCCTGCCAAACCTGGCTGGTGAGGCGGGGGCGACGGGGTGCACGTGGCTAGGGCGGCAGGGGGGCAGGCGGGAGGGCTCACTCACTTGGATGGGCGCCGTGCTGAAATGGATCTTCCTGCTCGGGGCCGGGTCCTCTTCCTCCGAGAGCCCCGGGATCTCCACGCACCCTGACTCGGGCTCATAGGGGGGCTCTGCGTCCTCTTCATCTTCCTCATCGTCCTCCTCCAGGGCACTGCCCCCGGAGTCCTCCCCAAGCCCACTGTAGGCGCTCACGTCCACCAAGTCCGCCTCGGAGAAGTCCTCCTTCTTGGACTCGTCGGCCTCCTCCGGGGCCACGTCCGGGGCCCGGCCATTTCCCACCCCCCTCTCTGGTTCGGCCACGGTCACCGCCATCTCCTCCTCCTCCTCCTCGGAGGCCGCCTGGGCCTTGGGCTCCTCGGGCGCGGGGCTCGCCGCGGTTGCCGAGGTGCTGCCATTCTCCAGGGCCGCGTGGACCGTCACCTCGGCCTGGATCACTTCCCCCGGGGCAGACTCTGCCTCCGAATCCCCGCTCTCCTCCACCTCCACCGGCTTGATCTTCCGCACCTCCCGCGGCTTCGGGGGTGGCCGGGCGGGGGCCACTCGGTGCTGCGGGGGCTGCTGCCCTCCGGGGCCACCGCGATCCTTGTCGATCGGGGCATCTCCCGACGGGGCGGGCGGGGGCGGCTGGAACACCCGGGATCGCTTACTGACCAGCTTCGAGTTGACCTGGGGGGCCCCTGCGGCCGCAGCCCGAGGAGGCCCCGGCCCTCGGTGGAGGCCGGTCCTCGAGTCGGCCTTCTCGAAGACGGCGCTGAGCTGGCTGACCGTCGGCGACACGGCGTCGGCGTCCAGCTTGTCCAGCGCCTCGGTGCTGCCGTTGAAGCGCACCACGACGTCCAGCTTCCGGTCCTGCAGGCCGGCGCGCTCCTGCCGGAGCAGCCGTCGCGCCGCGGCCTCCTTGTCGCCGGCGGCGGCCGCGCTGCGTTCGAACAGCTTCCGCGTCTCCTGCAGCCGGGACGGCGGGTGCGGCGGCGGCGCGGGCTGCGCCGAGGGCGCGGGCTTGGAGTCGAAGCGGCTCACGCGCTCCGACACGCTGGTGCCCAGCTTGAGCAGGGCGCTGTGGTCCACGTTCTCGTTCAGGCTGCTGGCCCTCGGCAGCGACAGGCGCACGCCGCCGCGCTCCGACGCCCGCGGGGCCTCGGCCAGGCCCGCGCCGCCGCCGCCCGCCTCGCCCGGCGGCCCCGCCGTGGTGCCCATCTGCAGGAACATACTTTTGATGCGGTGGACGTTGGAGCCATATTTCTTGTGGTGGGCCGCCTTGGGTGCCTCGTCGGGCCCGGATGCGTCGGGCGGCTTCAGCGCCTGGATGCCCGCCTCGTAGGCGCTGCGGTGCGGGGAGGCGCTCCGGAGGGGACCCCCGGGCCCCCGCGGCTCCGTCTTCATCATGGTGGGGGGAGCCGGGTTCGCATCCCCCCGCTCCCCGCTGTCCTCCTCCAGCAGGCGGCTGGCCAAGTCGGGACCACCGTCCCTTCCCCCCCTTCCCCAAGAAAGGAGCCCTAAAAGGCTTTTTTAGGGTCCCCCCAGAAACCAAGCTGCCCAAAACAGTGAACCCCGCTTTAAAAAAAAATACGGGCACCCCGTAGGGGTCGCCTCCCCCGATCAAGCTGCCAAAGGCACCGCCGGATTCCACCCCCACCCCCTCTCGTAAGCCTGGCGCGGCCTCGGTGCGATCGCCCCCACCCAGGCGGGGAAAGCGGCAGCCGGGGCCGCCGGCAGCGCGCGCCCAGCCCGCGAGGCAGCGGCGGCGCCCGCTCACATCGTCCGCGGCGGTGTCAGCGGGGCCGGCGCTCCGGGCGCCCCCCACTCCCGCCGGGGGCCTCGGCTCTCGGGGCGCCGGGCACCCCAGCGCCCATGGCTGCTTCGGCCGGCCCGGGCCGCTCCGCCGCGCCTCCCTCCCTCCCTCCCTCCCCCCCTGCTCCCCGAGCCTCGGTCTTTTCTCCGGTTCTGCCCGAGCCGCGGCTGCCCGACGCCGAGCGGCTGCCCTCCTCGCCGCCGCCGCTGGGGGACTGGCGACCGCTGGGTCCTAAAGGGATCGGATTTCCGGGGCCCGAGCCTTTGAGCCCTCCCCTTCCCCTGCCACTCGACGTCTCGCCTCGCCCGCGCCAGCCCGCCTTCCGCTCCCCTCGGGGTCCCGTCCAATCCTCGTCAGCCCTGCCTTCCCAGCCTCTGCCCGGGGCTGAGCACCACGCACGCAGGCAGGTACACCACCGTTCAGTCTTGGGGCGGGGAGTCCGCCCGGCGTCTCCGCGGTCTCTCAGTGGAGCCCCTCTCCTTCCCCTTCTTTCAAAGGGCATCAAGGATCCCTTCCATCCAGGGCTCTATATGCACTTCCTTAGTGGGCTTCACGGCTCTTGGCGTCAGACAGGGATGGTGAACATACAGATTTGCAGGCTCTCTTCCCAATCTCGGGAAGGAGAAGGTCAGAAGCTGGACTGGGGGAATCTGCATTTTTAACAATTTCCCCTAAGGGAATCTTTTGTGCCTTCGAAGATGGAAAATCCTTGGCTCGGTATTTATTGGTGACTGTGCAGTGGTGAAGAAGGAGGAGTAAATTCAAAGAAGGTCGCCCCGTCACCTAAATAACAGAAGAGTCCCCAAACTGCCCATTGCCCTTTGAAGTCTAAAAAGAATGCGGCCTATGGCCTGCCTACTCTGTACCCCAGGCTGGAGGGAATGGAATCCTGGAGCTTATGCCTTTCCAGGATACTCTGGTCTTTCAAACAGGATGAAGGAGTTTGGGGAGGAATTCTAGAGGCTTGGGGCCAGAGTTTCCCCACTGAGAGCTCTAACTTGGGTCACTGATTTAAAGGATCCTGGCCAGGGTGTGCTAGCTTGGAGAGGGGTGGGGGTAGGGAGTGTGAGAATGACCTGCACATCCCAGGCCTTAAAACCCAGAAAGCTGCCTTGAAGCTTTCTCTTTCCCCACCTACACAGTAAGAAGCCTGAGGGTTTCCCTTTATCCCACCCCAGCTGCTTGGGCCCTGGAGTGAAGGTCTACACTCTTGGTCACATCCTGATGTATCCCTCCAGGTCAGCAGACTACAGAAGCTGATGAATACGGTGCACACTAGGACCCAGAGAACAACTCAGGCACAAAGCCTCCCCCCCCCCCCCAGCTGCTTCCTGCTTCTCAGGCCTTCCTGCAGCCCCTGCCTCCTCCCTCACCCTCTTCCTTTCCATCCTCTTCCTCCTTCTCCCCAATTTCCACTCTCCTTAGGGGAGGTAGTAAGTTCTCCTACCCTTCCTTTGTAGAAAGGCGTCTATTTGTGGGTTTTGTGCAAAAGAGCCCCCTGCATGGGGGATGGGCGTGGGGAAGCCGCCTGAGAGCCCTAGATACTGGGGTGAGGAGGTGCCAGGAGCCACAGCCCCGGATCCTCAGCCCGGTGGTACTGGGGGGGAGGAAGATTTGAGTTCCTAAGGAACCCACCTTTACCCCCCTACATCTTTACCCCCAGGCCCGGAAGACGCCTCCCCAGTTCTGCACTTGATTCTGGAGCTGACTACAAAAGCCATCCTCCTCATTTCCGGGGCCTTTTTAGAAGGAACGTCTTGTGATCAAGCTTGGGTCTTGGGTATTAAGCTCAGGCTTGGGGTTTGAACCTTCACCTCACTGTGGCCCTTTGGAGAAGCCTGAAAACTGATCCCTTTGGGGGTTTGGGTGGGGTCCTCAGCAGCAACTGTGTGGACTGGAGGAGGGTTCAGCCCTGCTGTCCAGAATCTCCCACACCCTTTGTTGTGAGTCCTCCTAACTGGTCCCAACCCTAGGGGTCGGTGCCCACGCTTCTGGCCCGGTAGGGCAGCCACGGCTTTCTAAGAGTGGGAGGAGGAGCTGAGAACCAGCTGTCAAGCCCAGAGACCCTCTAACAACATCTCTAGAATGAACTAGAATCATTGGAATGCTCAGGTCTCCTTTGCCCAGAGATTTCCAAGGGTGAAACCCCTATTAAGAGTTACGGCGCCTGAGACTGTGGAGCTATCTAGAGCTTGGGTGACACTAATGAGTGGGATTATTATTTCATGGGCTTCACCCAGGCTGGAATTTCCCAAAGAAGCTTTCAGGGAGTGATAAGTGCTTTACCATCACTCTTTCCTTAGAGTCAGCGGCCAAGTGGCTGGCCTGTGAGATGGGTGGGGCCCCGTGTGAGGTGTCACCTCCTCCTGCCAGCATGAAGGAATGAACCCACCTGCCAAGAGAAAGCTCCATGGGGTGGGTTCCCATCGAAACTGAAAGCTGGCATCTAATTTCATTCTATCTAGCTCAGGATAACTTAGCTTATGCACACAAACCCCTCTCTCCAGAGTCCTTTATAGAAATTCCTTTCCTTTGCCTTGGCTTAGATTCTATTAGTAGAGACCATGGAATATTCTCAAGGTTGAGGTAGGTGCCAGGCTTCCATGGTTCAGATCTTGGCTCTGCTGTGTGACCTTAGACAAGTCACTTACCCTTTCTGTGCTCTGAGAAGATAAACTGAGGCCCAGAAGAGACGATAGTGACTGAAACCTAGATGAGCGGGTCTGAGGAGAGATATTTTCCCAGTGATCACTAGAGTTCAGGCGCTGCAATAGGCAGAGATAATCTACCCCAGCTCTCAGCAAAGTATTGCCCTGTTTTTCCTACTTGAGGAGGGCCTTCTGGGATGGTGCTTTCTTAATACCATTCCTCCAAGCACCAGGTGTAACAGCAAAAATACTGATGAGGACAGGGAAGACCTGGTGTATGACAGGTTCTGAGCTCTCACTGCCCTTGGCTCAAAACCCAGGCTGTGTGCCAAGGTTGAGTGTTCTTCCTAGCCCTGGGGCCTTGAAACAGCTCTAGAAAGTGGGTTTTCTCTGGCCACAGTCATCAGAGCATAGGGTGGTCTAGACCCTGCCTTTCAGCCATTCTGTACTAAGCCAGTGGTCCTTGTCCCACTTCCTTTGTCTGCAGGACGCCTTGGGCTGGGCTCTAAGATACTGGGCATAAATGCTTAGATATGCATACTTATAAGAGAGTACAACTCCACGATGGCAGTTGTACAGGGACCCTTAGAGGCTCTTGGTTGACCTTCAGAGAGGAATGAGGGCTAAGCAACAGCTTATCCAGATTTACATACCAGGCTAAGGGTCTTGGAGGCTTGAATCCAATCCTAGGCTCCACTCGTGTGCCGGATGATCTTGAACTGGGTATTTCCCATCCCTAAGCCTCAGTTCCTAAACCTGTTTGACTTAATGGTCTGAGCTTGTTCCTGAGCATGGCTGATCTGTATGAGGCAGAGTAGAGCTTTGAAGCCAGACCATTTTTGTTCAAATTCCCAAGACAATAAGTTTTGTTTCTGTGTTGGTCCTGGCACTTGAACTCAGGGCCTAGGCACTGTCTCTTAGCTGAGTTTGCTCAAGGCTGGTGCACTACCACTTGAGCCATACCTCTACTTCCAGGTTCTTAGAGGTTAATTGAAGAGAAGAGTCTCACAGCCTTTTCTGCATAGGTTATGATCTTCAGCTCTCGGTCTCCAGAGTAGCTAAGGTTACAGGCATGAGCCACAGGAACCAGCATTGTGTGAGCTTTAAATGGATTCTAAATGCATAAAATGCACAGAGGAGTTTGTTGGTAGGGTGGCTGTTGAACTGATCACACGTGTATGTGAGTGTGTATGTGTGTATATGCGTGGGCAGGTGTGACTGAGAATGAGCATTGGTGTCTAGAGCTGTAAGTTGGTCTGACTGAGACTTTGGGTCTTTGGTTCCCTTTTAAGGTCTATAATATGAAATTCTGAGATAATAAGCACTTCCTGCCTTCAGCAACTCCAAATCTCCCTCCCCTCCCTAGGGGATAGAACCCAGGTTCTCATACATGCTATTTAGTGCTATATGCCTGAGATGTACTTCGTTGCCTCTGGGGGGGAGAGAGACTGCTTGTTGGTTTCACAGCTAGGAGACTGCCTACTATGGTTCTTTCTGGCCTGCTTTCCTGCCATCAGTCCCTACAGGGCACTTTCATGTCCTTTGGAAGACACATCTTGGAGATTGAGAAGATCAAGAAAGTAGTCAGGGAGTGAGGGAGGGAGGGAGAGAGAGAGTGAGTTGGGGTTTGGGGGAAGGGACAGAATAGAGCAAAAATTTCTCTAAATCATCAGTTGCTTTAAAGGATAGCCTATATTTAGCTGGGCTTAGAGGGCCTGCAAATATGTATTTTGCAACTCAGACAGCCGTAGCCATGGGAGCTCTAGAGACATGCAGGGAGGTCAAAGAAAAAAGAAGAAATAACCAGAAAGATTAAGCAATATATTTTGTCAGCAGCAGATTGGAAGAACTGCTAATAATACACGTTTCTGTTTGCGTGTTTGTTTTCTATTCATTTATATTCATCTGCTGTCTAGATCTTGTACCTGAGGTACCTGAAGAAAATGACTGTGAAAGTACCTTCTCCCACTTACCTCTGCCTTTCTGCCCTGGCTCAGGGGAAAGAATGTCCTGCCATGTCCCATCCTGGCTGGCTCTGCACAGGTGCAACCTGCAGAAGAGAATGCCAGCTTTCAGCTCCCCCATGCTCAGCCTCAGCCCCTTGCACTTCAAGTGGCCATGGCCTTGGCCTTGGGGTGAGGGAAAGGAAGAGCGATCCTATCTTCAGAGACTCTTCGTTCTAATTTTAAAAGAACAATAATCCAAGCTACTTTTCTTTTAGTTTTAAAAGTTTCTTTTAAAGCTAAGAAAAGTTCAAGGAATCCTATCACAGTTTACTCTTTTGCTTCAGGTTTTTTTCCTCCATAGAATAGAAACAAACATCATTGTATATGAAATATCTCTCTCTCTCTCTCTCTCTCTCTCTCTCTCTCTCTCTCTCTCTCTCTCTCTCTCTCTCTCTCTCTCGTTGGTGGTGGGGATTGAACTCTGGGCCTAGGTGCTGTCCCTGAGCTCTTCAGCTCAAGGCTACCACCCTAACCCTTGAGCCATAGCACCACTTCTGGCTTTCTAGTTGGCGAATTGGAGATAAGAGTCTTTTAGTGTTTAGTGCGCCAGCTGGCTTTGAACTGAGATCCTCAGATCTCAGCCTCCTGAGTAGCTAAGATAACAGGCATGAGCTGAAATCTCTTTCTTTCATACTGACCCTAATGCCTGTGCCCCTACTCTCAAACAGATAAAAGGTATCCTTGGTAGCCTATAATTTTTGTATTATTATTTTATGCTGATATTTGAACTCAGGGCCTCACTTAGCTTCTTTTGCTGGCAGTCTACCACTGAGCCATAGCTCTACTTCTGGCTTTTTTCTTTCTTTCTTTTCTTTTTTTTCTAGTTAATTGGAGGTAAGAGTCCCTGGGATTTGTCTGCCCAGGCTGGCTTCCAACTGTGATCTTCAGATAAATAGTGTGAGCTGCTGGTACTTGGTTATCGTCTTACCTTTTTTAGTTGCAGCAAACTATACAGAACATAAACTCACCATTACATTCATTCGTTCACATTCTTCTGCAACCAACAGTTTCTTCATATTCTCAAGCTGAATCTCTGGTCTCCATCCAAAAGTGATTTCTCAATCCTTCTTTCTGCTGCCCCAGCTGCCTGCATGAATTACACACAAGATGGGATCATACAGAATTTGTTCTTTGGTAACTGGCTTATTTCACTTTTTTTCATGATATTTGTATCAGAGTTCATCTTTGAGCATTTGAGCTGAATGGTGCTGGCTTAAGCCTGCAATCCTAGCTATTCAGGAGGCTGATATCTGAGGATCATAGTTGGAAGCTAGCCTGCACAGAAAAGTCCATGAGAATGATTATCTCCAATTAACCAGCAAAAAGCCAGAAGTGGAGGTGCGATTCAAGTGGTGGAGGGCCAGCCTTGAGAAGAAAAATCTAAGCAAGAACATGAGGTCCTGAATTCAAGCTCTAGTATTGCCATGAGAAAAAACAAAATGGTCCTGTTTGTTTTGCCATGTGTCCAAATTTTCTTCTTTTTTTTAAGTATAGGCCATAATTTCACATTCCCCACACATTTAAGGATTCATAAAACAATGATTCCTGTATACTCATTATTTATATAACAGCCATGGTGTATGTGTATATTTTGTGCCTTTTCACACAGGAGACCCAGTAGTGTTTTGGCTTTGGTTCCTTCATTTTTATTTTAGTGTGTGGAAAAAGCCACAATTGAGTTGTCAGTTCCTTTCCTGATGATTAGGTTGAGAGTTTCTTTTGCTGTTGTAAGCTAGAGTGCAGTGAACTTCCTTGGACTTTTTCTGAACCCACCTCAGGACGTCTACCTGGAAGCGGACACACTTTGATCTTGACTAACTACTGCCAAGCTGCTCCTACAGTGATAAACCTACTTACCCCCCGCCCTCGCCCACTATTAGCAATTGCACAAGACGCCCTGTCTCACCACATCCTTGCCTAACATTTCTCTTGTCAGATTTCTGATTTTTTTTTTTGGTCGCTGGTGGGTTTGAACTTTGGACTTGGGCACTGTCCCTGAACTCTGCAGCTCAAGGCTAGTGCTCTACCATATTGAGCCACAGCACTACTTTCTCTGATTTTTGTTTTTAATTAAACATTTTTTGTTTCTTTTGGTCAGTCATGGGAGCTGGCCCTCAGCTCAAGTCTTCTTACCCTTTGAGTTACAGCAACTATCTCCCCCCCCCTCCTTTTTAATGCCAGTCCTGGGACTTGAATTCAAGGTTTAAATGCTGTTCCTAAGCTTTCATTTTATTTATTTTTTGCCAGTCCTGAAACTTGAACTAAGCACCATCCTTGGACTTTCTCAAAGCTAGCACTCTACCACTTGAGCCACAGCACCACTTCTGATGACTCGAACCCGGGTTTTCCTGCATGTTAGGCAAGTACTCTACCACTAGGCCAAACTCCCAGCCCTATTTATTTATTTTTGCTCAAGGCTGTACTCTATCACTTGAGCTTCACTTCCTCGTCTGGCTTTTTGGTAGTTAATTCGAGATAAGAGTCTTCTGGACTTTCTTATCCTGAACAGGATCTTCAGATGTCAGACATCTTCAGGCATGAACCACCATACTCAGCTAATCCTTTTCTTTTTACATTTTAACTTTTTGTGGTATTGGGTACTGCACTCAATGCATGTGCATATTGGCAGTTGCTCTACCACTGAGCCATATTCTCAATCTAGACTTTTCATTTTTGCCAGTCTGATGGATATGGATGTATCTCACCTGGATTTCCTATGAGATCAAACATGCACATTGGTCATCAAAGTTTCCTCCCGACAGTCACTTAGACGCATGTCCTTTTTTACTCTATTAAGCTTTTTTTGTTTGTTGTGTTTCTTTTTGGCACCCATACTGGGGCTATGATTCAGGGCCTGGGTGCTATCCCTTAGCTTTTATATTCAAGAGTAGCTCTCTACCACATGAGCTACAGTTCCACTTCTGAATTTTTGCTGGTTACTTGTAGAGAAGAGTCTCATAGACTTTTCTGTTCAGGCTGGATTCAAACCAAGGTCCTCGGATACCAGCCTCACAAGTAGCTAGAATTACAGGTACCAGCACTCTGAGCTGCTTTTTGTTCAAGGTTAGTACTCTACTACTTGAGCCAGTGCACCATTTATAACTTTTTCTGTATAGTTAATTTCAGACTTTCCTACTTGAGCTGACTTCCAACCAAGATCTGCAGATCTCAACCTCCTCAATAGCTAGGATTACAAATGTGAGATATTAGCTTCCGGCTATGTTTTGCTTTGTTTGTTGGTTTCTTACTGAGACAGGATCTGCAGGTTTGCCTGGAAATCTCCTGCCCAGATATTCTCAGTTCAGTTCTGATTTCTGGGAGGTAATTATATATTTTGAATGCTAACCATGTATCTTTTATGTGCTCCCCACATGGCCACCCAGACTGTCTTTTAACTTTGTTCATAATGTCATTTCCATAGAAGAGGACTTTTGGGATTAATGAAATAAACTCAGTCTCCTATGAGTTGTGTTTCTAGCCTAAGAAATGTTTTCCTATCCTTGATGGATCTACTGTTTTCTCCTAATGATTTTTAAAGTTTGGTTTTCCACTTTTAGATCTTTAATTCATGTGGAATTAATATTTATGGATGGTATAAAAATTTCAAAGCCAGTTGTCCAGTTGAATAGTTTATTCTCTCTCACTGAGTTGCAATGTCAGTTCCATCGTAAATCAAATCCCCACATACACTTGGATCTGGTTCTGGGTACTCTATTCTATTGATCCCTTTGTCCAGCCTGCCTCCAATACCACATTGTTTTAATTACTATTGCTTTTGGAAAAGCTTGCTATCTGTTAGGGACAGGTCCTCTTTTTTATTGGTCTTTAGAAGTGTCTTAACTTTTAACTTTTTCTTGGCCCACTGCTCTTCTATATGAATTTTAGAATCAGTTTGCTTAGCTCTGTGACTCGCCCTGTTGGGATATTTATTGGACAGGCATGAAATCCACAGATTAATGTGGAAAGAACTGTCCTGGAGAAAGACATTAAGCATTTCATCCCTACATTCAGTGCTTTTTTTTTTATAGCCCTCCATTTATTCCTTTAGACTTTAATAATGTTTTCCTTCATAAATATCTTTAAAGTTTTTGCCTAGATTCCCTACAATTTCAATCTTCTCCTAATCATTTTAAAGTGTGGTAGTGTATACCTGATATATATATATATATATATATATCATATATATATATATATATCACTTAAGCCACATCTCCACTTCTGACTTCTTTATGGTTTCTTGGAGATGAGTCTAAATGTACCTGCTAAAGCTAGTTTTGAACCTTGATAATCAGATCTCAATCTTCTGTGAAGTTAAGATTCTAGAAGTATGCCACTGGCATCTGGCTTAATCTTTTCCTTTTTTTTTTTTTTTTTTTTTTTGGCAGGGGCAGTAGTGGGGCTTGAACTCAGGGCCTGGCTACTGTCGCTGAAATTTTCATTCAAGGCTGGGGCTTTATCACTTGAGCAACTGACTGCTCCCCTTCTGGCTTTTTGGTGGTTAATTGGAGATAAGACTTTTTCTTGCCAGGGCTGGCTTTAAACAGCATTCCTCAGATCTCAGCCTCCTGAGTAGCTAGAATTACAGGTGTGAGCTTATACTTTCTAATAAATGATTGCTAAGGTGTTAGAAATGCTGTATTTTGTGTTTTATTTGTAATATTGTAGTTTTTTTGGTCTAGCCACTGGCAGGTCTTCCTTATTAACACTAATGATGTGCCTGTGGGGGGGGGGTCTTGGATTTTTCTAGATAAAAAACCTTTTACAAACAAATGACAGAGATTTTTGTGTCACTCGGGTTCCCTACCCTTTCACGGTCCCGTAGTGTCTTCTAAATCTGACCTCTCCCAGCTCTCTGGCCGGGTGAACGTTCTCCAGAGCCTCCCGTGTACAGAGCACTTTCCCATCCATTCCCTGACGCCCACCTGGCGTGGGGGCGTGGCTCCGGGGCTGGGCGGGGCCCTGGCAAGCCCCTCCCCTTCGGTCGGTGACCTGCGGCCCCGGAGGGTTCGCTAGCATTCCCCAACTCAGGTTTGATGGCTTTGGGATGGTCAGAGGTTCAAGAAGCCCCTGGGATGGCTGAAGTCCACCTAATAAAACGGGAAGACGGCATGGGCTGCGTGGGGTGGGGAGAGATTTGGGATAGACCCAGGTCTTCAGGCTAGCGCCCCCAAATACGGGGTGGGGGTGGGTCCGGAAAACGTCCTTGGGAGGTCCGAGGGTTGGCACCGACGAAGGGCAGGTAGGGAAGGGGTGGGAAGCCTCCATTAGGTCCAAGCCCCGGCCTCCTCGTTGGTTCTCTTCCGGTCAGGGAGCACATCCTCTGATACGGGAGGGGAGGATGGGCGCTCGCGGCCTTGGGTGCCTTTTCCGAGTCGCCCCCTCTAACGGCCACGCTCAGTGCGCATGCTCCGCGATGGAGCTTTTCTTTATTTATTCATTTCCCCTTGACGGGGCACATCTGGCGCTCCCGGGGGGCCTGATCCCGCCCCTACACTGCGCAGGCGCCAGGGTCGGGCTGACGCTAGCGACGCGCCCTCTGGTGGTTGTGGGCTGGCGTTGCACCCTTTGTTGCACGCCGGGGGCGGCATAGAGGATGGGGGAGGAAGCTGTGGGTGGAGTCTGGGCGGCAGATGGGAGATTCAGATCACAATGAGGAGAATGGCTTTCCTTTGTCCCTCGTGGAAACGCGTTATCTGCAGTTTTAGCTGCAGTGAGAGGAAAGATGGCCCTCTGGGAGTTAAGAGACTGAGGGAGATGGCTTCTTAGAGACCGAAGTGGACCCGGAGAGCAAGAGAGAAAGGAGTTGGGGCAATTCTGCCTGCATGCATGCATGCATGCATGCATTCATTCATTCATTCATTCATTCATCAAACATTCCCTAAGATGGGAAGAGAGGGAATAGGAATCTGGGGAAATGGATGCGGATGACAAAGAATGGAGGACAGAGACCCAGGTAGACAAGGGCTGGGCTGGGTCACTGGAGAAGCTAAGGTGAAGGAAACACTGAGCTTACAAGGTCAAGGTTGAACTGGGAAGGAAGGAATGAAAAGATCTAACCCTCCAGTCCCTGACCCCAGGCTCCTACTGGTGAGGAGACTGCAACAACAGCTGAAGATTAGGCCTTTGTGAGCACAAGAGGGGGTGATGGTGGGGGGTGCTCCTTGCAATGGATTAAAGCAGTCAAATATGGTTAAACCATGCATTTAGGATTATACAACTAGGAGAAACTGAGCACTAATCTGTCAGTATGGAGGATGTGGGGAAACCAGCCAATTAAAATAATTCAACACAAGTTTTCTTTGTTTTAAGATTTTTACTAGTGGGGCCAGGTGTGTGGCTTAGTCGTAGTTAACCTAGCATGCCCTAGGTTCGCTTCCTCAGTACCACATACACAGAAAAAGCCAGAAGTGGTGCTGTGGTTCAAGTGGCAGTGCTAGCTAGCCTTGAGTGAAAGCACTCAAGGACAGTGCCCTGGCCTTGAGCTCAAGCCCCAGGTCTGGCAAAAACATCAACAAAAATTAACTGTACAAAGGAATTTCACAGTAATATTTATATAGACGTACATTATGTAATTTAATCAGATTCACTCTATTTATATTCTTTACTCTTTCTTTCTGCCCCTTTTCTCCTTCCTCTTCTACTAGTATTGGGGCTCAAACTCAAGGCTCTGCTCTTCCCTACCACTCAAGCCATACTTCCAATCCCTTATTTTGAAACTGATACATGAGGGGGGGGGCGCGTTTACTCTGTTTTTTGGTGTTGTTGTTTTGTTTTTATTTTGTTTTTTGGTTGTGGGGCTTGGACTCTGGGCCCCAGGCACTCTCCCTGAGCTCTTCAGCTCAAGGCTACCGCTCTACCCCTTGAGCCTCAGTGTCACTTCTGGTTTTCTATTGGCTAATTGGAAATAAGCGTCTCACAGTCTTTAGTGCCCAGGCTGGCTTTGAACATTGATCCTCAGATCCCAGCCTCCTGACTAGCTAGGGTTACAGGTGAAGCCACTGTGCCTGGTTTTTACTCTGTTTTTCTTTTATGAATTGTGCAATTTGATAACCCAATTATTAGTGCAAGTGGTAACCAGTAAAAGGCAGTTTCTCTAGGTAGGAAAATTCCAACTAATAAAGGAATAAGAGGGCTGAGAGTTTGGCCTAGTGGTAGAGAGCTTGCCTAGCATGCACAAAGATCTGGGTTCAATTCCTCAGGACCACATACACTGAAAAAGTCAGAAGTGGTGCTATGGCTCAAATGGTAGAGTTTTAGCCTTGAGAAAACCCAAGGACAGTGCTCAGGCCTTGAGCCCAAGCCCTGGACTGGCAAAAAAAAAAAAAAAAAAAAAAAAAAAGGAGTAAGGGAATTGAATATCACCACTTTTTGCTGAAGAAAATTGGACCTAAATCTGACCAGGCCTCTAGGAGATAACCATCCACAGAAAATACCACTTACATAAAGTGGAGGAGCACATCAAAGAACACTAGCACATTGCAGTCAGCAGTCTAGACTGAGGAAACTGCTGAACAAATCTGGTTCCTATAAGGTAAGAGAGACAGAAAGGAAACAAGGGAGACGGAGAAGAGATAGAAGTAACTGTGGAGGAGGCTGAGGAAGGAATGCTTGAGCCTAAGAACTAAAGGATAACTTAGGTAACAATATGAGGCCCTGTACCACTTGATGCATGTCTCCAGCCCTTTTTACTCGACTTATTTTTCAGTCTTGCCCTGATGTTCCAGTTGGCCTGAACTTTGACCCTCCTGTTTTTGATTCTTGGTTAGCTGGGATGACAAATATAAACCATTATGCCCCGATTATATTGATCGAGTTAGATGTCTTACCAGTTTGTTGCCCAGACTGGCCTTGAATCTGAATCCTCCAATCTCTACCTCCTGAGTAGCTAGGGTTCCAGGCATGAGCCTGCATTTGGACAAAGCCTCATTTTTTTTTTCTTTAAACAATTTTTAAAATTTGTTTTTATAAAGGTGATGTCTGGAGGGGTTACAGTTACATAAGTCAGGTAAAAAGTATATTCCTTTTGGGGTCGGGAGTTTGGCCTACTGGTAGATTGCTTGCCTAGCATGCAGGAAGACCTGGGTTCAATTCCTTGGTACCACATAGAAAAAAGCCAAAAGTAGCCGGGCGCAGTGGCTCACCCCTGCAATCCTAGCTACTCAGGAGGCTGGGATCTGAGGACCAAGGTTCAAAGCCAGCCCAGGCACAAAAGGACCTGAGACTCTTATTTCTAATTAACCTCTAGAAAACGAGAAGTGGGGCTTGGCTCAGGGTAGAATTGTAGCCTTGAGCTGAAGAGCTCAAGTACAACACCCAGGCCCAGGAGTAGGGCGGTAGCCTTGAGCTGAAGAGCTCAGGGACAGTGCCCAGGCCAAGTTCAAGCCCCAAAACCCACCAAAAAAAAAAAAAAAAAAAAAAAAGGAAAGAAAGAAAAGAAAAAAAAAAAGCCAATTAAGGTATTGTGGCTCAAGTGGTAGAGCACTATCCTTGAGAAAGCCCAAGGACAGTGCTCAGGCGCTGAGTTCAAGCCCCAGGACTAGCAAAAATACATATATAAACATACATATATGCATTATATATATATATATATATATATACATATTTCTTTTTGGACAATGTCATCCTTTCCCTTACACTCTCCTTTTCCTTCCCATCCCTATCCACAACTTGTATAGTTTATTTTCAACATAGTGTCCAGTGAGTACCACTGTTGCATTTGTTTACCTTTTGTCCCTCCATTTCTGTACAAGGCCTCATTTCTTTAAAGCAATAAATACAATACTAAGAAAATAGAGACTTGAACACTGGATTTTTTTCCCCCTAGCTTTAAATAAGTTTTATATAGTGTTTTTGTTGTTTGTTTGGTTTTTTTGTCATCGGTGGTCGTAGGTCTTGAACTCTGGACCTGGGCTCTGTCCTTGAGCTCTTTAGCTCAAGGCTACCGCCCTACCCCTGGAGCCACAATGCCATTTCTGGTTTTCTAGTGGTTAATTGGAGATAAGTATCTCAGGGACTTTAGTGCTCCAGCTGGCTTTGATCCTCAGATCTCAGCCTCCTGAGTTAGCTAGGATTACAGGGGTGAGCCACCATGCCCAGCAAGTTTTATATAGTTTTAAATACAGTTTTCTAGTTTTAAATTTTTCTAGTTTTAAAAATTTCCATGTTTGGGCCCGGGAGTTTGGCTTAGTGGTAGAGTGCTTGCCTAGCATGCATGAAGACCGGGGTTCAATTCCTCTGTACCACATACATAGAAAAAGCCAGAAATGGTGCTGTAGCTCAAGTGGTAGAGCACGGTAGCCTTGAGAAGGCCCAAGGACAGTGCTTAGACCCTGAGCTCAAGCTTCAGGACTGGCCAAAAAAAAATAATAATAATATGTTCTCCTTGTGCAGGGGACTCATGCTGGTCTTCTCTGTGTTGTTCCAGTGTTAACTTAAGCGAGCACTGAACACTGGAAGTTTGATACTAAAAGTTAGCGGTAGTGTTTGTAATTGATTATGTTTTGTCATTTGTGTTCATATGAGTCATTGACTCCAGGCCCCTTCCCCTCCTCCAGGGCCCCTTCCCCTCCTCTCTATCTCTGAGGAAGGTAGAGATGCCAAGGTTATTTCAGGATACACACCTGCCTCAGAGCCCTGGGGGATGCTGACTCTGGATTTGGTGGCAGATAGGATGGTCAGGTGGGAAGACAGAGAGGGTAGGAGAGAAGTGGAGGGTGGGGGGAAGAGGAGGGAGAGAGAAGTGGGGGAGGGAGCAATTGGCTCAGGGAATCCAGAGCTGCTGTGATATTGAAAGATGAAATTGAATGGGAGTGGTATAGATCAAGCTTGTTTATTCAGAGGTTGATAATTGTGGAAGCTGGGCAGTGGATACTTAGGAAGGAACTCATTTCATTTTGAATGGTTTCCATAAGCTTCACAATTGCATTTTTGTTGGTTGG
The DNA here is from genome assembly GCF_031878675.1 of Megascapheus bottae. Lineage (NCBI taxonomy): Eukaryota > Metazoa > Chordata > Mammalia > Rodentia > Geomyidae > Megascapheus > Megascapheus bottae. The sequence continues at coordinate 37,000,139 of NC_143525.1, forward strand.
CTAGTTTTTTTTCTTGTGCCAGTACTGGGGCTTGAACACAGGGCCTGGATGTTCTCCCTTAGCCTTTTTCATTTTTTCTTTTCCCTCCCACAGCTCCACTTCCAGCTTTTTGTTGTTGTTGTTGTTGTTTTTTGGGTGGTTCATTAGAGATAAGAGTCAAAGGGACTTTCCTGCCTTGGGTTGGCTTCAAACTGCCAGATGGTCAGACCTCAGCCACCTGAGTAGCTAGGGTTACAGGTGTCCATGCAGCTCCCTCGTGAGAAGAGCCTTTGGTGTCCTGGGAGCCTTGAGGACACCTCCGGGTATTCCAGCTGCGTGCTGGGAAATCCCTGGCTCTTGCCAGGGGAAGGTCAGAGGGGACGTGACTGCTGCCTTTCTATTGAGGAATGGTCTTTATAGGCAGAATAACACTGGATGCCCAAATGTTGCCAAATGATGCCCAAACTGGGGCTGAGAGTGAGTGGGTGGCTCCAAAAATAGCACAGGAGGCAAGATGGGGACAAAGGGAGTCACATGGACAAGCTCTGGGGCTGGGCTGGGGCAGCTGCCCCCCCCCCAACATCAACTCTCTTGTTTCCAGAGCTTCTTCCCGGCCTCTGTCTCTGGAAAAGGGGAGAGATGCTGTTTCCTCCAGGACACACACCTGCCTGAGAGCCCCCACAGACTGGACAAGGACTTTGGAATTTGGTGGCTCTCCAGGAGAGGTGTGATGGGTGGGTGGGAAGAGACAGGAAGGGACAAGAACTACAAAACCTGCCACCTGGCACCCCAGTCTGCAGGCCCACAGCCTCAAGCACCGAGACCTGGCCTATGTGAGGTTCTAGGTGCAGCAAGGACTAGAAGGGCTCTCTGCAATGCTGTGTGACTGCTGACTTCTCGGGCACCTGGAAAAAAACGCCCTTCTGCCTGTCCTGAGTGGGGGGCCCCGGGAGAGAAGAGCACTAGCCCCCTGCACACCAGGGCCCAGGCTCTTTGGCAGGGACAGGAGGGGAGGGGTAGTAGCACTTACCAGCAAGCACCGCACTGGTCATCAGGGTCAGTGCCCTTCCCTTCACAGGCACCAATCAGCAGCACGGCTGTAATCCATTAAAACCCTCTGCTTTACTCTCACCATCCGTGAAATGGGAACCAAAGTCATATTTGCTTCATGAAACAGCTGTGCGTTTGGAGTGGGTTAATGTAGGTAAATACATGAGCTCTTCTGCCCAGCAGCAGGCTGGACAGCTGTCCCTGCTCACTAGCACACAACCTCCCCCCCCCCACGCATCATGTGGACAGGGATTGCACATCTCTGCATCTCTGGGACCAGGTAGGAGCTCCACACATAAGCACTGGAGTGCTGAGTTGATTATGAGGTTCTGGAGAAGCCAGCACTCTCCACACAGTGGGGAGTGGTGGAAACAGGCCTTCAGAGGCCAAGTGACTCACTCTAGGCCACATCTCCAGGAAGCTTCAGGGTGGGGTTTGGACTTGGGTGTGCAAGCCTCTGAGCCTGTGCTGATGCCCCCAAGAGAGAGAGCCTGGAAGGGCAGCGCTCCATTCACCTGTCTTGATGTGGCCAGTCTCATCCAGGGCTGTCTGGGCCCTCATCTATACAGGGGATGCTTGGCCTGAGGCTCAAGCTGGGGAAACAGCCACCTCCATTGGTTAAGGAAACTCACCCAGCCCCCTACACCTTCGAGGTGCTGGGCTGGGTGCCCAGGGGCAGGGATAGAAAGGTAGGAAGATCCTAGTCTCTGAGGAACTCGAGCATGGTACTATGGCAGCTGTGAGGCTGGGTTGGCACGGAGATGCATACAGGGGCTAGCCTAGGAGGAAAGGAAGTAGAAAGGCAGACCAGGAAGACTTAGGAGAGGTGTATTTTTGCTTTGTTTGTTTGTTTTTGTTTCTGTTGTTTTGTTTTCCTGCAGATGGAGCAGAAAAATGGGGGTGAGGCAGGAAGGAAGGGATCTCCAGGCAGAGGGAAATAATTCTTCAAAAGAATACCAAGTAGGGGAAGCCTAAGGAGGGTGTGTGTGTGTGTGTGTGTGTGTGTGTGTGTGTGTGTGTGATGTGTCAGGAGTATTATAAAGGACTTGTAAGGAATCAGCCAGAAGGCCATGGACTGAGGATGAAGTGGGAACTTAGAGTAGTGGAAGACCTTAGGATTTTAGGACTAGCCCAGGTAGTCAGGTTAATTGTTTAATTGTTTAAAAAAGGTGCTGTCTACCTGAGCATTGCACCACACACCTATAATCCCAGCCTTGGTCCGTTGAGGTAGGAGGATCTTGAGCTGGAAGCCAGTCTGGGCTGGGGTATATAGTAAGACCCTGTCTCAAACACACACACACACACACACACACTCCTCCAGGAAAGCATGGTAGGAGGGACATTGTGTGAGAATAGTGCCTACCCTAGATTCCCCTATGGGCAGGGGAAGATTGGGCCACAGCTGCTGTGGGACACCACCCCCTCCAGTCCCTCCCTCCCTCCCTCCTCCCTGCCCCTGTCTCTGTCACTCACCAAGGCCAGCAGGACTGGACAGCCATGGCCGCAGCACCTATCTGGATTCTTCTCCTTATGGGCAAGTTGGGGCCTTCTTTAGGGAGCTGCCGAAATGGAGGGGTAGAGGTCAGGGAGGATGAGGTAGAAGAATGGGTGGGGAAGGATGTGGGGTGAGGCAGGGCCTGAAGGTCTTTGAGGGTGATCAGGGTCCAGGTAGTTAAGGATCCAGGGGCTGGGCACTAGGTTTTGGGGTGTGGGGCTTGGGAGTCCTGAGGGCAGAGATACTGAAGGGCTAGGGTGGACTGGAGGGAACAGGCCCAGAGGGTCCTGGGCCCTTTAATGGGCTGGCTCAGGCACTGCTTCTGTGAGGCCTAAGCTAAATTTGGACTTGAGGGGGAGGAGAAGGGAGCTGGGCAAATCCCTGTTACTCCATTCCTGGGCAGGCCTGCTTCTTCTCTATAAAGTGCAGGGGGGGGTGCGGGGGGGGGAGGGTTCTCTCAGACTTTTAGGGTCACAGGGTACTTAGAAAGGTGCTTATCCAGAACCGAGGCTGCCTGTGTGTTTGAAGCTTGTGGGGGTCCCCCTAGGTTTCTTGGCAGGGTTAGGGGGCGCTGAGGCCCAGCAGACCACTCTGCACCCACTTGTGGGCCGTTTCTTTGTGCACACCTTGGACCATGCCGCCTTCCTGCGCCTTCCGGAGCATGTTGGTGAGGGGCCTCATGAAGCACTGGCTGGGGGGGAGTGGGGGGATGCCTTGCCAGGGCTCGTTTCAAACTCCAATCCCATCTTCTCTCTTCACCAGCTGTCCCATCCACAGTGCGAATCACCTACCAAGCCCACCTTCAGGGACATCCTGATCTGCCCCGGTGGCTCCGCTACACCCAGCGTAGCCCCCACCATCCTGGCTTCCTCTACGGCACTGCCGCCCTAGAAGATCGGGGGCGCCAGGTTATAGAGGTGCCAGCGGGGACCCTCAGAGGGCCGGTCACTGCGGCCTCCTAGCAGCAGTCCTGTCAGAGAGAACTGAGTGTTCATTTATGTTCACTGGGCATTCAGTCACAATCATTTACATGTAATTTACATATCCCTTTCCGCTTTTTTTTTTTTTTTTGGCCAGTCCTGGGGCTTGAACTCAGGGCCTGGCCACTATGTCTGAGCTTCTTTTGCTCCAAGGCTAGCACTCTACCATTTGAGCCACAGTGCCATTTCTGGCTTTTTCTGTGTATGTGGCACTGAGGAATTGAATCCAGGGCTTCATGCATGCTAGGCAAGCACTCTACCACTAAGCCACATTCCCAGCCCTCATACCCCTCCTTTTATTGGTGCTGTCAGACTCAGCTAGCAAGCTTTCCCTTAATCGCACTGCTCCACTCTCTTCCCATCTCCCCCAGATCACAGCCTATGATCGGAACAGCTTTGACACCACTAGGCAGAGGCTGGTGCTGATAATCGGTGACCCAGAAGGTACCACCCCCCCCATGCTGCTCCTCTTCCCCATCAATACCAGTTCCTTGGGAGGGAGTGGCTTGGGAGAGGGGGGAGGGGGAACAGGTCCCAGAGAGTGGGGCGTGACATTGATGGTATTTTGGGAGGAAGCCCTGGGCTGGGACTAGTGTCTCGCTGGGTTACTGTCTCTGTACCAACTGATGTAGGGACCTGGGCAAGTCACCAAGGGTGCCTGTGTTGGGGAAAGGCATTTGGGGCCTGTGGTGTATCTGTATCTGGTATTAGGGAGGCTTGGAGGAGGCCAAGGAGCAATCTAGAGAGCAGAGAGGAGCCTAGTGCAGCCAAGTGCCTGCCTGGCTCCTCCAGGCCCCCAGCTGCCATACCACGCAGAGTTCCTGGTGCTGAGCCATGATGTGGAGGAGCTGCTGCCGTCCACACCTGCCAGCCGCTTCCTCACAGCCCTGGGCGGCCTCTGGGAGGCAGGGCAGCTCCAGCTGCTCAACATCACTTCAGCCTTGGACCGTGGGGGCCGAGTCCCCCTCCCCATCGGGGGCCGTAAGGAAGGGTGAGTGGCAACTTCAGAGAGGTGGGCATCAGACAGGGGTCCCCCTAATTACAACTGGGGGTCCTCCCCTTGGACATCTGCTCCCAGCTCCACCTCTGTCACTGCCATTCAGTACTGTGAGGTCAGTACTTCCCGGTCCCCCAGGACTAGGATACCTGTCAAAGAAAATCCTAGGGCATGAAGAGTGGGGTGTGCGGCAACGCCCTGGTGGCTCATGCCTAGAATCCTAGCTGCTTAGGAGACTGAGATCTGAGGATTGTGGTTCAAAGCCAGCTAGATCAGACAAGTCCATGAGACTCTTATGTCCAATTAAGAGATAAGAGTGGTGGAATGGGAGAGTCCCAGCCTTGAACAACAAAGCTAAGGGGCAGCATCCTGAGTTCAAGCCCCAGCACTGGCACACAAGAATGCATAAAAGTATGGCATAAAGCCGGCACAGTGGCTCACGTCTGTAATCCTAGCTATTCAGGAGACTGAGATCTGAGGATCATGGTTCAAAGCCAGTCCGGGTACAAAAGGACCTGAGACTCTTATCTCCAATTAACCTCTAGAAGATGGGAAGTGGGGCTTGGCTCAAAGGGAGGCTGATTTCAAGCCCTATGACCCCCCCCCCACAAAAAACTCAGATCTCGAGGGGAGGAGTTATGTGTCTCCTAAAACTCATCTCCAAGCTGTGTTTCCTACCTTACAATTGGGACACCCCAATACTGTGGTGCCTGCCACACAGCTGAGTGTGCCCCACCACTCTGCTGACAGTGGCTTCTTTGTGCCCAGGGTGTACATCAAGGTGGGCTCTGCCTCACCCTTCTCTACCTGCCTGAAGATGGTGGCGTCCCCTGATAGCCACTCTCGCTGTGCCCAAGGCCAGCCTCCTCTTCTGTCTTGCTATGACACCTTAGCACCCTACTTCCGTGTTGACTGGTGCAACGTGTCCCTGGTAAGGAGGAACCTGGGCTCCAGGGCTGGTGGTGGGTTATGTCCCCATTATGACCCCTTGTACTGCTTCCCACTCAAGTCAGATTTTCCAGTTTCTTTCTCTGATGGTCAATCAGGGTCTCAGCTTTAGATACTGGTTCTAACAACCCCTCCCTTCATTGGCCCATCTGTCTGTGTCCTTTTTTCTTTCTCCTCCCTCTTCCTTTCCCACTCTGACAATTTGTCCCACTCATCCTCTCTCCCTTTCCCTGTCCTGTTCCCCTCCTCCTCTTAGAGGAAAGATATTCTGCTTTCTCCCACAAGAGGGAGTCTAGTCCACATTCAGGGCCTCTAGCTCTGGCCTCCTAGCTCTGCCCAGCCCCATAGCTAAGGCCTTCATTCAGACTTTCCTCACTAAGGGCTCTATGAGAGATTCCTCCTCATAAACCTGCCTGTAGCAAGAGCTGAACTATAAACTATAAACCAAGAGGCCCACTACAGCTCTTGGGGATGGTGAAGGTGGTGCTGCAGAGTCAGGGATGGATTTGCCATCCTGATACCTACCATGCTCTGGGCACCAGGCCCACTGCACTTTACAGGAAGCAGGTACTCCATGATCACTCTCAACTTTACAGGTGAGAAAACAGACATGCAGAGCCCCTCCCCCCAACCAGGAAGCACAAGGCTGAGGAACAGGGTCTAACCATTGTGTTAAATCTTGTCTCTTCTGGCTCCTTGTCCTGTGTTTTTCCTGCAAGGTCATGCAGACTAGGGCAGGCAGGCAGGAGAAAACCCTATATCTATATAGGATAATAGGGTGGCCCCAGAACCTGTGACCTGTCCCCTAAGAGGGGACTCTGAAGTCAGCCCTGGTCCTCTGTGCAGGTGGATAAGTCAATACCAGAACCCCCAGAGCTGCCACCCACCCCAGGCGATGGGATCCTGGAGTATGACCCATTCTTCTGCCCACCCACGGAGGCCACAGCTCGAGACTTCCTGACAGATGCCCTGGTCACCCTCCTGGTGCCTCTGCTAGTGGCTCTGCTGCTCACTCTGCTTCTGGCCTATATCATGTGTTGTCGGCGTGAAGGACGGTGAGGCCCGGGCAGAGGGCAGGGTGGACAGCAGCTGATTCTTGTTCCTGGGGGCACTTTAGGCAGCCAGAGTCTTGCCATTTCCCCCACCAAGATTATGAGGGGGGGGAACCAACTTTCTCTTTTTTTTTTCACAGGCTGAAGAGAGACCTGGCCACCTCTGAGTGAGTAGGGGAGGGCTGGGAGTTGGGCGGGAGTCCTCATAGACTGTCACACTGGACCCTTTAACCTTCATAAGCTACAGGGACAAGCTGGCTTCCTTTGGGATGATAGGGAGTATGGGAGTGTGTGGCCTCTCTGACCTTTTAACCTTTAAGCCCTGGCCCTGGGCAGGCTGAAGGCTGGACCTGTGCCCTGAGTCATCATAAAGAGTCTTTTGTGAGTCCAGAGCTCACATCTGTCATCCTAGCTACTCAGTTCGAAGTCAGCCCAGGCAGGAAAGTTTGAGAGACTGGAGGAATGCTAAACTCAAAGCTAAACAAAGAGAAAAGGTTCAGGAGCTGCCTATTACACAATGGACCTTTTTCTTTTGGTGGGAAGTAGCTTGACACTGGTTCAGGAGGGCTGAGATCTGAGGATCTTGGTTCAAAGCAAAACTGGAAGTGGTGGGGCTGGGAATATGGCCTAGTGGGAGAGTGCCTGCCTAACATGCACAAAATAAAACCAAAAACGAAGTGGTGCTGTGGCTCCCCACAGTCTGCAACTGACAAAAAGTCCAGTATCGGGCCGGGAGTTTGGCCTAGTGGTAGAGTGCTTGCTTACCCAGGTTCAATTCCTTGGTACCACAAAGCCAGAAGTGGTGCTGAGGCTCAAGTGGTAGAGTTCTAGCCTTGAGAAAAATCCAAGGACAGTGCTCAGGCCTGAGCTTAAGCCCAGGACTGGCAAAAAAAAAAAAAAAGTCCAGTATCACACACTCGTACAAGCACACAAACACTATATGCACAGCCATATCACACACCTAACTGTACACACACAGCTATATAATTTGTATATAAAGACCAATTCCACTTCTATTACCTCTTCCCAACTCCATTTAATTTGTCCCAGCTTCCCTTAACCTGTGCTCTCCTCACGTCTCTGTACCCCCCACAGCCCTCTTCCTCCCCCCATCCTGAACCCCAAAGATTCCAGGAGGCAGATGTGATATAAGTCGGGCTCCTTTTATTCTCACTGCACACAGCCCGTGGCAGGGGTCGTGCTCCTGCCTCTTGGCCTGGCCTGCCTTGTTACTTGCGGCGGCCCTTGGCTGCTCGGCGGACTCCCTTGAAAAGCTGCTTTTGGCCCTGTTTGGAACCCACTCTTGACCTGTGCTGCCCAGAGCGACCCTGCCCAGAGCGACGCTGCCCAGACCGTCGTCGTCGCTGCTGGCGTCTCTTGGCCCTGATCTTCTTGGCCTGCTCCTTGCCCAGACTGAAGGAGCCTGAGTAGCCTCTGCCGGACACCTGCTTGATCATGCCGCTGTCCAGCAGCTTCTGGATCACGCACTTGAAACGCCAGGAGTTTCGAGTCATATTGTAGCCTGTGCTGGCCACAGCCTTCTTCAGGGCGACCAGGGACACGCGGTTGCGCACCCCCTTGTCTGCCACAGCCCTCAGGATCACCTTCGACATGCTGGGCCTCTGATGGGCTTTGGGGAAGGTGCGGGGCCCAGTCTCACTCTTGCTAGGGGCCCCTGATGCGCTGGCCTGCCAGCCTCCACCCATGGTAGTGTTTGTGGCCAAGGGTACCGGTGGAGCCACCGGAGAAGTGTCTTTTTGCATCTCTCCCGGAGGAAGCGGCGGGGAGCTGGGTGTCAGAACCTCCAGGGTGGTGGCTGGAAGTCTCCACTGGGTCAGTCTCGGTGGTCAGCAAGCTGCGTCCTGGCTCCTGTTGCCCTCAGAGGCTTCGGGTAAGGCTCTGGCCCACACCACCCCTGGGTGGCCAGAGGGGCGACTAAGGATGATCACCCACTGCTGGCCTCAGCAGACTCCTGCCGAGAGCTGAGGGGAGGCGAAGTTATCTCTGCGGTGACCTCAGGGGGCCATTATGAGGCCACTAGAATCCTGCAGGAGTCACAGGAACCCCATTGTTCCCTGTCCTGGGAGGGGCAGACAGGAAGTGGCAGAGTGGACATCTGCTATACCAGGAGCCCTGCAGAGAAGAGCCAGACAGGTGGAGACTGGGTGTGTGTGCATGCACATGACACAGGCAGAGTGCCGCGAGCCCTCCATTTTTGTTTTGTTTTATTTTTTTCTCTTCTTTTCTTTTCTTTTTGTTGTGGGTCATGGGGCTTGAACTCACCCTGGATGCTGTCCCTGAGCTCCTCAGCTCAAAGCTACCGCCCTACCCTTGAGCCAAGTCCCACTTCCCGTTTTCTAGAGGCTAATTGGAGATAAGTCTCAGGTCCTTTTGTTCCCCCAGCTGGCTTTGAACCTTAATCCTCAGATCTCAGCCTCCTGAGTAGCTAAGATTACTGGTGTGAGCCCCTGCTCCCAGCCTGAGCCCTCAGTTACAAACCCATAATTTGGCCCCACCATTTGGCTCTTGGTGTCTCTGGGCTAAAAATATTTTAGCCTAGTAGTGGTGACTCGCCTATAATCCTAGCTATTTAGGAGGCTGAGATCTGGAAGAGGATCATGGCCTAAAGCAAGTCTACACAGAAAAAAAAAATCATCAAAAGGGCTGGAGGTGTGGCTCAAGTGTAGAGTGTCAGCTAAACTTTCTAGGACCTGAGTTCAAGCCCTAGGACCAGAAAATAAAAAAGCCCCCAAACCATTTTAAACACCAGACCCATAACAACATGATTCTCATGGGGAATATGCTTTCCAGAGTAAACAAATGAAATTCCTTGATTTATGTAAGTCCACCAACTTTCTGTGCAACAGAGTTAAAAGGGGTCAAGGGTATAACTCAGTTGTATGAATACCCCAAAACTAAAATGTCCCCAAGCCACAGAGCTATGAGACTTAAAATACTTTGTTTTTCTATTTTACTTTTAATAGACTTCATTTTTATTTTTTTTATGTTTTTTGTGGGTCATGGGGCTTGAATTCTGGCCTGGGCGCTGTCCCTGAGCTCTTTAGCTCAAGGTTACCGCCCTACCCTTGAGCTAAGTCCTACTTCCCCATTTTCTACAGGTTAATTGGAGATAAGAGTCTCAGGTCCTTTTGTCCCTGGGCTGGCTTTGAACCTTAATCCTCAGATCTCAGCCTCCTGAATAGCTAGGATTACAGGCATGAATCACTGTGACTGGCTTTCACTTTTATTTTTTTATTAGAGTTCATTTCAATCCAGGTCAATGGCTTTCCCTGTTAATTGCATGGGGTAGATTTTTATTATTTTTAGAGGGGTAGAACTATGCCAAAATTGGTTATAGCTACTGTCATTGTGAATTGTGTATTTTGACAAGTATTCCCCCACTTCCAGGTCCACTGGGTCAATTCTTTTGTCCCTCTTGACATTTCTGGAAGTTAAAGGACCACCTCCCCCACACACACTTTTTTCCATGTGTCTTCATTGGTTTGGCTTTTCAGTTTTGCTTATTTTCTATTATTTTTGGTGCCAGTTCTGGAGCTTGGACTTAGGGCCAAAGTGTTGTCCTTGAGCTTCTTTGGTCAAGGCTAGCACTCTGTCACTTGAACCACAGCTCTACTTCTGGCTTTTTGGTGGTTCATTGAAATAAGAATCTCACAGACTTTCCCGCCAGGGACAGGTTCTAACTGTGATCCTTCGATCTTAGCCTTCTAAGTAGTCAGGATTACAGGCATAAGCCACTAGCACCTGGCTCATGTGTTTTAATTTACCTGCTCAATGCATTAAAATTTAAAGTTAATTGTTTCCCATGCTGCAGATCAAACCTAGGGCCTCATGCATGCGAGGCAAGAGCTCTACCACTGAGTTACACCTCCATGTCTGCATCTTTGAAATTAGCCATAAGTTGTGCTCTGTTGTCTGTGTCTTGCCTGTATCAGACTTTACTGTTTACAAGTACACCGGGTCCCATTGACACTGTCCTGCGACCCATGTACCAAACCCAGAGCATACAGAACTGCATATCTGTGGTAGAGTAAGGGAGTGGCCAAGATCTAGGCCACATATGTTTGTATTTGTGCGTACATGTGTGTTTGGGTGTTTAAGAACTCCCTCCTGCTGATCTGTTGGGCAGAGTTCTGATGTGAAGGCCTAAGGGGTAAAGGTACCTGGGGTTTAGGGTCCACTCTAGAAAAACATTCCCAGGGTATTCCTCCCAGGGTATTCATGCAGGGTATTCTGCGCGAGACTGAAAGTCCTTCTGTTGTCTCACTGGGTCCTGTGTCCAAGTGAACATGGTGGAGACCATTTCCTACCCACCCCATCAGACCTAATTGAGTGACAAGTGTGGTGGCTTTAACCTGCATGGGGGACCCCAGCCTGTTCATAAGGAAAGGTCTCTGCTCTGTCTGACCTGTCTCAACTTCCCTTGGAGGCCAAGTTTACTGGGGAGATGGCTATAGGAAAATAACACCAACTGTTGCCATAGCAACTGCATCCTATAATAATAGCTACTAGCTGAACACTGGTGGCTCAGAGTTGTCAGTAAATCCTAGTTACTCAGGAGGCTAAGATCTGAGGATCCTGGTTCAAAGCCAGCTCAGATAGGAAAGTTCCATGAGACTCATCTCCACTTAACCACCAAAAGGCCAGAAGTAGAATTATGGCTCAAGTGGTAAAATATCAGCCTTGAGTGAAAAGGCCAAGTAAAAGTGTAAGGTCCTGAGTTCAGACCCAGAAATGGCATACAAAAAATAGTAACAGTTATTGATGGCTACAAGCTGGACTAGAGGGTGCTCTAAGTTCTTTTTTCTAGATTAACTTTTTTTTTTTTTTTGGTCAGTTGTGGGGCCTGAACTCTGGGCCTGGGCCCTGCCCCTGAGCTTTTCAGCTCAAGACTACGACCCTACCTCTGGGTCTGGGTACTGTCCTGAGCTCTTCAGCTCAAGGCTGCTGCCCTACCCCTTGGGCCACAGCGCCACTTCCGGTTTTATAGTGGGTAATTGGAGATAAGACTCTCATGGACTTTAGTACCCAGTCCAGCTTTGAACCATGATCCTCAGATCTCAGTCTCCTGAGTAGCTAGGATTACAGGCATGAGCCACCGCTCTTGGCTTAGATTAACTTTTTTTTGAATTTTTTTTGTTTTTTTTTTGCCAGTCTTGGGCTTGAGCTCAGGGCCTGAGCACTGTCCTTGGATTTTCTCAAGGCTGGGGCTTTACCACTTGAGCCTCAGTACCCCTTCTGGCTTTTTGTCTGTGTATGTGGTACCGAAGAATCGAACTCGGGTCTTCGCACATGCTAGGCAAGTACTCTACCACTAGGCCAAACTCCTGGCCCCTTAGATTAACTTTTAATTCATGCAACTGCATTACAGTTGAACCTCTCTCTGGGCCTGGGCCCTACCCCTGAGGTTCAATAATTTACCTGAGGTCACAGAGCAGTCAACAGCAGAACTCATTCAAACCCAAAGCGAACCTTCTTGCTTCATTGTGCTACCTGCTGCTTTTAGAGGACTCGAACTCTTCTCTGGACAGTGGGCGCAAGACCACTGAGGATGTCACCTATGAATACAGCTGAGCTTTCTGAAGGAGACCGGGAGCTGGAGCTCAGGGAGAACATTCTGAAGCATGTGGCCACTCAGAGTGTTCCAGGCCATGAGCAGTGGAGCTTTAGAAACCCTGGTCTGAAACAGAGGGAAGAGGCAAAAGCTTATGTTCAGAGGAGGTTTGAGAACAAAAGGAGCAGGGGACAAGGGCTGTGAGGAGGTTGTGCTACTAGGGAGACAGCATGGATAAAAGCTGGGAGTCAGAGAAGGTCAAGGAGAAAGGTAGAATTAAGAGAGAGGCCAGGTACTTGGTGCTCAGTATTTGGAGTTAGTACTGAGAAAAGAGCTGAGTGCTAGAAGCTCAGTGTGTGGAGTTGGTACTGAGGGGTACAGAATGTTAGCTGCTTAGTTCTTGGAACTGGTACTAAGAAGTTGAGTACTAGGTGTTCAGTGTTGCAGTTGGTTCTGAGAGGAGCTGAGTGCTGGATACTTGATGTCTGGAGTTCTGAGAGAGGAGCTGAGTGCAACGCTGAGTGCTTGGAGTTCGTTCTGAGCGAGGAACTAGATGCTCAGTACTTGGGCTGGTACTAAGAAAGGAGCTGAGAGATGGCTGGGAGTATGGCTTAGTGGTAGAATGCTTGCCTATCATGCATGAAGCCCTGGGTTCAATTCCTCAGTACCACATAAACAGAAAAGGCTGGAAGCGGTGCTGGGGCTGTACTGGTAGAGTACAGGGAGGCTCAGAGACAGAGCCCAGACCCTGAGTTCAAGCCCCAAGACTGGCAAAAAAGAAAGAAGCTGAGTGTTCCAAGCTTGGTGCTTGGTGTTGTTGAGAGCAGAACTCAGTGCTTGGTGCTTGGAGTTGGTACTGAGAGAGGGGCTGAGTGCTAGAAGAGAGCCATTATACTCTAACAACAGTCTGCAAAGGCCGGCACTGAGTGTCCACTGTGGGCATGTGTTCACATCTCAGCATCTCCCGAGCATTCTCTCCATGCTCTGCACTCCAAGCTGCATTTGCTCATTGAATCTTCGTGTGGATCTAGGAGGGAGCCTGGCCACCCTTATTTTACAGTGGAGGAAACCGAAGCATCCAGTAGTTATGCCACTTGCTGAGAACACACAGCTCTGACTCCAGGCTTCCTGCACGCAGGTCCTGTGTCTCAGTCATGGGACACAAGCAGGCACTGTGGGATTTCCCATTGGTTACCTGTTCCCACATGGCCTATTTGGGTCCTAGACCGTAGGGGCTAGTTGTGAGAGCTGCTGACCCATGCCCTTTGCCCTCTGCCCTCAGCATCCAGATGCTGCACCACTTCACCATCCATGGCAACACAGAGGAGCTGCGGCAGATGGCGGCCAGCCGCGAGGTGCCCCGGCCTCTCTCCACCTTGCCCATGTTCAATGTGCGCACAGGCGAGCGGCTGCCTCCCCGTGTGGACAGCGCCCAGGTGCCGCTCATCCTGGACCAGCACTGATGGCCCTGCCAGGTAGGTCTGGTTGGATGGTGCTAGGCTTATTGCTGGACAAGGGCAGTGACTGCCTCAAGGCTAGGGCAGGTGATGGGCTAGAAGGGGAAGGGGCATGCAGACCTGCCTGCCCAGTGAGAGTACGAGAGCTCTGGGGATGGGCATCAGTGCTCACACCTGTAATCCTAGATACTCAGGAGGTGGAGATCTGAGGATCACAGTTCAAAGCCAGCTGGGGCACGACAGTCCATGAGACACTTATCACCAATTAAGCATTCCCTCCCACCTCCGAAAAAGATCTGGAAATGGAGCTGTGGCTCAAATCGTAGAGGTGCTAGCCTTGCTAGGTGCTAGCAAAAGAAGCTCAAGGACAGCATCCATGTCCTGTGTTCAAGCCTCAGGACAGTCCCTGAGACCAAGCTCCTACAGGGGAGGTGACAGAAGGCAGGGACACCCGAATCTAGTTCTCTCAGCCTTTCCTTCCTTCCATCCTTCCAGTCCAATCTCTCCTTTCAGACAGCTGCTGACCTGAAGACTCCGGCTCCTGGACCACTTGAACGTCAGGCTCTAATCAACAGAGGGATGGGGAGGGTCGAGGCCTGGGAGGTGATGGTGTTTGGAGTCAAGATCCTGAAATAAAAATATATCTATAGCTCTGCTCACCCATGGCTGCCAGTGCTTTCCTCGTAGCCGCCTCCCCGCATCCTCACTGCCTCCATTCCTTCTGCCTTCTGGGATCCACACGAGGAGATTCTTGCTTGTCCTTGGGCTCATGGAAATTTGCTTTCCTTAAGTTCTCTGGTTGGGGAAGGACTTGCTAGACACAGCTCTCCCATGAACTTGTCAATGAGAGATAACTAGATCATTATCTTTTTTGTTCTTGTCAGTAGTGGGGCTTGAACCCAGGACCTCACACTCTTGGCCTTTTCGCACAATGCTAGAACTCTACCACTTGAGCCACTGCTCCCCTTCCAGCTTTTTTTTTTTTTGTCAGTCATGGGGCTTGAACTCTGGGCCTGGGTATTGTCCCTGACCTTTTCAAAAGCTCAAGGACACTGCTCCACCACTTGGAGCCACACTGCCACTTCCGGTTATCTGTTGGTTAATTGAAGATAAGAGTCTCATGGACTTTCCTTCCCCGGGCTGTCTTTGAACCATGATCCTTAGATCTCAGCCTCCTTGAGTAGTTAGGATTACAGGTGTGAGCCACGGGCGCCCCTCATCCTTCCAACTTTCTGCTGTTTAATTGGAGATGAATATCACGGATTTTCCTACCGGGGCTGCCTTCAAACCATGATCTTTAGATCTCAGCCTCCTGAAAAGTTAGGATTACCAGTATCAGTCACCAGCTTCCAGCACGACCTCCATTTTATAGACAAACAGGCCTCTAGGGAGTAAATGAGGGGCCTAAGGTCATAGACTGAGCAGGCACAGCTCAGATTGCAGCCTTACAGCCTGGCACAGCCTCCAAGAGGGATTTGTAAAGCCCAAGACCCAGGGTCTTCCTGGAGATTTGGGTGATACTGCTGAGATTCCTGTGCAGGATGAGTCCTTTGGCATGCTGCTGTTAGGAGAAGACTCAGCTAAGACCTGGAGAGCTCTCTGAAGGTGGGACTGAATTTCTGCTCTCTTCCTAGTGACTCCTTCAGAGACCTGGAAGAGGCCTGGATACTCTGCCAGCCTAGGGCATTTATTCAGTTGAATTTTGCTAGTGTGGTCTGGAAGCTTGTCACACCAGGAACTGTTTTGCTAGGTCACTACAACCACAGTGGGCTAGCTCGGCCCCTGTTCATTGTCACATCAGCCTTACATTGTACCCCTTCTGTGTGAGGACAGGCCAGGCTGAGCTGAGAGGCAACCCCATAAAGATGATAACTGGCTGGGGTGCTGGGGGCTCACACCTGTCATCTTAGCTACTCAGGAGTCTGAGATCTGAGGATCAGGGTTCAAAAACAACCCAGGCAGCAAAGTCCATGAGTCTCTTATCTCCAGTTAACTACCAGAAAGCCAGAGGTGGAGCTGTGGCTCGAAGTGGTAGAGCACTAACCTTGAATGAAAAAGCTCAGGGATAGTACAAGGCCCTGAGTTCAAACTCCATGACCACTGTCCCCCCCAATAAAAAAATAACTGAGGATCAAGGACATCCCAGCACACCTCGGATATTGCCCACTGCCTGCAGTCCCCCAAACCTACAAAACTGCCCCTGGTCTTTGCCTCATGACATGGTCTCAGAGGGCTCTCCCCAGCCCCAGGGCCTCCAGGGCCATTTCACAACACTCCCTTCTCTCTGCAGAAGCAGCTGTGAAGTTCTCTGAGCCCTGGAGGTTCAGCCTCTACACGTCAGAGGTCATGGGGAATAGGACTGTTTGAAAGACCGTCATCTGTCTGGAGGACATAGTTCCACCCTTCTGGGAGAAAGATAAAGCCATTGCTCAACCTGCACCACTCACTATCTCTGGTCTTCCTTTGGTCTGGGCGCCCCATCCACTGGTTAATTAACACAATGGAGTTGGGAGCCAGTGTTCAGAATGTTTAGATCTGAGGAGCAAGGTTTGAAGACAGGATGGGCAGACAAATCCAAGAAAATCTTACCATTTCACTAGCAAAAAGCCAAAAGTAGAGGTATGGCTCAAGTGATAAGCACCAGTCTTGCCCAAAAAAGCTTGACAGTGCTCAAGGCCTCAGTCCCCAGTACTGGAACACACACACACACACACACACACATTCATTGAGTCTGTACTCCATGAACAAGTGTAGAACAGATGGTTCTCAACCCATCCGGCTCTCTCCGTTCTCATTCACTGAGCCTTCCTTTCTCCTGGGGCCAAGCAGTTGACCAGAAGCACAGAAAGCCTGAGAGCTGCATAGCAGCTGCTCACATCAGAGGCGCCGTGTGGACAGCTTGTTGCCTGGCTGGGTCCTCTCAGCCTCTGCCTCCCACCTTGAGACAGGGCAGGGTATGTGTATGTGAGGTGGGGGGGTGAAGGAAGGGGGTGTCTGCTGCCTCTTCCCTGTCCTTCTCCTGTAGCCAGCCAGACCTCGGGTCTTCCTGTCAGTGTTTCCTGAGTTGGCCTGTGTTGGGAGACTTAAAGGCCAGCTCCTCCCTCCCCCTGCTTCCAAGCCCTGCCTTGGGGTCTTGGCAGTGCCTTCCTCCCTGCCCAGCTCCCAGGAGCACACAGGAGCCTGGTCTGGCTGCCTGCCTGCGAGGAAGTGGCCCAGACAAGTAGCCGGGAGGATGGCGTGACTGCAGAGCACACCGTGTCTGGCACACAAACTCCAACACCCAGCTGTCCAGCAGCTCTCAGCCAGGACACAGACACAGACACAGACACACAGCCCCTCCCAGGAGGGCAGGATTCTACCCTGCAGCCACACCCTGTCCTCACAGACCCTGACAAAGAGTGGCACTCACTCCACTTGAGACTCAACCCAGGCTCATTCTACCTCCTCTCCTCCAGTCCATGGAACGCACTACTCATGTGGACTGATGTCTGGCCCCCACCTTCACTTACAGCTCCCACACATGGCCTGGCTCTCACCAGATACCTTGTCTTCTTCTTTTTTTTAATGCCGGTACTGGGACTTGAACTCAGGGACTTGAGTTCTTACTCAACTTTTTTTTTTTTTTTCTGCTTAAGGCTGGCACTTTACACACTTTCTCGTCTGGTCTTTTGGTGGTTAATAAGAGAAAAGAATCTTCCAGAGGAACTGGGAGCATGGACTAGTGGAAGAGTGCTTGTTTAGCATGCACGAAGCTCTGGCTTTGATTCCTTAGTACCACATACATAGAAAGAGCCAGAAGTGTTGTGGCTCGAGTGGAATACTAGCCTTGAGCAAAAAGTGTCCAAGGAC
The DNA here is from genome assembly GCF_031878675.1 of Megascapheus bottae. Lineage (NCBI taxonomy): Eukaryota > Metazoa > Chordata > Mammalia > Rodentia > Geomyidae > Megascapheus > Megascapheus bottae. The sequence goes on from NC_143525.1 coordinate 37,017,518, forward strand.
AGTGCTCAGGCCCTGACTTCAAGCCTTCCAGATATGTCTGACTGGGCTGGCTGGCTCCAGACACTTTTCTTTTCTTTCCTTTTCACTATCTTTGTTCAGACTTGAGGACCAAGGTGCTACCTCCAGTGAAACCTCCAGAGGATAACACTTCTCCACACAGGACCTGAGGTTTGAGGTGTGATTCCACCTCATCAGAGCACACAGTGTGCTTATAAATTGCTTGGTCCTCAATGGGCCCTGTAATCCCAGCTACTCAGGAGGCTGAGACTGAGGATTGAGGCTCAAAGTCAGCTGGGGCAGCAAAGGCGGTGAGACTTATCTCCAATTAGCTACCAGGAAACCAGAAGTGACGCTGTGCCATAAAATAATGGAGTGCTAGCTTTGAGCAAAACAGCTCAGGGATAGTGCCCGGGCTCTGAGTTCAAGCCTATGACTGACAAAAAAAAAAAAAAAAGAAAAGAAGAAAGAGCTGCTGGACATGGTGGCTCATGCCTGTAATCCTAGCTATTCAGGAGGCTGTGATCTGAGCATGGAGGTTCAAAGACAGCCTGGGCACTAAAGTCCATGAGACTCTTCAATTAACCACCAGAGAACCGGAAGTGGCACGGTGGCTCCAAGGGTAGGGTGCTAGCCTTAAGCTGAAGAACTCAGGGAGAGTGCCCAGGCCCAGAGTTCAAGCCACATGACCTCTGGAGTGGTGACATACTGTCATTCCCAGAAATTGGACACTCATACACAAGCATTCATATGTTCTTTCCAAGAACAGAGGTCCATGGGGTCTCTCTGCCCCCGACCCTATACCAGATAGGCTTCATTTTCATTAATGACTTGGAGGAATCTTTTCTTATTTTTCTGTGTGAATTTCAAGTGCATGTTCTTTGGCACAGCTCTGCTCTTGGCCGTGTGTGGTTTCTGAGCACCGGCTATATGTCTAGTCTAAACTGAGATGTGCTGTAAATGTAAAGATAAGTTGATATTTGGGGAGCCAGGCACTGGTGGCTCACACCTGTAACACTATCTACTCAGGCAGCTGACATCTGAGGACCATGGTTCAAAGCCAGTTCAGGCAGGAAAATCTAATCTGTGAGATTCTCATCTTCAATTAACCACCAAAATCCTGAAAGTGGAGCTGTGACTCAAGATAGTAGAGTACCATCTTAGTGCCAATGCAAAGGGATAATAAAGAATAGAATCCAGGCCCTGGACACTCTCTGTCTTTCTCTGTCTTTCTCTGTCTCAGTCTCTGTCTCTGTCTCTCTGTCTCTCTCTCTGTCTCTCTCTCTGTCTCTCTGTCTCTCTCTCTCTGTCTCTCTGTCTCTCTGTCTCTCTCTCTCTGTCTCTCTGTCTCTCTCTCTCTCTGTCTCTCTCTCTCTGTCTCTCTGTCTCTCTCTCTCTCTCTCTGTCTCTCTCTCTGTCTCTCTGTCTCTCTCTCTGTCTCTCTCTCTCTCTCTCTCTCTCTCTCTCTCTCTCTCTCTCTCTCTCTCTCTCTCTCTGTCTCTCTCTCTCACACACACACACACACTCTGTGTGGTTATCCCCTCTTCCCTAGGAGATGGAAAATAGCAAGTTGCATGTATGCTCTTCTTGTATTTTTATGAGGCAGAGCTGACTTCATGGGTCCTTATCTCTACTTCAGAGCCACAGGTATTAGAAGTCAGCCCTTTCCTTGCTTTCTGCAGAACACTTGCTCACCTTGGCCCCTTGCTTGCTTTAAAAAAAAATAAAAGTCCTGAGGAAGTGGAGGTGTTGGCCCCACAGCAACAAATGTCCATGAACTTGAACATGGGGCCTTAAAACATGGTAGATCCAAGTCAGGAGCATAGCCTAGTGGTAGAGTGCTTGCCTAGCATGCACGAAGCCCTGGGTTCGATTCCTCGGTACCACATACTCAGAAAAAGCCAGAAGTGGTGCTGTGGCTCAAGTGGTAGAGTGCTAGCCTTGAGAAAAAAATTGTACAAGGACAGTGCCCAGGCCCTGAGTTCAAGCACAAGACTGGCAAAAACAAAAACGTGGTAGATCCCTGCTATGGCTCTCATCCTCCTCTCCTCTCCTCTCCTCTCTGTCCTCCCAGCTTCTGGCCTTCCCGGTTTCTCCATGCAATCAGACAGGGACAATCCCACTTTGTCCAGCACCCATAGATACATCCTCACCTGGCCCTGCATATCCTCCACACAGTATTGACATCTCCATTATCCTCCTAGACCAGGCTAACCTTCTTCCACAATCTTGCCTCCAGGGCCATCAACATGGCTCCAGCCCAGCTTGGTACCTTCTGGAATTCATATCAGGAGGGAACAGGGACACAGCCACTCATGATCACAGGGCTCTTTCTAGTGCAGGGGCTCCAGAGAAGAGGTCTCCCTCTACACCCCTCCCTACTCATTCTTGTTCAAATACACACAGCCCCTCCTAAGCTTGTGGACACTGTGACCCATGGTTTCTCAGGCTCACAGTGTCTCACCAGTGGCCTTTTTCATTGGAATAAGTTCTCACCCCATAAACTCACCAACATTGTTTAAGGTACTTACAAATGTATACACCTTTGAGTGGGTAGAAGAAAGAAAGAAGGAAGGAAGGAAGGAGGGGAAGAGGGAAGGAAAGAGAAAGGAAACCTACCATATCCTGATTATAGTGACTCCCGTTAGGAGATGGACGCGTTCAGGCCCCCAGCAGAACCAGGATTCCAAGATCAGCAAAAGTGCAATATCCAAATGAAGTGTTCTCGTTTTCTAGAATTTCTGGTCTGGATTTGACTGAAAACAAACACACAAAAAGCAATTCGCTCCATGGAGAAGATAAAGGCAAATCCCGCGGAACAGTGCTGAGAGCAGCAGGCACTGTGCCACCAGGCAGGAGGCAGTGAGGGTCTTGGGGACAAAGTCTGGGCAGCTGTATTTAGGGCGGCTGTGATGTCAGTGGAAAGGAGGGTTTGGATTGGGAGTGTGGTACAATGGTTCCTTTGTCCCCTTCCCCTCCTGTCCTGAATTTACACTGAAACTACACACCAGCCTCATACCAGGTGACATGGACGGTGGGCCCAGGCCATGAGGTACTGTCACGCAAAGTCTGCCACCTCCACAATCCCGATGTGGGGTGCATGTGTCCACTTGTGTGCACACACATGTACATGCACACACATGGCCCATATGTAGACCTGAAAAGATATATATAGTGAGAAACATACTGATTCGCGTGTGTGCGCGCACGCGTGCTCGTGCATGTGGTATTGGGGCTTGAACTCAGAGCCTTGTGCTCTTGTCTGCTCGAAGTGAAATATGATGTGCTACCATTTGAGCTCATAGTTCCAGATCCAGTTAACTGGTAGTTAACTGAAGATAAGAATCTCACAAATTTGTCTTCTTAGGCTGGATTTGACCCACAAGCTACACATCTTAGCCTTCTGCATACGTAGGATTATAGGTGTGAGCCACTGGTGCCTCGTGACAGAGACACCACCACCGTCTCCCTCCCCATCCTTCACCCCCACAACTGGTTTTCACATACTCTTCTTCTCACACTGGTCCATGCCTGTACACAGGCACACACCACTTCAGATTCACACCTCTCCAGCTCATCTTCTATTCTTCTCTCTCTTGGCTATCTATAGGGACCGTGCATAGCACCACTGCACTCTGGCTTGGGCCAGGCAGGGAGAGGGAGAGAGAGATGTGAACTTGACCTCAGGGTCGGGGCCTGAGGAGACAAGAGAAGGGGCAGGCGCAGGAAAGGGTACAGCGTAGGAAGTGGGGTGCATATGTGGGAGTTGTGGTCAACTTTTTCGGCTGGCATGATGCCATGTGGGCTGTGGAGGGTGGGGAGGAGTGAGAAAAATGAGCCTTGAATGGGCTCAGGAGGCTTCTGGATGGGCATGGAGGTGGGTAGAGGTGGAGCCTGGTTAGCAAGAGATCCAGGGACCAGAGGTGCGGTTAGATGAGAGCTACCTGGACAGTGTATCAGGAGGAAGACATCACTGGGCACTGATCACACACAGCTCTGAATAATTCCCATCTGAAGACAGGTTCATTTATATGCCATGATTTCTTATCCTCTCTAGATTCATTTCATTTTTATACCATCCCAATGCGCTAGAAGTGCTAATGATGAATTATTAAAGACTGGGATTAGTAGGCAGAAATACTTAGTAACAGCCACAGTATTAGTATTGCTGGTGGAGAGCCTCTGCAGACTTGTCTATCTCTCCACAGGCCTGAGGGAGGGACATAGGACACAGAGATTTGAGGTTTCAACTGTGAGAACCTGGATGGTGGGGTGGGGGGGACAGCTGTCTTCTCCATCTCCCTGTGCTCAGGTACTCAACTCATTACAGGCTTCTGACAGTGGAATCTCCATCCTCTGCTGACCACATGCCACTGTCCCCACTCAGCCTGCCAGTCACGTTTGCTACGTGGCCTTAAGTCCTCAGGCAGGTAGGAAGGGTCAAGAAGGGAGGAGGAAGGGGAAAGAATCAAGAATTTGGGGAAATAAGAGGAAAGAAGTGAGCAGGAGCAGGCAAAGGACTCTGGTCTGTTCTGGGCATGTAGAGACTGAAAGATTCATATGCCTTTGTGAGTGGCACCTCACAGATGCCTTAACTACAGCTTTCCAAGGGCACTAGGAGTCTTTTGGGGGCTGAGTAGTCTCCATCCTTCCCTCCAACGAGAGCAAGCCTGAGCATGCTTTCTCCTGGCCACCTTCCAGGCCCCTTTTCAAGCTTTTCTGCTTACTTTTGCAGGGAGGAGAAAGTAGAAGCTAGATGTTCTCTAGTGTGTCTCCAGCGGGGCTTCCACATCCTTTTCACCAAGTTCCCCTTCTCCTCTCAGGACCGACAGGGAGCACCTCCCTTACTCCCTTACTCCTAGAGGGTGCCCCCAGCATGGGTGGCTACATAGGCTTGATGTTTGGGCAATAGGACCTGAGGGACACACACGCACATGCTTGTGTGTGTGTGTGTGTGTGTGTGTGTGTGTGTGTGTGTGTGTGGTACTGCACATGTGGGCTGTCTGTATGGCATTGTGAAGAATTTGGAAGCATGCAAGGATTGTAAGAAAGAATAAAAGAGGAACAGAAAACAGTGTTAAGATATCAGAAAGGCAAGAGCAGGAGGAACAAGAAGAGGAGAAACAAAAGTCCAGACAAGAAGAGGAAGAGAGAAAGGGCAGGAGATGGAAGATAAGCCAACTCACCCCAAAGCAGCCCCCTCAAGCTCTCCCCCTCCCAAGAAGGAAATTAGGAGGCCATTGCAAATGTGTTGGGTCATTTCCACATGCTTTATTCCAGCAATCAAAATAATTAAAAACATCTCAAATTATTATACACATACAAAATAGGTACAGAGTTTCTTGCTTCCTCCCACCCCAGAAGGAAAACCAAAAACCAAAAAACAAAAACTGCTTTGTGCTTTGGGAAGTGGTGCTCTTGAGACCCAGATGTGAGAGTTTAGGGGAGAGGCTGAGAATGGGTCACAGTTGCAAGAGGGGAGAATTTTGGAGGAGAGAGAGAGAAAGGTCAGAGAGAGACCGGCCCAGAAGCCAGAGGGGTGGGGAGAGGGTGGAGGAGAACCAGCAGGTTGAGCTGCCATTCTTCCTCCATGTTAAATAGCACCGTTAGAAAAAAAAAATTCACATGAGTCCCCATCCACACAAAAGAGAAAAAAGAGAAAGAGAAAAGAATTTTTGAAAATGACTTGAAACAAAAGAAATATTTGCCGGCCTAGGGAGACATCTCAACTTTGATAGCACCAGAGACCCCTCCCCTGTCCCACCCCATCACAGATGTAGCACCTTTGATATCAAATGGGGTGCCACTGCCCCCTCCCCCCCACCCTGCCCCCACACAGTTGCCCCTGGTGACACACAAAGACAAGAACGAGGTAGTCTTTCAGCAACACAATTACACAAGGCACAGAACAATTTCTCCCACCCAGCCCTGCGCACGCAATGTGAGGATGGTGGTATTTGACATGTTCACCCCAAATCTGCTATTTCCACTCTTCTGTGACCCTGCCTGACTCCACACCACAGAGGGGGGCATGCATGGCCCTTGGAAAACAAAGGGGTGCATTGTAGAGGTCAGGCTCCTCTAGTTAAAGAACCCCAGGTGCCCCCAGGATTTGGAGGTGCTGGGTGGGAGAGTAAACTGGAGCTTGGAGGGGGGGCACTTGGGTGTTTTAGCATTACCTTAGGCAATGCTTTGTTTCTTGTGTCTTTTGGGGAGGGTGGAATGGGATTTGGGAAGCAATGGAGGAAAGGTCCTAAGAAGGGACAGAGAAAAGAGCAAGAAAGGTCAGTATTGGGGTCTCATAAGCCCAGAGGGCAGAAAAGGACTTACCCCCACATGGGTCTTCAAGCAAGTGGACCAAGCTTCCTTTTTTTAAAAACTTATTTATTTATTCTTTTTTTTTTTCTTTTTGGTAAGGTTGAATGCACTTTTGGTGGTTTTGGTCATGTTCAGTTGGTCAAAGATTAAAAACTAAGTCTGAGAGAGGAATGTAAGGAAAAAAAATATTTTCCAAAGTCCATGTGAAATTGTCTCCCATTTTTTTTTTTTTTTTGGCTTGTTTTTTTGGAGGAGGGGGAAAAATTCAGTTTGGGTTGTTTGTCTGTTTCCAGAATCAGGGGAAAGCGGGCTGGGTGGGAGGGAGCCAGATTGGGGTGGAGGGAGTTTACACGAAGCAGGCAGGGCCAATGTCGACTCCGAATTCCTGGTCTGGGGCGCCAATGTCCAGTGGTGCCACATCGATAATGGGCAGTCGGGAGGTCTTGGTGGTTTTGTATTCGATGACTGTCTTGCCCCAGGTTCCGGTGTGGCTCTGAGGTGAGGGGAGACAATGGGAGACAGCTGTTAGTGCTGGAACCCAGGGCACTCGGCCTACCCCCAAGCTAAAGCACTAGGGAAGCAGGGCCCGGCTGGGCACACAGGGGACCCACCGAGCAGCCATCCTCCAAGGTGCTGTAGGTGAAGCGGCTGTTGCCTTCGCCTCGGAGCTCGATCTCGTTGGAGCCCTGGAGGAGCAGGGACTTCTTGAGGTTGCCGGTCTGCTTGTCCATATAAGCCACACTGTTCTTGCAGTGGTAGGTGATGTTCTGGGAGGCCTCGGTGGACATCAGGCGCAGGAAGGTCAGCTGGATAGCCACATCGGCAGGGTCAGAGCCTTCGCTGCCATATTCGAACTGTAGGGGGCGGGAGAGAGTGCGAGACACTGAGTAGCCATATGGGGATCTCCAGAGCATCCCCAACTAGACTTCATCCTAAGAGATGCATCAGCTGCCCCTGAGCCCCCCTGCATCCAAGTCAGTACCAAGGCCCCAGGAATCCTGCCTCCCAGCTCATCTCTTTCCCTTCCATGGTCTCAAATCCAGCCCAATCCAGTGCTTCGTGTGCCTTTGGGCACTGGGTTAGCCTGTGTCCTGGAAATGGCTCTAGGGTCTAGCTCACACACCTGGAATCCACCAGTCATGCTCTCGCCGAACCATACATGCTTCTTCTCCTTGGGGTTCTCGCTGATGTACCAGTTCTTCTGGGCTATGGTGGGCTGAGTGGGGAACACGCAGGTCTGTCCGGTTTCCATGTTGCAGAAGACTTTGATGGCATCCAGGTTGCAGCCTTGGTTGGGGTCGATCCAGTACTCTCCTGGAAGGGCGGGACGGGGGGCGTTAGGGGAGGTGGGGTGCTGGTGGAGAGGGCTGGGAGGGAGGGGCGGGATCAGGCGGGGCAGGCCCTCACCGCTCTTCCAGTCGGAGTGGCACATCTTGAGGTCGCGGCAGGTGCGGGCGGGGTTCTTGCGGCTGCCTTCGGGGCTGCGGATGTTCTCGATCTGCTGGCTCAGGCTCTTGAGGGTAGTGTCCACTTCAAGGTCACGGTCACGGACCACATTGGCATCATCAGCCCGGTAGTAGCGGCCACCATCCTGAGCTTTCTCTTGAGGTGGCTGGGGCATGAAGCTGAAGTCGAAACCGCCGCTGGGAGGACCAGGGGGACCAGGGGGTCCAGGAGGGCCGGGGGGACCCTGGGTAGGGACAGACGAAGTCAGGGATTACCGGTGTCTGTGTTTTCTTGAGGACAGCCAGTCACGAGGGATATGTGGCTACTTACAACAGGGCCGGCATCACCAGTGCGACCACGAGGACCAGGGGGGCCGATGGGACCAGGAAGACCGTTAAGTCCGTCCTTGCCAGCAGCACCGGCAGAACCAGGTGGACCCTAGAGGGGAAGAGATGCATGTAGAAAGCCTGCTAGAAAACTCAAGATCACTCAAGTCTTAGAATGACCACCGTCCCTCCGGACTCTGGCTCCTAGGCCCTCATGAGGCCGGCATCAAACTCTGTCCCTGAGAGAGGGTCCTCACTCTTTCCCACAACTGGGACAAGAAAGTCTGTGGGAGATAGGAGCGGGGAGAGGGAAGATCAAGGTCTAGATAACTCTAGCTGTTCGGACTCCTCTCCTCCCCCTAGCTCCTGTCCCTGAACTCTTCTCACATTGCCAAGGGATTGCCTGTGTTCCTGGCAAAGGGTCTCAAGGTGTGCCTGGATCGGGGAAGGACTGATAGGAAAGTGTGACTTACACGAGGACCAGCAGGACCAGAAGCTCCAGAGGGACCTTGTTCACCAGGAGAGCCCTGAAGGACACAGAGAAAGACGTTTCAGACCCAGGGTACGTTCAGTGCAGCCTGGGTACTGGCTGCAGACAGGAAGGGCGGTGCTCGCATCCTCTCTCCTTATTCTGGAAATCTTCCCCCAGACTGTCTGCATACTGAGATTGTGCCCACAGTTTTCCTTTGTTCCCCTAGCCCCCACTCCCTCCACCCCTTAGAAGCTGTTTGTGAGTGCCTATCAGTCTTCAGACAGTCCCTGTTAGGGGGAGATCAGAATGGAGGACATGACAGAGAAAGGCTCACAGGGGCTGGGGGGAGGAGAATACTCACAGGAGGTCCAGGAGGACCCTGCAGACCAGAGAAGCCACGGTGACCCTTGATGCCTCTTTCGCCGGTTTCACCTGTCTCACCCTTATCACCACGGGGACCTTGGGGTCCCTAGAAGAGAAGAACCGACAGGCTGTCAGGCAGAAGTTTGCTGGTGCTGAGTGGTGTGCAGTGCATGTCTGAACAAGGGCTGAGGGCATGAGGTTAGCATGGGGCACTTACAGCAGGGCCACGGGCACCAACAGGGCCGATGGGTCCAGCGGGACCGGCAGGACCCTGGGGAGAGAAGACAGTGTTAGATCCTGAGCAGGAGAAGCTGAGGGTGGGGGCTGCATGATGACTCGACTCCCTGGCCAGGTATCTCTTGGCCCACATCCTTCTCCCATCACTCTTGATCTCCATCTCCAGAGCCAGGCCTCAGGGAAGCTGGGACAAACCCCAGTCCTGGCAGAGGATAGGAGACTGGATATGAGAGGGGCCTCCAGGATGTTTTTTCTAAGGAAGTCAGGGACATAGACATCTCCCCAGACCTCTTCATTTCTCCTGACCCCAGGTGGAGTCAGCTGTCCATCCTTAGGCCGCTAAGCAAACTGGGAGAATCTCAGCCCAGAGTGAAGCCCAGCTACTTACAGTCTCACCACGATCGCCACTCTTGCCAGCAGGACCAACAGGACCGGGAGCACCGGGAGCACCGGGAGCGCCAGGGGGTCCAGCAGGGCCAGTCTCACCACGGTCACCCTGGGAGAAGAAGGCAGGGCAATGTGGGTTAGCCTGAACCGCAGGCACAAGGCTGGGGCAGGGGCGGGGCAGGCAGGGAGGGCTGGGGCCCTCTTACCTTGGGGCCTGGAGAGCCGTCTCTTCCTGGGGAGCCTTCGGCACCGGGAGATCCCTGTAGAGGGAGGAGATGTGAGGCCCTGCCCAGAGCGAAGCTCAGATGTCTGCCCACTTAGCCCTGCTGTGGGCACCCACTTGGGCCAGGCTACTCACCTCGCGTCCAGATTCACCAGGAGGTCCAGCTAACCCAGGGGGGCCCATGGGACCAGGGGGACCACGTTCTCCACTTGCTCCAGAAGGACCCTGTTTGCCAGGCTCACCCTAGAGGGAGAGAGGAGAAGTCAGGATCAGACACAGGGCTTGGGGGCTCCCTGTACCCCAGCTTCCAGGTAGTAGGAAGGTTCTTCTTGGGGACCCCCAAGAAGAAGGAACCACTTACAGAGGGGCCGGGAAGACCTGGGAAGCCTCTTTCTCCTCTCTGACCAGGCAGACCAACCACACCGCGTTGTCCAGCAATACCCTGGGGTCCAGGAGTACCTGGAGAGCCCTGTAGGAGGTAGGAAGGGGTGAGGCACCTCACGAGAGCACAGGGACCGCACCGCAGCTCTGCACGCGAGACCAGAGCCCGCACTTACAGCAGGCCCGTCGGCACCAGGAGAGCCTTTCTCGCCAGCAGGGCCGGGAGGACCGGGGGGACCAACTTCACCGGGACGTCCAGCAGGACCAGTCTCACCACGGGGACCTTTGCCGCCTTCTTTGCCAACAGGGCCAGGAGGGCCGGGAGGACCAGCATTCCCCTGGATGGGGTCAACAGGGGCTGTCAGATCCCCAGAGGCTTCTGGAATACCAGGGAATCGCGGCGGCAGCACGTGCCCCTCACCGTCCACCCAGAGCAGAGGACTCAGATACTCACAGAGGGGCCAGGGGGACCGACTCGGCCAGCAGCACCAGGAAAACCAGTAGCACCCTGGCAGGAGAGAAGACAGCCATCAGAGGAGAGTAGGCAGGTCACCTGGCCCAGCCATCACTGACCACTGTCCTGGGGTAGGCTTGGCAGAGGAGGGTGGTACTCACAGGAGGACCAGCAGAGCCCCGAGCACCTTTGGGTCCAGGAGCACCAACGTTACCCTGCAGGAGAACACAGAGATGTGAGATCTAGTCCCGGTGTAGGACTGAGATTGCCAACAGGTTAGGGTGCCGAGTGAGATACTCACAATGGGACCGGGGGGTCCGGCAGGGCCGGCAGGACCAGGAGGGCCAGCATCGCCTTTAGCACCAGCATCGCCAGGTTCACCTTTAGCACCGGGCTGGCCATCAGCACCCTGGGCAGGATGGAGAGCGGAAAGTGAAGGAGACGTCCAGGTTCTCTTCCCAGAGGACCAGGGGCCCCACTGGAGTGAGGGGGTGGCAGCAGCTAGACCGCGAGAACCCTAGGAGGGCAACAACCCATCCCCCTCCCCCCTCAGTCACCCAAGGTCCCATCCTCCATGTCCTATTTGGTGATCTTAGAAGTAGGGAGGGGGTCTTGGTACTCACAGGGGGGCCAGCGAAGCCAGCAGGGCCGGGGGGACCAGGCTCGCCACGGTCACCCTAGAAGACAAGGAGGCACATTAGAGAGAAGTCCTGAGCTCTGGGGTGAGTGGGAGAGCAGTGGACAGAAAGGAGGCAGGGGAGAAGGGCTGAGTGTATAGGTCTTCACTGAGGCTTTTATACTCACGGGGGCACCGCGGGCTCCAGTGGGACCAGCGGGGCCGCTGGGACCAGATTCACCCTGAAAGGGAGGAATAAGAGGTTCAAGGTCAGAGGTTACCCTTGAGCATCCTGGCAGGTGACCCCCAACAGCGTCCCTACTGCTGTCTCTCTAACTTCCTCGGTTTCAATGTGGTATGCCAGGGCTTGCTGGCACAGGCTGTGCATTCATAAAGAGCTGTATGCTGGTGAGGAGGCAGCTCCTAGTCCCTTACCTTGTCACCAGGAGCACCAGCAGGGCCAGGTGGACCAATGGGTCCAGTCAGACCACGGACACCATCTTTGCCAGGAGAACCATCAGCACCTTTGGGACCAGCATCACCCTAGAGACAGGAAAGAGCCTGAGACTTCCAGTGGGGAGCCAGGAGATGACCTGAGGGTTCTGAGACTCCAGAGGGGCCATCCCCAACTCTGCCTCACTCTAACCATGCCAACGATCCTTTTCAGGGGGAAAGGGGCCCTGCCTGGTGATTCAGGCAGAATCCAGGAGAAGGTGTCCCTGGCTTATGTAGGGGGATGAATCAAGAAAACTTCTAAAAAGTGCTCTTCTTCTTGTCACCATGGTAACATTTAAAAAAAAAAAAGATCTAGACCACAGATAGAGGATTCACGGAGCAAATGGGCCAGAGGGGAAGAAGGGAGGAGTGAAAAGAGAAAGGTCCTGGGAGAAAGAGATACTGGGGAACCTAAAGCAGGGAGGTAGATGGGCACCATCCAGGGAAGTTTAACTTACTCTGTCGCCCTTAGGGCCTGGAAGACCAGCTGCGCCACGTTCACCGGGCATTCCTTGAAGACCAGGGGCACCTTGGCTACCAGGGGCTCCAGGGGCACCAGCATCACCCTAGATGGCAACCAAAAGTGAAGCCTAAAGCCCTGAGAGCCCTCCCCGGCCCCCCCACTTGATATCTCCCAGCTTGGTTTAAGGAGAAGGATGTGTGCTGCCAGGCAGACTTCAGCCTGCCTGGGGGCTTCCACCACCTGGTCTTACCACCTCCCCCCCAGCCAGCCAGCCAGCCCTCTTCCCTCACACTGCTCTCACCTTGGCACCATCGTTACCAGGAGCACCGTTGGATCCACGGGGACCGGCAGGACCGGGGGGACCTTGAACACCGCGTTCGCCAGGGAAACCTCTCTCGCCCTACATGGAAAAGACAGGGATGTCATGGCTGCTCCAGGGACAGGGCCAAGGCTGGGGACATTGAGACAGGATGCAGCGATGGAATTTCTACTTACTCTTGCTCCAGAGGGGCCAGGGGCACCAAGGTCTCCAGGAACACCCTGTGGGGAGGTAGAGGAAGAGGAGCCAAGTGAACAAAACCAACCTTTGTGATTACAGAGGGTTTCCCTTGAGCAGATGTCCTCCTCAAATGTAGAAAACTGGAAGGAAAACTAGTCTTTCCGCCTAGCAGCTATGTAGCTCTTTTCAGCTCAGAACGTGCATTTCCCTGCTTTCTTTCTGTGTACTTCCCTTCCTTATAGGAAGTCTTTCCTAATGTCTAACCTCCATCCTTATGGCAGCTGGTTGTCTGATTAGCTAGGGGCATTGGCCTGTCCTTCTGTATTTCCTGCACCCCTCTGGACAACTGCTGCTTACCTGTTCACCAGTTTTGCCTGCTTCACCGGGAGGGCCAGCGGGGCCAGGGAGACCCTGTAGGTGGAAAGTGGGGGAAGGAAGGGAAAGAGGAAGGGGTTTAGAGTCTGTCTGGATGAGAACACAGGCATTTCCCTACTTCCCTGTAAACACCAGAAAGCCTCACCTGGAATCCGGGGGAGCCAGCGGGGCCTTGTTCACCTCTCTCACCAGCGGGACCCTATCATGGAGAAGATGCCGTGGTTATAGGTAGTCTGAGATGAGGAGGGATGGGAGGGGTGGGAGGGCTCCCCCCGTGCTTGCTCCCCAAGCTTCTGCATCAGGACCACTTACAGAAGGGCCTGGGGGTCCCTGAGCTCCAGCTTCTCCATCTTTTCCAGCAGGACCCTGTGCAGAAAAGGGAAGGTAAAGAATTCAGGAAGGGGAGAGAAAGAGCACTGTGAGTGGGGTAAGGAGCTTCTGATGGCCTCCCCTGGGGGAGGCCTGGGTCATGGACAGTGGCAGACAGGAAACAGGGGACCAGGAATCAGTAACACTTACAACAGCACCAGGGGGTCCTGGGACACCTCGCTCTCCAGCTTTTCCGGGTTCTCCCTGTAAAGAAAGGGAGTCAGGACTGAGGGCCGAAGTAGAAGTAGGGGACCTCAGTCATTTTTTTTTATGTGTGGGTCATGGGGCTTGAACTCAGCCTGGGTGCTGTCCCTGAGCTCTTCAGCTCAAGGCTACCACCCTACCCTTGAGCCAAGCCCATTTCTAGAAGTTAACTGAAGATGAGTCTCAGGTCCTTTTGTGCCTGGGCTGGATTCACATCTTGATCCTCAGATCTCAGTCTCCTGAGTAGCTAGGATTATAGGTATGAGCTACCTCGCCCGGCCTCTGTCACTTCTTATTGTGCTTAATGGAACCATTCTTTTTAAATACTGGAGATTGAACTCAGAGCCTTGAGATGGCTAAGCAAGCATTCTACCCCTTGAGTCATGCCCCCAGTATTTTTGCTTTTGGTTTATTTTGGGAAATGGGGGTCTTGCACTAACTTTGCCTATGCTGGTTTTAGATTATGATCCTCCTATTTCTATTTCCTGAGAAGCCAAATATACTACCCTTCCCAGCTTGAGCAGGGCTGTTTTGAGAGGGGCTTTCTTTTCAGAAATCATGTAGGCCTTCTACAAGCAATGGCCCATGAGGAATTCCTTGACAGTTTTTAGGTCTGGCCTGCAAAGGACATAGCCTCTGAGCTTCCAAGAACCCACCAAATTTGGGGGTACTATATAAAAGAGCCATCCTATCTGTATGTGGATGTGTAGCACTAATAATATTTATTGCATGGGGAGATCATCACAGAGCCAGGAGCAATCTTTCATTTTTACTAATGGCCCAAAAAGGGACAGCAAAAGGCTTGAGGACACAGAGAATCTGTAGAGCTCATCCTCAAGCCTGACTCTTGCCTCCAGGGTACTCCGCACAGAATACTCACAGCAGCACCTTTGGGTCCAGGGAATCCCATCACACCAGCCTGACCACGGGCACCAGGGGGACCTGCAGGTCCAGGGCGACCATCTTGACCAGCAGGACCCTGAGGATGGAAGACACAAGGGTATGGTGAGGACTGGGGTGGGCAGATGGGAGTAGGGGAGAAGGAGAGGAAGAGGCGTACTTACAGGGGGACCAGTTTTGCCATCAGGACCAGGGCTGCCAGGGCTTCCAGTCAGACCCTAAAGGGAGGCAGAGATGTGAATCAGTGCTAGGCAGAAGGAGCATGGTAGGCAGACATGTGGACCACTCTGGCATGCTTTATCCTGGACCCAGACAAGCGGGTGTTCTGGCTGAGCTGGGCAGGAGGACTGGGCTCTCACCTTGGCACCAGGCAGACCAGCTTCTCCGGGGCGACCAGCTTCACCAGGAGAACCTTTAGGACCAGCAGGACCAGGAGAACCACGTTCACCAGCGGGACCCTGGTTGGGGGCAAAATAATCATCTCAAGCCTGGGCATCTTTACCATGAACCAACATCCTCTTCCTTCTGGGAGAATTGGAGGGAGGTAGGCTTTCAAGGTTGAGGGATCGGGGTGTCAAAAATAAGATCAGATGGGTTAAGAACGAGGGAGATACAGGCAAGCCATCATATTGGGGAACCCTGAGGACAAAGGGGAGTTACCTTGGGACCAGCAACGCCATCGGCACCAGGGAATCCACGGCTACCAGGTCCACCCTACGGGAGGAGAAGAGTCCATTGAGCTCAGAGATGCCCACCTGCAGGACATGAGGCGGGTGCTGAGGGTAGAGGAGGAGGAGAGGTGGTAGAGAGCACTCACACGCTCGCCAGGGGGTCCAGGCAGGCCAGCAGGTCCAGGTTCACCTCGGGCTCCCCTCTTTCCTTCTTCACCAGCAGGGCCAGGGGGTCCTTGAACACCAGCAGGGCCCTGGAATGGGCAGAGGAGGGGATGGTCTTGGTGACTGGCAGTTGTGGTGCCCAACCCAGAGCCTGCTTGATGCTGGCTTACATCACTGAGGCTCTGGGGTGGAGCTGGACGTGAGGGACTAGCATGTGCTAGCAGATGAGGGGCTCCATTTTTCCCTAGAGTTCCCTCCCTTCAGGGGCTCTCAAGGGCCTAGGGACTGAGCTGGGGGCCTGGGGGGGGGGAGAGATGATGGAAAACTTACGGGCTCTCCTTTGGCACCAGTATCTCCTTTGTTTCCGGGAGCACCAGGTTCACCCTGTAAGTGGAGGCCGGGGAGGAAGAGAGGGTGAGCTGAGCGCTAGGGGTCCTCAACTACATTGAAAATTCATGCACTGCACGTTCACCAAGTGGGGGTAGCGAGGTGAGAGTCTGTACTTACGCTGTTACCCTTGGGACCGGGAGCGCCGCTGGGGCCCTGGGGTCCAGAAGGACCTCGGGCACCGGGGAAGCCAGGAGCACCAGCAATACCGGGAGCACCCTGTAGGTGGCAGCACAGACAGATGAGCGTGAAGTAGAGGGTACGGGGTATAGGGTGGGCATCAAGGCAGGACTGGAAGCTGGCAGGAGACTTACATTGGCACCTTTAGCACCAGGCTGTCCATCAGCACCAGGGTTTCCCTGTGGCCCAGAGAAAGAAGGGTAAGTGACAGGCAGGAACTCTGAGGTTGCACACTAAGGTTGGGGGACACTAAGACTGGGGAGACAACTTACAGCAGGACCAGCAGCACCAGCAGGGCCAGGGGGGCCAGGCTCACCACGTACACCCTGGGGACCTTCAGAACCACGGGCTCCCTGGGGACCAGCTTCACCCTGGATTGGAGAAGAGGTCACATCAGAAACCAACCTTCACTTCTGGGGTGTGAGGAAAGGGAGGAGACAGGGCCAGATGTTCAAGAATGAGGCATCCTCTCTGGAAGGAGACCCCAGGAAAAAAAAATAGTGTTGGGAAATAAGCTTCTCTCTGGCCATTCTCTGTCTCTCTGATTTGGGGAACCGTGAAAGTCGTGCCAAGAAAGAAATGCAGGGGGAGGGGAGGCAGAAGTGGTCTTACCTTAGCACCAACAGCACCGGGAAAGCCAGGGGGACCGGCGGGGCCAGTGGGACCCTGTGAATGACATGGAGCATTAACCAATTGGAAGGTGGCAGTGCAGGACACATCTTGAACAGCAGAGATCCTGGGTGTTTGGGCCAACATGACTATTTGCCAGGGTCCTCTCAAGGGGGCCGACACCAAGGCCTCTCCTGACTCCCACGCCCTGAGGTGACACCATACTCACCGGGGGTCCAGCTGCACCAGTAGCACCATCATTTCCACGTGCACCCTGCAAAAGGGGGGAAATCCCGGTAATTGCGCTGAGCCCTGTAGTTCCTGCAGCTCTTGGGGAGCTCTGTACAGAGCCGAGCGAACCCCCAAGAGGTCAGGCATACTTACAGCAGGGCCAGGGGCTCCAGGGCGACCTCTCTCACCAGGCAGACCACGGGGACCCTAACAGCCAAACCAAAAGCAGTCAAGTGATCCAGGAGACAACTCTTTGCCCCTAAGTCTCTACCCGTCCCTGCATCCCACATTCCCTTCTTGTAGAAATGGGTGCACTCACCATCTGACCAGGAGCTCCATTTTCACCAGGGCTGCCAGGCTCACCCTACAGGAGAGAGAACAGAGTGAGGAGTTCCTGCATAATGGACCTTTGCGAGGGAGGTGGGGTCACTAAGACATTCCGACAGCCTCTTACCTTAGGACCAGCAGGACCAGCATCTCCCTTAGCACCATCCAGACCACTGAACCCCTAAAACAGGAAAGAGGGGCCAAGTGAGACCCTGCAGAGAAGGTAGGTCACCTCAACACCTACCCAGACCTAACTTCAGGAGGTCGCTCCCACCATGCCACTGTCTTTGACCAATGTCTCCAAGACCTCACTCACTCCCTTTATCCAGACCTCTTTCCCGTGGAAGGAAGTCCTTTTAGATGTCTGCCTCACATCCCTTGGAACTTCTGTAGCTGCCACCCACCATGGTAACCAGCCAGGATCTTTTAAGGAAAGGGACTGGAAGGGTAGGAGGCCTGAGACTTGGGGAGTTTAGATGACTCAACGAGGACTCACTCTGTGTCCCTTCATTCCAGGAAGGCCAGCTGTTCCAGGCAATCCCCGAGCACCCTGGAGAGAAAGGCGAAGGGCAAAGAAAGGCCATTGGAATGGAATACAGTTCCTGAAGGAAGCCCAGCTGTAGTGAATGAAGCTTGGGGATCTTCACACTCGTGCTCACCTGAGGTCCAGGAGGTCCACGTTCACCAGGACGGCCGGGTTTGCCAGCTTCCCCCTGGAGGGAGAGGAGAAGGCCATCATGCCCCTGTCTCAGGGGCTGGAAAACTGTGGGTAGTCCTAGACTTCTTGGGATTGATTCTCAGGGTCAAGTTCAGGGGCTGAATCTAGAGCTCATGTTAGATCTACCATGAAACCCTGGTCTGGAGTAATCTGACTCCTTTCAAAGGAGCTTGTTTCTGTCACCAGAATTTTAATTCACTCTCATCAGTATCCTCAGTGGTAAACCTGAGAAATCATGTATTTCAAGAGATGGGGATTGGAGATTGCCTTATGGTGGCCAAGGTGAAGAAATAGGAAAAGATCCCACAAGGGTAAAGAGTATTGGTTAAGGACAGTTTCCTTCGCCAGAGAGAACCTTCTCTCCTTCCTCTGATTATTAGCCCCAACGGTGGCAAGGCCGTGGCAAGCAATGATTATAGTACCCAACCCCTGAAGTCATGGAATCTTACTCTGAGCTACTTACATCATCTCCGTTCTTGCCAGGGGGTCCTGGGGGGCCTCGGGGACCCATGGGACCCTAGAGGAGATAAGAGAAGCAATGGTTAGGATGTCTAGTATGAGAAAAACAAAGAAAGGGAAGGCTGGGCTGAGAAAGAGCAGGTAAGAAGTTCTCAGGTGTTGTGTGGTGGGGGGTGGGGAGAGACCTTAACATGGGAGAAGATATGTTTATGGAACAGATTGTATCCACATAGAATACTTACAGAAGCTCCAGGTTCACCAGGCTCACCAGGGGGTCCTTGAAAACCTTGGGGACCCTGGAGAATAAATCAGAAGAGAAGGGTGAGGCCAGAAGAGTAGGTGCGAGTGGTCCCCATCTCCCCAAGAGACCTCTTTCCCAATCATCCCTCCCCAAATCCCAAAGCCCAAGACCTCCTGCATACTCACAGGTGCGCCAGGGGGGCCAGGGAGACCACGAGGACCGGAGGGACCCTACAGAGGGAAAGCAAGAGAGGGTAGGATATGATAGCTATGTGGGAAGGCGTGACTTAGGGGTGGTTTTGCTATGCCCCATGAATCCTGTCAGGACCAAAGTGATGTCGTGTCCTTTCTTAGGTTCTAGGTGGCCTTTTCCCCAAAACCTCCTGTGTCCCCCATTGCCCCTTCCCCATCCATCCATCTCTTCTGGACCCCTTCGTCTGTCATATAGTCTGTGCTCTCCTGTTGGCTTACCATGGGTCCGGGCACGGAAACGCCAGCTGATTTCTCATCGTAACCATAGGACATCTGAGAAGCAAAGTTCTAGAAAAAGGAGAGTGACAGCATGAGAAATTGGGGTCAGGACATAAACTGAAAGACAGAAGACATCACCAATAATGAGGTAAACTGACACCCTGTGCATCCCAATGTGACACAACTGAGCTAATGTCACCATGTCTGGCAAATCTAAACAGGCACCCCCCTCTGAGAGTCAGGTACAAAGTAACTGGCCTCTGTGAAGCAATCAGACTCTTCTAAAATATTCAATGTTGTGGGAAACAAAATGAGTTTCAAGACTAGTCTACCTTTATGGGAATTAAAGAGAAGACAAGATTCATGATCCTTGGGCGGGAGTGTGGCTGAGTGGTACAGTGCTTGCCTAGCATGCATGAAGCCCTGGGTTCGATTCCTCAGTAACACATACACAGAAAAAGCGGGAAATGGTGCTGTGGCTCAAGTGTAAGAGTGCTAGTTTTGAGCACAGAGAGGCTCAGGGACAGAACCTAGGTCCTGAATTCAAGCCCTAGCTCCAGGAATCCCCCCCCCCCAAAGGGATTCATGATCCTAGTTAGTAGCCTGGATTGAGAGGGAAAAATGCTCTAAAGGATGTTCTTAGGGACATGTGATAACATTTGAATATGGACTATTATATTATAGTTTTGAATCAACGTTAAACTTAATAGCAAGGCTACCATTACATAAAAGAATGCTCTTGTTCTTTAAAGAAATACACATTAAAGGGGTGACATTGTCTAAAAAGAAATGTACTCTTTACCTGACTTACATAATTGTAACCACTCTGTACATAACCTTTACAATAACAATACTTTTATTAAAGGAAATATACATTAAAGGTGCCTAACTTTCCAGTAGCTCAGGAAAAGAGCCATGATCTTGTGCATAAAACAGACTGGGAAAGCAAATGAAGCAAACTAAAGTCCTTTGTATCTTTTATTTTATTTTTTTGTCTAGACCAGGACTCCGAATTCAGTATCTAACGCTTCTGATCACGGGCTGGGATTCTACCACCTGGGTGACCTCTGAGTGTATGAGGGGTCAATAAAGGTGCTTTGTCTTATTCTTGCAACTCTTCTGTACCTTGGAGTTTATTTCCAAATACAAAGTCACATCATCTACCAAAAACTCAAAAGCAAAACGGGTAGAGGTGTACAGGACCCCTACCCCCCCATGGGTCTTTATTTTCCACTTACTCCTCCAAGGCCAGGGGGTCCGGGAGGTCCAGGGGGGCCTGGGGGTCCAGGAAGTCCAGGCTGTCCGGGAATGCCATCTCGTCCAGGGGGGCCGGCAGGTCCCTGCACCAGGAAAGGGTGGGGGGCCTCAATCATCAAGGACTGGAGCCACGCCCCCAGCTTCCCCCCCACCCCCCAAAGCACAGACAGTGCAAGGCTTACCCGTGGGCCTCGGGGGCCAGTGTCTCCCTTGGGTCCCTGTGGGGTTGAGGGGAAAGAATCAAGAAATGGGTTAGAGAAAACAGGGGTGCTGGGCCGAGGTCAAAAGTCCCAGGCAGAGGATGGTCATTACCTCGACTCCTTGGCTCTCTTCGTATGGTGTTACTGTGGGGGGGGGGGGGGGGGGACGAGACAGGACAGTTAGATTTTGGTGGTGAGGCTCCCGGGGTGCGTGTGTGCGCGTGTCCCCCAGCTCCCTCGGGCCCGGACCCACGTCGTACCCGAGTGCTCCACACAGACAGGACAGCACTCGCCCTGCAGGATCTGGGGCTCCACGCAGTCCACGACGTCCTCGCAGATCACATCGTCACACATCGTGGTGCCGTTGTTGCAGATACAGACCAGGCAGACATCGGGTTTCCACGTCGCGTTATTAGGGTGCCTGACGCCATCGTATATGCAGCTGACTTGGGGGACTGGGTGAAGTGGGAGAAGACGCCAGTTGGGGGAGGCATCCGGGGGACCCCAATCCTCCTGGCCCTTTCCCTCCGCTTCCCAGGCACACCCTTCAGAGTTTCCATTTCCCTCCTCCTCCCCCGCTCCTCCTCCTCACCCCCCCTTCCCTTTTTCTTCTCTTTCTCCAAATCCTTAAACGCTCATCTGCTGAACATCAACCCGGATGACAGCACGGGGCGCCTGGCCAGGCCAGCCATAACTCTTCCCAGTTCTCAGGAATTTAAACAAAGCTTTAGGCTGGGTTTCTTTCCAAATTCAACCTCAGGCTGCGGGCGCCGGGGCCAAATGAAATAAAAAGCCCTGGGGTGGGGGGGGGGGGCGTAGGAGGGTCGGGCGGGGGGGGGGGAGGCTCTTGGGGAGTGGTTTGCGTGGGAGGAGACAAGGAAGTTCCAGCCTGCGTTCCGCCCCCCATTCCCAGGGCAGGTGGGTGGGATGGGCGGGGCCCGAATGAGGGGAGGGGGGGCTGAAGAGGGCTGGTTGGGGAGGGGGAGGGAAGCTGTACGTGTCGCCCTGAAGCGGGATATAACTTCCCCACCACAGCCAACGCGTCTTAAAAGTTTGCTCTCGGGGGCCAGTGTGTGGGGGTCTCCTGGGTCTCCCCGTTAGCCGAGGATCGGAAAGTCCGCCCGGAGCCGCGCTCGGGAACCACGCCCACGGCGCGGCCTCGGTCCAGACGCCCACTAGAGGGCGCGCCACGCCAAGCCATGGACGACCCGGGGCGTGGGGGGGGGGGGGGGGAACCCAGGCCGGGCCGGTTTCCCCGGGCTGGAGCTGCCCTCGTCCCCGGTCTTGATTTTCCAGATCTACACATGGGGTCCACGCCTGCCGAGGAGGTTGGTTTTCCCCCAGCTCCAGCTCGCGCGCCGCCGTCAAGCGCGGCCCCCAGGGCGCAGCACCGTTCCACGCGGCTCGGCGGGCAGCGCCAGGACCCCGCCCTGTCAACTCGGCGCCAAACCTTCCCGACGCGCTCCCCCGCCCGCGCCGCGCGTCCCCGCCCCCGCGAGCCCTGCACCCCGCAGTCCCCGGAACGGCCTAGCCCGCAGAGAGGGCAAGCAATCCTTCCTTATGAATCATCCCACAGCCCTTGCGATCGCTTTTACACCGCAGGCTCTGGCTCCCTAGCTGGGCGCCCCGTATCCTCGACGGGCTCTGCCTCTCCCTTGTGCCCAGATCGCCTCCGCTCTCCCAGCTGTCCTCCCCGGCGGCGCACGCCTGAAATGTCATCCTGTGCTACCTCACCGTGCAGTCCGTCCTCACCGCTCCGTCTGGGGAGGTCTTCACCCCATCCCCACCCCACCCCAGGCTGGACTCTTCTCCCAGAGCGCAGGGGAAGTGCCCTCACCACCTCGCTTCCAGCCCTGCGTCTCCTGAGCATCCAGTTTCCATTGAAGCCACGGTGACCCGAAGCCACACTCAGGATGCGAAACCAAGTAGCGCCCCCCCCCCCCCCGACACACATCCCCGGACTTGCAAAAGTTTGGGACTTACTGTCTTCCTGTTGGCGCACGACTTCTGCCTCTTGGCCGTGCGTCTGGAGGGCGGCGGCCGCTAAGAGGAGCAGGAGCCGGAGGTCCACAAAGCTGAACATGTCTAGACCCTAGACATGTAGACTCTTTGCGGCTGGGGTGGGGGGTTAGCGTCGGCTCATGCGTGGCCTCACTCCGTGTGCCTCCTGCTCCGTCCCCCGAGGAGAAACTCCGGTCTGCTCCGACGGCTGGCTTGGGCCCCTTTTATACCATCCTGATGGAGAACCAAAAGGAACCCTGCCCCTCGGAGAGGGGGAGCCGGCCGCCCGTCCCCTGGCCAATCAGAGGAGTCTGGCCCGGCCCCCACTTTGGAACTGAGAGGGGGAGAGGAGGAGGGAAGGAAAGCGAAGGGAGTCTTCCCCCCCCCCCCACTTTGCAGCTCTGTCTCCCAGCCCCCCAGACCGGCCTGGGCCAGAGGTGGTGCTGCTGAGTGTCGCTGTGTTCTCAGGATTCTGAGTTGAGGAATGGGGAGGGGGCTTCCCCTGTGCTCTCTTCCGGGGAACCCCAAATGTGAAGGAGATGGAGTTGGGAAACCTGAGTGAGAGGAATGGGAGAGGGTCTTTTTCATTCATCCTCCTGACACCCTTGGAGAGAACCAAGTATGGGCCTAAAGAAGCCCTCTAAGGGTTCACCCAAACAATCACCAGGGAATGAAATTTGGGGGTGAAAGTTTCCTGGTGTCGCTTGGTTATGGAGGTAAGGAGCATTCAGGAACCAAACTAGAGGATCCATTGTAGCTATTAACAATGAGATGTCTGGAGGGGATGCTGGCAAAGCAGGTCATTTTGAGGGTGTCAGTTCTGCCATGCCTGAACCTTCAAGACGGACCCAGATGCCCACCTCTAGCTCCCACACACGACAGAAGAGGATGGAATGGGAGGTCGAGGTTTCCACTATGTGGTCTCTCCAGAAGGAAGTTTAGGTGCTAAGTGATTGGGGAAGTAGAGCAAGGTGGGAGCAAGGGGTTTTTGAGGGCAAACAGATATATGAATTGGGTTTTTTGGGGCCCCTACACACTCAGTCCCCAATCTTCTCCATCCCAGGGCTAGCTGTCCAGTTTGTAGGAGAAGGCCAGTGATCCTTGGTGATTTAGGAAAGGGTCTTGGATCTGCCAGGACTGTGTCAGGGGCTGGTTTAGAGACCCTTCCTATCCTGCACAGTGACTCCAGGAAGAACTTGGTCGGAGGGCACCTGTCAGCTCCTGGATGGCGCACTGGAGCCCCTCGATGCTTGTACCTATGCTTGGGATGGGGACACACAGTGGGGTTTCAGATGGAATTGCACAGTGACTTTTATTTTAGGATCGTTCTCACCTCTTTCCCCCAAATCCTGGCCGTGTGAACCCTGCTCCTAAAATCATCAATACCTCGAAAGTGAGGTGTATCTCCACACCCCAACAATCGCAGGTTCTACTGGAAGATGTCTCTAGACGTCAGTGTCTTTTCTTCTCTCGTGTCTCAGTCCCCTAACCTATCTAGGGCGCTCATCTTGCCCAGATCAGTGGGTCTGAGCAAGGGCCTTGGGGTCGCCTGGGCAGGGCCCCAGCAGCTCTTTTCCGTGGTGTACCACTCCCCCACCCCCAATGCTCTAGAGCTGTAAACGTGGAAGCGGGGAGTCCCGCCTCCTCCAAACCATCCAAGATTCCATTGCCCCTCTCCCGCCCCTCTCCACGCCCTCCCCCAGCTGGTTTTGTGCAACGAAGGCAAAGGGAAAAAAAAGAGAGAGAGAGACCAGAAGGGGAGGGAGCCACGTCGGCTGGCCAAGGGCACCAAGGCTGAGTGGTGCAGGAATTGGGGGGGGGGGGGAAGAGACGGCAAGAGCTATAATTAAAAGGAAAATATAGAGTTTCCAGAGAGGCAGGGCTGGAGACAGCGATGGAAGGACGGACCTTCATCAATTATCCCAACCATGTGGCAGTAACTTGTGGCCCAGGATCTGCCCCCGCCTAGTGCCAGCAACTGCAGGGCAGGATTGAGGGGTGGCCAAGGTGCTGAGATGGCATTTCCTGGACCCATCGGACGGCTGGCCTCCATTACAATCGGTTCCAAAAAGTGCCCCCTGCCCAACAAAGTACACACATGTGCCCTGGAAGGAACAGACTTTTGGAGTGCTTCTCTAGGGTGGGATATCACAGACTCCATACAAGGGGTGATGTGACCTGCCACCTCTCTACATGTGGGAATTTTATACCCAAGGGTTTCATCCTACAGCCCCTTCCTCAGGGCGCTTCTCCCAGGCCCTCCTTGAAGGAGTGCCGAAGCTTCACAGGTGTGGATAGGTGTGAGGGGTGGGGGGGTACTGCATCATGGATCTGGGGCTCTGATGGATATTCAAGGGTCTCTATCGAGGATTGGGGTTTAGACGTGTGTCAGCTGCCATCCCCAGGTCCAGTCTCAGGCCCTTGCCTCAGTATCTGCAGGCAGATGCACTCCAAGCAGTCTTAACACGTGGCACAGAGCTGAAGCCCAGGGCCTCCTCTGCCACTTCTCCACTTGAAACGCTTGGCAAGGGCCCAGCCCAAAGATGTGTCTTTAATTTCTACAGCATGACAGTGAGAGGAAGAATGTGCATGGGGTCTCCTCCCAGCCTGGCTGGCCTCCCTGGCCGGAGACTGGAGGGGGGGGTAGCAGGAGAGGAGGGGGAGTTCGGGCTGAGAGGGGAGGAGACGCCACCTCATCTTTAGGAAACTCTGAAGCTCTGGCTTCGTGTGGAATGTAAGACTTTGTCCGACACTTGGAGTATGGGAGGGGGAGCCAAAGCCAGAATCTCCACCACCCACCCCCAAGAATGGTAAAGTCATCAGCAGTTGGGGAAAAAAAAATTCCTCAAGAAGAAAAACAGAAAGAGGAAAGTGCTGAGTTCTGACTTCTCTCCCTCTCCAAAGTTTCCCAGTGTCCCACCCCCAAGGTTAGGGGGGAAACCTCTGGAGCTCTCCCAGCCCTGTCTGGATTCTGGGGCAGGGGATCAGAGAGAGGAGCAGTCTGGAAGTGACAGCCCAGGTGTAGATGCGTCTGGTACATCAACTCATCCTTCTCAACTGCTTTGGCCCCTATCTGAAGTTCTGTTGTCCCTCCTCCTCCTCCTCCTCCTCCTCCTCCTCCTCCTCCTCCTCCTCCTCCTCCTCCTCTTCTTCCTCTTCCTCCGGCCTTGGCCCCAGGCTTGTGATGGAGACCGGTCTCCTGACAGAAAGAATGACAGGGGTCAGGGATTGAAGCTGCAGTAAACGTCATGGGGCATGAAGTCTGTCTAGTCCCTTCTGGAAATTTCTGGGACTATATCCCCAAAGTGTTATTGGTTCCCTTCCCCTCCCTGTCCCCCCCCAGCTACATTTGAAGCCCTCCCACATTTGAAGCCCTTTATTAAGTTTCTTAGCTCTTGGGGGATGGGAGTTTGGCCTAGTGGTAGAGTGCTTGCCTGGGATCCATGATGCTTTGGGTTCGATTCTTCAGTACCATATACACTGGAAATAGCTGGAAGTGTGGCTCAAGTGGTAGAGTGCTAACCTTGAGGAAAGCCCAAGGACAGTGCTCAGGCCCTGAGTTCAAGCCCCAGGATGGCAAAAGAACAAGAGGAAGAGGAAGAGGAAGGAAGAATAGCAGGAGGAGGAGGAGGAGGAGGAGGAGGAGGAGGAGGAGGAGGAGGAGGAGGAAGAAGAGGAGGAGAAAAATAGTTTCTTAGCTCTTGGTACACTGGTGTAGCTTTGCTGCTGCTGTTGTTGCCACTGACACCCACCGCCATGGCCCCCTTCTCCTCCTCCTCCTTCTCCTCCTTCTTGTCAGTACTAGGGCAGAATTCCTTAGCTTTTTCACTCAAGATTGGTGCTCTGGGCTGGGAGCATGGTTTAGTGGTAGAGTGCTTGCCCAGTGTGCACAAATCCCTGGGTTCGAGTCCTCAGGACCACATACTCATAAAAAGCTAGAAATGGTGTTGTGGCTCAAGTGGTAGAGTGCTAGCCTTGAAAAAGCTCAAGGATAGTACCCAGGCCCTGAGTTCAAGGCCCAGGACTGGCAAAAAAAAAAAAGATTGAGCCACAGCTGCACTTCCAACTTTTTTTTAATGGTCAGTAATTGGAGATAAAAATCTCATTGATGGGCCGGGAGTTTGGCCTGGTGGTAGAGTGCTTGCCTAGCATGCATGAAGACCCGGGTTTGATTCCTCGGTACCACATATAGAAAAAAGCCGGAAGTGGTGCTGAGGCTCAAGTGGTAGAGCTCTAGCCTTGAGAAAGTCTAAGGACAGTGCTCAGGCCCTGAGCTCAAGCCCAGGACTGGCAAAAAAAAAAAAAATCTCATTGACTTTCCTTTCTGGGCTGGCCTCATTCTGCCAGATCCTCAGATCTCAGCCTCCTGAGTAACTAGGATCACAGGAGAGAGCATCAATTCACCCTGTTTTTTCCTACACAGATGGCAAAGCCTTCAACCCAAGCCCAGCAGGCTCCTGAGTTTCTCCCTTCATCTCTCCTTTCTGAATTTAGGGGCAAAGAAGATGAACTAAGGATTCATTAATATTGAGTGCTTGATGCCTGTGAGATCTACAGTCAGAAATGAAGAAATTCTTGGGGTCAGGAGTTTAGCCTAGTGATAGACTGCTTGCCTAGCATGCAGTTCAATTCCTCGGTACCACATACATAGGAAAAAAGCCAGAATTGGTACTGTGGTTCAAGTGATAGAGCTCTAGCCTTGAGAAAGCACAAGGACAGTGTCCAGGCCCTGAGTTCAAGGCCCAGGACTGGCAAAAAAAAAAATTAATTAATTAATTCATGGTGTGTGTCTAAGTTTAGGAGAGAGAAATGAGAGATTTCAGGACAATGGAGAAATGAAACTGTGGATGTAAACAGAAAGCATAGATCGAAGAGAGCTAGGAGCTAGCCTTGAGCTGTAAGGACCTTCAGGATGAAGGACTGGATGGAAGAGGAGGAGCCCACACAGGCGATGGGAACAGTGGGGAGGAGAGAGATAGGGTGTTAGGGAGGAAAGGTAGATGCTCCATTAAAAATGAGTGAACAGGGGCCGGGAGTTTGGCCTAGTGGTTAAAGTGCTTGCCTAGCATGCATGAAGACCCGGGTTCGATTCCTCAGTACCACATACATAGAAAAAAAGCCGGAAATGGTGCTGAGGCTCAAGTGGTAGAGCTCTAGCCTTGAGAAAGCCCAAGGACAGTGCTCAGGCCCTGAGCTCAAGCCAGGGACTGGCAAAAAAAAAAAAAAATGAATGAACAATGGGACTGGTAATGTGGCTCAGTGGTAGAGGGCTTGTCTAGCTTGCATGAAGCCTTGGGTTCCATTCCTCAGTACCACATAAACAGAAAAAGCTGGAAGTGCACTGTGGATCAAGTGGTAGAGCATTAGCCTTGAACAAAAGAAACTCGGGGATAGTGTCCAGGCCCTGAGTTCAAGCCCTAGGATTGGCAATAAATAAATAAATAAGCAAGCAAGCCTGGCACTGGTGGCTCATGCCTACAATCTTAGCTACTCAGGAAGTTGAGATCTAAGGATCAAAGTTAGAAGCCAGCCCAGGCAGGCTAGTATGTGAGACTCTTATCTCTAATTAGCCAACAGACAACTGGAAGTGGAGTTGTAAGTTAAAATGGTAGAACACTAGCCTTAAGCAAAAAAGCTCAAGGATAGTACCCAGGCCTTGAATTCACTCACCATCCCAACAACAAACAATGAGTGAGCATGCCAGTGACTGAGAGTTGAAGGGTCCTGGGAATCAGCCACCGGGCAGTGAGTCGCCCTGGCCTGGCTGCTTTGGTGGCTTTATGGAAAGGAAGCTACTTGGGCTGTGGGTGTGTGGGGTGGGGAGAAGAGCAGGGTGCAGCAAACTCAGAGAAAGTTATCAGAGAGAGGGGAGATCTCTCTCTACAGCCCAACCTTCCTCTTCTTTTTTACTTTCCTTCCACTATTATCACAGGTGAGGGGCAGACCCCATCCTTCCTGTCCCCGTGAGTCCCCAGGCAGGCTCTAACAACTTTCTCACTTCCTTTTTGCTATCCCCTTAACCTCTTTCTTCTCTATAGTTTTCTTCCTTTTTGGGAGAGTTTATTTCTCTCAGCCTCTGTCCCATCCATCTACCCACACACTCATTTTTCTCCCTCCTCTTTTTTCTGCTCATCCCTTCTGCCTCTCTTTATGCAGGCTTTGGTTCTTGATGCCTGCATCCATCCTGGGGGTGAGGTGGCTCCGCTCTGGGCCTCAACAGGCAGGATCAAGGTGCACAAAACTGGGTAGACCCTGCCTCTACTAAAGGGGGGTGGGACACAAAGGGGCCAGGGTCTGCATCACAACCAGATGTCTGGTTAAAGTGTAGGGAGATAAATATAAAGGTTCCTTTGAAGCCTGAATTTAAAATTAGGAGGAAGAGGGGGAAGGGGAGGAGGAGGAGGAGGTGATGGAATAGGAGGAGGAGGAGGGAAGGAGGAGGAGGAGGAGGAAGAGGAGGAGGAGGAGAAGGAGGAGGAGGAGGAAAGGAGGAGGAGGAAGAGAAGGAGGAAAGGAGGAGGAGGAGAGGTGGAGGAAAGGAGGAGAAGGAGGAGAAGGAGGAAAGGAGGAGGAGGAGAGAAGGAAGAAAGGAGGAGAAGGAGGAGAAGGAGAAAAGGAGGAGGAGAAAAGGAGGAGAAGGAGGAGAAGGAGGAGGAGGAGGGGAAGAGGAGGAGGAGGAGGAGGAGGAGGAGGAAGGAAGTTTCCTCTGGGGGTAGAGATTTCTGTCCAGATCCTGATCTCCTGTGCCTCCAGGACTCCCTGACACCCCGGATGAGCCTCAGCCACAGTCTCAAATCTTCTGCTAGAGCCTCCATACTTCCTCCTGGCCAACCTGGGATTCTGGAGTTTCTTGGGTTGAGGAGAAGATTAAAGTAGGGGTGAGAAGATAGAGGGATCCCAGTGTGCTTCCTGGCACCTGGGAAGAGGGTTCCTTTGCATGGAGTCTGGCTTAAAGTAGAAAGAATCCAGTGAGGATAAGATGACCCAGCCTTCTCCCCCACAGCTATCCTGCCTTGTTTTGCCCAGGGATCCTATGCCCTCACTCAAAGATGCTTCCATGACAGGTTTGCTGGGCTTGGTAGACAGTGAACAGCACAGACCCTGTGGCTGCCCTCATAGAACTCCTGTCTGGCAAAGCGGTAACCTAAATAAAATCCCATGAATAAACATGGGGTTTACCCCAGGGTAAATGGGATATGTAAATAGGCTATGGAGGAAGGTTCATTGTAATTCTGCGACCCCAGTTGGCTTGATAACTGAGTAGAGATAACTTAGGCAGAGGGTAATTGAGTGTGGGGAATTGAGCTGGAAGGATTGTATGCTATATGCAAAGACACTGTGGCAGGAAGGGTTATGACAGGCTGCAGATGCCCAAGAAATACCAAGAATGAGGATCTAGCAGACTAGGCAAGCAAAAGAAGACTCACCAGGGAAATCAGTCAATATTCTTGAACTCTGGCTCCCTGTAAAGGGTTCAAAGCAGGGGAGGTTTGTGTGTGGTCTGAATTAGTGAAGAGTCACTAGGGTTCCTGGAAAGAGTAGATGCCGTATACAGGAGAGCTTTGGGGGGCAGTGAATAGCCAGCAGAGAGGCTGCTGTGCACCAGGCTGATTAAATAGCAACAGAGAAGAAGATGGACTCAAGAACCCTTTGGGAAGAGAATGTACAGCAGTCAGGGTTGAATTGAATGTGAAGGTGGAGTGATAAGAGGTAGGGATGACTCCTGGGCTGCAGGGACTGGAAGAGAAGATACTGGGCTAGGCCCTCATTTGGGGTGGAAGGTCCTGAGTTCAGGCAGTGTAGGTGATCCAATTGAGTGGATGGTAAGACATTCCTGGCTTGGCAAGATGTGGGATCACTAAATTCCTGTCCTCAGAGAGAGGGGTGGCAGAAAAGTAGACATGAAAATGCCTCTTTCCCTAGGCATTTCCCCTGTGGAATTTTGAGTCTTTGCTTCATCTCTCTGAAATCCATCTTGCTAGTCTGAGACTTGTTCAGGAAATAGGAGCATCCAGGGAGAATCAAAAGGTAATCAGAATGCCAAGGGCAAGATACATGGACAAGACACCTTATTTTTTAATTACTTTTTTTATTGTCGGGGTTACAGTTACATTGACCAGGTAATAGGTACATTACTTCTTACACATTGATACCTCTTCTCATGTTTTTGTCCCTATTTCCCTCCCTCCACTCCCCCCCCCCTCCGATTTTTTTTAAAGCTGAGTCTGGGAAGATGGGCAATGGGATTTTAATGTAGAATTCAAATTGGATTAGGCAGGCTCAGAACGGGGGGAAGAGGGGAGGGAGAGAGATGGGCAGAGGAAACATGAAAGTTTTGACTGGAAAAGATGGATGAGTCCAATTCTGGATTCTTAGTCTGGTGATCATAAGGAGTCTTGACTGCTTTTGAACAGGGCATGTTTGCCGAGGACTTGCCCAGAGAATAAATACCTTAGTGACAACTAAAAGACTCAAGTAAACGTTGGGGCCCATGTGTGGAGGGGGAGTTTTGAGAGAAGTGGGTGGGATTTGCAGATCTAGGGAGCAACTAGAAAGTAGAGCATAGCTAGTACCAGTGGTTCATGCCTATAATCCTAGTTAGAAACCTATGAGATGAAAGAAAGAAAGAAAGAAAGAAAGAAAGAAAGAAAGAAAGAAAGAAAGAAAGAAAGAAAGGGAAAGAAAGAGAGAGGGAAAGAGGGAGGGAGGGAGGGAGGGAAGGAAGAAAGGGAGGGAGGGAGGAAGCAAGGAAGGAAGGGAGGAAGGAAGGAAGGAAGGGAGGAAGGAAGGAAGAGAAAGAAAGAAGAGAAAAATAAAGATGGCGAGAAAGACAGGAAGGCAAGCAAAGAGGTAGACCAGTTGACCCCTTCTCTGCTGGATACCAGAAATTTAGAATGTGGAAGTAGAAATCATATAGAGTAAGAGATGTCTCCATTGGAAAGAAACAGTGATCATTCTGTCCTCTCTTCCTTGTACAATGAGAACAGTGGCATCCAGAGAAGGCAAGTCACTGCCTGAGGTCACACAGCTGGAATCGAGGACTCAGAAATAAGATGCTTACTGTAGTCACTTGAAAAGCCTGGGTGGTCATGGCCCAGGAGCTGATAGGCCAGGGAAGGTGGAGGAGGGGGCAGTATGACACAGAGACCCATATCCTTCCAGTTCAAACCTGGGGGGACAACTCAAGAGAGCAACTCCCCAGCTCTCAGCTGAGCTGTGTGGCCAGAGGGGGAAGGGAGCCTGGTGGGCAGGGAGGAGCTGCCACATGGAAAAGACTTGATGGGAACCATCTGGCCAGGGCAGGGAGTGTGGGTTGCAGAGAGGGAGGGGCTGGAGACAGGCTGGGCTGGAGGCCATGGTGGGCGGGTAGATGGCTGGATGGCGGGTTGGGGCTGGGAGTGGCTGCTGGAGGCCCCTACCTTCCAGACTGCTGCAGCCCAGATGCCTCCACCACTGGCCTGGCCCATCCAACCCGCTGACCTCATTCTCAGCTCTCTCCCTCACAGCCCCCCTCAGCTGCCTGCCACGTAGACTGGAGGCTGTGCAGCAACGTCCATGGGGGGAGGAAGGGCAGGATCCAGGAGCCCAGCGCTCTGTCAGGAAGAGCCACGAGGCTCAGCTTCTTCTCACCAGGAGGAGTGACCCAGTCGAGGGAGGGGACTAGGGTTGTGGGAGGAATGTAGAGCAGGCTGGAGTGGATGAGAATGCCCTCCCCCCAAATGGAGGTCTGGGCAGCTGGCCCTCTGCCTCCTCCGCTGCCTGGAGGAGGAGGTGTGTTACTTTCAGGAAGGGGCAAGGAAAGTTAGGGATTCTCTGTGGGATCTTGCCTTCCTCCTTCCTACAATTAATTGGTGGCTAAGATTTAGTGGGGAGGCCCAGGGTGTCTCCTCTTTTAGTGTCCCTGATATCACCCCCTCAATCTCTGAGTTGGAGTGCAGTTCTGCCTCTGACCTCTGCCTTCCTCCACCTCCCCATCTCCAGCTGCTCCCAGGGAACAGGGGGCTGTCCCTCGGACTCCCAAGGCGTTCCGGGCCTGTGAGTCATCTGGAATGTCTGCTCTGGTTGCAGCTTTCCATCCCTGGCCATGGACCCCCTTTCCTTTCCTTCCTGAAACTCAGAGAAGAGGGGGCCTCTCCCAGGCCAGAGCCTTGGAAGTGGGCAAGAAGCCAAATGCAAGACTGAGATGACTCTTCATTCTCCTACCAGTCAGGAGGAGACTTAACTTGATTTGGGACGCCCCCCCCCCCACCCCAGATGTCATCTTCCCTATAGCAGACTTACTATTCTGTCTCCCATTTTCCAGGTGGGGAAACTGAGCAGTGGGCAGGTAGGAGAAGGCTCCCTTCCCCCTCCGTCCTGCTGACCTGGGAGTCTACCCAAGCTTATTTTGGATGGGCCCTCCGAAATTCAACGCCAGGCCTGGCAGAAAAGCTGCAGAGCCCATAATGGCTCCAAGGATGACATGTTCTGGCTGGGGTGGGGAGGCCACGTCTGCAGAAGACAGGGAGATTGCATGCCTGGACCCTTCCTGCAGGGAGCCCCCTTGTACCAGAGGCTGTCCCTCACCTTCTCCTCACTGGGTCGCCTCAGCAGACCAGTCAGATTTCCACCCTACAGTCTGAAGAAACAGTCAGAAGATGAAGGGGACACAAGGCAAGGAAGGGCAGGCCTTGGGAAAGTCCTGGTCTTCCATGTCTCCTACCCCTTTATCTCTCCTTCCTCTCTTGCCATAAGCCATATTGGTTGTCTATAGACTAAGGATTTCACATCCTACCTCATTTGGTGACTTTGGGCATTTTACGTCCCTGTGCCTCAGTTTCCTCATCTGCAAAACAAGGGACTGGGCAGAAAAAAAATCACACCCTTGGGTGATCTGTGTCTTCACTCACAAACACATATATTTGTTGGTTCAAATATGTACACTCTTATAGATGCCAGTGTCAGTGTTGAGACTTGAAATCAGGGGCAGACTGGTGTCTCTTAGCTTTTTCCCCAAGGCTTATGTTGTACTACTTTAGCCAAGCTCCATTTTTACTTTTTTTCTTTTCTGCCAGTCCTGGGGCTTGAACTCAGGGTCTAGGCACTGTTTCTGAGCTTTTTGTACTCAGGGCTAGCACTCTACCACTGGAGCCACAGCTCCACTTCCAGCTTTTGTGGGGCAGTTAATTGGAGGTAAGAGTCTCATGGACTTTCCAGTCTGGTTGGCTTCAAACTTGGATCCTCAGATCTCAGCCTCTTGAGCAACTAAATTAGAGGGGTAAGCCACCAGCACCCAGGTCATGATTCACTACACACACACACACACACACACACACACACACACACACACACACACAAGAATGCACTCATAACACACTCCTATACACATACATTTGCACACGTGTGTGGTCCTCTGCTTTCACAGTTTCCATTTTCCTCTTTGACAGCCCCAAGTCTTCCTCATTTTAATCAACACCCCTTTGCCACCTTTTTATACTCTCCTCCTCCTGTGGTCCCTGGCAGAGCAGAGACAAGGATGAGAGCAGGAAGAACAGAGGCTCTGATGTCTGAAGTTCACAGGCTCAGATCTCTAATTCTCCCAGCCTCTCAAGGCACCCTGTCCTCTGAGATTTGGAGGAAGGCTATGGAGGGGTAGGGACAGAGAAACCCTGTAAACAGTAGGCATTTGCCTTCACAGGAATATGTCTCCTCAGCTTCCTAGAATCCCTTGTTCTGGAGAACTGCACATTAGCAGCTTTCCCTGGCTGTGGGTCCAGGCTGCACCCTTCTAAGAAGTTCTGCCTTGGGGAGGTGGGTTGGATTCAGAAAGGACAGTCCAGGGGAAGAGACAGTTCACTAGCCAAGAAAAGGAAAGGGATCTGGGCAGATAGCACAGGACTAACACGACTATCTGTACCAGGCTCTGCCACATGCCCTTTACATGTTGGTATGCCCCCTGTGGCCTGAGCTCTTGTTGTCTGCAATTTCAGAGGAGGAAAGCGGTGAACAGGCTTGAGCTCAGGGTCTGAGCACTGTCCTTGGACTTTCTCAAGGCTAGAGTCCGCTGCCAAGATTCACAACAGCTGAGAAGTGGCCGGGTTGGAACTCAAACCCAGGAAGCCAGGTTGCAGAGCACTCATGCTTGTACTTGACTACCACTCTCAGCTGGCCCCAGAGATCCAGGGTGGATGTCCAGGGATGCCGTCCTAGCTCATGTGACTCGGCAGCTTTATGCACACAGGAGAAGAACCACTGTGTAATGCGCTGGACACCAGCCACAGGCACGGCCAGCAACTGGGAGCTCTTAGTATCTCATCTCCCTCAGCTGCTCAACGCTTCCGTGAACTGACCACCTACGCCACTGCACATAGCATCTGGATAAATTTGCACACAGCTCTGGAAGATGTCTGAATGACTACTTGTGCTTTAGGTCTCAGGAGACCCTGAGACCAAGCAGGCCCATATCTGCCTGCATAGTTCTGTTTCCCCTCTGCTTCCCTATCTGCCTTCTTCTGCCTGGTCCCTGTGTGACATGACCACAGTAGACAGAGTTGTGCCAAGGAGCCTCTTCCCCAGGGTCCTGGGATATGTAGATCTTGGCCTTAGCTTCATGTGGCCACAAATGTGGAAAAATACCAAGGTGCTTGAGGAACATAGTAACAAAGATGCAATGGGGTAGACCCAGGAGCTCAGGCTAGGGGCAGGAGAGGTCAGGAGTTGGGACATTTATGCCCCATTTTGGCCTTATGCTCTCACCTACTGTGTGTCTCTTTGTGATGGTTAATCTTGTGTGTGTGTGTGTGTGTGTGTGTGTGTGTGTGTGTGTGTGTGTGCGTGTACTTAAGATCTCAGCTCAAGGTTGGGGTTCTACCACTTGAGCCACACATCCACTTCTAGGTTTTTGCTGGTTAATTGGAGATAAGAGTATCTGGGGTTTGTATGCCTGGGCTGGTTTTGAACCTGGATTTTCAGATCTCAGCCTCCGGAGAAGAAACTAGGATTGCAGGTGTGAGCCACTTGATGGGCTTGAGAAGCTCCTAGGAGATTATGAGGCACACTTCTGGAAGGCCAGGTATGAGGGGGGATTGTTTCAAGAGAAGATTGGCCAAGGAGGAAGAACCAAGTGTGAGTGGCACCATCCTATAGGTTGGGGGGAATAAAGGGGAAAGAAGGGAGAAGCCTGCCGGCATAGGCATCTCCTCTCTGCTTCCTGAATGCCATAAGGTAAGCGCTTGCTTTGGCTATCCCTTTCTGCTGCCATGATTTCCTGCTGCCTTCCCACAGACCCATGGTGATGGAACCAGCAGACCATGGACTAAAATCAGTCGTGCCACCTGATTCTACCTGGCTGACCTTCAGATAGGACTCAGGGACTAGAAGAATCCAAGAGGAAGGCTGGAGGAAGAAGGTGGAGAGGCCAGGGTAGAGCACTTGGGGCAGAGTCAAGGGCCCCTGGAGAGTGGATGTGTATACTCTGTGCCACTGTTCTATTGCCCCTTGCGGGGTCTGAAAACAGATGACAAGCACCAAAGGAACATAGAAAGGCAAGAGGCAAGACAGACGGAGGGACACACAGAGAGAGTCAGCTACGGAGACCTGAGACGAAGAGTGTCCCTCAGACTTTCTAACCTGGTGACAAGTACCTGAAACACCCCAAAGGTGATACTGAACTGGAGGGTGGCTCCGGTGGTAGAGTATTAGCCTAGCAAGCACAAGGCCCTCACTTCAGTTTCTAATACCACACAAAACAAAAAAAGCACCAGTTCCTCTGGCCTAGATACTTGAACCATTAAGACCTACAGCAAGATCTTTTTTGGCAGTAGAGGTGTCTATGGCACCAACGAAGACTGAGCATGTTTAGGCACATCTGTAATTCCAGCAGCCAGGAGGTGGAAGCACTAGAATTACAAGTCGGAGGTCAGACTGTATTACACAGCAAGACCCTGTCTCAAGAAAAAAAAATAGATCACCAACAAAACACAACACATACTTTGACACCCCATGAGAGAATCAAGACAAAGCTCTCTTAGGATTCTGGAGAAAAGTTAGCTGCCTTGGAAGACCACACACTATTCACAAAGCAGCTTTTTGTATCTTACAAGGAGCTGCTGATAGAGCCAGAACACCTAAGCAGCAGATAGGAGATGTTGTGTGCCCAGAGATGCTCACTATGAACTGAGTTCAGAAAAACCTTCCCTATTTCCATGTCTCCTCGGAACTGTGCTGCTGTGGAGCTTTGCTTAGACATTTTTTGTTTTTTGGTCAGTCCTGAGGCTTGAACTCAGCCTGGGCATTGTCCCTGAGCTCTTCAGCTCAAGGCTACTGCCCTACCTCTTGAATCACAGCCCCACTGGAGATGAGAGTCTCATATTCTTTAGTGCCCGGGCTGGCTTTGAACCGTGGTCCTCAGATCTCAGCCTCCTGAATAGCTAGGATTACAGGCGTGAACCACCATGCCTGGCAGTCTGTGAGACTCTTATCTCCAATTATCCACCAGGAAAACTGGAAGTGGCTCTGTGGCTCAAAGTGGTAAGTGCTAGCCTTGAGCAAAAGTGTTCAGGGATAGCACCCAGACTCCTGAGTTTAAGTCTCAGGACCAAAGACAAAAAGAAAGAAAGAAAGAAAGAAAGAAAGAAAGAAAGAAAGAAAGAAAGAAAGAAAGAAAGAAAGAGAAGAGAAGAAAGAAAGAAAGAAAGAAAGAAAAGAAGGAAGGAAGGAAGAGAGAGAGAAAGAGAAGGAAGGAAGGAAAGAAAGAAAGGAGGGAAGGAGGGAAGGAGGGAGGGAAAGAGGAAGAAAGAAAGGAAGAAAGAGAGAGAAAGAAAGAAAGAAAGAAAGAAAAAGGAAGAAAGAAAGAAAGGAAGGAAGGAAGGGAATCCATATACTAGAATTGAGCAGAGTGTTAGAAAAGTAAATACTGAATGAGACTGTAAGTCCAAAATATGTAAATCTCTAAGAACTGAGGCATGTTGGATGATTTCACACAGCAGTGGAAAAAGAAACGTGTAAAGAGTGATTGCGATGCTGAATATCTGAAAGCATCTCTGCTGGGCTGTAGAGTCATTCCATTTTAATCCCCAGTGTGCTGTGTTGGGAAACTTTGTCAAATAGTGGCATAAAGCCATTAAGATTTTCACATCATTTTCAAACAAAACATAGTGACCTCTCTGGTGAACCATCAGGGCTATTTTTTTTCCAGTACAAGAGCAAAATAAGCTTTCCAGGACAAAACTGATGGATTTCCTCCCCCCTCCCCCCAACTTAAGGCAAAAAGAAAAACAGTCTACAGAGGCAGCATTAAAATTGCATTCCTCAGTAACACATGGATAGGAAGCCATGCTCTCTGAAAAACTCACAACACTGCTGTGTTATCAATGACGTATTTCTCTCAGAGAAGCAACTTTTGGCTCTTTCATCCAGCGATACGGTGTTGGAGATCATATAATTCCAGTTTGGAGATAGGATGAGAAGCCATTTTTATTTGAATAACTCTTGCTATCTTGTATTTTCCATTAAAAATTAGAAACTTTTGTCCTTCTACAATTGGGTTTGGATTATCATGAAGATCTGATGTAGTATCATCTAAGGAAGCCATTAAGGATCTTAGAACTATTCTCTATTGGTCTATGAGTTAAAGAAATGCTTTTACTTTATCTCCCTCTTCAAAAATTCCCCTGGGTGAGCACTGGTGGCTCATATCTACCAGGAAGCTGAGATCTGAGAATCGCAGTTAGAAGCCAGCACAGTCAGATAAATTCATGAGATTCCTTTCTTTTGGGGGGGTGGAAGAGGGTTGCATGTGTGTGGGGGGGGGTATGGGGGTGTGTGTGCTGGTACTATGGCTTGAATTCAGGGTCTTGAGCCCTCACATTTTTTTAAGACTGGTATCCTATCACTTGAACCATACTTCCACTTCTGGCTTTTTGCTGTATACACACACACACACACACACACACACACACACACACACACACACACTTCTTCTTGAGTAGACAAGTCTACTCAAGATCATCTCTATAATCTTGAGTATCATGAACACATACCAATATATTCAACAACTGAATTTCCCAGACATCGTCATCAAACTGTTACAATGCTTACTGTTGAGTATAAAGTCAGCAGAGGTTTTATTTTCCCTTTTTTTGTGCTGGAGATTTGAACATAGGACCATGTCTGGGCCAAGCAAGGCTCTTCCACAGAGCTATAGCTCCAGAATCTTGCAAAACTGAACTGTAGTGTGATTGTTTCATTATGAAACCTTAATCTTTTTCAACATTTGGAGATTTTGTTTCTGAGCAAGAGAAAGGAATCAGTGACATATTATTAAGACTATTTTAAAACCACATCCAAACATTACATCAGAACTTAAAGAATTCTTTCCAGATTCAAATACAATCAAAGAGCAGATTATAGCTCTGTGTGCCACTCTCTCTAAGGTGAAAAACTCAGTTTCCCAGCATTTGGAAATTTTCGATGTGTGTGTGGGGGGAGGAGAGAGAGAGAGAGAGAGAGAGAGAGAGAGAGAGAGAGAGAGAGAGAGAGAGAGAGAGAGAGAGAGGGAGGGAGGGAGGGAGGGAGGGAGGGAGGGAGGGAGGGAGAGAGAGAGAGAGAGAGAGAGAGAGAGAGAGAGAGAGAGAAAGAGAGAGAGAGATATCCATGATTTCTGGGTTCTTGTTTGGTTTAAATCCAGAACCATCTGACAGAGCCACTAAATATTTGCTGCTATTTCTAATGTCCTATAATTGTGGCTTAGGATTTTCTAATTTAGTACAAATAGAAGTAAGAGAGAAACTGACAGGATGTAAAAAGTCCTTGTGGCTTATTTCTGAATGTATCATCTCCATCACCACAGGAAGTGATTATCCACTGCCTCTCTATATAATATAATATAATATATATATATGGCTTGTAACATTATTTTAGAACTATATTTAAAATTGTCCTCAACTTGGTGTTGGTATATAAGTGCCTGTTAGGCAATTGCTGGTGTCAGGAATGTGAAAATAACAGCAACTCAAACCCCAAAGAAATTTCCCTGCTAGCCAGGCTCCTACCTGTAATCCTGGCTACTAAGGAGACCGAAATCCCAGTGTAAAGCCAGGACAGGTAGACAAATCTCCAAGCTCCTTATCTTCAATTAACTTGCAGAAAGCTTGAAGAGGAGCTGTGGCTCAAGTGGAGCACTGGCCTTGGAGCTGGGGAGGGGCAGAGAGGATCGATTGAGGGAAAAGTGTGAGGGCTATAAGTTCAAGCCTCAGTAACCAGTAAAAGCAAGCAAGCAAATAAACCTTTCCTACTGCCTGGACTGCATTGCTTTCCACAGCAGATAAGGAAGCTCCTGCAGGAAATGCATGGCCTCTCAATTCTCAAATCCCCCCAGCCCTGCTTGACCATTCCCAGCCTCACCCAGGACCAGGCCCTGACCCTTACCACAGACTCTCCTGATAGGTCAGGGGATCTCATGCAAGGTCCCAATTGCTCCACTCTGAGTCTAGCTTGTAGGAGAGGGATTATCAAGAGGGAGCCTGATACTTTTACCTGCATCCAAAGGCTTTGTAATTGCCTGCAAAACAACCTAACTGCTGGGTGCTGGTGGCTCACACCTGTAATCCTAGCTACTCAGGAGGCTGAGCTCTGAGGACCACAGTTCAAAACCAGCCTGGTCAGAAAAGTCTTAGTGAGGCTCTTATCTCAAATTAACCACTCAAAAACCAGCCATGAAGCTATAGCTAAAAGTGGTAGAGTGCTAGCCTTGGAGCATAAGAATTCAGGGTCAGCTCTCAGACCCTGAGTTCAAGCCTCCCCACCAATCAACAACAACTAACAAAAACACCTCAGTACTGAATAACAATAACAACTGAATAATAATAGTAATAATAACTGAATAATAACAGCTGTGATTAATATAGGACTCTCCCAGACACCTAGTTACTTTCTCTCAACCTCCACAACAATGCCCCATGAAGCAGTTAATGGATCCTCAGCCCCACTTCATGGAGGAAGAGACTGATATTCAGAGAGGCTAAGCGACTTGCCCTTGTCTCATTGTTGGTAAGTGGCAACATAGGCTTCTAACTGAGATCCCACAAAAAAGCCAAGGATCTTTTTGGTGGTGGTGGTGGTGGTGATAGTTGTAGGGCTTGAACTCAGAGCCTGGGCACTATCCCTGGGGGTTTTGTTTTTTTGTGTGTGTGTGTCGGGGGGGTCATGTGGCTTGAACTCTGGGCCTGGGCACTGTCCCTGAGGGTTTTGTTTGTGTGTGTGGGGGGGGGGGGGTGGTCATGGGGCTTGAACTCTGGGCCTGGGCGCTGTCCCTGAGGGTTTTGTTTGTGTGTGTGTGGGGGGGGGTGGTCATGGGGCTTGAACTCTGGGCCTGGGCACTGTCCCTGAACTTTCCAGCTTAAGGCTTTCGACCTATCTCTAGAGCCACTTCTTGTTTTCTAGTGATTAGTTGAAGATAAGAGTCTCATGTTCTTTAGGGCTGGCTTTGAACCATGATCCTCAGATCTCAGCCTCCTTAGTAGCAAGGATTACAGGCATGAGCCACTACAGCCAGCAAGCTTTTTTTTTTTTCTTCAAGGCTAGCACTCTCACTTTGAGTCACAGCTCCACTTCTGTTTTTTAGGTTGTTAATTTGGAGATAAGACTCTCACCGACTTTCCTGCATCAAATCACGATCCTCAGATCTCAGCCTCCTGAGTAGCCACCAAGCCCAGCTTAAGCCGAGGATCTTAAGTTTCCTCACAGTTGGTCATCAGATAGGCTTTGGAGTTCTTTCTCTACAATTTCCCCATCCATGGGCTCACCTCCAGCTCCTGCCCGAAGGTCTCTGTGAACTACCGTAACAGTCTCTTTGACTACCTCCACCATCCAGCAATGTACCAAAAAAGGCAGCGGGGGTGGGGGGGATTCTTAAGATGGGCCTCATCTTTGTTGTCTGCACTGCCCCACTGACAGTGGCCCCTCCCTTTCAGGAGAACCCCAATCTCCTGACCACCCCAATGGCCTGTCTTCTGCGCAGAGTAGATATGCCTGTGACTCAGCTTTCCCCATCGCTCACTGGAGTCAGCATGGTCCACGAGACCTGGGACCATTGGTGTTACCAGACACCTCTGTCCCTCTCTCCTTTTGTCTCTGCCATCCTACTAGACCTTTTCCTTACAGAGCCACCTTGGGTCTTTCCTCTGCCTTCCTGTTCCCAGCCAGGGTTCTGACACCACAGTCTCACTTAGCTCCTGGAGCCTGTGCTATGCTGGCTGCCCACCCCATCCCATCCTCCTATGATCTGCCTCTGGGGTCTGCTGGAGAGAGCAGGGAGTGTCAAGTCACTGAGCTCTCTGGGATCAGATTTCTAACTCCAACCCCAGCTCTTCTATCCCCAGCAGTGCCATCTTGGGCACAAGTTTCCCTTCTCTGAGCCTTACTGCCTTACTTCACCTCTAAAATGGAGACAATGATGCTTTCCCTAAGGTTTTCCTTTGAGCTGGCCTGATGTCCTGCTCTGGGAATGGAATCTTCTATTATGAAGCCCCCACTTCCAGCACCTGACTGTTCTCGTCCCCTCTTTCCCTCTCTGAGGGCTGTGGTGCCCCTCAAAGGCTGGCCTGTCCTTCTACTCATCAGTCTTGAACTCCAGGGGGAGGAGCACCTTCTGTATATCAGCCAAGATGTGCAGCCCTAACTCCATCTCACAAATGCCCAAACTCAAGGAACCCCCAAATGTGTTCTGGATGTACAACAAGGATCCCTGATCTCTTTAGTCCTGGTTCTGCTACAAAATAGCTATATCACTTGGATATGTAGGTTTACCTCCCTGAGCCTTACTTTCCACTTGCCTTACTTCCCAGCCTAACTTTTTCTGAGATCTGTCCCCTGGCTCAGTTGCCTAGACAGGAGAGCCTGGGCTTTGTAAATCAAGACAGGGTGGAGAACTGACTGCAAGGCCTGGTTACCATAGGATTGGAAGTGAGTATGGAGCCAGCAGGCCTGAAGACGTCTCTGCTCTCAGGGCCATGCCAAGGGTGTAGCCTCTGGGCTCTGTGCTGGGCACCAAGATGCTAGAAGGGAGGAGTTGGCCCAGAATAAGCCTGCGACCCAAAGTCACTCAGGCTGTCTGCTTAATCATTATCTCCCAGCATCTGCTCTCCCACCTCTCCAGGCACACCACCAAGCACCCCCGAGGCCCCCCCAGGAACTCACACTGGATCCTGAGATCCTGAGGCTCTGCCAAATCTGGATGTGGCTACATCTGCTCCTTCCTTCCCCTCCTCTGAACTCCAGCCCAGCAGAATTAGGAATGTCCTAATATTAGTCATAACTCCTTCAGCAGTTAAGTGCCAAGATCCCAGCTTCAAGCGGCTTAAGCAGCAAATTAAAGGTGTTCGCTTCTTTAACCAAAAAGGCCAGTACAGCGGGACCTATGAGCTAAAGGATGATTTGGGAACCTGGTTTTTTGTGCTCTTCTCTGACATGGCATTTTCACCCTGCAGTTCTGGCTCCATGTAGCAGTCTCAGGCAGCCACCTTGGCCTATTTTTTTTTTCTCAAAGCTAAACAATCCCAGGAGAAAAACAGAGCCTCTTTCCCAATACTTCCAGAAGCAAAACAAAACCAAGCCCAGGACTGACCCATATTGAGCTGACTCGATTCTTGTGTCCCTCCCTAAGCCAATGACCACAGGCAGGCAGATGCAGACTCTGGTTGCCTTGGACACACACCCACAGCAAGGACACAGGGAGCAAGTATGGGGGAGGGAGGTATTCCACAATGAAGTCTGGATGCTGCTTCTGGAACAAAGAAGAATGACAGCTAGGGCAGGCAGAAATAATGGATACTCAGAACATCCCACCCTAGTCTGTGGGCATGCACAGAACTTTATAAGCTCTTCTGTTGCCATTTTCTCCCCAAATTTGGGAATCATTTCACATTTATAGAATTGTTTTTAAAATACTGCAAAGAACTTTTAAAATTTA
Organism: Megascapheus bottae; assembly: GCF_031878675.1. Classification (NCBI taxonomy): domain Eukaryota; kingdom Metazoa; phylum Chordata; class Mammalia; order Rodentia; family Geomyidae; genus Megascapheus; species Megascapheus bottae. The sequence continues at coordinate 37,060,906 of NC_143525.1, forward strand.
ATTAAAACTTTTTTTTTGGGGGGGGGAGGAGTTTGGCCTAGTGGTAGAGTGCTTGCCTAGTATGCATGAAGACTCGATTCGATTCCTCGGTACCACATACATAGAAAAAGCCAGAAGTGGTGCTGTGGCTCAAATGGTAGAGCTCTAGTCTTGAGAAAACCCAAGGACAGTGCTCAGGCCCTGAGTTCAAGGCCCATGACTGGCAAAAACAAAAACAACAACAAACTTTTTTTGAGTCTTGTACTTGCTTGATAAGTGTTTTACCACAAGAACTGTGCCTTTAACCCTTTTGCTTTCTGTGTGTGTGTGTGTGTGTGTGTGTGTGTGTGTGTGTGCACCAGTCCCTTGAATAAGGACCTAGGTCCCATCCCTTAGCTTTCTTGCTCAAGGCTAGTGCTCTAATACACTTGAGTCACAGCTGTACTTCTGGCTTTTTGATGGTTAGCTCGAGATAAGCGTCTCTCAGACTTTCCTGCTCAGGCTGGCTTTGAATCTCGATCCTTAGATCTTATAGCTAGAATTACATGACATTACTGAGGTCTAACTGTTTCCATTATTTGTGGGATAATTTCTCAATTTTTTCCTTGTTTATTTATTTTGCCTGGGCCATAATCCTTCTACTTTTAGCTGGGATGATAGGCTTACTAAATTTTTGCCTGTGCTTGGCTGCCAACTTGGATTCTCCTAATCTCTGTCTGGTATTACAGGCATGAGCTACTGCATCCAGCACCAAAGAGCTTTTCTTTTTATTCTTTCTTTTTTTCTGCCTGAAACATTTGAGAGTTAATTGCCTCCCTGATGTCTCATCAGCCATGCATATTTTCATGTGTAAAGCCAACAGTAACTTTCTCCTAAATAACCACAAAGTAACCATAAAAATATAACTACAATACTAAAATGTGTGCATGTTTTTCTAACTTTCTCCATCATGTCATCTGTGATTTGGGTGCTCACACCTCTTATCCTAGCTACTCAGGAGACTGAGAGCTGGCTGTCAAGAGTTCACAGCCCAAGTGGGAAAGTCCATGGAACTCTAAACTTCAATTAACTACCAAAAAAGCTAGAGGTGGAGGTACAGCTGCCAGAGCACCAGCCTTAGACCAAAGGGACAGCGCTCAAGCCCCGAGTTCCAGCCATAGTAACAGCACAAATAATAATAATAATTTAGGTTAAATGGGGTCATAAGGACAGAGTCAGGTCCAATAGGATGGGTTGTCCTTCTAAGAAGAGGAGACAGCAGACACTACAAAAAGGCTTGCAAGCCAAGAAGGGAGAGGCAGAGACTAGCATACATGGCCCCTTGACCTTGGACTTCGGGACTCGAGCATCGTGAGAAAAGTTCGTGTCTGACACGTAGGCTGCCCAGTCTGCGGCGTTCTGTGACAGCAGCCTAAGCTGATTAAGATCATCTCCATCTTCTTTAAGCACTTCCCAACTTGCGGGCACCAAATGTTCCAGACTCATATGGTACATTCTCTGCCCCAGCCCCAAAGCCAGCTAGTCTCCAAAGAGTTCTTTTTAGTGGGAGGATAATAAAAGCCAAGACGTGGGACTAGATGCTCACCGCTATTAGAGCGCTCAGTGGTAGAGGTCTGGTCTTGAGGAAAGTAAAGGAAGGAAGAGAAAGCAGACAGGGTTTGATGAATTAAAATAGGGGATAGCAGGTAGATTATAAAGTATGTGAACTGTAAGTGCTCTTACAAAGTGTCACACCCATATGACAACCAGACAGATGATGTAGAATTATCAGCACCTTTGAAATTTTCCTTCCAGATTTTGAAGACCTGTTTCCAGTGTCTTTTATACTTAGATTAATTCGCTAGATCTAATTTTTCTAGATATTATGAGTTGGCAGTCCAACACTTTTTTCTAAAGAATATTAAGTTATCTAGTTAGCATCCTTCATTGAAAAGGTTATTCTTAAGCCTGTCATGAGTGGCTGCTCAGGAGGCTGAGGTATGAGGATCAAAGTTCAAAGCCAGACTGTGCAGGAAAGTCTATGAGACTCTTATCTTCAATTAAGCACTGAAAAGCTGAAAGGGGAACTGTGCCTCAAGTGGCAGAGCACTGGTCTTGAGCACAAAAGCTCGGGAGACAGCACCAAGACCCTGAGTATAAGTCCTAGGACCAGCCCATACAAACAAACAAAAAAGTTATTCTATTCCCATATTATTTCATTAGACTATATAGATATAGGTCTGTTTTAAAGTTCTTCATTGTGTCTCATTTTTCTGTTGATCGGTAAGTGTGTCAATCTTATTTTAATTATCATAGCTTTATAATAAGTCTCATTAACAGACCGTTTAAATCTTCCGATTATTCTTAGCCTTCTGTTTGCTTCATTGTTGCTTTTGAGACAAGATCTCACCATGTCTCCCAGGTTGACTTTGAACTCTGTTACCCTGCTTCAACTTCCCAAATGCTGGAATTATAGATATGCATTTTTGCCAGTCCTGGGGCTTGCACTCAGAGCCTGAGCACTGTCCTTGGGCTTTCTCAAAGCTGGAACTCTACCACTTGAGCCACAGCACCACTTCTGGCTTTTTCTGTGTATGTGATACAGAGGAATCAAACCTGGGTCTTCATGAATGTTAGGCAAGTACTCTACGACTAGGCCAAACTCCTGCCCCCACCTTTTTCATTTTTAAAAAGACTTATTGAAAGATATACCATATACTTCATCCGTTTAAATAAGTGTATAACTAAATGGATTTTAGTGTATTCATCAGGTTTATACATAAACTTGTCCCTTAGATTTTGTGCTCGAGGGTAACACTTGAGTCACAGCTCCACTTTCAGCTTTTCAGTGGTTAATTGCAGATAAAAGTTCCACAATCAATTTTAAAACACTGTCAATGTACCTCCAAAAATAACTCCGTGTCTAAGAGTAGATCATTTTTCTTTTCTCCATTCTATCTCCACCCCTTTTTTTATCTGTCTAGATGAGCCTGTTTTGGATATTTCACAAAAATGCAATTTTAATATACAGTCTTTATGACTAGATTCTTCCACACAGTCCAAGGTTTGCAAATTTTTGTAATTTATTACAAATTTATTGTAATCTATCTGTATCTAGTGCCTCATTTTTGTGGCTGAAAAATTTGTAGTAGATACACCACATGTATGCATTCATGAGTTGTCCCTGTATATCAACTTTTATTAATAAACTCACCATAAACATTCATGTATATGTTTTGGCATAGACATGGTTTCATTTAATGTGAGTATATATTGAAGGTTGGAAATGCCAGGTTACATGGCAACCTTATGTTTTTCCTTTGGAAGAAATGTTAAGTTGTTTGCTGACAAGGTTTCACATTTTACATTTCCACCAGTTGTGAATGAAGTTATACTGAGGTTCTAATGAATCAATAAATCAGTGAGGGAGAGAACTAACCACTTTATAAGAATGAAATTACCAATCTATGAGCATAGTATATCTGTGCCTTTTTCTTTTCCTCTAAGTAACAGTCTGTAAATTTTTTTTTTTTTTGCCAGTCCTGGGCTTGAGCTCAGGGTCTGAGCACTGATCCTGGACTTTCTCAAGGCTAGAGCTCTACCACTTGAGCCTCAGCACCACTTCCAGCTGTTTTCTATGCAAGTGGTACTGAGGAGTTGAACCCGGGTCTTCGTGCATGCTAGGCATGCACTCTACCACTAGGCCAAACTCCCGGCCCCCAGTCTGTAAATTTTTGCATAGAATCACTTATATTTTGTAGGATATTTCCAGGAACTGGTGAGCTTTTAGGTTAAGAAAACACTGTTGTAAATGGAAGAAATTCCATTTTCTAACCATTATTGCCCACTTATAGAGATACAATTGATTTATGTAAATTGACTTTGTTTCTACACAATTTGTTAATTTGAAGCATATCTGTTGTTTAAGATAAGTTCCTATATACTTGATTTCCATGAATTATCATGATATCTATGAATACCCACACTATTTTTCTTCTCAGATATTTCATCTCTCTTTTTCTTGACTTATTGCTTTGTCAGGGACTCCTCAAGCAATAAGAAATAGAAATGGTAGTGGTAGACATGTTCAGTCTGTTCCAACTTCAAGCTTTGAATATTGTACATCATTATTGGAAAGTTTGTTGTGCTATATGTATATTCAGTATCACACTCAGTACATTCCTTTTATTCTTTTTTGTTGGTGGTGGTGGTTGTGGAGCTTGAACTCAGGGCCTGGGCACTGTCCCTGAGCCTCAAGGATAGCACTCTACCACTTGAGCCACAGCACCACTTTGTTTTTGAGTGGTTAATTGGAGACAAGAGTCTCACAGGGACATTTCTTTCTGAGCTGTCTTTTAACTGTGATCCTCAGATCTCAGCCTCCTGAGTAGGTAGGATTACAGGTAGGAGACACCAGCACCTGGCTCTTTTTTATTCTTAACTAGCTCATGACTTCTTTTTTTTTTTGCCAGTCCTGGGCTTGAGCTCAGGGCGTGAGCACTGTCCTTGGACTTTTCTCAAGGCTAGAGCTTTACCACTTGAGCCTCAGCACCATTTCTGGCTTTTTTCTATGTATATGGTACTGAGGAATCGAACTCGGGTCTTCATGCATGCTAGGCAAGCACTCTACCACTAGGCCAAATTCCCAGCCTAGCTCATGACTTCTATCATGAATAAATTTAGGATTTTTATCACATGATTTCAAAGCATTTATTGAAGTATGATTTCATGCTAGAATATGGAAAGTTACATAATTAGCTCTTAGATGTGAAACCAACCTCACATTTTTGGAAGAAATTCAAATTCATTCTGAGGCATTATCATTTTTATATAACACTAGATTTTGTTTCTCTTGTTTTGTTTAGAACTTTGTATTTTTGCTTTGACAAGAAATCACTCTACAGTTGTCTTTTTTCAGAATGTTCTAGCTGTGTTTTAATATCAAGGTTATGCTGCCCTCACCAAAAGAGTCAGAATGTGCTCCTTCTGGGTTTTATTCTCTTCTTATTCTTTGTAAGAGACTGTGTAAAACTTATATTGTCTCTTCCTTTAATATTTAAAAGACTTGGGTAGTTAAGCCATCTGGACTTAAGTTTTCTTTGTGGGAAGATGTTTAATTTCTAATACAGGTTTTAAGACTGTATTATCATTGCAAGATTTGGTAGGCTGTGTATCTGTTAAAAATCTAACCATTTTGTCAAACACTGTCATAATATTTTGTCCGTAGGATGTTAAGTAACAACCTCTTTTTTTGTTGTTGTGGATTGTGGGCTTGAACTCTGGGCCTAGGCGCCCTCCCTGAGCTCTTCAGCCTAAAGCTAGTGCTCTACCAATTGAGCCACAGCACCACTTCCAGTTTTCTGGTGGCTCATTGGAGATAAGAATCTCATGGACTTTTGTGCCCAGGCTGGCTTTGAACCATGATCCTCAGATCTCAGCCTCCTGAGTAGCTAGGATTACAGGCACGAGCCACTGTGACAACCTCTTTTTAGGACTGGTATTTGTGTCTGCTTTATTTCTTCATCATTCTTGATTTTAGTTACTTTTGTTTGTTTATTGATGACACTAGAATTTGATCTCAGGGCCTTATGCTTGCTGGGCAGATACTTTACCACTTTAGCCAGGCCTCTAGCCCTTTTTGCCTTTGTTATAGTTTAAATAGAGTCTCACATGTATGCTTGGACCAGCTTGGACTGTGCTCTGCATACTTATCCTTCCCATATAACTAAGGTGACACCATATAATTTAGATAGAGATCTCCTGTTTATCCTTGGGCTAGCCCAGACCCTCTGTCCTCATACTCTTATCCTGTCATGTAGGAGAAATGACATGAATGTGCTCCCATGTCCAGCTATTGACTGAACTGGGGCTCTATGACCTTGCTGGCCCAGAACCTCCATCCTCCCACTTTCAGCCTTCCTGGTAGCTGAGATAACAGACCCATACCATCACAGCCACCACTGATGGGTTGGGGTCTCCAGTTCATACCCAAGCTAGCCTGGAAATGTGGTTCTGCGAAGGAGGTAAGATTAGAGGTATGGACTCATCTTTGTTACTTTTTTCTGGTTAGTCTTTATTGTTTTTCCTTCTAATTCATTCAGTTTGCTTTTGCTATTCTTTACTGGTTTTAGGTCTCTTTTTTCTAACATGTACATATATAGCCATACGAGGTAAGTACGGCTAGCAACATCTCACACATATGAACTTAACTCGAGTTTCCTTAAAATATTTCTAATGTCCACTCTGATTTCTTTCTTTTTGTTTAGTTGTACTAAGGCATTTCTTTGCCAGGCGTGGTGGCTCAATGCCTGTAATCCTAGCTACCCAGAAGGCTGAGATCTGAGGATCGTAGTTCAAAGCCAGCCCAGGCACAAAAGACTGTAAGACTCCAGTTAACCAGCAGAAAACTGGAAGTGAGCACTGTGGTTCAAGTGGTAGAGTGGTAGCTTGAGCTGAAGAGCTCAGGGACAGCACCCAGGCCCAGCGTTCAAGCCCCACAACCGACCAAAAAAAAAAAAAAAAAAGCATTTCTTTGTGATAGTTCCATAGATTTGTACAATGTACTTGAATCAAATTTATCCCTTCTATTAACTCCTCTCCTTCCTTTTTCTTTTCTTTCTTTTGTAGTTTTGGCAAGGATTTATGTTAGTAAACAAGGTTAAAGTATGGAGAAATAGAAAAAGAAATCGTTCCTGTTCCTCATGTTGAAAATGAGAGTTAAAGACTTACCTCCTTTGAAGCCGGGAGTGTGGCCTAGTGGTAGAGCGCTTGCCTAGCATGCATGAAAACCCGGGTTCAATTCCTTGGTACCACATACATAGAAAAAACCCAGAAGTGGTGCCGTGGCTCAAGTTAGAGGTCTAGCCTTGAGAAAGCCCAAGGACAGTGCTCAGGCCCTAAGTTTAAGCCCTAGGACTGGCAAAAAAAAAAAAAAACAAAAAAACTTACGTCCTTCCTTTTCTATAAGCAATATTTGGTGGGCTTTATTATGCTGTCTTCACATGCACACTATATATGTATTATATGATAATCTATGATACGTATTGTATATATGATTTATAATATGTATATATTTCAGTCATCAGTCGTGTTTATTCCCTGATATCCCTCCTTTCCCTCTTTATCCCTCCCACTAGTTCCCCCTTCAGACAGATCCTCTTTTACACTCATTTCTTTTTATGATTGCTACTCTCATTTTAGGGCTATAAGAAATGTATGAGTGAAAGTATTTGGTGGAGCTTTGCTTATCTCACTCAAAACAGTGATATTATTTGCCTATAAATGACATAGAGTCCAAAGTACAGATTTGTAAACGATACGCAATTCTCTTCCTTTTGATTAATCTAAAAATAATTCTATTTTCTTTTTTCTGGTCGTGGGGCTTGAACTCTGGACCTGGCCACTGTCTCTGAACATTTTGGCTCAAGGCTCCTGCCTTACCCTTTGAGCCACAGCACCACTTCTGGTTTTTTAGTGGTTAATTGGAGATAAAAGTCTCACGGTCTTTAGTGTCCGGGTGACTTTGAACCACGATCCTCAGATCTCAGCCTCTTGAGTAGCTAGGACTACAGGCATGAGCCACCATACCCAGCTTATTTTTTAAAATTTAAAGTTTATATATATATATATATAAATGATAAAAATATATTTACTATAGAATGATACTCAGTCAATTTATAAGTTCAAGAATCCAGTAATTTCTCCTCTAATTTTCTAACTTTGAGGATAGAATAGTATTAGAAGCTCATACATTTTGTGGCAAAAATTCCCACACATACAAAAAAGTAGCTGAATAAAAATACTTGAATACACATCACACAGATTCAACAACTGTCAAGCTTTTTTTCATATCTTTTTCAGCTATGTGTATGTTTACATAGTATATGTGATGTACGTATATATTCTGTGTATATTCTAAAACCATTTCAAGGACTTCCTTCAAAACCACAGTACCAAAATACAGTTTAAAACAGAATATGGGCTGGGATGTAGCTCAGTGGCAAAGCACTTGCAGAGAAAGTGCAATGTCCTGGGTTCGATCCCCAGTACCGAAAAAAGAAAAGAAAAAAATTCAGTTTAAAACAAAACAAAACAACAAAAACCACCATACCACAACCCTATTCAGCAAAACTGAACATGATCCCAAATATCATCATTTATACTGTCCACACTGAGATTTCTGCACTGGTCTCAGGAGTGTTTATTTATCTTTCTGATCCCCTACCCCCATCTAAAGATTTTTGCCAAGAAATACCTACTAAATTTGATTACAGTGTATTTTAAGTCTCTTTTGCTCTCTATGATTTTTGTATGACCAACTTTGTATTTTAGATTAGGTCTAGGTTCACAGAGAAACCAGGTGAAGGTGCAGAGATTTCCCATACATCTCCTGTCTCCACGTACACACAGGGTCTCCCAGGCGGTATACGTGTCACAGCTAATGAGCTTACACTCAAACATCATTAGCACCAAAAGCTCATCGCTTCCACTGTGGATCATTCTCCGTGTGGAGTTTGCTTGCTGTGGATTTTGACAAATGAATATGATATCTCCTCATCATAGTAGTATCTTGGATTTTTTTTCTCCTAAAAAAAGTATTTTTTTTAATCCTAAAAAAATGTATCTTTCTCTAAGCTGGAGAGTACTGGTGACTCATGCCTGTAATCCTAGCTAGTTAGCAGGCTGAGATCTGAGGATCAACGTTCAGAGTTAGCCTGGCTAGGAAGGTCCATGAGACTCTTAGCTTCAATTAACCACCAAAAAGCTAGAAGTAGAGCTGTAGCTCCAAATTTGTTTTTTTTTGTTGTTGTTGTTGTTTTTTTTTCCAGTCCTGGGCTTGAGCTCAGGGCCTGAGCACTGTCCTTGGACTTTCTCAAGGCTACAGCTCTACCTCTTGAGCCTCAGTACCACTTCATGCATGCTAGGCAAGCACTCTACCAGTAGGCCAAACTCCCGGGCCCCTTGTTTTGTTTTATTACCCCCCACCCCCAAAAGAAAGCTTAAGGACAGTGCCCACACCATTAATTCAAGCCTCAGGACCAGAAGAACAACAAAATGGAACAACAAAAATGGAACAAACAAAACGGAAAATATTCTCTGCTCTGCTTCTCGGTATTCCCTTTTCCCTCCCCCTGGCAGCCTCTGATCCTTTTCTTGGCCCCATGGCTTTGCCTTTTCTAGAAAGTCATGCATTTGGAAACTTCAGAGGCTACAGAATGTAACCTTTAGATGATAGCTTCATTCCTACAGCACTGGACGTCAAAGTTTTTCTTCATGTTCATGGCCTGATAGCTCTTCAGTTTGGCCTTGAATCTTATTTCCATTGCCTGATGTACCAGAATGTATCTATCCGCTTACAGAAGGACAAGCTGGTAGATTCATACTTTTGGCAAGCACAAATAAAGCTGCTATAAACATTCATGTGCAGATTTTTTGTGTAGAATTAACTTTTCAACTCATTTGGGTAAACATCAGTGCGTACACACAGTGGATCATATGGTAAGACTATGTTTAGTTTTGTAAGAAACTGCCAAGCTGCCTTCCAAAGTGGCCGACTCGTTTTGCATTCCTACCAGCAATGAATGAGAATTCCTGCTTCACGTTCTCACCAGTGCCTGCTGTTGTAAGTGCTTTGGATTTTAGCCATTCTAATAAGTGTGTGGTGGTATCTCACTGTTGTTTTAGCTTGTAATTATCCACTGACATATGATGTAGAGCATCTTTTTGTATGTTTATTTGGCATTTGTATATTGTCTGTGGTGAGGTGTCTCTTCAGATCTTTTGCCCGTTTCTAAATGGGATTATTTGTTTTCTTATTGTTGAGTTTTAAGAGTTCTTTGTATACTTTGGGTTAGAGCCCTTGATCAGAGTTATCCTTTTCAAAAACATTTTCTTCTAGTTGATGGTTTTTCCTCCCCCCCCCCTCTCTCTCTCTCTCTCTCTCTCTCTCTCTCTCTCTCTCTCTCTCTCTCTCTCTCTCTCTCTCTCTCTCTCTCTCCTATTTTTGTGGCTTTCTCTCCCTGTCCCTGTTTGTGTGTTTCTGTCTCAATCTCAGTATCTCTCTCTGTCTCTCTTTCTCTCAATTGAACTCAGAGCTTTACACTTGCTAGGAAGCTGCTCTACCACCTGAGCCACATCCCCAGCTCTTGTTTGTGTTTTGTTCTGGAGATAGGGTCTAGATAACTTTGCTGTGCTAAATTTGCTATTCTTGGGTAGCTGGCTTTACAAGCAAGTGCCACTATGCCTGATTTCTTCCCGTTCTCTTAACTGTGTCTTTCAGAGAATAATTATATAAATTTAATTAAATCCAGTTTATAGAGTCTAGGTTTTTCCTTCATAGATTGTATCTCTGGGATTGCATCTAAAAAGTTATACTCGGGATCATGTAGATTTTCAACTATGCTTTTTATTTTGGTCTATAGTCTACTGTGAGCTAAATTTTGTGACAAATGGAAAGTTTATGACTAGCTTCATTTTTTTTTTCCCAAGGCTTTAAAAAAAGAGAGAGAGAAGGCCTTGCTATTTTGCACAAGATAATCTTGATCTCTTGGACTGAAGGGATCTTCCTTTTGTATCTGCATATCCAATTTTTCTATCATTATCTTGCATATATATATGTATATTTGGCCAGTCCTGGGGCATGAACTCAGGGCCTGAGCTCTGTCCTTGGGCTTTTTCAGGGATAGAGCTCTACCACTTGAGCCACAGCACCACTTTTAGCTTTTTTCTATGTATGTGGTATCAAGGAATTGAATCTGGGTCTTCGTGCATGCTAGGCAAGCACTCTTACCACTAGGCCAAACTCCTGGTCCCAGTTGGCTTTATTTTTATTTTTATGTCTGTTTTTGTATTAAGTTTCATGGATCTATTTATTTTCCTCCTCCTCTTCCTCCTCCTCCTCAGTACTAGTATTTGAACTCAGAGCCTTATTCTTGCTAGGTTAGTGCTCTACTACTGAGCCATACTTCCAGCCCTGCTTGTTCTTTTGCCCACAGCACAGTCTTGATTATTAGTGTGTTAGGGAGTCATACAGTATCACTCCTTTCACTGGCTTCAAGAATATGTTAGTTATTCTAAATCTTTGGCTTTTTGACTAATTTTTAGAGTCAGTATGTCAAAATCCACAAAATTATTTGCTAGAAAATATCTGGAGTTGAGCCCGGTGTGGTGGCTCACAACTGTAATCCTAGCTGCTCCGGAGGCTGAAATCCGAGGATCGAGGTTCAAAGCTAGTCAGGGCACTAAAGAATATGAGACTCTTATCTCTAATTAATCATTAGAAAACAGGAAGCAGAGTTGTAGCTCAAGGGATAGGGCAGTAGCTTTGAGCTAAAGAGCTCAGGGACAGTGCCCAGGCTCAGAGTTCAAACCCCATGACCCACAAAAAAAAAAAAAAAAAAAAAAAGAACATATCTGGAATTGCATTTAGTTTATGGACCACCTGGAGAAATTTCTGACATCTTAATAATAGTGAGTCTTCCTATCCATGAACATGGAATACCTCTCCACTTACTTGTTCTTTGATTTCATTTATCTGAATTGTACATTTTTCCTCATATAAAAATTATATATAAGCCAGGTGGGTGCGGTGGCTCATGTCTGTAATCCTAGCTACTCAGGAGGCTGAGATCTGAGGATCAAGGTTCAAAGCCAGCTCAGGGAACAAAAGGACCTGAGACTCTTATCTCCAATTAACCTCTAGAAAAACGGGAAGTGGGGCTTGGCTCAAGGGTAGGGTGGTAGCCTTGAGCTGAAGAACTCAGGGACAGTGCCCAGGCCTAGTTCAAGCCCCGTGACCCACAAAAAAATATATATATATATATATATTAATATTTGATATATTTTAGTGTAAATGGTAATTTTTTCAGATTTCACTAGTTCATTTCTGATACATACATAAGAAAGCAATTGGATTTTGTAAATTAAACCTTTGTAAACCTTGAGGCTGTTTGCTAAAGTTGAAGTTCAGATTACTGATTTTATTAATCTGATTATTGACTACTGTTTTTCTGAGATGACATTTTCTAATTTTTTTTTCTTTTGTTGTCTGTCAGTCCTGGGGCTTGAACTCTGGGCCTGGGTGTTGTCTCTGAGCTCTTCAGCTCAAAGCTACTGCCTTACCCTTGAGCCACAGCACCACTTCCTGTTTTCTAGTGGTTAATTGGAGGTAAGAGTCTCCTGTTCTTTAGTGCCCCGGCTGGCTTTGAACCTCTGTCCTCAGATCTCAGCCTCCTGTGTAGCTAGGATTACAGTTATGAGCCACCGCCCTCCTGCTCGGCTCACTTAGATTAGTTTTTAAGTCTCATCCAAATTTAATAATTATTTTGTTATTTGTATACTACTTCATTTTTTTTTTTTTTGCCAGTCCTGGGGCTTGAATTCAGGGACCTCAGCATTGTCCCTAAGCTTCTTTTGCTTAAGGCTAGAACTCTACCACTTAAGCCATAGTACCACCTCCTGCTTTTTTTGCTTTTGTGGTCCTGAGGAATGGAACTCAGGGCTCATCCATGCTAGGCAATCACTCTACCACTACGCTACCTTCCTAGCTCTCACTAGTTCATTCCTTAATGTCATAGCATTCATTTTTATGACTAACTAGTAGTTCATTGTGTTTAGGCACCAATTGTTAGTTGAGATGTTTCTCCTTTTTTATTATTAGTTATGTTATAAACATTTGTGTACAAGTCTTTGTATATATGTGTTTTTCTGGGGTAAAATTAGGGCTAGAATTGCCCAATCATATGTCAACACTATGTCATCATGCTTTTTTTCTTCTCTCTCTTTTTTCTTTTTTTTTTTTTGTGAGTCATGGGTCTTGAAGTCTGGGCCTAGCATTGTCCCTGAGCTCTTCAGCTCAAGGTCTACTGCCCTACCCCTTGAGCCACAGCCCCAGTTCTGGTTTTCTGGTGGTTAATTGGAGATGAGGTTCTTTAGTGCCTGGGCTGACCTTGAACCTCCATACTCTGATTCCAGCCTCCAGAGTAGCTAGGATTACAGGTGTGAGCCATCATGCCCAGCTCTATGTCATTATTTCTGAGCACTTTTCTTTCCAGGGACCCTCTGAGGACAGCCCTGTTTTTCCAGAGATATGGGACGGGGCAGTGGGGATGCCTCTCCTGTCCTTTGCTCATTCTCTTGTGGGGCAAGGGTAGAAGAGTGACAAATCTGTGAAGCCCAGACTTTTGGCCTCATGTTGTTGTTGGTTGGGGGAGGGGGTGACAGCAGAGAGTGTCCCTCCATTTTCTCCTCCACCTACACTTCAGAACCTATGGTTCACAGGGGCTTATAGCTCAGGACGAGGGTAATGCTGGTGATTCCTCCTCCCACTTTCCACTGACCACAGGGCTCCGCAGAGGGACCAGCGGCTTCAGGCTGGATTTGTTTCTCATTTTGCTCTTGGCTCTTCTGGTGGAAAAATCGAAGCATTCCCCTTGGTGCAGCTGAGGCAAAGAGAATGAGCATGGCTGGGAAGCTGTCCTAGCAGGAGAAGCCAAGGACAGGCAGGGCCTGGCCAGAGAGAGGCTACCTCTCTGCTGGCTCACCCCCCACCAGAGCCTTCTGCTACTTCCTACGTGGCTGTCCAGGCCCAGGTGTGAGTCCTGCCATGAGTCTGCCTTTGGGAAGTTGAAGGGCTGGACCAGAGAGGAAGCCTGGGATTCAGCTCTGGTCCCAGAGCATTCATCTCCAGGCTGGCCACACAGGCTCCAGACCTGACCTGAAGTCCCCCGAGAGGCCTCACAGGATACCTGTGACACTCCTATGAGAGGGTTCTGAGCCAGTTTGCCACAGCCATGCAGGCCTTCCATCTAACGGAGGGGGCAAGTTATGTGCTTAAGAGGGCCCCACCACTGACCATTTCTTCAACATCCCCAGGATATAGTCCCCTCTTTTTTCTACACTCTCCCATGTCACCTTCACACCCATCCTCAGGTCAACATCAGTAAACCCATTTTTACAGATGAGGAGACTGAGGTTCCAAGAAGTCAAAAGCCCTATGGAAGATTGTATAGCCTTTTAGAAGTCAGAGCTGGGATTTGAACCCAGGGCCTCTGGATGTTTCCCTGACATGGGAAACTGAGGAAGCTTCTCCTTCCACCCCAGGGTTGGGAAAAAAAAATGTTTCCATGAGGCCTTTGAGCAGAGTCTGCCTCTGCTTCTCAGCAAGTTTGTCTCTCCCCTCTCCAAGCCCCTTATTTGGCAGCAAGGTACCTCAAGAGCCCACATCCACCCTCACGCACTCTCTATTTCCCCAGCCCAAGAGCAGAGGAATCTGCCGCCTGGCTTTCAAACCCAGGCACCATCTGGACTGCATTAGGGCAGAGGAGAAAGCTGAGAGCAGGAAAATGGGAGTTGGCCTGGCGACTCCTGTCTGCAGGAGGGGGCTTCGTGCTCTTCAGCAGCTCCCATCTCCCTGTCCCCAGAGAAGGCAAACATGTCCCCAGGATAAGGTGGCCTGGTGGCAGCCTTATCCCAGCCTCCAGAAACGTCGGCAGCGTTCAGTTTAAAGCTATTTCTCTCCCCATCCTTTCCATGTCTTAGATGAGCCCAGAGACCAATAGTGACTTTCCCAGAGCCACCCAGCAAGTTGTGGAGAAAAAGAGCAGAGTTTAACCCTTCCAAACATGACCACGTATGAACAAGGGGACACGGGAAAGGCTGGCGTTTCTCCACAAAGCCTCCAGAGAGTGAGGTGAGGGGAAGGACCCTTGACAGCAGCAAAGCCTTCATTTTCCTTGGGTCTCCACTTCTTGCCTCCCAAGTCCACTCAGTCCTGCCCACATGCCACCCTTCTTTAGCACCACCGTCTCTGATGATGGCTGGGTCTGGAGATGGCAGCTCTGTGGCTCTTCCTCTGGTCCCAGGAGCCCTCCCCCGCACCCCCCCCCCAGCTCCAGACGTGGCAGGGCGAGCAGAATGAGGTTTCTCCTCTCCCTCCCAAGTGCTGTGCTGGCGGCTACTGAAATAAAAATCAAATGTGGGGTTGGCAAGGGGGAGCGGGTTGGGAGACGCAGGCAGCCAGGCTGCTGCAGTGCTGAGCTTCATTCTTTCCATTGTAACTTCACCTCCTAACCTCTGGCATTTTAATTATGTCTCCTACCCACTGGCTCTGCCTGGGCCCGATTGTGAGCTCACCCTTTCCTTCAGGCAGGGAGGAGGTAGGCCTCTGCTAGGACCCTTATACCAGACTGCTCCCAGAAAGCCTGCTAGGCTCTGGTTAAGGGTACCTACCACCCTGCTCCCTCCTACTTCTGTAGCCCCAGGGGGACCTGGGGAGGTCCCAGCCCTCAGGCATCCAGCCTGGCCCCCTACATGAATCATTTCTTCTTTACTGTCTTAAGACAAAGTACCCTATTTCCTGGACAACAGCCTCGGTCAGTCTGTGAGGACAGAAACAGCCAACCCAGGTGACAAGTTGCTTCGTTCCCCCCCACAGTGGCCACTTTTTCTCTTGGTTAAGTGATTGAAAACATTATTTTGATACTAAAATATACAAGGAGTTGAGCGCCAGTGGCTCACGTCTGTAATCCGAGCTACTCAGAAGGCTGAGATCTGAGGATGGAGGTTCAAAGCCGGACTGGGCAGGAAAAGTCTGTAAGACTCTTAACTCCAATTAATCACCAAAAATCTGGAAGTGGGTCTTTGGCTCAAGTGGTAGAGTTTGAGCCATGAGCAGGAAAAAAAAAAAAAACTCAGGATCAGTGCCAAGGCCCTGATTTTAAACCCTAGGACCTCAACCACCCCTACACACATGCATGCATGCACATACAAAAAAACATACAAGGCAGCTGAGTGCTGGTGGCTCAGCCTTGTAATCTTAGCTACTCAATAGACTGAGATCTGAGGATTGCAGTTCAAAGCCAGCCCAAGCAGAAAAATCTATTGCACTCCTTCTCCTCCTCCCCCTCTTCTTCTTCTTCTTCTCCTTCTTCTTCTTCTTCTTCTTCTTCTTCTTCTTCTTCTTCTTCTTCTTCTTCTTCTTCATCTTTTTTCAGTCCTGGGACTTGAATTCTGGGCTTGGACATTGTCCCTGAGCTCTTCAGCTCAAGGCGACCACCCTACCCCTTGAGCCACAACACCACTTCTAGTTTTCTGGTGATTAATTGGAGGTAAGAGTCTCATGGACATTGCAGTGCCTGGGCTGGCTTTGAACTGCAATCCTAAGATCTCAGCCCCCTGAGTAGCTAGGATTATACAGGTGTGAACCATCACGCCTAGTCAAACCCAGGCCTTTTCTTACTCTGGTTCTTAATCAAATTCTGTGTCTGTAAAAAGAAAAAACATACATATTGATGTTCACAAGTTACAGTGTCCAACTTTGACTTCTTCCCCGAATTACTAACCTACCTATCCAGTTGCTGTTTCTTTTTGTACTGGGGATCGAATCCAGGGACCTTGCACTTGCTAGGCAAGCGCTTTGCCACTGAGCTACATCCCAGCCCTCTATTGTACTCCTATCTCCAATAATTACCAAAAAGCCAGAAGTAGAACTGTGGCTCAAGTGGTAGAGCACTAGTCTAGGGAAAAAAGCTCAGGGGCAGGGCCCTGAGTTCAAATCCCAAGACTGGTGCGTATGTGCCACACACACACACACACACACACACACACACACACACACACACACTCAATACAAAGACACAAAAAACGAAGACAGGAAGGGAAAGAGACTAAAAAGTTTTTAGTTTTTGTGTGTGTGTATGCTGGTATTGGGGCTTGAACTCGGGGCCTTATGCTCTTGTATGACTTTTCCACTCAAGGCTAGCACTCTGGCACATCTCCATTTCCAGCTATTTGCTGATTAATTGGAGGCAAGAATCTCACAGAATTTTCTTCCCAGGTTAGTTTTGAACTCACATCCTCAGAGCTTATCCTCCTGCGCAGCTAAGGTTACAGGCGTGAGTCACCAGTTCATGGTCCTAAGAAATTTTTAAGGACAAAAACCAAACTGTCAAACATTTTAGTTGGGCACGGTGGCACATGCTTATACGCTCTGCACTTGGGATGTAGTGGCAGGAAAACTGCAAGTCTGAGGCCAGTCCTATTTGGACTATACGGTGAGACTCTGGCTCAGAAAAAGATTTTCATTTGTAACTTCGACAAACTCCAGGGTATAGCATCCTCTCGTTAGCATGGCCAATCTAGAGTAAGAAGCAACCATATCTGTTTGCAGCTAGACTGGCCAGCAGTTTAGACCCTTCCAGCCTCCCAGAAATGCAGAGGTGCTCTCCTCCCATGAGACCTGGAGATAAGGTCTTCTGGTCCTCAGTCATTAGTGCCCAGGAAGGTCACTCTCCCAGAGCACATAGCCCAGGCACCAGAAGCCCTGACTCCATCAGATCAGGGCAGGGCCTGTATCTCCTCCATCCGAATAGGAGCACCCGGAGGTTTGGAAAGCATGGAGAGCAGATTTTCTGGAGCAAGAACAGAAGCATCTCAGAACCACCAGGAATGGCTCTTTTCACACCCAGAGCCCCTAGTAATGACCCCTCAGCCCTCACTGCTTCCTTCAGTACTCAGCTACTTTGCACTGCCAGGAGAGCTGTGCCTATGATCAGAAACCCCATCCTCAGAGGGGCAGGAAAATCACTGCCACTGCTGAAGAAGAGGTGCAGAGGGCCAGGAAGATTCCTGGAGGTCATCATGGATCTTTAGAAGGACCCTATCCCCTTTCCCAGCCATGCCCAAGTGGAAGGGCTTCCCTCTCCTCTTTGCCATCCAACCCCAAACCTATTAAACCCTTAAATTAACCTCTGCCCCACCCAGAACTGGAGAGAGTGCCCCAAAATAAATCCGAAATTACATGCTGCTTGGGGCAACCACAATTCTCCTTCCTTCCTCCTCTCCAGAAAACAGCTCCACCCTACCCAATGCTGGGGGCCTCCTCCCCCAGGGGCTATTTATACAGATCCGGCTCCCCTCTTCTGTCTGGCCCTGTTGTCTTTGGGTGAGACCCAAGTAGGTTTTGCAGTTCTCCTGAGAGGCTACAGAAAGAGGGTGTGTGTGTGTGTGTGTGTGTGTGTGTGTGTGTGTGTGTGTGTGTGTGTGTGTGATGTCAGGGTCTGCTGAGCTGGGGCATAATTTATGTTCTAAACCAGGGTACTTTGAGGCACTTAACAATTACACCCAGGCCATGGCATCGATTTGGACTATCTCAACCACACCAGGCTTCTGGTCTTCCAGAGATGGAGCCAGATTCCAAGCTAACAGGGCACTTCCTTCTCTGAGGGGGAGAGAGGTAGGAAAGGATAGGGGAAGAGAAGGAAGGAGGGAGGGAGGGAGAGAAAAGGGGAGAGAGAATGAGAGGGGGGGGGGGAATCTGCCTTCAGCCTTCAGTCACAAAGACAAGCAGATCCGTTTGTGGCACTGCCTCACCACTTGGCAAGACCAAGACACGACTCCAGCACAGGGTAGGGGAGAGGGATGTGTGATGAGGCCCTTGCAAAAACAATGCAGGAATGTGATGTGGCTGTTTTGAGACCATAGGCGTGGACCATGGTCTCCATGGACAAAGCCACCCTCCATTCTGGGAACCTGGCCTTAGGTACAGGGTTGCTGCCCTGTCCAGTACAGGGAGTGAGGAAGGGGGGAGGGAGAAAGAGGGAAGAGGAAGGGAGATGAAGAGATGCACAAGGAGAGAAACAGGAATGGGAAGAGAGAGCGAGGATCAGAGACAGAAACAGAGACGGATGGCAGAGAGATGCAGCAGGAGGAGGCAAGGGACACACTTGCAGTGGGCTTGCTCTGGCACCAGCCTCCCCCCACCTCACCATCCTCATGGCACCTGTGGGCCTGGACCCTTCCCTTCCTGTTGTCACTGGCTCTTCAGCCACCCTCTTCTGTTTTTAGCCCTGCCGCTCTATGAAGAGTAGAGGGCTTCTGCCCGTGGTTAGCCCTAACCAGAGGCCTGCCTCTTCTCCTGGTCCCCCCTGTCCCAGTGCCTGCTCCCCTTCCTTCCAGGTTAAGGACACCAGGGCTTCCTCCCTTGGGAAAACAGACTGGACCTTCTGTTCCCATCCCATCTCGGTCCCTGCTCAGGATCCCTCCCTTCTGTCTCCACTGCTTCCCTCTCTCCAGGTCCAGCCTCTAACAGCTTCTGTCCCTTTGAGAGGCTGCCTAAGGGTGGGAGCCTGGCACCTGTCCCAAGAAGAGGCAAAGAAAGAAGCGCCCCTTCCAAGAGGAAGGAAGGAGAAGCTAAAAGAGCCACTCCCAGGCCAGGCTGCTGTCCCAGGAGGAGGGACCAGGATAGGGGTCGGGCAGGGTAGGGAGGTGACATGGCAATGTCTAGAGAACCACGTACACATCATAACTCAGACATTGTGTTCCACCTTTCTGAGTTGCATCTTAGGCTGTGGAAAAAGGGAATGGGACAACACAAAGCTGCTCAGAAGCTCAGCCATTGATGGATACAGCCTTGCACTGAAGAGGTGCCCGGATGTGCAAGGGCTAGTGCGTGCATTGTGTAAGTTATCAGTGTGTGTGAGAGAGAACCAGTCCAAACGTGTTGTACATGCCTGCGCATGTGTGCACATGTATTGAGGGATAGACTCAACTCTTCTGGCCCTGAGGGCCGGACTCCCATGGAGGAGTGGGAGGGGGCAGCAGTCGCTGTCTATCTTAGAGGAAGTGACAGATTGCCTCCCAATTAAACTTGATTACCTGTCTGCTTGTCATTTCCCAAGAAAAGAACCCCTATTCGCCCCCAGAAAACACTGCCTGTGAGCCTCGAGCATCAGACCTGTCATTTAGCTGGAGGAGGCAGCTCAGCCGGGCCGAGAGCCCAGCTCTGTGCCCAGCCTGGCAGGCACTCGCCCAGACACTTAGTGTCCTGTTTACTCTGGCCTGGGTGTCTGGCACAGGTGAGCCTCTCCAGGGAGCAGCTGGTGGCCCTGCCAGTCCACCCACCCCCAAGGAGGAGGCCAGGACAGCAGCTCTGTAGACAGGAGGGTGGTGGGGGTAGAACCTAGCCCTGTGGCTAGAGCCAAGGACTCCAGATGCCATCTCCCTGTTGTTCTTCATTATCTTAACTATAGACCAGGGTCCAGCCCTGCACATGCTATCCCAGCACGCTGCTCGCTGCTCGCCGTGTCAGACAGCAGCATTCCCCCGGCACAGCCCCTTTCCATGGGCCACCTGCATTCTAGCAACAAACACGCACAAAGCTCTGCACCCCTGCAGCCTTCTTCCAGAGTCACCCTCCAAGGTGGGCCCAAAGGAGCCCCAACACTTCTGCCCCCCAGCTCTCCCTGCCCTCACCCTGCTCCTCGCCCACTCTTTCTGCCCACCCTACTCTGCCTCACGGATCCTCCTCCTTCTCTCTTTCTCTCTCTCCTCCCTGGACCATTCGGTTCCTTCATCTCTGCCCGTGGTGGGGCTTTGGAGGCAGCTCTGAGTTCACCTGCCCTCCCTCAGGGCTTGAGGGGCAGGGGGCTTGACAAGACAGAGCAGCAGCTGGTGGGGCCTCCAGGGCCCATATCCCCCCTCAGCCCACCCGTTTGCCCCTCCTTGTTCCAGCTGAGTCAGCCCCACATCAGGAGCCGCCCATCTGGCAGCCCGGGGCCTTCGCAGGCAATTCCACGTGGACACCCCTGCCTCAGGCTCCACATCACCGCCCCCCCAACACACACCCCTCTACTGGCATTTGAGAGTCCAGCTTCTCAGCTCCCAGAGGAAGCAAGCCCTCGTCACCTGGCAGGCAAGCACCCATTGCCAACTGGGGCCCAAGACAGCTGTTGCCCACTAGGCCTGTCCCCAGTAGCAGCCACAGCCGCCTTCGGTGCCCACCGCTGTGGGCATGCCTGCAGTTGGGCTTGCCGGAGGCCAGGCACTGGGATGGGGGAGCCAGGAGCCAGGCTGTGGTAGTGAGGAGGCCGCGGTTTGGCTTAGCAGGCAGAGGCAGTTTATCCTGGCCTGGAGCCCTGAAGCCAAACATCCTCTACTAACCTCGCAGACACATCAAAGCCCAAAGGGAAGGGGCCCTTCAGTAGAGGAAACCTGTAGCCTGGCTGCCTGACAATCTGGCTCCAGGCATAGGACCACCCTGACCCACTCTGCAGGCTGAGTTCAGGTTGGGCACTGCAGGCAGAGGGGCTGGAGGGAATAGGTGGGCACATTTCTGCTTGGACCCCCACCCTGTATCCCCAACCCCAGTGCCTTCAGCAGTTCAGCCCCTCCTCCCCCCAGCTAACACAGTTACTCCTCAAATTTGCGGGTCTCCCCTAGCCCCCCTCCTACCATCTAGGTAAGGAAGGTGGATAGAGGATCACTTTGTACCCCAGCTTCTCTGTTGTTAAATGATAAGGAGGCTAATATCATTCCCCAGGGCTGCATTACTCTGCAAAGGACCCCTCCACGTGGACAAGGAGGAAACAGAGTAGATCTGGGACTCAGGGGGTGGGAGGAGAACCAAGATTCCTTTGAAAAAAAAATAGAAGCTAAAGTGTAACAAGAAGTTGAGAATCCAGCTGCCAGCCACAGGGCCTCTCTGGGGGTGGGGGGGGGGTCGGGGGAGAGAGGCTGTGAGGCGCTAACAGGGGAGAGAGGAGGCGCTAACAGGGCCACTGCGGAGAAGGGATCCTGGAGCCAGCCCTGCCTGGAGATAGGAAGCTGGGAGGACAGAGGAGGGAAGGCTGTGATGTGCTCACAAGCACGTGCACATGTATGTAGTCGCGTGCCCGCTCCCTCCACATGTGTGCGTGCACACAGCTGGAGCCAAGTCTGTCCTCAGCTGGGAGCCAGATGATGTGGCTGCTTGGGGGGGGGGCGGGGCGGGAGCCAGCTTTGAGGAAGAATTCATCTCTGCCCACCCCCTTCTTCCTGCCTCGTTCCTCCTCCCCTTCTCTGTTTCTCACACTCACTAATTTTTTTTTTGCCTTTTCCAGCTTCCCCCGCTTTGACGTTCCCAGATTTGTCTGAGCCCCCAGACCATTTAGAGGCTCTCCTCTCAACACAGCCCAGCCCACAGAGGGACTGCTCTGAGCTTGCTGTTTTCCCAGGATTGGGAAGGTCTTCCAAGTATAACCACAGTCCCTACAGCATTTGGATCCATGACAGAGGCTTCCACATCAGGGTGTGACAGAACCCTCTTTGAAGGGATCAATAAGAGCAGAGCTGGAAAGTAGGGTCCTGGGGGGCCCCAAATTCCTTTCTCTTAGAAACTTCCAGGCTATGATTACAATGAACAGTGGGAGTGGGGGTGGGATGAGGCTGCAGATGGGAGATGGACAGAAAAACCTGAGGGAAGAAAGCACCCATGCAAGTGGATGTGTGGCTGGAGTAGTCGAACCACCAGCCTTGAGGGAAACAGCCAAGAGAGCACATGAAGCCCTGAGTTCAAGCCCCAGGGCCAGCGCGCTCTCTCTCTCTCTCTCTCTCTCTCTCTCTCTCTCTCTCTCTCTCTCTCTCTCTCTCTCTCTCTCTCTCTCTCTCACACACACACACACACACACACACAGAAGCATGCACACATACAGAGGCACCCCATAAAATTGAGGACCTGAGAGACCACTGATCTAGTCTTCAGCTCAGGCTCTCCAGGCTGAGCCTTGGTGGCTATGCTGTCATCTGTCACTCCAAACAGCCAGAGCTGACTAGATCAAACATTTCCCCCCTCCTAGCATCTCAAGGTGTGTCCTTCCCTCTGACCCCCTGACCCCCCAGGTCTGGGCCCTGGAAACCTACACTTTGGGAGGACAATGGTCGTCAGATGCCTCTTCTGTCTCTGCTAAGCCGTGGAGAAGGTAAGCATTAGTCAGGTCCCTCCAACCCCTCATTAGGACAATAGCTCCCCGTACCGTTAATTGTCAGGTGTGGCATGTCCTCCTTCCAGCCTCCTGGCCTACAGGTTAGTCACTCTGATTGAGGGTCAGCTCCAAAAGCCATCTCTCCCACTCATGCTCCCATCACTCATTCCAGGCAGAGGGCTGGGATGGGAGCGGGTGTGTCACATTTCCAAAAGAATGCAGAGAAAGAGATTGAGCCCCAAGTCCCATGGCCAATAAGTACCCCCATCTACTCTCTGTCCCTCCTAGAAAGTAGACAGTGTGCCCAGCATCCTTTGAAGGTCTCCTCGGGGATTGCTCAGCCCCTCGGGCTGGGACGCACATAAATGCAAGCTAACCCTTCTGGTCAGAAGAGATTTCTTTCCCCAAATACACAGCACTGGGGAACTCAGCTAGCCTGGAACCCCATTCTCCAAGGGGCCCTTGCCAAGGACTTCAGAAATGAATTCCTTCTCTCTTTAGAGAAATGGGGCCTCTGACCCCAGGAAGCCCCCAACAAACCTTGACTCAATGACAACACAACCAGTGTTTACTTGAAACAAAGCTCCATGGGGACCAAAGATTGAATCAGAGCTGGCAGCCCCCACAGCCTGGTAGAATCACGGGGCATGTCTACACATTTTCAAGGGAGTGGAGCCAAGGGCGCTGAGAGAGGCTTGGGGAGAGGCTGGGTGGGAGCGAGTGGGGAGGGGAGGTCCACACTTGCAGGAAGACTGGAATCCAAGAAGAAGATGGTGAGAAATTGCTGGGTTTCAGAGAAAGGTAAGGGCAAGGGGATCTGGTTGAAGAAAACTTCCCAGGCAGAGACTAGGCGAAAAGCCGGAATAGGGAGAGGAATCTGAGGGGCTCCAGGACATTGCAAGAGGGAAGAGGCAGCAAGAGTGAGGAGATGATCTCAGGTCCTGTGAGCTGTCATGTCAGCCTGAGAGAGAGAGGTGGGGTGGGTACTCTGCTCACCAAGCTGTGCGAGAGTGGGAGGAGGGGGCAAAGAAAGCAGGAATTGGAAGCTTCCGGCACCAGCTCCATCTCTAGGAGTGGTCATCCTCTACCCCTCTCTGAGTTGGCCTTAGGTAGGGTGCAGAACACCTGCTGGGCAACAGGGAGCGCTAGTGAGTATGAGAGCCTATCTGGAGGGCGACAGCAGCGGTCAGAGGGATGACCCACCCTGCTCCTTATCCCTACCCCCACCCCTGCCCTCCCAGGAGCTCCTTACTCTGCTTCTAGGTAGAATTGGAGAGAAGGGATCGTGGGTTTCTTTTCTCTTCCAGGAATGAAAACTGTTAGCTCATGTGCATTTGCCATTACTCATTGCTGTATGCCAGGCTTTGTGGGGATGGAGGTACTGTTAACCAACTGCGGGCAGCTCTTTCCTCAGATGAGTTTAGAGGGCAGAGAGGGCATTTTCCTGAGGAAGGTCACACAGCATACCTCTGTGTGTTTAACTTCATATGACGCAAGACTTCCCCTACTGGCAGAGCCTGCTAAATGCAGGCATTCTGCCACTGTAGAGGAGTTAAGAGCATCTCCGAAAGGAGATGCTAAGTGAACCAGCCTGGGTCTTCTCCCTGGGCAATGCCAGTCCCTAATGAGGAGTCCCTCAATTGGTGCAGCAGGTCTCTGGGCCTGAGCTCTGTGTGTGTGTGTGTGTGTGTGTTCGCCTACACTATGTGTGGGGTCTCACAATTGGAGCAATCCTGGTCTTAATTCACACCTCATGTCCTGTGTGCCTTGGGCCTCTGGCTCTCTGGACTCCAGCTGCCTTCTCTGTGAAGGAGTGGGTGGCCAGCTGACCTGCCAGGCACTTCCAGCTGGGCCCTAGAAGGGTGCAGAGACAATGGTCTCATTCTTTAGCAAACAGGCCAGGAAGAAGTGATGAAGACCTTTTTGCCTTTACTACTCTTGGGAAACTCCAGATGGAATTTGGCATGGAATCTGGAGGGACCCTCTGATTTCAGCAGATCTCTGGGTTTCCCCGCCCCCATTCCCTGCAGACTGAAGCACACCCATGCACACATGTGCACGCCCCTCTTTCACAGTCAGCTCAAGTGTGGAACAGAAGGTACTGCCTGTTTGGATGCCTCATTCTCCATGACAAGAATAGGCCCCTGTCTTATCAGCCTGGGGTTCCTCTGAACACAACTTCACCCCCCCCGGAAGGCTGGGCCATGAACCTGGTGCTTTTAGCTTTCCCTGGCACTGCCCACCTCCTCATATGGTCTGCAAGAAGGAACCCGGAAGAGCAGTTTGATGTCATGGAAAAACAAAACAAAACAAAACCTGGGAGCTCAAAGGCAGATCATTGGTGTCTTTTGAGTTCAGGGACTTCACTTTGCCTGTTGGGAAATGTGGAGTAGGGTGTAGAGTAGCTGTCCTCAAGATCCTGCCTGTGACATTTGGGGCATTTTAGGCCTGCTATATTGAACAAATACAAACATGGGACACTTAGGAAACCTTGAATTTCAGATAAGCAACACATGTAAATCTCAAATGTTGCATGGGACACACAGGAAAAGAAGATTATTTGTTGGTTATCCTGAAAATCCAAATGAGTTAGGTATCTTTTTGTCGCTGCCTTAAGATCTGAGTCAGGTAGACGAATTCCAGTGACCCAGAGGCTGTGAGTCAGCTCCCCTTTGCCCCTCTGCATGGCGCTGGTGCCTTCCCTGGGACCTCTTCACCTCTGCAGCTCTCCCCACCTTCTTCCACACCCTTCTCAGTCTGCTCATTGCACTCAACAGCTGTTTTTCCCTCAGAAGTTCTGCATCTCCTCCTCCATAAAGCCATGCCTCTCTCTGTGGGGCTCCTGGGCTGGCCTGGGCAGGGGCAGGCTGGGAAAGAGATGCAGTATTTCAGGCTGTGGTGCTGCTGCAACAGGGACTCAAGTTCAAGGGAGCAACATTCTCAGGAAAGAGGCAGAAGTGTACTGAGAGAAGTGTATTGAGAGAAGGTTCCAGCGTCCTCTGAACTAACTAGGCCCCCATGCAGGACTTGGGGAGGGGCGTTGTGATCTAGGTCCACTGCCAGCCACAAGTGGAGGAGACAAGAGGTCCCCTTCCCTGCCCAGTCCCTTCCTCAAGTCCAGCTCCATCACCAGGAACTGGGAATGGAGGGGATTCTGTGGGGCCCAGATCTCAGTTGCACTTGGCTCAGGGGAATGGAATATTCTGTTCTTAAGGGCTGAAAGGGGCCAAGAGATAATGAGAAACAGACAGAAAAAGAGAGACCAGGGAATAACATAATGTGGGGGTGAGATGGGGAGGGAGGTGGACCAGGAGGGGCCCTGAGGAGCTGTGTGTGTGTGTGTGTGTGTGTGTGTGTGTGTGTGTGTGTGTCTGTCTGTCTGTCTGTCTGTCTGTGTCTGTGTGTACCCAAGCAGAGGAGGGAAATGAAGGCAGAGAGAAAAGCAGACTTCTCCACTGACAGCAGAGCCTGTGAGGGTGAGGGGAGAAAAAAAAAACACGGAGAGACCCAGCTGGGGAAACTGGAACCCCTGGGAGAACAGAATCTGGGGAAAGGGGGAGCAACAAGGAAAGCATGACAGACAGTATGGTGGACAGCGGGGCAGGGGAGCTGTGGGCGCACCCTGTCCCGTACCCCACTTCTTAGGAAGCATGGTTCTCAGCTACAGCCGGCACAGGGCTCCCGCGTGCGTGGAGCTCCCGCGCAGGTCCACCTCCAGCCGGGCGGGTCTCTGGTCTGCTCGGGTCGCCCGTCCGCGGGGTGCCGGGGTCGGGCGGCGGCTGGCGGGATCCGCGCTGGGCGATGCTGCCACCTGGCGGCCACACCGGGACAGCACGGCGTGCGCGCGGGGAGGGCCTGGGGTCGGAATGCGGGCGGGGCCCTGGAGAAGGGCGAGGGGCGGGGACGGGGGGGCGGGGACGGGGGTCCTTCCTGGGATCCCGGTGGACTGGACTGGCAGGCTCGCGCCCCGGCTTGCTCCTCGGGGGGCGGCCCCAGCGGACAAGTCCTAGGACCTTGATTTCCCTTTAGTAATCGAGGAAACGGTGCCATCACCTCCTCTCTGCGGCTCAGGGGAGGGGTAAGAATGCACCCACAATCACATCCCTCGCTGTTGGCACAAGGGGGCGACCCCCTCCCCTTGTGATTCTCCCCAGCCCTGGCTCCCCTCTTCCAACTCCCCCCCACTCCCAGAAATCCAAATGAGGGGGGGCTTCCAGCATCACGCCTGTCCCCCATCCCAGGCCCAGCCATCCCTCCCTTGCGTCCGGGACGCGAGGACAGAGGATGGTAGGGACTAGCAATGAGTCTTAAGCTGGCCCCACAGTTTTCTGTTTATTTTACTTTATGATTATTAGAACCGCTTTTCTTTTCATTTATCCCACACTTTTTTTTTCTTACAACCAATTAATCTCTGCGGTCTCCCAATTCTCAAGGCCTAAGCAGGATCTCCCCCTCCTCACCTGTGTGCGCCTCCCCGCCCCAAGTCCGGCCCAAACCCCGAGCTCACCGGCTCCGCCCCCCCTCGCCAGGCGGAGCCTCATAGGTGGAGAGAAGTGGGAGAGGTCGCGCCCCGCCTCTCCTTCCTCCGCTCACACGCGGAAGCCCAGCTCCCCGACACTAGGATGTGGGACGCCTGGGTCCCAGGCCTCGAGTCTGCCCTGCTGTTCAGCCTGCTGGCCGGCCTCCAAAGAGTAGGCGCCTGGAAGGTAAGTACGATTTGGGGGTGCTAATCCTGTGGGCGGGGGCCTGCCCACAACCTAGTGTTCACCTCGCATTGTTGGGACGTCCTGGTGACCACTACGGTGAGCAACTTTTCTGTTGTGTGGGGGGTTTTTGGGGGGGAGTGGGCGGGCAGAGAGGTGGAGGTGGAGTCGTCAGGGGAAGGCCCTAGGAAAGCCCTCCATCTCTGGGGGTTCTGTTACTAGGGGATCCGACCCCACCCACCGCCTGACAGGGAGAGCTCCTTCGAATGGGGACTTTGACCCCCTTATTAATCTTGGCTTGGCCTTCCAGCTTCTTCCTGAGTGCGTCAGAAAGCTGGGCCTAAGTTCTCCCTGGAGTGACTCTGCGTCCCGGCCCTAAGGTCCTAGACAACAGGAGGCCCCTGAGCCCCTCCTAGGAGAGGGAGCACAGTCCCCCTGTGTGCTAGCTGTTGACCTGGTTTGGTGACCCAAGGCTGGGTGGCCTCCCTGAGAAATGAGTGACCAAGAGGGAGGCAGGGGTTGAGCCTGGCTTTGGCTCCTGTTCCTCCCACAAAAGCTCTACAAGTGGTGGGGAGGGCTGTCTTGTGATGGTGGAGTCTCTTACCAGCTGGGATGGGCCCAGACACACCTTTTTTTTTTTTTTTTTTTTTTTTAACTTACTTCCTTGAGAGTCTGGGGAAGTCCCTAATCTACTTCCTAGAAAAGTTCATGGGGGGGGGGGGGACGCCAGGAATTTGGCCTAGTGGTAGAGCACTTGCTTAGCATGCAGGAAGACCTGGGTTCGATTCCTTGGTCCAACATACATAGAAAAAAGCTGGAAGTGGTGTTGTGGCCCAAATGGTAGAGCTCTAGCCTTGAAAAAAATCCAAGGACAGTGCTCAGGCCCTGAGTTCAAGCCCAACGACTGGCCAAAAAAAAAAAAAAAAAGAGTTCATGGGGGGCAGGGAAGGGGTTGGTTGCCCATGGCTGGGCCCTGCTGAAGCCCAGCCATGGAACCCAGAGCATCTTCTGTTGTCTCTTCTCAGCAATCTCAGAGGTCAGGCACAGTTAGCACCATTAGCATTACCCTGATGTCTCCTTAAAGCTCAGCCCCAGACAAGATCACCTTGGTTAAAAGTGGGAGAGGAATCAGGGATAAGCGCTCTTCCCCATCACAAGCAGGAACCATAGTTTATGATGCCTGTTAATTATCCACCTCTTCTGAGGTGGGATCCTGGAGGGAAGGGGCAGAGTCTGGGTGAGGGGGAAGGGCTGCAGCTGGTGCCTGGAACCCTTGGTTTATCTTGAACTCTAGAGTTATCCTGTGTACTGTGTGAGTTGAGGGGCAGTAGCTCATCCCATCTTTAGACCAACCCACAGGATCCCTTCCACCTCCTGCCCCCACCAAAGGAATGAATGAAAAGGTACTCAAGCCCAAGCCCCAAGGGAGGAAAAGGGGAATCGCTTCACTAGCAAAAAATGCTATTTTAAATTTTTGTCAAATAAATGTATAAAAGTAACAGGGGACTTGTGCCCAACCTGACTTCCTATCCTGAGCCCTGGCTGTCCCAGGATGGGGTGACCAGTAACCCCTCATAGGGTCTTTGCACTTACATCCCTCTCAGTAGTCTGAAAGCAGCCCCAACGAAAGAAAAATCAGTTGGTTGTTAAATACTCATTCATTCATTCTGCAGATATTTTGGCTATCGGGTTTGGGGTAATGATTTAAAAATACAGAGAAGAATTTTTGCCACATGGAATCTGCATTCTGCTCAGCCGTTAAGATAAGGATGAAGGTCTCTCTTTGGGAGAGTGGTTGTAATTTCAAGTCAGGTGGTTGGAGAAGGAGGTGCTGTCTCAACCTTGCTGATTCCTGGGAGAAGATCCTGTGAAGGCTTGAATATATGCAGTAGTGGTACCCAAGAGACCACTACTAAGGAAAAACCGAATGCTCAGGATGCATAGAGCTCAGTACTGCATTGGGTGCTTGATTCATTTCTCCCAGAATGACTTCTGACTTCCACTAAAGATGCAATCCTTGCTACTCAGAAGGCAAAGATCAGGAGGCTAGCCCAGGAAAAAAGCTTACGAGACTCCATTGGAAACAATAAGGAGCTGTGTGTCAGTGGGGAGTCCCTGTTGTCCCAGCTGCACATTAAGTGTAAATAGGAAGATCAAGATTCTTTCCAGCCTGGATAGGAAGCAGGACTCTTATTCAAAAGTGACGAGAGCAGGACAGGAACATAGTGGTAGAGTGCTTGCCTAGCATGCACAAAGCCCTGGGTTCTATTCTTGGTACCACAGAAAAAGCCAGAAGTGGCGCTGTGGCTAAGGTGGTAGAGCGTAAGCCTTGAGCAAAAAATGTCCAAGGACAGTGCCCAGGCCCTGAGTTCAAGCCCCAGGATTGACCAAAAAAGAAAGAAAGCAAAAAGGACTGGAGATACAGTTAAATGGGAGAATGCTTGTCTTGAAAGTATGAGGCCCTGCAGGGGAAAAGCCTTCTTTCAACCAATCTAAAATTTTAATTTATCACTTAAATCAACCCTTTAACTTTTACCTTGCTTTTAGGACACCATTTGCGGGGTTTTGTTTTTTGTTTTCGTTTTGCCAGTCTTGGGCTTGAGCTCAGGGCCTGGGCACTGTCCTTGGGCTTTTCTCAAGACTAGAGCTCTACTACTTCTCTACCACTTGAGCCACGGCACCACTTCTGGCTTTTTTCTATGTATGTGGTACTGAGGAATTGAACCCTGGTCTTTGTGCATGTTAGGCAAACACTCTACCACTAGGCCAAACTCCCGGCCCCACCATTTGCTTTTTCCGGTGGAACCTTTTCACAAACAAAGGGCAGAGTAGTAACAGATTATATGATAGACACACGATTGAGCATAACTCGTGACTGAGTAAAAGCTTTTGGTTTTGACTTTTTTTTAAAAGTATTTATCTATTATCACTGCTCTGGTGTCCTGCAGAGCCTATTGTAGAAGGGTGGGGGGAACTGGCCTTTTTTTGCAAAGGAAGGACTTTCTGAAGGGTGAATGGGGGCTTGGGCAGGAGTGAAAAAACTCATTGTTTAGGGAATCCCGAGAGGTGTGTTTTCAAGGGGAAGACAGAGGATCAGGACAAGGGAGAGGAAGGAGCTGAGGCTGCTTGCTGGGGGTCTATACTCCAGGGAGCCACTTCAGGGGGTTGTTAGATGATCACATTGATATGGCAGCCAGAGTTTTGGCTGCGGTGCCCAAGTGACTGGCAGGACAGTGGACAGCAGAGCAGAAAGAGGAGAGGAGTTACTGCTAGTCCCGGGACCACAAGTGTTACAGGTTCTTAACTGGCCTGCTGTTAGGAAAGATAAGACTTGGATAAGTGAGCATGAGTGAAGAGGAAGAACCCCCCCACCATGGCCAGGGCTTCAGGGGGTTCCAGACTTTGGCCTGGGGACCAGGGGTGGAGGAAGGGAGAGTCTGAGTCTATTTAACACCTGGCTGTGACTAATCTGGGGAACATCTGAATGTACCACTCGACCCTGAGTTCATGAACTGTGCCTGACTTTCTGCCTCTTTTTCTTCCACAGATTGGGCCCCAGTTCAAATGCGGTGTCTTGTGAGTCTGAGATTTCTGGCTGTACCTTCTGATCTGGCGGGGGGGGGGGGGGGGGGGGAGGGGGGCGGGTAGGCCAATGCCCAGTCACCCATCTTCCAGGATGGGGGATGGATGCCTTGTCCATCACCCTCACTCACCCCCCTTCCTGCCAGAGACTGTACCCTCCTCCACCAGAGAGGGAGGGCCTCCCTCACCACCCAACCATGGTGGGGAGTGGCAGGGTACACACTCACTTAATCCCTACTTTCTCACTTGGTCCCATGGGTCCTAAAGTGCAAATCCAGAGGCGCGAGCACAGTAAGGAGGGGTGGGGTGAGGGGCTCTGAGCAGAAAATGTCCTCATCCAGTCAACCATGGCTGTTCTCAAAGCCCCTTTCCCCCATTCTGGGGCTGAGGGAGACACAGAGAACTCTCTTCACATCAGCTCCAGGAGCGTTGGTATTACCTGTCACTCTACATCTCCTTCAGGGGCGTAACCATGGCAACACTCAAGCACCCCCCCCCAAAATCTGGCCAATGAGCTCTGCAGATGCTTCTTGTACCCATTTTACTGATGAGGCTTGTGAGGCCAAATAACTTGGAACAAGCACACAGGCCAGCTGAGAGATAAGTCTGGAACCCAGGTCCTCAGCCCTGGCTCCAGCTCCTCCCACTGTGGTCAAAATACGGCCTGTCCTGTGCTCTCTAAGGGAGGCTTGAGCTCTGCGGGACTGGGTGTCTCCCTGGCTGCTGTGTGCTCACCGTCTCTTCCAGCCCCTTTCTCTGCCCCAACCAGTTGGTGTCCCAGCGGATTCAAATGTTGTAGTAAAGGCTGCTGCATGGAGAACGAATTCTTTTCCGGCCCCTTGAGGTGAGCCCAGGGCCCACCCCTCCCAACACGGCCTCCGGGGCCGGGGGTGGCCACGTTGACGTGGCAGCGGAGCACTGCGGGGAAGGGGGCGGTGGGACACTCAGATGCCGGCTGTCTCCCGTGCCAGGATCTTCATCGTCATCTTCCTGGTCGTCGTGCCCCTTCTATGCATCTGCGGCCTGGCAAAGCGCTTCTGTCGCAAGTGCAGAGAGCCAGAGCTGGATCCTGCCATTCATCGCCAGGGGCCCCCAGATCCTCCCTCGGGCGCCCCCCCACAGAGGGTCTGGGTCTCCACCAATGAGCCTCCACCACCCTACAGTGAGGTGGGTCTCTCTGTCCTAACCCTCGCTGCGTTGTGGCTGGCTGTCCCTTCTTATTCTCCAGATTATTGAAGTAGTTAAGACAGGGGAAGGTGTGTTAGCCCCAGTCCCGAGGAATCGAACCCAGGGCTTTGTGCATGCTGCGCAAGCACTCTACCCATCAAGCAATGCATCACCCCTCTCATTTGAGCTGCAGCCATCACAGGGTGGTCAAGGGCTATTAGACTCAGGACCCCAGAGGTCCAGGACTGAACAAAACCAGTGCCTTCTTTTCCCTGCAGGTTATTCTGAAGCCCACCTTGGGCCTACCTCCCACAGAGCCACCCCCTCCCTACAGCCCACGGCCTGAGGAGGATTCCGACCTGCAGAGGGGTATTGACAATCCCGCCTTCTGAGCCTCCTCATTTCTGGTGCCTTTTAGAACATGCCAGAGACTTCTGGGACTCCCAAGAGGGTCCCATCCATCCTGCCACAACTCTGATCCTTTGGGGATTTCACTTACTGCTTTTCTGTCCCTGCTACCTATCAGCTGCCTCTCGTCTCCAGAGTTGGGCATAGACGGCATCTGTTCCTACCTCAAGTCAGAGGCTGCCAGGAAGAATAGGCCAGTGGGCTGGAGGCACTTGTGGTAGAACGGTCTCTCCTGCCAACACAGCGCGTCTTGACTGGACAGCTGCTCTGACAGATTACAGAGGCGCCTCTGTGCCCCTGGGACACTGGTAGCAGGGGAGCTTGCCCTGCTCCATGCAGCAGTAAGGGGGACGCTCTTACCAGTGTATGTGGGTTCATGCAGGACCATCGGACACCTCCCCCCAATCGTTGTCTTTGCACTGAGCCCCACAGCCCACTCCAGGCACTGGACACAGCATCTACACTGGCCCGAACTTACAGGAGGGCTGGAAGTAAGTGGCCCTGCCATGCTGGTTGGGTACCCGCTTCGGACTGCTCAATGATACGCCCTTGCTAGGGCATCAGAACTCAGGCAGGTGGCAGAGCTGGCCTGAGGAGATAGCATGGGTATTTTCAAAGATGCCAGAACGGGGTTGATGGAGGCTTCTTGGGAAACAGGACCCAGAGGAAGAGCGATGCTTGCTGATGTGCCAGAGGTGGCAGGGGGAGACAAATCCAACCCTAAGTGGCAGGTGGGGACTGGTGGGGAGGGGGGAGGAAGATAGTAAGTGCTTCATGTCAGTGTGGCTGATGGATGAGAATACAAGGCTGGTGTTGTCCTCATTGCTAAGTAGCCCATCAGGGGAAGCTGAGTTTTGGAGATGTGGAGGAGAAGGCCTACCCTTGGATTGGCTGTCATGTGTCCCCTTCCTATCATCACAGCTAACAGCTGGAGGGAGAGGAGCTACCATCCTGATCCCAGTGTGGCAGGAACTGAGTGACAGAAATGACTGCTTGTCTGTGTCTCCTGTTCACTGTTGCTAGGAAGGGAGGGGATGTCACCTTTCTGGAGGTGATGAGGCCCTATCTGTTCACGCCACCGATGTTTACAAAGCTATGGGTGGGGCACAGACCCCAGCCTGGACATGCGGGAACACATTGATTAGATGGCAATCAAGAAATCTGAGCAGCATCTACCTCCAGATTCAGTGTGCGGGGCATTAAAATCAGCATCCATTGATGGATGTGTGGACAGGATTCTATCTAAGAAGCCACATGTACTGAACGAGTGGACCCAGGTGCCAGTAACTCACACCTGTGATTCCAATAACACAGACTGAGATCTGAGGATTCTCGTTCAAAGCCAGCCCGGGCAGAGCAGGCCCATGAGACTTTTATCTTCGGTTAGCCACCAAAAATAGCCAGAAGTGGATCGGTGGCTCAAGTGGTAGAATGCTAGTGTTGAGCACAAAAGCTCAGGGCCAGGTTCAGGCCAAGTTCAAGCCCAGGACCAGCGTGTGTGCATGCACACACATGCGCGTGTGCACACACACACACACACACACAGTGGATAAATAGCACCCACCTGGACAGGGTCCATCATTTAGTGTGCAGAACAAAAAGGCAAATGGCAAAATAGTAGCCACAATTTGTGTGTGAATGTTTTATCTTTGCAAATACCTACATAAAATCTAGAAGGCTGGGCGGAGAGTTTGGCCTCGTGGTAGAGTGCTTGCTTAGTATGCACGAAGACCTGGGGTTCGATTCCTTGGTGTACCACATACATAGATTAAAGTGGGAAGTGGTGGCTCAAGTGGTATAGCTATAGCCTTGAGAAAGCCCAAGGCCAGTGCTCAGGCCTCGAGTTCAAGCCCCAGGCCTGCGCGGTGGGGGGAGATCTGGAAGGCTATAAGCTATCTCAAGGCATACATGGTTCACCCACATGGATATTGACGCCAGGGCAATAGCAAGAGGAGTTTTGATTTTATATGCTTTGGTGTTTGTGCCTAGCACTTGGTAAGCTGGAACTAGAGGAGTGCCAGCTCCAGGCTAGACTGGGCTATATGGTGAGACCCTAATCTTTTCCTCAAAGAGAAAGTAGTCCTGTTCCTGGTTTTGTTTTTATTAGTTTGTGGAGTTTTAAATATATGTATATATATATTATATATATGTATGTATATATACAATCAGCAAATCATGCCTTTGAAAACTTAAGAGCTATGTTAAAGACTTGTGAACTTTGATCAGTGGCAATTCGTGTATCTTCAGCTCTGCTATGGAGGAAGAGGCTACAGCTCAGACCTGAGCCATACCCATGACCCATATGTGACCCAAGGGACAGACAAATGATGGGTACAGGAAAGCCTGGACACTTGCCAGGCCCATCTGGAACATGGGAAGCCAATATGCCACACCTAAGTAGGACTCCTCTGGCACTGGGTCTCAGCTGGATGAGAAGCCATGAACTGAGGTCTGGCTGTTGGGTGGGTAGATGAGCAGTTCACTAGTTCACTCCAGCAAATGAGTGCTGAAACACTGAACACATGAAGAATTAAATAAGTGCACGAGGGAACTGAATGAACGAATGAGATCTACCACCACGCAAAGAAACATAGCACTGGGGGTGGATGGTGGATGACAAGAAGAGATTGAAAAGGAGGGTAAGGAAATTGAGTGCTGTAGAAATAAACTATGCAAGTACGAAAACAAAACAGTGAAACCTGTTGAAATAGTGTTTTTGTTGCTGCTGCTTCAAAGAAGGAAGTTAAGAATCTTTCCCTAGGGGCCCGGAGTTTGGCCTAGTGGTAGAGTGCTTGTCTAGCAGGCACAAAGACCCAGGTTCAATTCCTCGGTCCCACATACATAGAAAAAAGCCAGAAGTGTTACTATGGCTCAAGTGGTAGAGCTCTAGCCTTGAGAAAATCCAAGGACAGTGCTCAGGCCCTGAGCTCAAGCCCAGGACTGGCAAAAAAAAAAAAAAAAAAAGAATCTTGCCCTAGCCAGGCGCCAGTGGCTCACACCTGTAATCCTAACTACTCAGTACACTGACATCTTCGGGTTTTGGTCTGGGGCCAGCCTAGGTTGGAAAGTCCAAGAGACTCTTATCTCTAGTCAGCAAAGCTGAAAGTGGGGGTGTTGCTCCAATGGTAAAATGCCAGCACTGAAAAGGCTAAGGGAGAGTGCCTAGGCCCTATGTTCAAGCCCGGTACTGTCACAGAAAGCAAAAATGTATCTCATCACCTAATGCCTGGCCCAGGCCCCTGATCCATCTGCTGCCCAGACCTTCCTAGACCTCCTCCCAGCGCGTCACAGGGGCACCTCTGTCCACTGCAGCTGGACCTGGGTCCCACGCTCAGGCCTCATTGTGTGCCTTTTCTCTTCCTGGAAGTCCAACTACCATCTCTAACATGCAAATGAAGTCATCCTTCGGGAACCTTCCCTGGTGCCCCCAGCCTCTGTTGTCTGCTGCTCTACCTCCTCCCTCCCATCTGAATTCTCCATGCTACTATCATTTGTCCTTTGACCCCCACCTTAGGGGATGTGGTTCCTGTCCAGATTAGCAGTGACCTAAATTCTGCTGAAACCAAAGGTCCAGTCTCTGGCCTCGCCTCCCATTGGCATCTGACACACCTGGCCACTGCCTGCTTCTTGAAAACCTGCCTTTCCCAGCTTTCTTCCCATGAGCTGGCTGATCCGTCCCAGGCACCTTCTTCTTTCTTCCTCCTAACCCGGGCTAACCAGAGGGCTCTGCATCCCACGCCCTCATCTTCATGTCTCCCAAGGTGGCCACCATCCACACTTCACCGACCATCTTCAATTCCAGCCAAGACTTTGCCCTTGAACTCTAAGACTTTGCCCTGTTCACTGCTCAGCACCTCCCCTTGGAAGCCTAGGGAATGTCTCATGGGCACTGATTTCCTTCCATCTCCCCTGCCCTCCACCCCCAGTCTAGTCCTTTCCTAGGTGTCCTGTCACAGGAAGACAGACCGCCAGCCATCCAGCTGCTCAGGCCCAAAACTAGCCAGGTGCCAATGACTCTCCCCTGTAATCCTAGCTGCTCAAGATCTGAGGGGTAAGAGTCAAAGCCAGTACAGGCAGGAAAGTCCAGGAGACTCTTATCTCCAAGTAACCACCAAAAGGGAGAAGAGCTGCTGTGGTTTAAGTGGTAGAACACTGGCCTTGAGCAGAAAATCTCAGGGATAATTCCTGAGGTCAACCACTAGGCCCAGAAAAAATAAATAAATAAAGCTGAAGCCTTGAGTTTAGTTCTCAGGATCAGAGCGCATGCACACATGCGCACACACACCCACACCCACACCCCTAAGGTGTGACTGTATTCTGAGTTGTCTTTCCCTTATCCCCTCACCTTGCCCAGTCCCCAGTCCTCTTCTTACCATTTCCTGGCACAGCTAACATCAAGCCTTCCCAGTGCCTCCCTGCCAGCTCCGCCTCCACACTAGCTTCTGTGCTGCCCCCTGCAGTTCATCGTGCACAGTACATGCTGCAATTAAAAGCATACACCAGGGGCCGGGAGCTTGGCCTAGTGGTTGAGTGCTTGCACCAAGACCTGGGTTCGATTCCTCGGTACCACATCCATAGAAAAAAAGCCAGAAGTGGTGTTGAGGCTCAAGTGGTAGAGCTCTAGCCTTGAGAAAGTCCAAGGACAGTGCTCAGGCCCTGAGCTCAAATCCCAGGACTGGCAAAAAAAAAAAAAAAAAGCATACACCATGCTTGCTCCTTGCTTAAAATCCTCTCGGGGCTTGTTCATGGTTCTGGAAACAAACAGCAAACCCCATCTCTAGTCTGCATGACCTGGAAATGTGACCCCTATTTTCCCCTCATATCCCTTCCCCAGGTGTTCCCCTGGCTCATAATATTTGATAACTTTTGTGCTAGAAAGCTCTCCCTATACTGTACACATGGGGCCTCCTCTCATTACGGAGTCTCTGGTGCAGCCATCACTTCCTCCAAAGACTCCTCAACCACCACATCCAGTCCTATTTATCTCAGTACCCGAAATCACACCATTGGCTAATATGCCTACATGTTCAGGGTCTGCCTTCCCTCTCTAGACTCAAGTTCTCCTGGGGATGGGCACTTACCATTGTCGCCATGCCACGTGGAGATGCTCCACGTCCAGCTCGAAGGCATCAGTGCCTTGGCAGCTGACCACCCATCTCAAAAGAAAAGCCCAAAAGATCCTGCAGAAGGAATGGCAGGGAATGAGCTCCAGGCTCTAACCCCGAGCCCAGTGCCATGTCTGATGTTCAGCCCAATGGAAGATGCTATGGGCTTCCTTTTTTTATTCTCCCCTACTCTCTCTCTTCTGTCTCCTTTTCTGATTATGAATCAGGTGCTGTTCCAACAGGTACAGGTGGGAAAGCACTCACGTTATAACCCAGCACCCAGTACCCAGCACAGCCTCTCTGTGGAGAAGACATTGAACTAATTTCAGAAAACTAACATACACCATGGCAAAGGGGTCTCAGCAGAGGCACTGGCATGGGCAAAGCCCTTGAGGAAGAGAGTGGTTGATTCCTCATATAAAGCGTAACAAGCACTGCCCTGTGGCTTGAACAGCCGCGGTCTACTCTTTCACCATTGTGGAGGCCAGAGGTCTGAAATCAAGGTGTTAGCAGCTGTTAGTTGGTAGTTGGCCAATATGTGACTCAACATTTGCTTGAGTTTCCTACCAGTGTTTGTTTTCACAGCAGGAAGGATATCAAGAACTCTGGAGTCTCCAGGAAACAGTTTTGTGTTGGCACGCCACAATAGCAGCATTTTCCCCGGCAATTCCAGTTGGAACCTTAAAGCCTGTTCATGTTATTACCAAATGTCCAGCTCCCCAGGCTTTCCTTCTTGGGTGTCTCCCCACCCCTTTATTTCATAATGGTTGTGGGACTAAGGACAGTCACAGTGTGACTGTGATCTCTGGCCACAGTTGACGGGATCAGAAGTGGGGATGGATCCAGTGTGGGCCAGAAAAACTTTGCTTGAGCTCCTTTAACCTTTGCAGCTCAGGGAGTTTGGCCACTCCCTAGGTGCCCAGGTTGTAAAGCTGGCAGGCAGAAAATCTAGAGCCTACTAGATCAATTCACTTGACAAAGAAGCCCTGAACACCTCCAAGGTTAGGTCAGTGACTGACTAGGCTAGACTTGAACTTGTAGGTTTCCTGTGTGGGTCTCGTGTTTCTGCACCATCACCACTGCTCTTGTGCCACGTGACATATCCAGAGCTCATGGGAGATTTCCAAAGTCCTCCGCTGGAGGGAAGTTGAACTGTGCCTCCTCCTAGCTACAGAACAAAAGGGGATGAGCAAAAATAGAGGAGAGTGGACGCAGAACTAAAGACCTGGAAACCTGGTGGGGGTTCATGCAGGAAATTGTGGATAGAGGAACAAAGTCTACCTCAGAGGGAAAAACCAGCAGGCTGCACTCATCTACGGCTGAGCCCGTCACACAGGAAGCACAATCAGAGGAGGTCTTCACCTTTCTGCAAAACTCTCATGCAGGATCCAAATAAAACTGAGCCAATAACTATCCTCTGAAAGGAGGCTAAAAAGAGATCAGAGAGCTGCTCAGGTGTCCGCTACCTGTGGCTCTCTAAATCTTCCAGCCCTCAGAGGTCATCCTTAACTTTCATATAAAAGAAGCTGGCTTGCAAGCGACCTGGTGGCCTGTCTTGCACAGGGTGCCCCTCCCTTAGCTCTTAGACCTACCAGCTCCTATCCTCCCCCCCCACACTGGACGTTGCCCTCCCTCCAGTCTGTCCCCCGAGCTCAAGTGACCAAGCCACTCTATGTATCTGACATTTACTGCACGTGCGTGTGCATGTGTGCCAGTATTGAGGGTTGAATTAAGGAACTAGGAGCTGCCCCTGAGCTTTCCTTCTCAAGCTTGGCATTCTACCATGTGAGGCACAGCTCCACTTCCAGCTTTTCTGGTGGATAATTGGAGAATCTCTTGGAGTTTTCTGCCCAGGTTGACTTTGAATCACAATCTTCATATCACAGCCTCCTGAGTAGCTAGGATTTACAGGTGTGAGCCACCAGCTTCCAGTTCTGAAGGTTGTTGCTACTGAATGTTTCCAGAAGTTGGGGGTCATCCTAGGAGAGTGACAATGGGGATCTCAGAGTGGCCTGCCTCACGTAAGTGAAGCTGTCTGTGGCTCAAGTGGTACAACACCAGCCTTGAACAAAGAAAGCCAAGCAAGAGCATGAGACCCTGAGTTCAAGTCCCAGTACCAACACAGAAAGAGGGAGAAGGAGCTGGAAGTTTGGCTTAGCAGTAGAGTGCTTGCCTAGCATGAATGAAGACCCGGGTTCGATTCCTCGGTACCACATTCATAAAAAAAGCCGGAAGTGGTGCTGAGGCTCAAGTGGTAGAGCTCTAGCCTTGAGAAAGTCCGAGGACAGTGCTCAGGCCCTGAGCTCAAGTCCAGGACTGGCAAAAAAAAAAAAAAAAGAGGGGGAAGACTTGAAACCTAACTCAGTGGTAGAGGGTGTGACTGGAAGGCATGAGGTCCTAGGCCCAATTCAATCCCCAGTACTAAGCCAAAAATAGGAATGTTTACAAATGCTCATTAGTGAGCCTGGACACCCTCCGGGACTCCTGTCCTCTACTGCCACCTCCTGGCATAAAGCGGCACTGCATAGACATGGAAGGACTATATGTACATACGTACTCAATTTCTAAATGACCAACACTTCAAATCTGGGGCAACATTTAAAACACCTTCTTTACTTTTCATTCTTGTTATTGTCAGTGTGGGGCTTGAACTCAGGGCCTGGGCATTGTCCCTAGGCTCTTGTTCTATCAGTTTGAGCCACAGCTCCACTTCCACTGGGGTTTTTGGTGGTTAATTGGAGATAAGAGTCTCATAGCTTTTCTGCCCAAGCTGGCTTTGAACCATGATCCTCAGATCTCAGTATCCTGAGATCTCCTGAGGTGCGAGCCACTGGTGCCAGACCACCCTCTTTTAATTCATAAAAATATACTGGAATATGTGTGTGTATACATACATACATACATACTGATATCTGTCTATCTATACCTATGTAGATATAGATAAATGAAATTGAGTTACTCAAATACATGCCTGGATTTGTTTTTTTCTTTCCAGGTCTCTCCTCCTCTGTGGAAATCTGATACTGTCCTGTGACCTTAGTATTGCAGTATTGCTCTCATTCCTGTGCTTCTCAGTTTCTATTTCTGGACTTAGACCCAAAGGCCTCTCAAATCTACAACCTGCAAAGCAGAATTGAAGTCCCATCATACAAGGAACTTAGTCCTTCACTTCAGGACTTTGCTTAGACATCTGGGAATCAAGTCACAGACAAGTTAGTTCACAGCTGTCCATCAGTGTCTCTCACCTGACCTCAATGGACGCTGGTACTACTTGGTCTCCTATATTTGTGATCTTTTTCTTTTCCCTTTCTTCTTTCCATTTGTTTCCTTTCCTTTCCTCTTCCTGGCAGTACTAGAATTTGAACTCAGGACTTCACACCTGCTAGACCATGTACTTTACCCCACACCCCCAGGCCTTTTGCTTATTTTTCAGGTAGAGTGTTGTGCTTTTGCCTGGGCTGGCCTGGACCTCATCCTCCAACTTTTCCTTCCCACATAGCTTCTCTGTTGAGGTGGAGGAGGGTCATCTCACTAGCTTTTTGCCTAGATTGACGTTGAACCATGACCTTTACAATCTTCTCCTCCCCAGTAGCTTGAGCTGACAAGTATGAACCTGAACCAGTGCGTGCATTTCCCATATCTATTCATATTCCCATTTCCTCTACTGGCCCATTTACCCATCAGAATAGACCTTTCAAAAGACCAACCAACCTGGTTCTGGTAGCTCATGTCTATAATCCTAGCTATTCGGGAGGCTGAGATCTGAGGATCGTGCAAAGCCAGCCCCGGGGCCCTCCCCGCAAAAAAGGGTGAGACTCTGATCACCAATTCAGTTCCCAAATTCTGGAAGTGGAAGCATGGCTCAAGTGATAGAGTGCCAGTCTCAAGAAAAAAAAAAAAAACACAACTAAGGAACAGTGTTCATGCCCTGAGTTCAAGATCTGGTACACAAACACATGCAAACACACACACACACACACACACACACACACACACACGGCACAGACATCTCTCCTGGTAACTAAGGAAGTCAGGCTACCTCTCCTTGCAGGCACTGGGCTGTGTCCTAGAAACACAGATGCATGGGGAACTGGGTGTAGCAAGTCAGACAGACCCTGGGGACAGTGGCACTAGCTGACCAGCTGTGCAATTGTAGAAAGCATTCATGTGCCAGTGTGCAGTGAAGACTTACTTGGCAAAGAATGTTTTCCTTGGAGCAGGAGACTACTCAGGAGGAAAGTCATTGGTGATTTCATTTCTTTTTTTTTTCTTTTTGCCAGTCCTGGGCTTGGGCTCAGGGCCTGAGCACTGTCCTTGGACTTTCTCAAGGCTAGAGCTCTACCACTTGAGCCTCAGCACCACTTCTGGCTTTTTCTAAGTATGTGGTACCAAGGAATTGAACCCTAGGTAGTGCTAGGCAAGCACTCTACCACTAGGCCAAACTCCTGGCCCTGGTGATTTCATTTGTATGCGCCCTCAAGATTCTGGTATTTTTGTCTAAGTCTCTGGTCATTTTTTTATATAAAGAATTGGATTATTGCAACTGTAAAAACAAACACAGTGCCTTTCTTTGGGATCCATGG
The DNA here is from genome assembly GCF_031878675.1 of Megascapheus bottae. NCBI lineage: Eukaryota > Metazoa > Chordata > Mammalia > Rodentia > Geomyidae > Megascapheus > Megascapheus bottae. The sequence continues at coordinate 37,103,148 of NC_143525.1, forward strand.
CATCTCAAAGCACTTACAATAACATCAAAGGTCACTGGTCACAGATCAGCCATAAAGAACATAACACAATGAGGCTGGGTGCTGGTACTTGCTATTCGGAAAGCTGAGATCTAAGGATTAGGGTTCAAAGACAGCCTGGGCAGAAAAGTCCTTATGACCCTCTTATCTCCAATTAACCACCAGAAAACTGGACATTGACACTAGCCTTGAGTAAAAGAGCTCAGAGACAGCCCCACAAACAAAGAAACAAACAAAAAACATTTGAAACATAGTAAAACTTATGAAAAATGTAATGCAGGAAGCAGCACTCACAGTTGAACAGACTTGTCTCAGAGTACCTGGAACGGAAGGTTACTTCTGGCAAGAGTAAGAACAGGCATGTCGGTGTGAGAATCATGTGTTTCTCTCTCTCTCTCTCTCTCTCTCTCTCTCTCTCTCTCTCTCTCTCTCTCTCTCTCTCTCTCTCTCTCTCTCTCTCCCTCCCTCTCTCTCTCTCTCCCTCTCTCTCTCTCTCTCTGTCTCTCTCTCTCTCTGTCTCTCTCTCTCTCTCCCTCCCTCACTCCCTCCCTCTCCCTCCCTCTCCTTCTCTCTCTCCTCCATCTACTAGCCTACAATTAAGACATACATTTATTTACAAAATGGCCTCTCCCCCCTCTCTCCTGAGTAGGACAAAAGTTGATTATTCTAAACCTTTATAGCTCAAACTACCCTAAAGAGCCTTTATCTGACATTTATTTGTGGCCCTCTAGACTCCCAATATTTTTTTCTCTCTTTTTCCTTATCCTTTTTTCTTTTCTTTTTTTTTTTTTTTTTTTTTTTGGCCCCCTTCTCTTTCTGGCCCCGCTCGCTCCACCCCCGCTCGCTTGGTTGTGTATGTGGGATACCGAGGAATCGAACCCCGGTCCTTGTGCATGCTAGGCAAGCACTTTAACCGCTAGGCCAAACTCCCGGGCCCTCCTTATCCTTTTTTCTTTCTAAGTTTCGGTCTCTTTCTTCCTTTCATCTCCCTCCCTTCCTTTCTCCCTTCCTTCCCTCCTTCTCTTTTCCTGTTCTTTTTCGAGATAGACTCTCACTAGTTAGCCCAGACTGACTTTAATCCCCTCCTCCTCCTCCTTGTCTCCTGACTGCTGGAATTGCAGGTGTGTGTCAACCACACCGAGCTAAAAGAATCCCAGTGTTTTTCCTCTCCCATCTCTTCTGTAGAAAATGTACTGTGTTTGTTAAAGATGGCTGTTTTCTGCTCCACGGTGGGACTGGGCTGTGCCATCCCCAAACTCCTTTGAGCAAGGATGTATCCCACTTGCTAAGAATGCTGTCATCTCCTCCGGGACCTTCCTCACCCTACAGCACGGTACACTTCGCAGGGAGCAGGAGGCACTTCCAGTGACTGCCCGTGGAAGTGGGGTCAGGACCGAAGGACTGGCCATGGAAGCTCTTAACCTAGTTAACTGGGTGAGATGTCTCAGTGCCTGTGATTCCAATGTCTGTACACAGACAGAAACGCAATTCAAAATGGGTTTAACTTCAACCATTCAGAAACCACCGGCTAGCCTCTACCAAAGGACTTACACTTCAACTAATCAAATATTTTTTTGTCTTGTTCCCTGCAATATCTTGTAAATGCTTCCTCAGATGGCCTCCTCCAGAACGTGCTGGATCACTTCTGTCTTGTGTTAAATGCTCAAATAAACACATTAAAATTCTGGGTGCCAGTGACTCAGGCCAGTAATCCTATAATCCTAGTGAGAATGGTTGTTCTAGACCAGTCCTGGAAGAAAAATCCACAAGACTTTGCAGTGTGTGTGTGTGTGTGTGTGTGTGTGTGTGTGTTACTAGGACTTGGAATCAGTACCTGGGAGCTAAGTCCCTTTCTTAGCTGTTTCACTTTAGGCTAGAACTCTACTGTTTGAGCCACACCTCCACTTTGAACTTGTTTTGGAGGCTAATTAGAGATAAAAGTCTCACAAAACTTCCAGTGCAGGCTAGTTTCAAACTTCAACCCTCACATCTCAGCCTCCTAAGTAATTAGAATTATAGGCCCTCCTGCCTAGCAAGCATAAGGTCCTGAGTTCAAATCACCAAAAGAAAATAAAGAGGAAAAAAGGGGCCGGGAGCATGGCCTAGTGGTAGAGTGCTTGCCTAGCTTGCACAAAGCCCTGAGTTCGATTTCTCAGTACCATATACACAGAAAGAGCCAGAGTAGTGCTGTGGCTCAAGTGGTAGAGTGCAGCCTTGAGAAAGCCCAAGGACAGTCCCCAGGCCCTGAGTTCAAGCCCCAGTACTGGCTTACAGAAAAATAAAAAATAAAAAAGTAAGTCACTCACTCCACAGTAGCCCAAGGCTGGTAGGAGGAGCGAGGTGAAGATTTTTGAGCTGTGCGGCACTCCAAGAATCCTAGGGGAGAGGTTGTCGATATTCTATAGGCCTTTCCACAAGTGCCTGGAATACACAGTAAAACCGTTTGTTAGGGAGGAAGGTCCCAGAAAAGCAAAGAAGTAAATGTTGACAGCAACAGTAACTTAGCCAGATCTTCCTACCCCACACAGTGGGAAGGCATTTCATCCTCGGTGGCTGTCCGTGCTGAGTGGGGGGAGATGGTTTGGGCTCTGAGCGTCCATTGTCTCTTGAGACAGATGCGTCCCTGGTGGTGGCACCAGAGCATTGCCTGTGGCGGGGAGGGGCGTGCTCCCACGCAGTTGCCCCAGAACTTACAATCAATCAACAACGGGGTTTCTGCTAGCACCGCCGAGAAAGTGCTGAGCACTGAGCTGAGAAGCAGAGCCTTGGGAGTGGAGGGTCCCCACTGTGACCCCCAGCCTCCGTGTTTACCCTTGCCTGTATGGACCATCTTCCCAGTTCTGTTCTGTGTGTGTGTGTGTGTGTGTGTGTGTGAGAGAGAGAGAGAGAGAGAGAGAGAGAGAGAGAGAGAGAGAGAGAGAGAGAGAGAGAGAGAGAGACAGACAGACAGACAGACAGACAGACAGACAGACAGACAGCATGCTAGGGCTTACACTCAGGGTCTGGATGCTGACCCTTAGCTTTTTTTTTTTTTAACTCAAGGCTAGTGTTCTACCACTTGAGCCACAGTTATACTTCCAGCTTTTTAACTGCTTAGTTGGAAGTTAGAGTCTCATCGACTTTCCTGCCTGGTTGGCTGCGACCATGACCTTCAGATCTCAGCCTCCTGATATCCCCTGTTCTCAATAGGAAAGACTCAAAAGAAATCAGGCAGAGAATCAAGTGCCAGCATTCCCTGGGTCACCACTGGGGGACAGCACAGCTTAGCTGAACAGTGACAAGTTTCCTAAGCTGGTTAGGCAGTGCAGAGCAAACAGCTCTCAGCCAGCACAGAACCTGACTCTTCAGACACAGGGCCCAGAGAAACTCAGGCAGAGGCGGCTTCCCTTGGGCACCCAGCACCTGGGAGGGCTTACCTAGCTCCTTCCTGGAAACTCAGAGGAGTCTCACTCCCAGTGGGAGAAGGAGGGTCTGGAGCTTGATCTGACAGCTCCTTTCCCAGGGAAGCATGACATAGGCCACAGGGGCCATACTCCCAGCTGGTGAGAGTAAGGTTCTCTGCCTCCCCAACCCCCGGCTCGGGCCAAAGGATTAAGTCTGAAGTCCAAAGTGGCATTGGTTAACTTTGAATTTCTCAACTTACTGGTATTGTGGACCAAATAATTATTTGTTGTCCTTTGCACTGGGTTTATCTTGTACCAATGTGATGCCTGTAGCCTCCACACTACCCACCAGTCACAACCAAAAAGAGTCCCTTCCTGCCCCCCCCCCCAACATCACCCACTGTCTCTTGGGGTGGGGGTGGGTCACATACCTCAGGTTAGAATAACCATGTTAACAATCCCAAAGTCAGAGAAGAACCCTCCTCTCCTGGAGGCGACCCCTTTCAGAGCACATGGGAGGAAAGGGCCAGAGGAGGGAAGAAAGAACCAAGGATGCTCTTCCCCAGTCCCCAGCATGGTGAGAGCTAGTGGCAATATGGAAGTTCATCACTAGGGGGCAGTACTTTACACATGTGCAAACACAAACCAAAGATTCACAGGGCTTAGGATCTGTGCCTAGAGAGGGACAGGGGTGGAGACTGGGAAAGGAAAGATGGAGTGAAGAGAAGTAGTCATTACTGAGGGTAGCCTTCCATGGAGTAGGCCTGAACAGTGCCATGAACTAAGGCATATGATTAGCTAATTATAGCATAGCAAATGCATAATGGGGGATGGAAGCAGGGAGGGAGGAGGAGGGAAGAAAGCCAACCATCCACATCCAGCCTGCTCAGGAGGAAAGAAGGAATGGGAGGTGCCCAGGAGTCCCCAGTCCGATCTAGAGAGGCACAGTCCTGGGTGAGAATGGAGTCACTCGAGGGTGGAGAGGGCCCTCAGAACCTGCTTCCCAGATCTATGAAAATGGGAACACTTTGAGAGATTGTATAAGGGAAAATTTCCCAAAATGATTCTAGAATTTGAAGGCCACCAGTTTGACACCTTTGGTTTTAGATTCGAGTCCAAAGACTCAAATGGGGCCTTGACTTTACATCCAGCTGGGCATGAATCATCCAGCAGATGGTGGGGGCACACTCAGAAAGGTGCACAGCCCTCAGAGCCAGAGAGGCCCCCTAAGATGGGCCCCCACCAAGCTGAGCCGCATTCTCTGCAGAGAGTGGGCTGAACAACCAGGGAATTTGTGGGTTTCTTTCTGGCTTCTGGGAGCAGCTGTAGCTCCAGAAATTCAAGTACTTGAGAGGGAGGCACAAACTGTCAGCAGAGGAAAGCAGATGCTCCAATCTGGCTCAGCCTGAGTCACATGTCCAGCCCGCTGCATAAGCAAGAGAGCCCAGGGATTGGCAGAACCCCCAGGGCTGCAGGAAGTGGCTGTACTTGCTGGGAAACACAGGCGAGCTGCTATACAAGAAGGCTGAGAAGCCCACAAAGCCAGCAACTTCCATCTCCCAAGGATGTGGGAACTCGATGCAAGAGAGAGAGAATCCACTTTCTTCGTAACAAAACAGCTACTGTCAGGCAGTTGTGGCTCACACCTGTAATCCTAGCTACTCAGAGGGCTGAGATCTGAAGATCGTGGCTCAAAGCCAGTTCGGGCACAAAAGTCTCTGAGACTCTTATCTCCAATTAACCACCCAGAAATTGGAAGTGGTGTTGTTGCTCAAGTGGTAGAGAGGTAGCCTTGAGCTGAAGAGCTCAGGGACAGTGCCCAGGCCCAGAGTTCAAGCCCCAGAATCAACACACACACACACACACACACACACACACACACACACACACACACACCACATACATGAAAATTCTAAACTATTTTAACACAGTTTTTTTTTGTTTTTCTTCAAAATTCTGCCATTTCATTTTTATTTACAATGTGCATTGAGAACACATTTTCTCTCTCCCCTGTGAATTGCTTACAGGTAAATGTGACTTGTTTAAAGAGCTGAGTATGTTTGGGGTTGCTGGGTGGAGTCTGACAGCCTGACAACAGAAATCCTGGCTGTGGGAAGGAGTAAGGTCCTTGTCACTCAGACAATTCCCTCAGGAAACAGCTTGCTGCATTTGAGGAACTCACTTCTGTAAGCACATCTGTAATTTCATTGTAGCTTCAAGCACTTGTCTGAGAAAGATCCCCACCCCTTTTCTTTTTTGTGCCATGGATGGATGGTAACACTTTAGGAAGTGGTGTACTTCACAAAAAGTTACTAACAAAAGGCACCGTGTCAAAGCCCGACATAAATATAATTAAAAAATCACAACCGACTTCCTGTTGGTTGCCGAAGCAGACATTAAATAAGTCTTATCTTCAGTAGTACATTCAGAACTCCCTGTCATAGAAAATTAGCTTTAAATGATCACTCAGAGAAGAAGCATGAACCGCTCGAGTGCTATTGTTTATTGATGTGATTTATATTACAGCCCAGTGGAATGACAAAACTGTGCCAATAAATTAGTTCGAGAAATGAGACAAAATTAAATATTAATGAAGTGCTCAAACAAGCACTAGTTACACTGCCATATATGCTTATAAATATTGCTATAAGTAATTCCTGCTCCATATACATGTAGCACTGTAGACCAAGAAAAGATTCATTCCTGTATGCAGGGCCTGAACACTGTCCTTGGGCTTTCTCAAGGCTAGAGCTCTACCACTTGAGCCACAGGACCACTTCTGGCTTTTGTCTATGTATGTGGTACTGAGGAATCAAATCCGGGTCTTTGTGCATGCTAGGCAAGCACTCTACCGGTAGGCCAAACTCCTGGCCCTGAGAGACCTTTTATTTAACCAATCCATTTTTCAATTTACAGATTGAATCTTTTTCATGAAAAGCAATAAAACTGTTCATGGATCATGGATAACTTTTACCTGTTATTTTTGTTCGATTGGGTCTTCCATGGACAGGATAATGTCCTCCCCCCTCTTTAAGGGCCAGTCTTCTTAGCCTACCAAGTCAAATGCTCATCTCTTCTAGAAACACCCTCAAAGGCACACCACAAAATCACATTAACCAGTTCTCTGAGCATCCCTTACTTAGCCAGGTCAAGTTGAATGAATCATCACAGCATCTGACCACGGGACATTGAGTGACCATGACACCAGAACTGCCCTCATGAGCTGAGTATATCAGATATACCAAGTTATAAAGTTAGTCCAACAGGAACCCATGATCCAGTTACAGTGGCGTCTCCCAGACCGGGCCAAGCAAAGCCAACAGGCTCAAGGAAGGTAGACCAGCAGGTATCCAACCCCCCTGTCGAGCTGTGCCTCTCCTTTAGTCACATCTATCTACAACCACCTTGGAGTAAAGGAGAGGGCGAACTTCAAACCAGTTGACAAAAAGGAAAAAAAGAAAAACCAAGTTGAGTTCCTGGATGAGTCAGCTGGGTACGTGGGTAAAAGTCACAGATGGACGTCCTCGCTGTGCTCTGGCTGGCCCTGGCCCTGGCGAAAGAGGGAAGAAAAAGCTACCATGGGCAGAGCATATACTCTACTTGATCATCCTCTTTTTTTCTTTTTTTCCTTTTTTTTTTTTTTGGTTGGTCGTAGGACTTGAACTTTGGGCCTGGGCGCTGTCCGTGAGCTGTTCATCTCAAGGCTATTACCCTACCCCTTGAGCCACAGTGCCACTTCCAGCTTTCTGGTGGTTAATTGGAGATAAGAGTCTCATGGACTTCTGTGCCTGGGCCAGCTTTGAACCGCAATCTCAGCTTCCTGAACAGCTAGGATTATAGGTGTGAGCCATCAGCGCCCCAGCTGATCATCCTCTTTATATGCAGAAAAGGCCTGAGGTCAAAGTGTGCATGGAAATGGATCAGCAAACACACACACACACACACACACACACACACACACACACACACACACACACACACACACGTGCATGGACCCAGAGACTGCAGTCAAAGGCTTTCTAGGAACCTGGGGTTACAGGTATGTACCACCACACCTAGCCTGAAGTTCAATCATTTACTTATTTACTTACTTTTTACTGAGTATTGGACCCAGGGCCTTGGATTTATTAGTGGAGTATTGTACCCCTCAAGTTACATGTGCCCCAAGCCCTGGAAAGGAAATATTTGTATCTCCTGTTAATGTGACCAGTAAGGACCACCCAGAAGTTGGAGTGTTGCCAATCACAGCCAGCCCTGAAAGAAGGGGAGAAACAAGTCTTGGCAGAAGCACAAAGTGTACTAGGAGGCAGAAATAGCAGATGTCCAAGACAATGACAGATTCAAGAAGGAGCCAAGAAAACAAAACATCCCCAGATTCTGTTCGATCTGTGAGCTCATTTGGTCCAGTCTCTCAACCCAAGAAGTACTACCCAACCTCCACGCACACACTTTCAAAACAGGATGCTTGTTACCTCCAAGACAACCCATGTCCTTTATTTAGGACATGGCCTCTGTGCAGCAGCTTTCCCTGTGTGACAGGCTGGAGGGTCACCCCCTGCCCTGTGCTTCTGCCCTTCCCCCACCCCCAGGCTCCAAGCCAAGCCAGGATATAGAAGAAGGACGGCTTTGGTAAGATGAAGACAAGTAACAGATGCTTTGTTAAGAGTTGTCTAGTGAAGCTACACTGCAAGAAACAATTCACTTTAGAAAGACATAGAATGGTCTGACTGGCAAATATTTCCCTTGGAGGGAACTAAAACCCTCCCCATTACATCCAACTACCTTCACTTGTGCTGACAGAAAAGGCAGAAAGAACCATTTGGCCAGAAAGCCTGGGAAAAGAAAGCAAATGGGTAAAGTGACCCAGGAGCTGGGGAGAGGATAGAAGAAGAAAGATTTCCACTGTCTGTAGAGTTAGACCAATGGAAAAAAGGTGATGTTTTCTCTACCATTTTTAAAGTTTGGACTCTACAGACTATAGATTTCGGGGTGGTTTAGTTGGTGGTGGTGCTTTTGTTTTTGTCTTACAAGAATTTTACCAGCAGGGTGGCTAGTGCCTGTAATCCTAGCTATTCAAGAGGCTGAGATCTAAGGATCAGATCAGGGTTTAATGCCAGCCTAGGAAGGAAAGGCCACGAGACACTTATCTCTAATAAAACTAAAAAACTAGAAGCAGAAGTGCAGCTCAAGGGATAGAGCACCAGCCTTGAGTGGAAAAAGCCAAGTGAGAGTGCTAGGCCCTGAGTTCAAGCCCCAATACTGGCACACTGGCACACACACACACACACACACACACACACACACACACACACGCAAAGATACTTTGCCTTCCTACCTAGCTTTTCAAATGGGGCGACAGGGAGGGTATGTGCGCTATGCTCACCTTTAGCTGCAGCCAGCCCTGATTGCATGTGTGTAGAAACCATTTGTGGAGCCAGACTGAGAGGCAGGCCAGCATGACCCTCAGGCTTAGTCCTCAGGCGTCTCAAGGTAGCTCTGGTCTTCACCCGTGCATCCACACACAAAGGGCATGATGTCACTTGTCCTTTCTCCTGCCAGCCTGGTGAGGCCCTCACGTGGGAATGTAAAAATACTTCTCACCAGCCCTCCAGGATGTTGGTGGACTGTTTTCACAGTAAACATGAGAATCACAGTGCAGCCTGAGGCCTGGCACCAACTTTACCCAGCGTGAGACTGACAAGCACCCTGCAGTCAGCAGCTGCAGTCAGCTGAAATTGTGAAACCAGAGCACACAAGGGAAGACTGCTCTCCCAGAAGGAGAGATTTATTTTGTTGTCTAATATTGAAATACTTTAATATGCTTCCCAATAAATCGTCTGGTTCAAAAAGAACATGTAACAGATATATGCAATAAAGGTCTCTTTTTTTTAATGTTAGAGCATATACAGTTTTTATGAAACAAAACATCTGTTTCTATCTCCATTTAATAAGTGTTTAAGGAAGGCTGATTAGCTGAAGGGGGTACCCACATCTCTCAGTTCCCTGGCCTTGGCTTCAACAGCCATCGGAAGTAAAGAAGCTGTGTTATCATTAATGCCTCAGCCACAAAGCTAGGTGGCACCTGAGGTTGCTCAGCTACCATCTCCCAGTGTCACCACACGGCCTCCTGTGCCCAAAGGCAGTCTCCTCACCTCAGCCTCCTGCCTAGATGGTCACTGCCACCTGCTTCTCAGAGAGGGGCCCAGCATGGCAGTCCTCCAATGCTATGAGCCAGCTGGTCCCCACTGGGGGTTCCAGAGCCCTTAAGCCTGTCTGTGGAGAACTAGAGGTAGAGAAGCAGAGAGAGAAGACCCTTCAGTAGCTCTAGATCTCATCACTGTGAAGCCGGATAAACTAGGGAAAATGTGGTATGGTCAGCTAACAGCAAATACAGGAGATATTCCTTCCTATACCTCCCTTAAGATGAAGAGACCAAAGTCATTTAGAAGAAAATGAAACAGGATAACCTGAGGAAAATGAGGCCTGGTGAAGGCAACTCAGATGAATGATATTTAGAAACACAGAAGCACCAGCTTTACTTCCAAGACAGATAATCAGATACATCCCTTTCTGAGGGATGCATTCCTCGGCCCAAGAATTAACCCTTGTCTGACAGGATGTAGGCCTTCCTATGAAAAATGCTTCTCCACACTTAATCTACCTCCTGCCAGAAAATACAGATAGCAGAGTATCTCCTTATTTCAAGGATAAGGATCTGTTGTCCCAGCCACAGGGTGCATTTTTACCTGGCAACTCAGAAAATAACACGAGGTATGATTAGACTACCCTTCTACCTCTAAGCCCTGGCTTATTTATTTTTTATGCCAGTACTAAAGCTTGAACACCGGGGCCTTAGGCTCTTGCTTGGCTTTTTTTTGCTCAAGGCTGGCACTCTGTCACTTGAGCCACGCCTCTACTTGCTGGTTAATTATTGAGATAAGTCTCTTGGATTTGTCTGCCTGGGCTGGCTCTGAACTTCAGGATTCAGATCTCAGCCTCTTGAGTAGCTAGAATGACAAGCATGAACTACCAATACCTTAATAGTTGAGAGCATTTTTAAAAAATGAATAAAGGAAATCATGCTTTCTACGACAACATAAAAATCCCAGTCCTTGGGCTGGGAATGTGGCTCAGTGATGGAGTGCTTTCCTACCATTCATGAAGCGCTGGGTTTGATTCCTCACTACAACATACACAGAAAAGGTCAGAGTGGCGCTGTGGCTCCAGTGGTAGCATGCTAGCTTTGAACAAAAGAAGCACAGGGTCAGTGCTCAGGCCCTGAGTTCAAGCCCCAGGATTGGAAACTGCTGGTTAGTTATGTTTCCACCACGCCCGCCTGTCCTTCCAGCCAGGTCTACCAAATGTGCCTAGGTCCCAAGGGCTCCAGTTCCCATCCCATCCAATTCTAGGAAGTCTCGCCTTCCTCCCCAAGTGCTCCTGGACTCGCTGTGGAATGAAGACACACTCCCTCAGGCCGGCCTTGTCTTCCTGTCTGCCTCACCCACAGACTACTCAACGCTAGCTCTGGTTGTGCTCCTTCCCTGCAGCTTGCGGGTGACCCTCCTCATCCCTGGCACTGGCTCAGGCCCTTGCTGGGATTTATCATGATAGTATAAGATCAAATCCTTACTGCTGAAAACTACCCAAGTAACAGAGAAGATAGAAAAAAATCCCAGTGCTTCTCATTGAACAGTCTTGGTCTCCCAGGCCTCTGAAATCCACCGAGGTGCGGGCACACACACTTGCACACTTTTTTTTTTTTTTTTTTTGCCAGTCCTAAGCTTGAACTCAGGGCCTGAGCACTGTCCTTGGGTTTTTCCTCAAAGCTAGAGCTCTACCACTTGAGCCACAGCACCACTTCTGGCTTTTTTCTATGTATGGGGTACCGAGGAATCAAACCTGGATCTTGGTGCATGCTAGGCAAGCACTCTACCACTAGGCCAAACTCCTGGCGTCAACACCTCCCCCCCCCCAACACACACACATTTGAGGTGAGGAAAATTTCCAGTAAAAGAATGAAGGAATCCTTAATTTCCCAGTTCCCACATGACTTACAAGCTCTTGGAATCCACTATGAAAAACACTCTGGGGGGAGAGGGGGCAGGTCACAGAAAAAGGAAATTTATGGGCAAAGCCAGAAAGGATTTTTTAACAAGGCAGAAATAAAGAGGAGCCTCCTTGCCAGGCAAGAGGTAGGAGCAAAGAATCTGAACATGCTCTTCTCAGGTGTAGTTATGCCCTCTAGACTAAGCTAGGAAATCCAGGCTAGACTTTTCCTAGCTAAGTAATATGTCACCTGGCAACCTTTAATCAGCCTTGCTAAATCTCAAAGCAGGGAGACAATAGGTTGAGGGTAGGTCTAGTACCCAAAGCTTGGAGACAATGGCTATCACCTTTGTAGGCATTCCTAATTAGTCATCTAGGGAGATTGCAAGTCACTTAGCAGCTAAAGAAAGGGAGAGTACTGCAGGCCCTATGTTCAATTCCTTGCTGCTCCAGTTGTCACAGCTGCTTATTTTTCAATTTTTAAAAATTTTCTAACTCCCCTCATGTTACCTCATCCTGTGTATCTTGCTTCCACTTGCCACAGCAAGGAGGAAACTCAGAACCACCCTGGATCACCCCGGGCAGATACCAAGGGCAGAGAGACGGCCCTGATTATAGGGTGAGTACACACACCACTCCTTCCTCATTTCCCACAGCCCCTCCCCAATCCAGCCCTCCTTCTAGTCCCAGATCGCACTACATTCAGATGACCCGTGCTGCAGGATCGAATGTGTCCTGGGACACTTCCTAAGGACCTTTCCTGCTTGGCTTCTCTGGCTATGCCTATAATGATAGCTACTCTGGAGGCTGAGATCTGAGAATTGTAGTTTAAAACCAGCTGGGCAGAGAAGTCCCCATAAGACTCTTATCTCTAATAAACTACTCAGAAAAAGCACTAGCCTTGAGCACAAAGAAGCTCAGGGACAGTGCCCAGGTCTTGAGTTCAAGCCCCAGGACTAGAGAGGGGGTGGAGGGGAAGGGGAAGGGCAAGAGGGAGAGGGAGATGGAGGTGGAGAGGGAGAAAGGATGAGAGAGGGGAAGAGGGAGAGGGAGGAAGAGAGAGGGAGAGAAGGGAAGGAGAGGGAGGGAGGGAGGAAAGAAGGGAGAGGAAGGAAGGAAGAAAGGAAGGAAGGAAGGAAGGAAGGAAGGAAGGAAGGAAGAAAAGAAGGAAGGAAGAAAGGAAAGAAGGATGGATGGATCTAGGAGCTGGGAATGTAGTTGGATAATAAAGTGTCTGGAGTGTGCAAGATTCTGAGTTCAATTCCCAGCATTGCAAAAGAAAAGAATTCTAGAACACACACACACACACACACACACACACACACACACACACACGCACACACACACACCACAACACATGAAACAGAATACTGCAGTAGGAAAGAAATTTTATATCCTTTGTTCTTGTTCTGCTGTTTTTGGTTTTTGTTGTTGTTGTTTCTTGTCAGTCATAGGGCTTGAACTCAGAGCCTGGGCTCTATCCCTAAGCTTCTTCACTCAAGGCTAACTTTATTACTTAGAGCCACAGTGCCACTTTTGGTGATACAAGTCTCACAGGACTTTTCTGCCCAGGCTGGCTTCAAACTACAATCCTCATATCAAAGCTTCCTGAGTAGCTGGGATTATAGATGTGAGCCACTGGTGCTAATATATAGAATTTGTTTATTTTTGTGATGTGCTGGTACTAGAGCTTAAAATCGGGGCTTCTTGCTTTTTTTTTTTTTTCCCTCCTAGCCTTGGGGCTTAAACTCAAGGCCTGGAAACTGTCCCTGAGCTTCTTTTTTGTTCAAAGCTAGCACTCTACCACTTGAGCCACAGCACCACTTGCAGCTTTTTCTGTTGATGCAGAACTGAGGAATCATACCCAGGACTTCATGCATGCTAGACAAGTACTCTACCACTAACCCACAGCTCCAGCCCCCTTTCACTTTTAATGGGCTTTTCTGCTCAAGTTGTCACTCTCCACTTCTGGCTTTTGGGTGGTTAACTGGAGGTAGTAGTCTCAGCAACTTTTCTTCCCAGGCTGGCTTTGAACCTCAGTCCTCATATTTCAGGCTCCTGAGTAGCTAGGATTACTGGAGTAAGCCACCAGAGTCTGACTTTATTTTGTCATTTTAAAACAGGTTTAAATTAGGGAAGGAGTGATAAAGAAAGATCTTACAGGCAAGTGAGAACAAAGAACCTACATTAAAATGAGCTCAGATTTCTCACAATATCCAAAGAAGTAAATGTCAATTTATTTTTATCTTGACTCATCCTTAGAAATACTTTTCTCTAGAGCCTATTTATATATTTTTCTGAGACTGAATAAAGAACATAAAAAGAAACAAAATGTCCCTCTTCCAAGCATCTTTAGACACTCAGGATGCGGATGTGTCCTTACTCTGCTGGGTCCATGCTAGTATTTTCTACTCTTGTCTGTGTCATGCTGTGTTTTATAACTCAGTCCCCATTCATTAAATAGACTATGTTGTGGCTAGAGTTCCAATAACACTGGTCTAGAAAAACCTTAAGAAGAAGCCATATTGTTCCTCCTATATGAAGACAGAAACCTCAGGTGTGGAAGTTGCTTAAAAAACGAATCCCTCCTGAGTAGTTTAATTAACTTGAAGAGGCATGCTGAAAAAAAACAAGGGAAAAACTCAGATGTATGAATGAAAAATTCAAGAATGATACACTCCTGTAATCCAGGCACTTGAAAATCTGAGGCATGAGAACAAAAAGGCTGAGGTCAGTCCAGGCTATATAATGAGATCCTGTGCCAAAACAAAACAAACAAACAAAAAACTAAAGAATGAAAGAAGCAAAATCCATCCTGAAGCACCTGCTTGAGGTTTAGAAGGCTACATTTTCCTTTATGTTTTATTTTTTTATTTTTGGCCAATCCTGAGACTTAAACTCAAGGCTTTGTTTCTGTCCTTGAGCTTTTTTTTTTTTTTTTTTTTTTTTTTTTTACTCAAACTAGCACTCTAACATTTGAGCCACAGCATCAGGTCAGGCTTTTCCTGAGTAGTTTAGTGGAAATAAGTCTCACCAACTTCCGTGCTTAGGAGGCCTTGAATGGTGATACTCAGATATCAGCCTCCTGAGCAGCTAGGATTTCAGGTGTGAGCCATCAGCGCCCAGCAGAGAGAGAGAGAGAGAGAGAGAGAGAGAGAGAGAGAGAGAGAGAGAGAGAGAGAGTGTGTGTATGTGTGTGTGTGTGTGTGTGTGTGTGTGTGTGTGTGTGTGTGTGTGTGTGTAGACAGAAAGTTTGTCCTGCGTCTGCCTCCCAAGTGCTTGGATCACCATACCCAGCCTCCCACCCAGTGCTAAATATTGACAGGGTGCAACTGGAAAGCCCTAGGACCTGGCCTCAGGCTCTCCTCCCCACCCTACTCCAGTAGAGAAGCCCCCGTGGCAAGCAGCCTCTGTATTAGGGGACGAGGCACCCCTCCTGCGTATTCCTCGGCAGCTGGCTTTGATTCCCTGCTGCCCTGAGGCCTGAGAAACTATTCAAATGGGTCGCTCACAGCCTCCTGGGAAACATCATCCTTTGGTACTCACTTCTTCACTCTGTGCCCAAGTGCAAGGCAGCATGGTCCTGCAGTGTGTCCTGCGTCGTGTGTGGTGCATGGATGGTGTCACTGCCCCTGAGGCAGGAAGCATTTGGAAGCCACACATTGCTTGGATCTCATATGTTTACAGTCAAGTCCAGTGTCCAGCCTTCCCCATGGCCCAGGGTAGGAGCACTTCTCACAGTGGGGGGTGTCGAAGGGGATTCAACCATGAGACAATATTAAACAGAGGGCACTAAAGATATTGTGCTGGTTCTGGTACTGCTGGGATATGTTAATATTTTACCAATTCAACAGAGTTGGAGGAAAGGAGAAAAAAGTAAAAGGGCAGAGCAGACAATGAGGACTGGGAATGATTGTGGCCTAGTGGTAGAGGGCTTGCCTAGCATGCCCGAAGACCTGGGTTGGATCCCTCGGTACCATATACACACAAATAGCCAAAAGTGGTGCTGTGGCTCAACGGGTAGAGCACTAGCCTTGAGAAAGCCTAAGGACAGTGCCTAGGCCCTGAGTTCAAGCCCCAGGACTGGCAAAAAAAAAAAAGAGCAGACAATGAGAGCTGGTGGTGGCTCCCTCCTGTAATCCTAGATACTCAATAGCCTAATATCTAGGATTGAGGTTTGGATCAAATCTAAGCAGTAAAGTGAACGAGAACTGCACCTCCAATTAACTAAGCACAAAGTTGGGTTGGGGTTGGGTGGTGATAGCTCAGGCCTGTAATCTCAGGAGGCTGAGATCAGAGGGCTGAAAAGTACAAGAGATGTACAAGAGATCCTGTCTCCAATTAATCTGCAAAAACAAAGTTGGAATTGTGATACAAGTGGAAGAATGTCAGCCACGCAAGTGTGAGGCCCTAAGATCAAACCTCAGTATTGAAAAAAAAGTGTGTGTGGGGGAAGCTATAGATGATGTAGGTCAGCAGTAGAGTGCCTGGGCCTGTGTTCAATCCCCAGCAGCACACAAACATACACAGATGTGGGATTCCTGATAACTAAGAAATAAGATAATTCCTTCCCATGAAAAAGGCTTTGTCAAGGGGAGCCAGAGGCTCACACCCATAATCTTAGCTGAGATCTGAGGCTCATGGTTCAAAGCCAGCCCAGGCCGAAAAGTCTGTGAGACTCTTATCTCCACTAATCTACTAAGAAAAAGCCAGAAGTGGTGCTGTGGTCCAGGTGGTCCAAGTGAGCCCTAGCCCTGAGCAAAAGCAGCTCCGTAATAGTGTCCGGGATTCGAGTTCAAGCCCCACAACTAACAAAAAAGAAAAAGGAAAGGGCTTTGTCAAACAACCTATTTAAAACTAAGGCAGGCCTTCTCATTTGAATGTTTTGAGGAATTATTTATACTTTCAAGACTTTCTACAATATAAGAAAACAGCTGACTGGCTGGGAATGTGGCTTAATGGTAGAGTGCTTGTCTAACATGCATAAAACCCTGGGTTTGATGCCTCAGTCCAACATAAACGGAAGAAGCTGGAAATGGCGCTGTGGCTCAAGTGGTAGCACTAATCTTGAGCAAAAAGAAGCTCAGGGACAGTGCCACGGCCCTGAGTTCAATTCTTAGGACTGACAAAAAAGAAAGAGGGAAAGAGAAAGAAAAAAGGAAGGAAGGAAAGAAGGAAGGAAGGAGGAAAAAGAAAAGAGCTCAGTGGAAGTTAAGGAGGTGCTGAAGAGAAGAGAACAATGAACCCCAAATTTTATAAAGTCAAATCTAAATTAATCTATGTATGTGATGTCGCAAGAACAAATTTGTATACCCAGCAATCAAATCTAATTATATACTGCTAAAATGACTGGAATCATGGGCTAAATAGATACAGACAGAACGACCAGGGCCCTGGGTAAATAGATCCCCTTACCCTTCATATCAGATACAAAAACAAATTCCCCATGGATCAAAACCTTAAGTGTGGGGCCAGGAATGTGGCCTAGTGGTAGAGTGCTTCCCTAACATACATAAAAACCCAGTTGGATTCCCACATACACAGAAAAAGCCAGAAGTGGTGCTCTGGCCCAAGTGGTAGAAGGCTAGCCTTGAGAAAGTTCAAGGACAGTGCTTGGGCCCTGAGTCTAAGCCCCAGGACTGGCAAAAAAAAAGAAAAGAAAAGAAAGAAAAACAGAAAGAAAGAAAGAAAGACCTTAAGTGACAAAATGCAAAATAAAATCCTAGGAAAAAATATATAAAATCAGGGACTGGGGAGTTTGGCCTAGTGGTAAAGTGCTTGCCCAGCATGCACAAAGACCCACTTCGATTCCTTGGTACCATATACATAGAAAAAGCCAGAAATGGTGCTGTGGCTCAAGTGGTAGAGCTCTAGCCTTGAGAAAGCCCAAGGACAGTGCTCAGGCCTGAGTTCAAGCCCCAGGACTGGCTATATAAATATAAATATATATATATATATACACATATATGCATATGTGTGTGTGTGTGTGTGTGTATGTGTGTTGTCATCATGGATTACAGAGACCTAGTAAACACAACAGAAAATGAGAGAAAGAGGAACATATTTGATTTTAAAAACTTAGAGTAGTCTTAAGAAGCCAAAGTACAATGATAAGTTCAAGGAAACTTTAAACTTTAAATAGAATTTAAAAATTACAATTGATAAGAAAAGACAAACAATTTAATAGCAACAAATTAATTGTGGAGAGGCAGTTCTAAGAAAGAGCAAATCTAGTCAATAAACCAATTAGCACACAGTGCCCAGCAGAAAACTGCAAATTAAAAAGCAATGAGGTCACTTCTCACCTATAAGATTACCAAATTTACAAACAGAATCACACCTGCTGCTGCTGGGGATGCCGAAAAATAATAGCCTCATACATACTTGATAGAAATGTGAATGTCACAGGACACTCTGGCTTACACTTGCCACCAAAAAGTCCTAGAGACCCCATCTCTCCAGAAAAACCAGGGTGTGGTGATATGTGCCTGTCAGCCCAGCTAAAATAGAAGGATCAAACTCCAGGCTGGTCCAGGGATAAAAGTAAGATATTACCTCAAAAATAATCAGAGTAAAAGTGGGCTACAGGTGTGGCTCGGGGGTGTAGAGGGTCCTCTAGGGTTGCGGGGGGCACCCGCCTTGTGCGTGAGGGTTGTAGGCAGTCGCCCGAGCCGGCAGCCACCCCCTGGCTTTTCCTGCCCTAGCTGACTTTCAACTGTGATCCACAGATCTCAGCCTCACGATTAACTAGGATGCCAGGTCTGTGCCACTAACACCACAATTTGCAAAAATTTTTAACTTTTTTTTTTTTTTTGCCAGTCCTGGGCTTGAGCTCAGGGCCTGAGCACTGTCCTTGGACTTTCCCAAGGCTAGAGCTCTACCACTTGAGCCTCAGAGGCACCACTTCCGGCTTTTTTCTATGTATGTGGTTCAGAGGAATCAAAACTGGGTCTTCGTACATGCTAGGCAAGCACTCTACCACTAGGCCAAACTCCCAGCCTCTTGTCATATATATATGTACGTATATATATATATACACACATATATATACATATATATATATATATATATTGCCAGTCCTGGGCTTGAGCTCAGGGCCTGAGCACTGTCCTTGGGCTTTCCTCAAGGCTAGTGTTCTACCCTGAGCCACCGCACCACTTCTGGCTTTTTCTATGTATGTGGTACCGAGGAATCGAACCCAGGTCTTCGTGCATGCTAGGCAAGCACTCTACCACTAGGCCAAACTCCCGGCCCCTATATTTTTATGTTTAAATGTTATATAGTGATTATGTGCTTTTTATAATCAAGGATAAACAGCTGTTTTCAATGTTGGGGGAGAAACCAGGCAGGTAGAGGTCCCTTGGGGATCTGATTTAATGAGTACCCAAGATCGATATTTAATTAACATATCAATTGCTGGCATGTCAACTGATGTCTTCACAAATCCTTGAAGGGCTGGCTCTCTTAAGTAGACTATCATTTGAAACATTGTTTACCTATCTCCTATTGAACTAATGCTGAGGAATAGACTGCTTACAGAGATGCCCAGGTACAAGAGAGGATTAAAGGAAGTTTTATACAAGTGCCTCAAATATGACTGTGATGCTCAACCCAGTTAGAAGTCTTTCACCTAGTAAGTATCAAGAGACCTTTCTTTAAAAAAGAAAGGGGCCGGGAGTTTGGCCTAGTGGTAGAGTGCTTGACTAGCATGCATGAAGACCAGGGTTCAATTCATTCCTCGCTACCACATATATAGAAAAAAAAGCCAGATGTGGTGCTGAGGCTCAAGTGGTAGAGCTCTAGCCTTGAGAAAGTCCAGGGACAGTGCTCAGACCCTGAGCTCAAACCCAGGACCAGCAAAAAAAAAAAAAAAAAGTTAAAAATTTTTGCAAATCGTGGTGTTAGTGGCTCAGACCTGGTATCCTAGTTAATCGTGAGGCTGAGATCTGTGGATCACAGTTGAAAGCCAGCTAGGGCAGGAAAGTCCATGAGACTCTCATCTCCAATTAGCCTCAACGGAAGCAGAGCTGTGGCTGAAGTGATAGAGCACCATTTTGAGGGGAAATAGCTAAGGAACAGTGCCTAGACCCTGAGTTCAAACCAGTCTCAGTGCATTGTGCAAGCAGGTGCATGCATATGCACGCGCGCACACACCATTTGTAAATCTTTTATCTCAGTGTCACCGTATATTTTGCTTTGGTGGGCATTACTTTACCCGTCCTTTGCGTGTTGCCAGGTTCAGGGGAGGTCAGAGGTGTGTTTAGTCCTTGAACTCGGACTCTGAGGAAGTGTCAGGGTCAGCTGAGTAGGCAGAAAGTTAGAAAGTTAGGATTTCCTAGTTCTTCCTAGTGTCCTCGGAGAGGATAGACAGAAAGACGAATGAAGTGTGATCCCGGG
Source organism: Megascapheus bottae (assembly GCF_031878675.1). Classification (NCBI taxonomy): domain Eukaryota; kingdom Metazoa; phylum Chordata; class Mammalia; order Rodentia; family Geomyidae; genus Megascapheus; species Megascapheus bottae. The sequence continues at coordinate 37,122,992 of NC_143525.1, forward strand.
GAAATCACGAGCAGATGTTCAAGTCTCCAGGGCTGGAAACGCACAGGTGAAGAGGCAGGTGATGGGGTGCAGGGGAGGGGCGCGCAGCTGCTAGGTCTTGGCGAAGAGAGTACCACCATCTGCCAAGGTTTGGTGCTTCTCCAAGTGTGGTGCTGGACCTGCAGCATTAGTATGTCCCGGGACTTGTCCAAAATTCTAATTCTCAGGTTCCACTCTCACACCTCGGAAACTTCAAGGGCAGGGACCAGCACTCAGCTGCACTAGTTCTCCAGGTGATTCTGAGTCTGAGAACTACAGCTCCAGCAGGGGCCTGCGGAGGCTTCAAAGGGTGAGGAGCCGAGGACCTTTCCAGTCAACCGGTTACACTTCGCCCTGCTATGCGGCCTGCAGGATGTAAAGCAGGGCCTTGTGTCATTCACGCAGCCTCTCCCAAATGGCATTTGGGGTCTCCCTGGCATTCTCCAGGATCTCAGGGAAGCGACCTCCCGGGCGGTCAAGTCTGAGTTCCCTCCCGCCCAGGAGACACCCGGTGGAGAGGGCGCCGGGGCTGCAGACCCTCCGCGCCCCAGTACCACGCACTGGCTGCCCCGAAGGAGGTGAGCTCACACGGGGGCACGCACGGAGACGTGGAAGGCACGCCTCGTGCAGGCCCGGTCGGGGAGGCGAGAGCGGAAGAACTGCACGCAGCCACCCGCGGGTAACACGTGGGATCCCAGGTTCAGGCGCCCAGGTCCGCGCCGCAGCCAGGGCGATAGCCGGGCTGCGGCCCTGCCCCGCGCCCCGCCCCGGGCCGGGCCCCGCCCCTGCGTGAGCCCGACCCGCCTTCCTGGGCGGGGAGGGCGGGAGTCTCCGCCCCGCGCCCGTGCGCACGCCCGTGGCCGGGTTGCAGGGCTGGGCGCGCGCCCCGCGTCCGGGGCAGGAAGATGGTGGCGAGCGCGCGGGTGCAGAAGCTGGTGCGGCGCTACAAGCTGGCGATCGCCACCGCGCTGGCCATCCTGCTGCTTCAGGGCCTGGTGGTGTGGAGCTTCAGCGGCCTGGAGGAGGACGACCCGGGCGAGGTGCTCCGACAGCCGGGAGGGCAGACGGGCAGGCCAGGCGCGGGGGAGCGGAGGGTCCGGCCAGGCTCGGGGGCACCCGCCTCGTGCGTGAGGGTCGCAGGCAGCCGCCGCGAGCCCGGCAGCCGCCCCCTGGCTTTTCCTTCCCAGGCTGGCCTGGCGGGCTTGGGCGCGGAGGCGGTGCGTGACCCGGAGGCCTGGGCGGCGGGCGGGCTGGGAGCCCAGACGGGAGGAGTGGGTCATGGTGGGGTGGTCTCCGGTCGGGGGAGCCATGAAGGTCAGGCGCGGGGAGCGGGTCTGGAAGGTGGGGCCAGGCCCAAGCCTGCTGCGAGGTGGGGAGCCCCAGGCCAAACTTTCTGAAGTTGGGAGGGGGCGGGGGCGGTGTGCGCTGTGGGCGGAGGAATGGGGCCCAGAGATCTGGGACGTCGGTGCCCAGCCGCACCTGAGAGCTACGACCCGTGGCGAGTGGAAGTCAGGGGTGGATCTGGGGCCTGTGACAAAGTGCATGCCCGGGAACAGTGGGAATATAGAGCGACCCTGAGGGAGATAGCAGGGGTGTCCTCAAGGTGTGGGTTTCTCGGCCCGGGGTTGGAAGAACCTGGGTAGGTCTTCGGTAGGGGGAAGTAACTGCTGAGTTGGGTTTGGGACATTACAAGTGTGGTAGATGGCTCTAAGGAAATGGGGACAGCAGCAGCGGCTTTAGCAAAGCCCCACTCCCCGCCCCACGGGTCTTCCTTGCCTGACTGGTGCGATTTTGGCTGCAAACCCAGACACGTCCTCCCCGGTGTGGATAAGAAGGGTCCAGTGGGGTCTGAGTCCATCCTGGAAGGTGCAGAGGTTGGGCCAAACCATAGCCCTAAGCTGTGGCCAGAGATCAGGGCTTCCCCACTCTCAAATGCCGGCTCTTAGAGCCTCCAGGGCTCTGGGCCAGCGGCTTGCTTGGCATGTCTTTCTGGGCTTCTCTACCTGGTAGGGTGAAAGCTAAGGGATCCTGGAGCTACCCTTGCTGCTGGGGAGAAACAAGAGGCTGCTGTGGTGAGGGAAGCAGGAGTCATAGGAGATCCTAGGGACTGAAGGTGCAAGACCCAAAAGAAGGAGGATGGCTGTGAGGGCAGCTGGTCTCTGTAACTTCTGAAGGGAAGGAGCTTGTTCTGTGTGGACCAATGAGGAGGAGAGAGTTTCGGTCCCGAGTCTGCGTGAAGACAGGGAATTTAAATGGAATGGACTGAAGACACACTTAGGCAGAGCCTTCCCAGAAAGGCCCTGTGCTGAGTCCCTGCTGACCAGTCCACAGCCTGTAGGGGAAAACTCAGGCTGTGGAGAGGGAGGGATACCCACCTAACCCCAAGAGAAATCCTCGACCTGGACAGGAAAAGATCCTCAGTGACTACATGGTTGTGTAGTTCTGGCAGCCACGGGAGCTTGGACCCCTCACCAGATTGGGGATTTTGCAAGGCCACATATTGTTGTGCTTAAGATGGCAAGGGCTGAAGCAGGACCACCTCATTACATATTTTATTTTAATTAATTAATTAATTTTTTTTTGCCAATCTTGGGACTTGAACTCAGGGCCTGAGCACGGTCCTTGGGATTTCCTCAAGGCCAGCACTCTACCACTTGAGCCACAGCACCACTTCCAGCTTTTTTCAGGGTATGCAGTACTGAGGAATCGAACCCAGAGTGTCGTGCATGCTAAGCAAGCACCCTACCACAAGGCAAACTCCCGGCCCCTTATTTTTATTTTTTATGTGCCATACTGAGCCTTGAACTCAGAGCCTGGGTGCTGTGAGCCAAAGCTTATTGACTTATTGGTAATTAATAGTGAATCTCACGGACTATCCAGGCTGGCATCAAACCACAGTCCTCAAATCTCAGCCTCCTGAGTAGCTAAGATTACAGGTGTGAGCCACAGTACCTGACTGGGTATACTTTTCTTGTTGGGTGATGAAAAAGACAAGTTGCAAAGCTGATACCTAGGAGTATTTGCAGGAGTTCCTGGCACAGGCTAAGCTGTCAAATACATAACTCTTATTGTTTTAGCACTGAACATTCATTCAGTCAACAAATATTTATTAAGTCCTATTTGTACCAGACAGTGTGGCTATACTGAGGGTACAGAATTAAAGAATAGATGAGGTCCTGGACCTTATGGAAAGACAGTCTATTGGGAGGGAAAATGAAGAGGAAACTCAGAACAACAAGGGGGCCAGTTTAGATCAGGAGGTCAGAAATGGCCTTCTGCCGGAAGAAATTCCAAGGAGAGTTTGGAAGAAGGCCCTGAGGAGAATGGGCTGAGGAATGGAGAAGGAGGTAGAGCATCTCCCCAAAGATGATTCCATTCTGCTTGGGCAAAGGGAGCATAGCACGGGGCTTCATTTTTACTCTTAAGTGCAGTCAGTCGGGAGAGTATACAGCGGGACTTAGCTTCCACTTACGCCCAGCACTCTGCCGCTTGTGGAGAGGTGAAAGCAAGTACCTG